>NC_051314.1:85063386-85741413 GCF_015220235.1 Choloepus didactylus
CGAATGCCTCTTTGTTGCTCAGATGTGGCCCTCTCTCTCTAGCTAAGCCAACTTGAAAGGTGAAATCACTGCCCTCCCCTCTACGTGGGATCAGACACCCAGGGGAGTGAATCTCCCTGGCAACGTGGAATAAGACTCCCGGGGAGGAATGTAGACCTGGCATCATGGGACGGAGAACATCTTCTTGACCAAAAGGGGGATATGAAAGGAAATGAAATAAGCTTCAGTAGCAGAGAGATTCCAAAAGGAGCCGAGAGGTCACTCTGGTGGGCACTCTTATGCACAATTTAGACAACCCTTTTTAGGTTCTAAAGAATTGGGGTAGCTGGTAGTGGATACCTGAAACTATCAAACTACAACCCAGAACCCATGAATCTCGAAGACAATTGTATAAAAATGTAGCTTATGAGGGTGACAATGTGATTGGGAAAGCCATATGGACCACATTCCACTTTGTCTAGTTTATGGATGGATGAGTAGAAAAATAGGGGAAGGAAACAAACAAACAAACAGACAAACGTATCCAGTGTTCTTTTGTACTTCAATTGCTCTTTTTCACTTTAATTATTATTATTGTTATTTTTGTGTGTGTGCTAATGAAGGTGTCAGGGATTGATTTAGGTGATGAATGTACAACTATGTAATGGTACTGTGAACAATCGAATGTACGATTTGTTTTGTATGACTGTGTGGTATGTGAATGTATCTCAATAAAATGAAGATAAAAAAAACAAGTTCAATTTTGAATATGTATATATAGATAGATAGATAGATATAAATATATATATATATACCCACACACTCACACATGAAACCTTCACCACAATCAATATAAGCTTATTCATCACCTCCAAAAGTTTCTTCATGCCTTTTATAATCCCTCCCTTCTCTACTCCCCACCCTCCAATTCTTAGCCAAGCACCAATCTGCTTTCTGACCACTGTAGATTATTTTGCATTTGCTAAAATTGTATATAAATGGAATCATACAGTATCTACTTACTTCTATCTGGTTTCTTTCCCTTAATATAATTATTTTGAGATTTATCCACATCCTTGAATGCATGGATAATTCATTCCTTTTTGTTTCTGAGTATGTTTTCCATTGCATTGGCATTTGGGTTGTTTCAGTTTTGATTATTATAAAGCTACCATGAACATTCATATACGAGTCATTATATGGACATAAACTTTCATTTCTCTTGTATAAATAACTAGGTTTGAATGAGTGGGTCACATAGTAGGTGAATGTTTAATTTTTTAAATACATCACCAAATTGTTTTTGGAAGTGAATACTGTTTAACATTCTCATGAGAGAATATAAAGACTTTCAATTGCTCTGCATATTCATCAACACTTGATATGGTCAGACTTTAGCCATGCGAAAAAGTATGTAATAGTAAATCACTGTGGTTTAATTTGCATTTTCCTAATGACTATTGATTTTGAACATCTTTCCAAGGGCTTCTTTGCAATCAGTATGTGTTCTAGTTTGCTAATGCTGCTAAAATGCAAAACACCAGCAATGGATTGGCTTTCATAAAAGGGGGTTTATTTGGTTACACAGTTACAGTCTTAAGGCCATAAAGTGTCCAAGGTAAGTCATTAACAATCGGGTACCTTCATTGGAGGATGGCCAATGGCGTCCGGAAAACCTCTGTTAGCTGGGATGGCACGTGGCTGGCGTCTGCTCCAAAGTTCTGGTTTCAAAATGGCTTTCTCCCAGGATGTTCCTCTCTAGACTGCAGCTACTCTTCAAAACGTCACTCTCAGTTGTTCTGGGGTGTTTGTCCTCTCTTAGCTTCTCTGGAGCAAGAGTCTGCTTTCAATGGCTGTCTTCAAACTGTCTCTCATCTGCAGCTACTCTCTCCGCTTTCTGTGCATTCTTCCAAGTGTCCCTCTTGGCTGTAGCTCCTCTTCAAAATGTCACTCTCAGTCGCTCTTCAAAATGTCACTCACAGCTGCACTGAGTTCCTTCTGTTTGTCAGCTCATTTATATGGCTCCAGTGATTTAATTTAGACCCACCCTGAACGGGTGGGGTAACACCTCCATGAAAATTATCCAATCAGAGTCATCACCCACAGTTGGGTGGGGCGCATCTCCACAGAAACACTCAAAGGATTCCAAAATCTAATCAACACTAATATGTCTGCCCACACAAGACTGCATCAAAGATAATGGTGTTTTGGGGGACATAATACATCGAACTGGCACAGTGTGTCTACTACCTATTATGGTGGTTAAATATTTTGCCCATATTTATAAATTGAATGGTCTATTTTCTTATTATTCACTTTTGACTATTTCTTATGTATTCTAGATATAAGTCCTTTATCAGAGAGGTGATTTGCAACCATGTTTTCCCAAACTGTGACTAGTCTTTTCCTTTTTTAATAGTGTCTTTCAAAGAACAGAAGTTTTAAATCCAATTTATCAAATTTTTATTTTATGGCTTTTGCTTTTGGTGTGTATATAAGCAAACTTTGCTTAACCCAAGGTCAAAAACATCTTCTTCTATATTTTCTTGCAGGAGTTTTGTACTTTCAGATTTTACATATATATCTGTAATCCATTCTGACTTAATCTTTATAAAAAATGTAAGATGGATAAGGTTCTTTTTTTTTTTTCAATTATTGCATCTCCATTTGTTGAAAAGACTATCCTTTTCCCACTGAATTGTATTTGCACCTTTGTTGAAAATCAATTGACTGTTTGTGTGTGAGTCTATTTCTGGACTCTCTAGTCTGTTCCATTAATCTTTCTGACCATCTTTATGCCTATCTTGATTGAGGCTTTATAATAATTCTTGAAATTGGGAATTTTAGTCCTTCAACTTTGTTTTTCTTTTTCATTTATGACTAATTCTCATCTTGTATCTTTTATTTCCCCCTTTTCCTCTCTTTGGGTTTCTTTCCCTAAAGTGATATACTCAAACATCTTTTGTCAGGCTTATTCTCAAGTATTTCATGTTTTTTATACTATGGTGAATGGTAATTTTTGAAATGCAATTTTCATTTGTTTACAATTAATATATAGAAACACAATAGATTTTGTGTTTTGATCTTATATGCTAAAACCAAGTTATTACTACTTATTGCTTTTTTGTAGATTCTTTCAGATTTTCTATTCCACAATCCTGTTATATGCAAACAGAGGTAGTTTTATTTCTTCCATTCATAGATGTGTGCATTTTAAACATTGTTATTGACTTACTGAGTTGGCAAGGAACTCCAAAATAAAGTTGAATAAAACAGTGAGAACAGGCATCCTTACTTTGTTCTTGATCTTAAGGGAAAGCATTCAGTCTTTCACCATTCAGCATGGGTAGTAGATTTATTTTTTTATAGATAACCTCTCTTGTTTAGGGAAATTCCCACCTTTTTCTGAAATTCTGAGCTTTTAATCATGAGTAGATGTTGGTTTTGTCAAAACCTTTACTGCATCCTTGGGATAATCATGTGATTTTTCTCTTTGAATCTGTGTATATGGTGAATTGCATTGATTTATGAATGTTAAACCAATCTTGCATTCTTGGGATATACCTCACATGCTCATGATATATTATTTATATTTATATTGCTGGATTTGAATTGCTAAAATTCCAAGAATATTTGCATTTATGTTTATAAGGAATTGGACTGAAGTTTTTCTTATAATGCCTTTGGTTTGGGCATCAAGTTAACATTGGGTTCAGAAAATCAGGCAGGAGTACTCCACTCTCTTTAATTTTCTCTAAGACTTTGTATAGAATTAGTACTGTTTCCTTTTATTTGTTTGGTAAGAATCACCAGTGTTTAGGTAAGGGGGAGAGAAATCACCAGTGGAGCCATCTGGGCTTGGAGTTTAATTTGTAGGAAGATTTTTAAGTACAAATTCAATTTTAAAAGGCTTTTAAGGTTATCTGTTTCTTCTTGAGTGAGACTTGATGGTGTCTTTCAAGGAATTTGTGCATTTCATCTGAATTTTTGAATTTATTGGCATAAAATTCTCATAATAACCCCTTATTATTATTGTTATCTGTAGAATCTGTAGTGATGATACCTCTCTCATTCCTGAAATTGATAATTTGTTTTGTCTTTTTTTCCTGATTAGTTTGGCTAGAGATTTATCCATTTTACTGATCTTCTCAAAGAATCCACTTTTAGTTCATCAATTTTCTATAATTGTTTTTCTGTTTTCTATTTTACTAATTCCTAATTTGATATTTATCAGTTATAGTGCTTACTTTGGGTTTAGTTTGCTCTTATTCCAGTTTCTTAAGGTAGAAGCTGAGGTCATGAGTTGAGACTTCTTTTTGTCTAAACATTTTTCATTGCATAAATTTCCCCCTCCAGCAAATAAAAATGTTGTGTTTTCATTGTCATTTAGGTTCAAAATATTTTCTAATTTCTATTTTGATTTCTTCTTTGACCCACAGATTATTTAGAATAGTGTTCTTTGGTTTCCACATATTTGGAGATTTTTTTTTTTTGTTGGTTATTGACTTCTACTTTGATTTCATTGAATTTAGAGAACTTTATATGATTTGAATCCTTTTAAATTTCTTTTAATTTATTTTATGGCTCAAAATATGGTCTGTATTTGTAAAATGTTCTGCCCACAATTGAAAATAATTTGTATTCTGCTGTTGTTGAATAGAGTGCTCTATAAATATCAATTACATCAAATTGGTTGGTAGTGTTGTTCAAGTACTCTATATCCTTATTTATTTACCTTCAATTTAATCTATCAATCATTGAGAGAGAGGTTTTCAAATGTTTGACTATAATTGTGAATTGATATACCTCCTGCAGTTCTATCAGATTTGCTTCATATTCTTTGTATCTATGTTATTCTGTCCCTAAACATTTAGGATTGTTACATCTTCATAATGAATTTTTCCCTTTTACCATTATGAAATACTGAATTACCTTGACAATGTTCTGTGCTCTGAAATCTACTTTGTCTATTATTAATATAGCCAATTCAGTTTTCTTTTGATTAGCATTGGTATCTTTTTACTGCTTCTATCCCCTTTTACTGTTTTTATTAGAGAAGTCATAGGTTTACAGAAAAATCATGCATAAAACACAGAATTCCCATATACCGCTCTATTATTAATTCCTTACATTACTGTAATACATTTGTTACAATTGATGAAAGAACATTTTTTATATTTGTTCTATTAACTATAGTCCATAGTTTATAATAGGGTTCACTGTGTTGTACAGTCCTATGTTTTATTTTTAAATTTTATTCTGGTAACATATATACAACCTAAATTTTCCCTTTTAAAAATTCAGGTATGTATTTCAGTCCTGTTATTTACATTTACAATGTTGTGCTACCATCACCACCATCTATTACCAAAACATTTCCATTAATCCAAACTGAAGCAGTGTGCAATTTAAGCATTAACTCCTCCTTGCCATCCCCACCCCAGCTGCTAGTAACTTATATTCTAGTTTCTGACTCTTTAAGTTTGCAAATCCAAATTATTTAATATCAGTGAGATCATACAATAGTTGTTCTTTTGTGTCTGGTTTACTTCACTCAATGTGGTGTACTCAAGGTTCATCCATGTTATTGCATGTATCAGAACTTCATTCTTTTTGATGGTTGAGTGATACTTTGTTGGATGAATATTCCACATTTTGTTTATCCATTATCATTTGAAGGACACCTAGGTTTCCATCTTTTGGCAATTGTGAATAATGCCACTGTAAACATTACTATGCAAATATCTGTTTGAGTTCCAGCTTTCCATTCATTTGGGTGTATACCTAGAAGTGAGATCGCTGGGTGGTCATATGGTAGTTCTATACTTAGTTTTCTGAGGAACCACCAAACTGCCTTCCACAGTGGCTGCACCATTTTACATTCCCACCAACAATGAACGAATGTTCCTGTTTCTCCACATCCTCTCCAACACTTGTTATTTTCAGTTTTTTGAATATACCTATTTTAGTGAGTATGAAATGGAACCTCATTGTGGTTTTGATTTGCATTTCCCTAATGGCTAATGATGTTGAGCATCTTTTCACTTGATTATTGGCCATTTGTATAGCTTCTTTGGAGGCTCAAGTGTTTTGTCCCTTTTTAAATTAGGTTGTCTTTTTGTTGTTGAGTTGTAGGATTTCTTTGTATATTCTGGATATTAAACCCTTGTTGGATGTGTGGTTTCCAAATATTTTCTCCCATGTGTAGGTTATTATTTTATTTTCATGATAAAGACCTTTGATGCACAAAAGTTTTATATTTGAAAAGGTCCCATTTATTTTTTTCTTTTGTTACTTGTGCTTTGGGTGTAAAGTCTAAGAAACTGTTACCTTACATAAGATCCAAGATGCTTTCTTGTGTTTTCTTCTAAGAGTTTTATGGTTCTGGTTCTTACATTTAGGTCTTTGATCTATTTTGAGCTGATTTTCCTATATGTGTAAGGTAGGAGGCAAATGCCTTTTCTCCACAATTGAGATGGTCATATGGTTTTTTCATTCTGTTAATGTGGTGTATTACATTAATTGATTTTCTTATTTTGAATGACACTTACATACCTGGGATAAAACTCACTTGTTCATGGGTGTATAATTAATTCTTTTAATGTGTTGTTCAATTTGGTTTGCTAGTATTTTGTTGAGGATTTTTGCATCTATATTAACAAGGGATTTTGATCTATCATTTTCTAGTAGTATCTTTATCTGGTTTTGATATGAGGGTCATGTTGGCTTCATAGAATGAGTTAGGGAATGTCCCCAAATTGGCAGGAACTCTCTGAATCAATGACTTTGAAATTCTATAGTCTAGTATAGTACTGAACAGCATCCAGGGAAGAGTGGGAGGAAGAACCTGGTAAATTGTAGTAAATATCAGTGAGTTCCACCCTCCCTAGAGTGGCTACAATCCCTCATCCCCCAGCCTTGTGGCATGCAGCAGTGGTGACTGCAGTTTCGGATCTGGCATAGCTTGCTGATGCCAGAGTGGGACATAAAGATCTAGTCCTCAAAATTCCAGGGATGCATGGTCTGATCAATCATCACTGTCTTTAGCTACTTCAATTTCCTAGAGGCTGGCTCTGAGGGTGGCAGGGGAATCTTAAAGACTCAAAACTACAGAAAACAGTAAAAGGGCTGCATTAACTGGGCAAGTGCTACAACAAGAAAACACTACTCCAAAACCATAGAAGAAACTCCTGGTGCCCTTGCATTCCCATTCCCATTGTGGGTCTCTGACCCTACACACGCACTGGGGCACATGTATGTCAGTCTATCAAGTGGAAGTCAGAGGTATTGAATGGGGAACTTGTCTCAGGCTCACCCTCACAGAATTTTTTCTGAGGGCAGAGAAGTGGCTTGCAGACAACTGGGATAGTGGGAGACATAATTAAGTAGAAGCGGCCTGGGAAAAAGGACTGCCTGCATTAATTCACACAAAGAAACCATCCAGGAAGGAGGAAAGTCTATTTCAAAGGGATTAGAAGGGGCATTCGAACTCCTATAAACTGCAAATGGGGAATTCCTAAGGCCATGAGCAAGCACAAGCCCAGGAAAAGGAGGCTCCATGACTCCATGCAGGCTTATATAAGACAGAGAGGACCTTCCACTTTGCATTTGCCTCATGTTTTGGTTTGATAAAGCTGCCAGAATGTAGTATATCAGAAATGGGTTGGTTTTTACAATGGGGATTTATTAGCTTATAAATTTACAGTTCTACAGCTGTGAAAATGTCCAAATTAAGGCAGCAACAGAATGATACCTTCTCTGAAGAAAGGCTTCTGGCATCTGAGACACCTATGTCACATGGAATGGCACATGGATGGTGTATGCTGGTCTTTCTCTCCTGGATTTCATTACTTTTAGCTTCTGGCTTTGGGGCTTCCTCTCTCAGATTCTCTGGCTATATCCTTGACTCTCAGCTTTTCTGGGGCTTCTTTGAGCTCTCTTGGCTTCATCTCTCTGTGTCCTTTATCATCTTATAAAGGACTCCAGTAAGGAGATTAAGACCCATCTTGAATGGGGTAGGTCACACCTCAACTGAAATAACCTACTCAAAAGGTCCTACCCACAATAGGTCTGTACCCACAAAAAATGGATTAAAAGAACATGGCCTTCTCTGGGGTAAAACAGCTTCAAACTAACACACCTCATGATGATCTTCTTCATAGGAGGGCTAAGATCTGAAGGAGACAACCAGCCAAAGCAGAGCTAATTTGCAAAAACTGAGAAGTACTTTTTGCTCTGGTTTGTTTTGATTAGCTCCTGACATTCAAGAAAATTTCTGTCATATCACTAGCTGGATACAATCTTAAGGAACAGACAGGTCAGGGACTAAATCCCAGAGTTAACAAAAGATTACAAGACAAAGAAACAAGAAATGATGGCCAATCCAAAGAAACAATATAAAAATTCAGAAACCAGCAATGAAGAGAACCAGACTTTGAACTTTCCAGACAAAGACTTTAAGTTAGCCTAAATATGCTAAGAAGATAAAGGAAAACATGAATAAAAAAAAACTAAAGGATGTTAGGAAAACAGTGAATGAACAATATGGGACTCTCTTTGAAATTCTCAATAGGAAGAAAATAGAAATACTGGAGTTGAAGAAAATAACTGAAATGAAAAATTCCCCAGATATTTCCATAGCAGATTGGAGGTGGTAGAAGAATCAGTGATCTCAAAAACAAGACAATTGAAGTGACTCAGGCTGAGGAACAGAAAGAATAAAGAATAAAAAAGAGTGTACAGAGCCTAAGACATGTATGGGACTCTAGCAAGTGTACAGATAAATGCATTATGGGAGTCCTAGAGGGAGAATAAAGAGAGAAAGGGGCAGAGGAATACTCAAAGAAATAATGGCGAAAGCATCACAAATTTAATGAAAGACACGGATATACACATTTAAGAAGTACAAAACACATTCAAGTGAGTCCAAAACAGGACAAATTCAAAGTGAACTATGGTCAGACACATATCAATCAAATGCCAATGACAAGGTAAGAAGTCTGAAAGCTGCAAGAGAAAAGCAATGAGTTATGTACAAGGGAATCTCAATAAATTTAAGTGTTGATTTTTCATCAGAAACCATGGAGGCAAGAAGGCAGTAGTATGAAATATTTAAAATGCTGAAAGAAAACAACTATCAACCAAGAATTTTATATGTGGCAAGACTTTCTTTTAAAAATTATGGATTGAGACTTCCGGGAAGATGGCAGAGTAGGTGAGGTGGAACAGGCTTCTCCTCCATCACAGTAACTAGAAAGTGGCTGGAGGACAACAGGGACTGTGGTTCCAGGGTATGACTGGCCATGGAGGGTCCCCCACAGTATGTGGAGGGGGAACCCCCCAAAAAATGGAGGAGAGACGGCATCTGGAGGGATGCAGTGAGTGTGTTCCCCATCTGGACTTCCCCTCACCTCCCCAGGCTGGCAGCAGCAAAATTGTCACTGGGCAAAGTTGTGAGCAGTGGCTCTCCACTCCTTTCTACCTACCTTGATAGTTTGCTGGGGGGTGATCCTCCACAGCCATACAGCTGGGAGCTCCTGTGAGGGAACCTGGTGGGCAGCAGTTGCTCTCTCCATGGAAGTCCAGGGGGGTTGGTGCAATGTGAGAAGCAGATAAGGGAGAGGTGCTATACCAGGGATCAGAAACCCCTCCTATACCTCAGAGAATCACAGGCACAAGGCAAGCAGAGAATCAGTAGGCAGGGCTCACGTCTCACCTGCAGGGTGCCCTTGATAGGGCTCCCTGCCTAGCTGCTCAGAGCCCATATTGCAGCCCCAGGATCAAGATTCCCCAGAGCACACAGAGATCCAATGCACTGATTTGTTCCCCACCCTGTTTGGACTCCGCCCACTGCACAGGAGAAGTTTGGGGATGACCTAGTTGAGAGCACCACCTGCTGGTAGGTTAGGGAAACTGCACTCCAACAAGCTGTGCCTCAACAGCACCACCTGCTGGTAGGATTCGAAAACTGCATGCCAGCAAACCAAATTATATATAAAGGCTCAATTAATTCTGCACTTCCCAAAATAACCCTATCAAGCAAATTCCCTGAAGCCAGCAGAAAATTACAAACCACTTCAAGGATATAGAAGACGGACAAGCCAAAAAAGCCTAGAAGAGACACAAAATTTGGAGCAATTAATCAAAGAAGTACTCACAAATATCAATATTATGGCTTAGGATATAAAAGACATGAATAAGACCCCAGAAGAGCATAAAGAATTTTCAAGAGTAAATTTTAAAAAAAAGCAGATCTTATGGAAATCAAAGATACTGTTGATCAAATTAAAAGTATTCTTGAGACACATAACACCAGATTTGAAGAAAGAGAGGAATGAATTAGCAATCTTGAACACAGAGTGATGGAAAATGAAAGCACAAAAGAGGCAATGTGAAAAAAAAATAGAAAAATTTGAAATGGAGCTCAGGGAAATGATGGACAACATGAAGCACAGAGATATAAGAATCATTGGTG
The DNA here is from genome assembly GCF_015220235.1 of Choloepus didactylus. NCBI lineage: Eukaryota > Metazoa > Chordata > Mammalia > Pilosa > Megalonychidae > Choloepus > Choloepus didactylus. The sequence continues at coordinate 85,073,840 of NC_051314.1, forward strand.
TTCCAGAAGGGGAAGATAAGAGTAAAGGGCTAGGAAAAGTATTTGAAGACATTGTTGAGGAAAACTTCCCAACCCTTCAAAATGACATAAATATGCAAATTAAAGATGCCCAACAAACTCCAAATAAATCCAAATAAACTTACCCTGAGACATATACTGATTAGATTGTCAAATGCTGAACAGAAGGAGAAAGTTCTGAAAGCAGCAAGAGAGAAGTGATTCACCGCATACAAAGGAAACAACATAAGACCAAGTACTGACTACTCAGTGGGCATGAGGGAGGCAAGAAGGTAAGGCAGTGGTATGACGTATTTAAGATTCTGAAAGAGAAAAATTGCCAGCGAATAATTCTTTATCCAGCAAAGCTCTCCTTCAAAATTGAGGGAGAGTTTAAAATTTTCACAGAAAAACAAATGCTAAGAGAATTTGTTAATAAGATAAACTGCCCTGCATGATATAATCTACCAATTGAGAAAAAAAAAGAATGGAGAGATAGGTCTAGAGAAGAGCACAGAACTGAAGAGTTATGGGTAAGGGTAATTTAAAGGAAAAAAAGAGAGAGGGAAAAAATAGATCTAACAACTAAAAACCAAAGGATAAGATGGCTGGTTCAAGAATTCCCTTCACAGTAATAACTTTGAATGTGAATGTACTAAACTCTCCAATTAAAAGATACAGACTGGTAGAATGGATTAAAAAATATGACCCAGCAATATGCTGTTTATAAGAGACTCAACTTTGACCTTGTAACACAGAGAGACTGAAAGTGCACACAAACTGCAATCAAAAGAAATCTGGGATAGCTATACTAATATCAGACAAAATAGACTTTAAATGCAAAGATGTCATAAGAGATAAAGAAGGACTCTATATATTAATAAAAGGAATAATTCCCCAAGAATAAATAACAATTATAAATGTTATGCACCCAATCAAGGAGCTCCAAAATACATGAGACAAGCATTGGCTAAACTGAAGGGAGAAATAGACGTGTCTACAATAATAGTGGGAGACTTCAATACATCACTCTCTTCTATAGACAGAAAACTAGACAGAGGACCAATAAGGAAAATGAGAACCTAAATAATATGATAAATGAATTAGACTTAGTAGACATAGATAAATCATTACATCCCAAAGTACCAGGATATACATTCTTCTCTAGTGCCCATTGAACGTTTTCCAGGATAGATCATATGCTGTGGTGCTAAACAAGTCACAGTAAATTTTAAAAGATTGAAATTATTCAAAGCACATTCTCTGACCACAATGGAATGAAACTAAAAATCAACAACCACCAAAGGACCAGATCTTTCACAAGTATATGGAGGTTAAACAACACACTCCTAAACAACAAATGGGTCAAAGAAGAAATTGCAAGAGAAATTGATAAATATCTAGAGATGAATGGAAATGAGAACACAACATATCAAAACCTGTGGGATGCAGCGAAGGCAATGCTGAGAGGGAAATTTATAGCTCTAAATGCATATGTCAAGAAGGAAGAAAGAGCTAAAACTAAAGACCTAACTGAACAACTGAAGAGGCTAGAGAATGATCAGCAAAATAACCCTAAAGCAAGTAGACAAAAAGAAATAACAAGATTAAACCAGAAATAAATGAGCTGGAGAACAAAAAAAACAATAGAGAGAATAAATAAAACTAAAAGTTGGTTCTTTGAGAAGATCAACAAGATTGACAGACCCTTAGCTAGACTGACAAAGTAAACAAAAGAGAAGACTCAAATAAACAGAATCGGAAATAAGAAGGAGATAATTACTACAGATCCCAAAGAAATTTTTAAAAAATCATAAGAGGATACTATGAACAACTGTATGCCAACAAACTAGACAATTTGGAGGAAATGAACAACTTCCTGGAAACACATGAACAGTCTACACTGACCCAAGGAGAAACAGAAGACATCAACAAACGAGTAACAAGCAAAGAGATCCAATCAGTCATCAAAAATCTACCTACAATAAAAGTCCAGGGCCAGATGGCTTCACAGGGGAATTTTACCAAACTTTCTAAAAAAAATTGACACCATTCCTGCTCAAACTCTGTCAAAAAACTGAAGAAAAGGGAACACTACCTAACTCATTTATGAAACTAATATCACTCTGATACCAAAATCAGATAAAGACACTACAATAAAGGAAAACTACAGGCCAATCTCCTTAATGAATATAGATGCAAAAATGCTAAACAAAATACTTGCAAATCAAATCCAAAGGCACATTAAAAGAATTATACACCACAACGAAGTGGGGTTCATTCCTGGCATGCATGGGTGGTACAACATAAGAAAATCAATTAATGTAATTCAACATATTAACAGATCAAAAGGGAAAAATCAAATGATTATATCCATAGACACTGAAGAAGCATTCGAGAAAATTCAACATTCCTTTTTGATAAAAACACTTCAGAAGGTAGGAATTGAAGGAAACCTCCTCAATATGATGAAGGGCATATATGAAAAATCCACAGCCAGCGTAATACTCAACAGTGAGAGGCTGAAAGCCTTCTCCCTAAGATCGGCAACGAGACAAGGCTGCCCTCTGTCACCTCTATTATTCAACATTATGCAAGAGGTTCTAGCCAGAGCAATTCACCAAGATAAAGATATAAAAGGTATCCGAATTGGAAAGGAAGAAGTAAGACTGTCATTATTTGCAGATATGATCTGATATTTGAAAAATCCTGAGAATTTGACTACAAAGCTACTTGAGCTAATAAACAAATTCAGCAGAGTGGTGGGATATAAGATTAATGCACATAAGTCAGTAATGTTCCTATCCATTAGTAATGAGCTAACTGATGAGGCAATCAAAAAAAAAAAAATTCCATTCACAATAGCAACTAAAAAAAATCAAGTACTGGAGGCGGGGCAAGATGGCAGACTGGTGAGCTGTATGTTTTAGTTACTCCTCCAGGAAAGTAGGTAGAAAGCCAGGAACTGCGTGGACTGGACACCACAGAGCAATCTGACTTTGGGCATACTTCATACAACACTCATGAAAATGTGGAACTGCTGAGATCAGCGAAATCTGTAAGTTTTTGCGGCCAGGGGACCTGCGCCCCTCCCTGCCAGGCTCAGTTCCGGGGGAGGAGGGGCTGTCAGCTCCGGGAAGGAGAAGGGAGAACTGCAGTGGCAGCCCTTATCGGAAACTCATTCTGCTGATCCAAACTCCAACCATAGATAGACGGAGTCCAGACACCAGAGAATCTGAGAGCAGCCAGCCCAGCAGAAAGGAGACAGGAATAGAAAAAAAACAACACGAAAAACTCCAAAATAAAAGCGGAGGATTTTTGGGGTTCTGGTGAACACAGAAAGGGGAAGGGCCCTGAGGCGCATATGCAAATCCCGAAGAAAAGCTGATCTCTCTGCCCTGTGGACCTTTCCTTAATGGCCCTGGTTGCTTTGTCTCTTAGCATTTCAATAATCCATTAGATCTCTGAGGAGGGCCCTTTTTTTTTTTTTTTTTTTTTTAATCCTTTTTTCTTTTTCTAAAACAATTACTCTAAGAAGCCCAATACAGAAAGCTTCAAAGACTTGCTATTTGGGCAGGTCAAGTCAAGAGCAGAACTAGGAGAGCTCTGAGACAAAACGCAATAATCCAGTGGCTGAGAAAATTCACTAAACACCACAACTTCCCAAGAAAAGGGGGGTGTCCGCTCACAGCCATCATCCTGGTGGACAGGAAACACTCCTGCCCATCGCCAGCCCCATAGCCCAGAACTGCCCCAGACAACCCAGTGTGACGGAAGTGCTTCAAATAACAGGCACACACCACAAAACTGGGCGTGGACATTAGCCTTCCCTGCAACCTCAGCTGATTGTCCCAGAGCTGGGAAGGTAGAGCAGTGTGAATTAACAAAGCCCCATTCAGCCATCATTTCAGCAGACTGGGAGCCTCCCTACACAGCCCAGCAGCCCAGAACTGCCCTGGGGGGACGGCACTCACCTGTGACATAGCACAGTCATCCCTCAACAGAGGACCCGGGGTGCACGGCCTGGAAGAGGGGCCCACTTGCAAGTCTCAGGAGCCATACGCCAATACCAAAGACTTGTGGGTCAGTGGCAGAGACAAACTGTGGCAGGACTGAACTGAAAGATTAGAATATTGCAGCAGCTTTAAAACTCTAGGATCACCAGGGAGATTTGATTGTTAGAGCCACCCCCCCTCCCTGACTGCCCAGAAACACGCCCCATATACAGGGCGGGCAACACCAACTACACACGCAAGCTTGGTACACCAATTGGACCCCACAAGACTCACTCCCCCACTCACCAATAAGGCTAAGCAGGGGAGAACTGGCTTGTGGAGAACAGGTGGCACGTGGACGCCACCTGCTGGTTAGTTAGAGAAAGTGTACTCCACGAAGCTGTAGATCTGATAAATTAGAGATAAGGACTTCAATTGGTCTACAAATCCTAAAAGAACCCTATCAAGTTCAGCAAATGCCACGAGGCCAAAAACAACAGAAAATTATAAAGCATATGAAAAAAACAGACGATATGGATAACCCAAGCCCAAGCACCCAAATCAAAATACCAGAAGAGACACAGCACCTAGAGCAGCTACTCAAAGAACTAAAGATGAACAATGAGACCATAGTACGGGAGACAAAGGAAATCAAGAAGACCCTAGAAGAGCATAAAGAAGACATTGCAAGACTAAATAAAAAAATGGATGATCTTATGGAAATTAAAGAAACTGTGGACCAAATTAAAAAGATTCTGGACACTCATAGTACAAGACTAGAGGACGTTGAACAATGAATCAGTGACCTCGAAGATGACAGAATGGAAAATGAAAGCATAAAAGAAAGAATGGGGAAAAAAATTGAAAAAATCGAAATGGACCTCAGGGATATGATAGATAATATAAAACGTCCAAATATAAGACTCATTGGTGTCCCAGAAGGGGAAGAAAAGGGTAAAGGTCTAGGAAGAGTATTCAAAGAAATTGTTGGGGAAAACTTCCCAAATCTTCTAAACAACATAAATACACAAATCATAAATGCTCAGCGAACCCCAAATAGAATAAATCCAAATAAACCCACTCCGAGACATATACTGATCACACTGTCAAACACAGAAGAGAAGGAGCATGTTCTAAAAGCAGCAAGAGAAAAGCAATTCACTACATACAAAGGAAACAGCATAAGACTAAGTAGTGACTACACAGCAGCCACCATGGAGGCAAGAAGGCAGTGGCACGATATATTTAAAATTCTGAGTGAGAAAAATTTCCAGCCAGGAATACTTTATCCAGCAAAGCTCTCCTTCAAATTTGAGGGAGAGCTTAAATTTTTCACAGACAAACAAATGCTGAGAGAATTTGCTAACAAGAGACCTGCCCTACTGGAGATACTCAAGGGAGCCCTACAGACAGAGAAACAAAGACAGGACAGAGAGACTTGGAGAAAGGTTCAGTACTAAAGAGATTCGGTATGGGTACAATAAAGAATATTAATAGACAGAGGGGAAAAATATGACAAACATAAACCAAAGGATAAGATGGCTGATTCAAGAAATGCCTTCACGGTTATAACGTTGAATGGAAATGGATTAAACTCCCCAATTAAAAGATATAGATTCGCAGAATGGATCAAAAAAAATGAACCATCAATATGTTGCATACAAGAGACTCATCTTAGACACAGGGACACAAAGAAACTGAAAGTGAAAGGCTGGAAAAAAATATTTCATGCAAGCTACAGCCAAAAGAAAGCAGGTGTAGCAATATTAATCTCAGATAAAATAGACTTCAAATGCAGGGATATTTTGAGAGACAAAGAAGGCCACTACATACTAATAAAAGGGGCAATTCAGCAAGAAGAAATAACAATCGTAAATGTCTATGCACCCAATCAAGGTGCCACAAAATACATGAGAGAAACACTGGCAAAACTAAAGGAAGCAATTGATGTTTCCACAATAATTGTGGGAGACTTCAACACATCACTCTCTCCTATAGATAGATCAACCAGACAGAAGACCAATAAGGAAATTGAAAACCTAAACAATCTGATAAATGAATTAGATTTAACAGACATATACAGGACATTACATCTCAAATCACCAGGATACATATACTTTTCTAGTGCTCATGGAACTTTCTCCAGAATAGATCATATGCTGGGACATAAAACAAGCCTCAATAAATTTAAAAAGATTGAAATTATTCAAAGCACATTCTCTGACCACAATGGAATACAATTAGAAGTCAATAACCATCAGAGACTTAGAAAATGCACAAATACCTGGAGGTTAAACAACACACTCCTAAACAATCAGTGGGTTAAAGAAGAAATAGCAAGAGAAATTGCTAAATATATAGAGACGAATGAAAATGAGAACACAACATACCAAAACCTATGGGATGCAGCAAAAGCAGTGCTAAGGGGGAAATTTATAGCACTAAACGCATATATTAAAAAGGAAGAAAGAGCCAAAATCAAAGAACTAATGGATCAACTGAAGAAGCTAGAAAATGAACAGCAAACCAATCCTAAACCAAGTACAAGAAAAGAAATAACAAGGATTAAAGCAGAAAAAAATGACATAGAGAACAAAAAAACAATTGAGAGGATAAATATCACCAAAAGTTGGTTCTTTGAGAAGATCAACAAGATTGACAAGACCCTAGCTAGACTGACAAAATCAAAAAGAGAGAAGACCCATATAAACAAACTAATGAATGAAAAAGGTGACATAACTGCAGATCCTGAAGAAATTAAAAAAATTATGAGCGGATACTATGAACAACTGTATGGCAACAAACTGGAGAATGTAGAGGAAATGGACAATTTCCTGGAAACATATGAACAACCTAGACTGACCAGAGAAGAAATAGAAGACCTCAACCAACCCATCACAATCAAAGAGATCCAATCAGTCATCAAAAATCTTCCCACAAATAAATGCCCAGGGCCAGATGGCTTCACAGGGGAATTCTACCAAACTTTCCAGAAAGAACTGACACCAATCTTACTCAAACTCTTTCAAAACATTGAAGAAAATGAAACACTACCTAACTCATTTTATGAAGCTAACATCAATCTAATACCAAAACCAGGCAAAGATGCTACAAAAAAGGAAAACTACCGGCCAATCTCCCTAATGAATATAGATGCAAAAATCCTCAACAAAATACTTGCAAATCGAATCCAAAGACACATTAAAAAATCATACACCATGACCAAGTGGGGTTTATTCCAGGCATGCAAGGATGGTTCAACATAAGAAAATCAATCAATGTATTACAACACATTAACAAGTCAAAAGGGAAAAATCAATTGATCATCTCAATAGATGCTGAAAAAGCATTTGACAAAATCCAACATCCCTTTTTGATAAAAACACTTCAAAAGGTAGGAATTGAAGGAAACTTCCTCAACATGATAAAGAGCATATATGAAAAACCCACAGCCAGCATAGTACTCAATGGTGAGAGACTGAAAGCCTTCCCTCTAAGATCAGGAACAAGACAAGGATGCCCGCTGTCACCACTGTTATTCAACATTGTGCTGGAAGTGCTAGCCAGGGCAATCCGGCAAGACAAAGAAATAAAAGGCATCCAAATTGGAAAAGAAGAAGTAAAACTGTCATTGTTTGCAGATGATATGATCTTATATCTAGAAAACCCTGAGAAATCGACGCTACAGCTACTAGAGCTAATAAACAAATTTAGCAAAGTAGCGGGATACAAGGTTAATGCACATAAGTCAGTAATGTTTCTATATGCTAGAAATGAACAAACTGAAGAGACACTCAAGAAAAAGATACCATTTTCAATAGCAACTAAAAAAATCAAGTACCTAGGAATCAACTTAACCAAAGATGTAAAAGACCTATACAAAGAAAACTACATAACTCTACTAAAAGAAATAGAAGGGGACCTTAAAAGATGGAAAAATATTCCATGTTCATGGATAGGAAGACTAAATGTCATTAAGATGTCAATTCTACCCAAACTCATCTACAGATTCAATGCAATCCCAATCAAAATTCCAACAACCTACTTTGCAGACTTGGAAAAGCTAGTTATCAAATTTATTTGGAAAGGGAAGATGCCTCGAATTGCTAAAGACACTCTAAAAAAGAAAAACCAAGTGGGAGGACTTACACTCCCTGACTTTGAAGCTTATTATAAAGCCACAGTTGCCAAAACAGCATGGTACTGGCACAAAGATAGACATATAGATCAATGGAATCGAATTGAGAATTCAGAGATAGACCCTCAGATCTATGGCCGACTGATCTTTGATAAGGCCCCCAAAGTCACTGAACTGAGTCATAATGGTCTTTTCAACAAATGGGGCTGGGAGAGTTGGATATCCATATCCAAAAGAATGAAAGAGGACCCCTACCTCACACCCTACACAAAAATTAACTCAAAATGGACCAAAGATCTCAATATAAAAGAAAGTACCATAAAACTCCTAGAAGATAATGTAGGAAAACATCTTCAAGACCTTGTATTAGGGGGCCACTTCCTAGACTTTACACCCAAAGCACAAGCAACAAAAGAAAAAATAGATAAATGGGAACTCCTCAAGCTTAGAAGTTTCTGCACCTCAAAGGAATTTCTCAAAAAGGTAAAGAGACAGCCAACTCAATGGGAAAAAATCCTACTATGACAATAGTACAGTCGGCCCAATTATAAAATGGGCAAAAGATATGAAAAGACAGTTCTCTGAAGAGGAAATACAAATGGCCAAGAAACACATGAAAAAATGTTCAGCTTCACTAGCTATTAGAGAGATGCAAATTAAGACCACAATGAGATACCATCTAACACCGGTTAGAATGGCTGCCATTAAACAAACAGGAAACTACAAATGCTGGAGGGGATGTGGAGAAATTGGAACTCTTATTCACTGTTGGTGGGACTGTATAATGGTTCAGCCACTCTGGAAGTCAGTCTGGCAGTTCCTTAGAAAACTAGATATAGAGTTACCATTCGAACCAGCGATTGCACTTCTCGGTATATACCCGGAAGATCGGAAAGCAGTGACACGAACAGATATCTGCACGCCAATGTTCATAGCAGCATTATTCACAATTGCCAAGAGATGGAAACAACCCAAATGTCCTTCAACAGATGAGTGGATAAATAAAATGTGGTATATACACACAATGGAATACTATGCGGCAGTAAGAAGGAACGATCTCGTGAAACATATGACAACATGGATGAACCTTGAAGACATAATGCTGAGTGAAATAAGTCAGGCACAAAAAGAGAAATATTATTTGCTACCACTAATGCGAACTTTGAAAAATGTAAAACAAATGGTTTATAATGTAGAATGTAGGGGAACTAGCAATAGAGAGCAATTAAGGAAGGGGGAACAATAATCCAAGAAGAACAGATAAGCTATTTAATGTTCTGGGGATGCCCAGGAATGACTATGGTCTGTTAATTTCTGATGGATATAGTAGGAGCAAGTTCACAGAAATGTTGCTATATTAGGTAACTTTCTTGGGGTAAAGTAGGAACATGTTGGAAGTTAAGCAGTTATCTTAGGTTAGTTGTCTGTTTCTTACTCCCTTGTTATGGTCTCTTTGAAATGTTCTTTTATTGTATGTTTGTTATCTTTTTAACTTTTTTTTCATACAGTTGATTTTAAAAAGAAGGGAAAGTTAAAAAAAAAAAAAAAGAAAGAAAAACAAGGAAAAAAAAGATGTAGTGCCCCCTTGAGGAGCCTGTGGAGAATGCAGGGGTATTCGCCTACCCCACCTCCATGGTTGCTAACATGACCACAGACATAGGGGACTGGTGGTTTGATGGGTTGAGCCCTCTACCACAGGTTTTACCCTTGGGAAGACGGTTGCTGCAAAGGAGAGGCTAGGCCTCCCTATGGTTGTGCCTAAGAGCCTCCTCCCGAATGCCTCTTTGTTGCTCAGATGTGGCCCTCTCTCTCTAGCTAAGCCAACTTGAAAGGTGAAATCACTGCCCTCCCCCCTACGTGGGATCAGACATCCAGGGGAGTGAATCTCCCTGGCAACGTGGAATATGACTCCCGGGGAGGAATGTAGACCTGGCATTGTGGGACGGAGAACATCTTCTTGACCAAAAGGGGGATGTGAAAGGAAATGAAATAAGCTTCAGTGGCAGAGAGAATCCAAAAGGAGCCGAGAGGTCACTCTGGTGGGCACTCTTATGCACACCTTAGACAACCCTTTTTAGGTTCTAAAGAATTGGGGTAGCTGGTGGTGGATACCTGAAACTATCAAACTACAACCCAGAACTCATGAATCTCGAAGACAGTTGTATAAAAATGTAGCTTATGAGGGGTGACAATGGGATTTGGAAAGCCATAAGGACCACACTCCACTTTGTCTAGTTTATGGATGGATGAGTAGAAAAATAGGGGAAGGAAACAAACAGACAAAGGTACCCAGTGTTCTTTTTTACTTCAATTGCTCTTTTTCACTCTAATTATTATTCTTGTTTTTTTTGTGTGTGTGCTAATGAAGGTGTCAGAGATTGATTTGGGTGATGAATGTACCAAACAAAAAGTATGATTTGTTTTGTAAAAAAAAAAAAAAAAAAAAAAAAAAAAAATCAAGTACCTAGGAATAAACTTAACCAAGGATATAAAAGACCTCTACACAGAAAATTATAAAATTTTACTAAAAAAAATTAAAAAAGGACCTAAATAGGTCAGAAAATATTCCTTGCTCATAGACAGGAAGACTAAATATTGTTAAGATGTCAATTCCACCCAAAGTGATCTACAGATTCAATGCAATCCCAATCCAAATTCCATCAATCTACTTTGCAGATTTGGAAAAGCTAGTTATGAAATTTATTTGGAGGGAAAGGGGCCTTGAATTGCCAAAAACATTCTATTAGACTAGTCCCATATAAACCAAAGTTGGGGGAATTCATTACCATTAGACCTGCCCTAAAAGCAATGCTAAAGGGAGTTCTTCAGACAAAGACACCAGGTAGTGGACCAAAGCAGTATAAAGAAATAAAGAACTCTGGCAAAGGTAACTCTGTGGGTTAAGTATAAATGCTTGTAATATTGTATTGTGTTGTTTAGTATGTACTCCACTTCTTACTTCTTACAGGTGCTAAAATGCAAATGCACAAAAATAATGAGAAATCTAGTTTTTTGGACATACAGTGCACAAAGTTATAGGTGGTAACAAGTACAAAAAATGTAACTCCACTTATTACTTCTTACAGGTGATATAATGCATATGCATAGAAAGTAATGAATAAATATAATTTGTCACAAGTACAAAAAAAAAAAAAGGTGGAACAGAGGAGAACAGGGACAGTGTAGGTGTAAGCTATTGAAGTTGTTAGTATCAAATAAAATATGATTGTTTTAGACTTAGGATGTTCAATTTTAGCCCTTATGTTAACCACAAAGAAAATATATGAAAAAATACAGACCTAGAAAGAAATGAGAAGGGATTCAAAATGGTACAATACAAAAAATCAAATAAATGTGAAAGCAGGCATTAATGAAAGATTGTAAGACTTACAAAGAGAAAATAGCAAAATGAGAAAATAAATTCTTGCATTATCAGTATTTAAGTGTAAATGGATAAAACTCTTCAGTCAAAAGGCCAAAATAGGCAAAATGGATCAAAAAGCATGTCCTGACTATATGCTGTGCATAAGAGAATCACTTTAAATTCAAGGACTTAGGTAGGTAAAAATGAAAGGATAGAAAATATATACCATGCAAGTAGTAACAAAAAGAGAGCTGGGGTAGCTATATTAAAATCAGATAAAATACTCTTTAAGTCAAAAACTGTTACAAGAGACAAAGAAGTTCATTATATACTGATAAAGGGGTCAATTTGTCTAGAAAACATAACAATTATGAATATATGCACCTAACCAGAGCTCAAAAATATGTGAAACAAATACTGATAGATTTGAAGGGAGAAAAAGATGGTTCTACATTAATATTAGGAGACTTCAATATGCCACTTCCAATAATGTATAGAAAATTCTATCCATCTTCTGTCTACAGAAGATCAATAAGAAATAGAAGACTTTAATGATACTCCAAACCAATTACACCTAATAGACATAAATAGAACACTTCAACCAACAGCGGCAGAATACACATTCTTCTCTAGTGCACATGGATCATTCTCCAGAACAGACCATATGTTAGGTCACAAAACAAGTCTCAATAAATTAAAAATATTGAAATTATACAATGTATCTTCTCTGACTACAATAGAATGAAGCTGGAAATCAATAAAGGGAGAAATGGAGAATCCAAAAATATGTTGAAATGAAACAATGTAATCTTAAACATTGGGTCAATGAAGAAATCACAACAGAAATTAGGTTGTAACTTGCAGTGAATGAAAATAGAAACACAACATACCAAAAATTATGGGATGCAGCAAAATTAGTGCTGAGAGAGAAATTCATAGCCCTACATGCGTACATTAAAAAAGAAGAAAGTTCTCAAATCAGTGACCTAAACTCAAAACTAGTGGATCTAGGAAAAGAAGAGCAAACTAAACCCCAAGCAAGCAGAAGGAAGGAGATAACAAATACTAGGGTGGAAATAAATGAAATATGGAAATAAAAAATACATAGAATCAACAAAACCAAAAGTTGGTTCTTTGAAAAGATCAATAAAATTGGCAAAATTTTAGCTCGACTGATGAAGTAAAAAAGGAGCAAGGATGCACATGACTAAAATCAGAAACGAAAAGGGAGACATTACTACTAACCCAACTGAAATAAGAAGAACTATAATAGGATACTAAGAACAAATGTTTGACAACAAGTTAGATAACCTAGATGAAATGGACAAATTCCTAGAAACATGCAAACTGCCTACTCTGACACAAGAAAAAAATAGAAGATCTCAACAAACCAATAACTAGTAAATAGATTGAGTCAGTAATAAAAAATAATAATAATAATTTTAAAAAGCTTCCAACAAAGAAAAATCCAGGACCAGATGGCTTTACAGGGGAATTTTACCATACATTCCAAGAAGAATTAACACCAATCCTGCTCAAACACTTCCAAAAAACTGAAGAGGATGGAACACTCCACAATTCATTCTACTAGGCCCAAATAACCCTCATATCAAAAACCAGATACAGATACCACATGAAAAGAAAATTACAGACTAATATCTCTTATGAATATGGATGTAAAAATCCTCAGAAAAATACTACTAAACCAAATTCAACAGCACATTAAAGAATTATGCACCATGCTCAAGTGGGATTTATCCCAGGTATGCAAAGGTAGTTCAACATAAGAAAGTCAATTAATGTAATTGTTGATTGTGTAATTCATTGTAACATAATTAAGCATATTACAAAATGAAGGAATAATCCACAAGATCATCTCAGTTGATGCAGAAAAGGCATCTGACAAAATCCAGCTCCCCCTTCTTGATAAAAACACCTAGAAAATTAGGAATATAAGGAAAATTCCTTAACCTGATAAAGGAGTGTATGACAGACCCACAGTTAACATCCTACTTAATGTGAAAGATTGAATGCTTTCCCTCTAAAATTAGGAACAAGACAGGTATGCCCACTGTTAACATTCCTATTCAACATTGTGCTACAAGTTCTAGCTAGAGCACGTAGACAAGAAGAACAAATAAAGAGCATCCAAATTGGAAAGGAAGAAGTAAAACTTACACTATTTGCAGACAACATGATCCCATATTTAGAAAGCCCTGAAAAAACTATGACAAAGCTAATAAACAAATTCAACAAAGTGGCAAGTTTCAAGAGCAATGTGCAAAAATCAGTAGTGTTTCTATACATTACTAATGAGCTATCCAAGGAAGTAATCAAGAAAAAAGTTCCATTTACAATAGCAACTAAAAAATCTAATATGTAGAAATATACTTAACCAAGGATGTAAAGGACCTGTACATAGAAAACTACAAAACATTGCTAAAACAAATCAAAGAAGATATAAAGAAACGGAGAGACATTGGAAAGCTGAATTTGTTAAGATGTCAATTCTCCCCAAATTGATCTACATATTCAGTGCAATACCACTCAAAATTCCAACAGGCTACTTTGCTTAAATGGAAAAGTTAATTATAATATTTATTTGGAAGGGAAAGGGGCCTCAAATAGCCAAAACCATCTTGAAAAAGAAGAATGTAGTGAGAGGACTCATACTTCCTGACTTTAAAGCATGTTACATAGCCACAGTGGTAAAAACAGCATGGTACTGGCATAAAGATAGACATTTGATCAATGGAATCAAGTTGAGAGTTCAGAAATAGACCCTCAGATCTGTGGTCAATTGATTTTTGACAAGGCTCCCAAGTCCACTCAACTGGGCCAAACTAGCCTCTTCAATAAATGGTACTGGGAGAAGTGGATATCCATATTCAAAACAATAAAAGAGGACCCCTATCTCACACTATATACAAAAATTAACTAAAAAATGGATCAAAGACCTACATATAAGCCACAGGACCATAAAATTCATAGAAGAAAATGTAGGGAAGCAGCTTCAAGATCTTGTGGTAGGAGATGGTTGCTTAAACTTGACACCCAAAGCGCAAGCAATGAAAGAAGAAATAGATAAATGGGTCCTCCTCAAAATTGAATACTTTTGTGCTTCAAAGGACTTTGTCAGGAAACTGAAAAGGCCTACTCAATGGGCGAAAGTATTTGGAAGCCACATATATGATAAGGGTTTAATACCCAGAATAGATAAAGAAATCCTACAACTCAACAATAAAAAGACAATTCAATTTAAAAGTGGGCAAAAAGGCTTGAATAGACACTTTTCCAAAGCAGAATACAGGTGGCTTAAAAGCACATGAAAATTCCTCAACAGCACTAGCTATTAGGGAAATTCAAGTAAAAATACACAAAGAGATATATTTCACACCTACTAGAATGACCACCATTAAAACAAACAAACAAACAAACAAACAAAAACAGAAAACTACAAGTGTTGAAGAGGATTTGGAGAAATAGGGACACATTGACTGCTGATGGGAATGTACAATGAAGCAACTGCTGTGGAAAACAGTCTGGCCATTCCTCAGGAAGCAAATTATAGAACTTCCATATGATCTGGCAATTCTGCTACTAGGTATATATTCAGAAGAACTGAGAGCAGGGACGTGAGCAGACATTTGCACACCAGTGTTCATAGTGGCATTATTAAACAATTGCCAAAAGATGGAAACAACCCATATGCCCATCAAGTGATGAATGGATAAACAAAATGTGGTGTGTATATGTGTGTGTGTGTGTGTGTGTGTGTGTGTGTGTGTGTGTATGATGGCATGTTATTCAGCAGTAAGAAGGAATGAAGTTCTGATGCATGTGACAACATGGATGAATCTTGAGGACATTATATTGAGTGAAATAAGCCAGACACAAAAGGACAAACATTGTATGGTCTCACTAGTATAAACTAATTATAAAGCGCAAATGCTTGGAGTTAAAATCTAGACTATAGGCACCAGGTATGCTGATTTGGATATATTATGTCCCCCAAAAAGCCATGTTCTTTAATGCAATCTTGTGGGGGCAGATTTACTAGTCTTTTGACTGTAAATGGAGATGTGACTCATCCAACTGTGGGTGATACTTTTGATTAGATTATTTCCATGAAGGTGTGGCCCCACCCATTCAAAGTAGGTCTTGATGAGTTTACTGGAATATTTAAGAGAGAAGCCAATAGCCAACACAGATCCAAATGCTTATTGATGCTTAGAGATATTTGGAGATGCTAAGCTAAGAGATGAAGCCCAGAGTTTGCTCTGGAGAAGCTAAGAGAGGACTCCCAGATGCTTAGAGAGAAAGCCACTGGAATCAGAAGCTGAAAGCAATGCAACCTGGGAGCAAAGGACCAGCAAATGCCAGCCACATGCCTTCCCAGCTAACAGAAGTGTTCTGGACACCATGGCCATTCTTCAGTGAAGGTATCGTCTTGCTGATGCTTAATTTGGACATTTTCACAGCCTTAGAACTGTAAGTTTGTAACCCAATAAATCCCCTTTATAAAAGCCAATCCATTTCTGGTATTTTGCATAATGGCAGCATTAGGAAACTGGAACGATAGTGAACCCTGTTTTGGATGATAACTGTGGTTCATTGTAGAAATATAAGAATGTTCTTACTGAACCAGAACAAATGTATATCACCATTACAAGCTGTTAATAATAAAGTGGTATATTGGGGAAAATACGATTAATGCAAACTATGGACTATAGTTAACAGTAATATTGTAATATTCTTTCATCAATTGTAACAAAGGTACTATACCAATGCTAGTGTCAATAATAGGGGGTTTAAGGGTTATGGGATTTTTCCTTTTGGAGCAATGAGAATGTTCTCAAATTGACTGTGGTGATGAATGCACAACTCTATGATTATACCATGAACCATTGATTGTACACATTGGATGGATTGTATGGTGTGTGACTAAAACTGTTTAAAAATATTTTTAAAATTAAAACAAATATATGGAATGATAAGGGGCCTCAAAAAGCCAAAGCCATCTTGAAAAAGAACAAAGTTGGCGGACTCACACTTCCTGATCTTGAAATACAAAGCCACAGTAATCAAAATGTCACAGTACTGTCAAAGGACAGGCATATAGACCAATGGAATCAAATTGAGAGCTCAGAAATCAACCCTCACATTTATGGCCAAGTGATTTTTGAAAAGGATGCCAAGTCCACTCAATGGGGAAAGAATAGTCTCTTCAACAAAGGGTGCTGGGAAAAAACCAGATCTCCATTTGCAAAAGAGTGAATGTGGACCCTTACCTTACACCATATTTAAAAATGAACTCCATCCTGGTTTGCTAGAGCTTGTTATGCAAAATACCAGAAATGGATTGGATATTATAAAGGGGATTTATTAGGTTACAAATTTACAGTTCTAAGGCTATAAAAGTGTCCAAACCAAGGCATCAACAAGAGGATACCTTCACTGAAAAAAGACCAATGGCATCCAGAACACCTCTGTCAGCTGGGAAGGCACATGGCTGACATCTGCTGGTCCTGTGCTCCCAGGTTCTGGTTTCAAAATAGCTTTCTCCAAAATGTCTTTAGGCTTCTAGCTATCGTAGCTTCTGTCTCTCAGCTTCTGTGCATCTATGCTTGTTCTTCCAGGGCATTTCTCTGTAAGCATCTGGGGGGCCTCTCTTAGTTTCTCTAGGGCAAACTCTGGGCTTTATGTCTTAGCTTAGCATCTCCAAACATCCTTCTATCTGTATCTCCCAGCTTCTACAAGTGTCTGGGTCTGTGTCAGCTCTTAGCTTTTCCCAGGGGCAAATTCTGGATTACATATCTTAGTTTCTCTCCAAAGTGTCTCTCTCAGCTTCTCTGAGCTCCTCTCTGTGAGCTCTCTTGAAAAGGACTCCAGTGAACTAATCAAGACCCACCTTGAATGTGTAGGGTAACACCTGCATGGAAATGATCTAATCAAAGGTGTCATCCA
Organism: Choloepus didactylus; assembly: GCF_015220235.1. NCBI lineage: Eukaryota > Metazoa > Chordata > Mammalia > Pilosa > Megalonychidae > Choloepus > Choloepus didactylus. The sequence goes on from NC_051314.1 coordinate 85,091,301, forward strand.
CAGTTGGGTGAGTCACATATCTTTGGAAACACTCAATCAAAAGGTTCCACCCAAATCAAAAGACTAATAAGTCTGCCCCCACAGGACTGCATTAAAAGAACATGGCTTTTGTGGGGGACAGAATAGATTCAAACCAGCACAAACTCAAGTTGGATCAAAGACCTATATATAAGAACCAGAATTATAACACTCCTGGAAGAAAACATTGGGAAGCATCTTCAGGACCTTGTGTTAGGCAATGTTTTCTTAGACTTTATACCCAAAGCACTAGCAACAAAATTAAAAATAGATAAATGAAACCTCATCAAAATTTAAAACCTTTGTGCTTGAAAGAACTTTATCATGAAAGTAAAACAACCTACATAATGGGAGAAAATATTTGGAAACCACATATCAAATGAGGGTTTAATATAAAGAAAACCTACAATTCAACAACAAAGACAAATAACCTAATTAAAAAATGGGCAAAATATTTGAATAGACATCTCTCCAAAGAAGAAATACAAATGGCCAGAAAATACATGAAAAGATGCTCAACATCATTAGCCATTAGGGAAATACAAATCAAAATCATTATAAGGTTCCATTTCACACCCACTAGAATGGCTACTATTCAAAAAACTGAAAATAACAAGTGTTGGAGAGGCTGTGGAGAAACAGGAACACTCTTTCATTGTTGGTGGGAATGTAAAATGGTGCAGCCGCTGTGGAAAACAGTTTGGCAGTTCCTTAGAAAGTTAAGTATAGAATTAACATATGACCCAGCAATTCCACTTCTAGATATATACCCAAAAGAATTGAAAGCAGCGACTTGAACAGATATGTGCACACAGATGTTCATAGTGGCATTACTCACAATTGCCAAAAGACGGAAGCAACCCAAGTGTGTATCAACTGATGAATGGATGAACAAATGTAGTATATACACACAATAGAATATTATTCAGCCATAAAAAGGAATGAAGTCCTGATACATGCAACTATATGGATGAACCTTGAAGACATCATGTGGAGTGAAATAAGTCAGACACAAAAGGATAAATATTCTATGATCTCACTGATTTGAAACAATTAGAATAAGCAAATTCATTGAGTCAGAAACTAGAATGTAGGTTACCAGGGGATGAGGTGGGAATAGTGAATGAGAAATTAAGGCTTAAAATGTACAGGGTTCCTATTTGGAATGATGGAAATGTTTAGGTAATGGATGGTGGTGATGGTAGCACAATATTGTGAACACAATTAACAGCACTGAAATATATATCTGAATATGATTAAAAGGGGAAATGTTAGATTGTACATATGGTAACTGAATAAAATTAAAAAAAAATAATCATAGAGCTACACTATATGATCAGTGAACCCTAAGTTAAATCATGGACTTTAATTAATAGTACAATTATAAAAATGTGCTATAATCAATTGTAACAAACATTCCACACCAATGCAAGGTGCTGGTGGTGGGATGGTATATAGGAATCCTGTTTTCCTGTTTTTATGAATGATTGTTCCGAACACCCACAACTTCTCTAATAAAAAAATAAAAATTAAAAAGGAATATGATCATAGAGGATGATTCATTAACAGGCAAAACTATGCAATCTATTGTCTGTGGACATGTGTGTATGTGTGTATTTGTGTGTGTTAGTTTTCCGTAGTTGCTGTAATAAATCACCACCAACTTGCTGACTTAAAACAACAAAATTATTCTCTCAAAGTTCTCAATGCTGAAGTCCAAAATCAGTGTCACTGGACCAAAATCAAAACATTGGCAAGTCTGGAGGTGCTACGGGAAAATCTACTCCTTGTCTCTTCCAGTTTCTGGTGGCTGCCAGTATTCCTTGGCTTGTGGCCACATCACACCAATCTTCAAGGCCAGCATCTTCAAATCTCTCTCTGCTCTTTCTTCACATTACCTATTCCTCTGTGTATGCCTATATGAAATTTCCTGTTTCTCTCTAATAAGGACACTTGTACTGCATTTAGGGCCTACATGGATAATCCAGACTCTTTATTAACCACAGCTGCAAAAATCCTTTTTTGATATGAGGTAACATTTACAGATTCCAGGGATTAGAACCTGGTATATTTGGTAGGCATTTTCAGCTTACTACAGTGTTAAAATTATAAAAAAAATAAATTCAGGATAATTGTTATCTCTAGGCATGGAGAAGAGATACAATTGATAAGAGGAACACAAGAGTCTTTACAAATATTCTATTTAAGCTGGAGTATATGTACACAGAGTTCATTTTGCTATTATTATTATCTCCATCTCTATACTACTGCAGCTGTTCAAAGTAGCTTTATAGAGGTACTTAATGGTACTTTCTCTACCTACCCTCTTACTTTGTCCCCTTCATCCTTGTGGCACACAGTAAGCACTAAATAAGTGGTAGTTTTTAAAGTGTTTATCATGTTACCTATGATAAAAATTTATCCATAGATTATCTCATTTTATCCCCATGATGAACCATTCATTGCTAGTATAAGGAAACATAAATTTGATTTTTGTATATTGGTCTTGTATCCTGTGAACATGCTAAACAGTGGTAGCTTTTTGGTAGATTCTTTGTGATTTGTTTTTACATGAATAATATATTTGTCTGTAAATAGAAACAGTTTTATTTCTGCCTTTTATTTCTTTTACTCTTCTTATTGTGTTGACTTGGACCTCTAGACAGTGTTGAATAAGAGGAGTTAGAGTGGAATCCTTGCCTCATTCCTGATCTTAGAGGAAAAGCATTTTAGACTTTCACCATTAAGTATGATGTTAACTGTAAAACTTTTGCAAATGCCCTTTATCATGTTGAGAAAGTTCACCTCTATGCCTAGTTTGTTTAGCATTATTTTAAAAATTATGTTGTATTTTGCCAACTTCTTTTTCTATAATTATTGATAACCATTAAGATAATCATATGATTTTTTCTTCTTTAGTCTGTTGACATGGTGAATTACATTTATTGATTTTCAAATTTTGAAATAGCCTTATATTCCAGGAATAAACCCCACTTGTTTATGATGTTATGTTGTTATGATACATATGATATATTATATTATAGATTGTTGATTTGATTTTCTAAAATGTCATTAAGCATTTTTGTGACTATGTTCATGAGGGATATCAGTTTGTGGTTTTACTTTTCTTGTTATGCCTCTGCATTATTTCGGTATCAGGGTTATGCTGGCCTCAAAGAATGAGTTGGGAAGTGTTCCTTCCTCATCAATTTTCTACAGAAATTTGTAAGGAATTGGTATTATTTTTCCTTGACCACCATGCTATGTATTAGTTTATAATATTACTTTTCATCACGTGATTTAGCAAACTTTGTCTCAATTCTCCTTTGTTCCTGACAAATTACTATTTGCCTTGACTGCATCACCATTGTTTCTGGTGCAATATTTTCACCACCTAACATCTGATTATTCCTTCTGAATGATTATTTCGTTTGCAAAATCCAAGTCTGGGTCTCTTATCAAATTGTGAGGGGTATATAGAGAGTTTGACTTGTCTGAGGCCAAAATGTAAAAGCAATTGATAAAATTGGAAAAGGTGGGACAGTGGTTTTTTATTCTTTCAGATTTACTGTGGCCTTTTATAATATTTTTAACATCCTCTTTATTCCTCTGAAATGAAATTAATAAATATCCTATCTATGCTCATACTTTAAAAAATTAATATAAATGTGAAGATAAATACAAAGAAAGTAATTTATAATGTACATTTCAATGTGTAATCAAAGGCATGCATCTATATATAGAATTAAAATAAACGTGAAAACTGAAAATGCAGGCTGATACAAACGCTGGTGTATTGTACTGACACTAAATACTAATAACACTAATAAATTGTTATTGGTACTATGGTGTTCCAGAATGGTGAAAATTTCTTGGAGAAATTCTAAAGAATAATTTTGCTTTGATTTACATTTGCATTTCTGGTAAATTCACTGTATAAGTAACCTGGGCAAAAAATACTTTGTGTTTATATTTTTAAAGGACTTTTAGGTTCTAAGCTCAGATAATTATAAACAGATTTTTATCTACATTAATGCCCCTTAGGATATTCAAAATCATGCGGGATGTGGGACAGTTCATTGCATGGGACTGTTCCTTGCACTATAGGATGGCTAACATCCCGTTAGCACCCCTAACTAAATGCCAGTCATTGTAACAACCAAAAATGCTTCTACAAATTTCCACATGCCACAGAAGAGGCAGTAATTTCCCCTATTAAAAACTAGCAGGATAAAGGGATGATTAGAAGAAATTTGCTGATAGATTCTTGAGCAGAGGAGGTTATGAGATAAAAACTGTATTTGAGAAATACTCTGAAGTTACTTTCCAGGTGTGAGAGTTAGGTAAAGAAAGAAAGTAAAAACAACTTCCATGTTATTTAACAACTATGGTTTACAATGCACTTTCACGTACATAATTGCACCTCAACCAACTGCAAATGAAGTACTATTCTCCACTATTTTACAAATGAGGCAGAGGAGGCTCAAAGATGTTAAGTGACTTACTAAAAGTCATTTCAATAAAAAAGGTAGGATTGGGATCCATATCTGACTTCAAACTCTTTTAGTGATTACTGAAACTCTCATGGTGGTGCTAGGATGCTAAAAGCAGAAGAAAGATTTGTAAGAGGAGGGGACAGAGGGAAAACCTGAGATCCACAGTAAAGTTAGAATTAGCAGGACTTTGGGGAGCTTTCTGTTAACTGTCACTGACATTCAGAGAAGAAAGGGGACCAAAGCTTATTATCAAACTGAGAATTTATTGATTAATATATTCTCTCTTTCTTATTCTTATAGGACATTAATATGCAGCTGAATGACATAATGAACAATGTGCAGCGCATAATAAATCGCTACAGTATTGAACAGAACTTGCTCTCTGGGGATAGAGCCTTCCTTACAGAATATCAGAAAAAACGGCGAGCGAACTTTTTGGAGAATATGGCTACTTATCCTAATGCAGTTGAAGTTAGAGAAAAGACACTTACCTACATCCTGGCATGGTTGGAAGAATGGAATAAGTTTCCAGAAGTGGTTTAGAGGAAAGCCACAAGTTAATGAAAAATTAGAGAACAGACTCTATAAGTAAATTTTGACAGACAAATTAGAAGAAGAAAAGACTAAGGAAGTTATTCTGAAAACTAATCAGAAGATGACAACTAGTTGCCCTCTGTTTCAGCAAGAATAAAATAAGAAAAATATAGGCATGCTCTTTTAGCTCCAGTAATTCTGGCCTCCTAGCTTTTCTTCAAGCTTGCCAGTACACTCCTGCCCTGTGTCTTCATGCTTGCTATTCCCTTGCCTGGAACATTTGCTGCCAGAGAGCCACATGGCTCATTCACTTCTTGTCACCTTAAAATGAGGTGTTCTTTGACCACCTCCATTCCCCATCCCCTGGAACTTTCTATTACCCTTTACTTTTCTTTATTTTTGCGTATACTGTTTATTGCCATTTGACATACTACACATATAAACTTTTTGTCTGTCTCCTTTCATTAGAATATAAGCAATTTGAAGTCAGGGCATTTGTTTTATTCATTACTTTATAGAACAGTACACAATAGTAGTAGACACTGGTTGAATGAAAGATTGAATAAGTTAAGAATGCAAAAAAGAAATTTCATGTACTTGGAAGATATCCCATTTAACAAGGGTTATAAAATATTGGATAATTAACCAAAGGAGTTACTTGAAGTTTAGATCCCTAATAGTGAAACACACTCTCACATTAAGAAAACCTATTTGTCTAGCTACAGTACTCAGGCAGGAACTATTCCAAATTGATACTTTTTAACTGATTCATGTTTTTGTGGCCAAGACTTACTGCTCAGCCTTCTATTCCAAGTCTCTTACTTATTTCTTCATAGAGAAAAGCCTCAGATTAGTAATAAGTACAAAAGATAACTATATTCCCCAATTCTACTATATCAAGCAATATATGTTCATAATTATTTATTTTTCTGCTCAAAAAGTTTTTTGTTTTTTTTTTTTTTTTACTCTCTTTAAGATGCCGTTTTGTCCGAGATGACCACAATGGATGTCAGTGAATACCACCACTGGATCGTACAAATGGAGCTATTACCAGAGACATTCAAAGCTATTGAGAGCAATGTCAAGATGCTGAGTAAAATTAGTATATTATTGTTTGAAGAAAGGAAGAAGCAAAAGAAAAAACGAAGTAAGGGTGCTTTAAGACATTGGAAATAGAGTGACTTTTTAAAAGAACAGTTTTATTGAAATATAATTTATATACTATAAAGTTTACCCATGGTGAAGTCTACAACTCAGTGACTTGTAGTAAATTTTTTATAGAGTTGTGCAACAATGACTACAATCCAATTTTAGAACATTGCCACCATCCCAGAAAGATCCCTTAGGCCCATTTGCAGTCAATCCTCATTCCAAACCCCAGCCTTAGGCAGCCACTAATCTATTTTGTCTCAATATATATGCCTTTTCTGGATATTTCATATAAATAGAATTGTATAATATGTGGTCTTTTCTCTCTGGTTTCTCTCAGTTAGCACTATGCTTTTGAGGTACGTCCGTGTCATAGAATGTATCAGTTCTTTGCTCCTTTTTATTGCTGATAGTATACCATTATTTGGATATACCACATTGTGTTTATCCATTCATCAGTTGATGGACATTTGGACTGTTTCCACTTTTTGGCTTTTATACACAATGCTGCTATGAACACACACACACCAGTTTTTGTATGGATATATGTTTTCATTTCTCTTGGATAGAAACTTAGGCGTAGAATTGCTGGGTCATATGGTAAATTTATATTTAACTTTTTTTAGAAACTATCAAACTTTTCTAAAGTGACTGCACCACTTTACATTCCCTTCAGCAATATAAAAGATTCTAGGTTCTCCACATCCTCAACAGTACTTGTTATTATCTGTCTTTTTTATTCTAGTCATTCTAGTATGTGTGAAGTGGTATCTCGTTGGGGTTTTAATTTGAATTGTCCAAATGACTAATGATCTTGAGCATCTTTTCATGTACTTGTTAGTCATTCTTATATCATCTTTTGTGAAACGTCTATTCAAATGCTTGCCCCCTCCCTTTTTTTTTTTTTTTTTTTTAAGTTTTAAGAGTTCTTTATATATTCTGGATACAAGTCCTTTTTTTGGAAAAGTGATTTGCAAATATTTTCTCCCAGTCTGTGGCTTGTCTTTGAAGGTCAGGTATTTAATTTTGATACTGTCCAATCAATTTATCAATTTTTTATTCTTCTGTGGATCATGGTTTTATTGTTGTACTAATAACTTGTTTCAGTCAAGCTTCAACCAGAGAAGCAGAACCAGTAGATTATGTGTAACCCATATATGTTGTGTATGTATATATATATTATATAGCTTATATGGATTTGTTACAGAGAATTGGCTTATGTAAATTTGGGGTCTGGTTAAGCAGTCTCTGTAAGACTGTCTCTGTTTCTGAAACTGGAACTTGAGGTCCACAGGGCAGGCAGTCACAGGAAGAAAATATCACAAACAGGTTGGAACCGTACTAGCATGAACTGAAATCAGCATCTGTTCTTGTTGTCTCTGACCTTGGTAACCAGGGTGTCTTGCAGAAACTGGGGTCTTTTGTCACTAAGCTAAACAGATACAGGAGTCAGAATTTCAGGAGAATTCAAGAATGGTAGAGCAATTGTTGTCCCAGATATGCTACACGCCAAGAGGTAAGCCAGCAGATTAGCAACAACATGTATCAGCTACAAAATGGCTTCTTCCTTCCTTCCACCTTTCAAGCCTTGCAAAAATCTCCCTTGAAGCCCATCCTAACATGAAACAGAAACGCAGCATTCTGGAAAATATAGTTCTGACTTCAGTATAGCCAAGTTGACACATTACAAAGTCATCAAAGAACTTTTTGGCTAACAAAAGTTCATGTAGATTTTCTCCTGTTATTTTCTTCTAAAAGTTTTATAGTTTTCTATCTTAATTTAGGCCTATAAACTATTCTGAGTTAATTTTGGTGTAAATGGAATGAGGTGAGGGCATAAAATCATCTTTTGGCATGACAGTCCCCAGTGATCTCAGTACCATTTGTTGAAAAGACTGTTCTTTCCCCATTGAGTTACCTTAACTTTGTCAAAATCAATTGACCATAAACATAATGGTTTCATTCTGGACTTTCAATTTTTTCCCACTGATTTTGATATATAGGTTTACCTTTATGCCAGCATCACACTGTCTTGATTACTTTAGCTCTATAGTATGTTTTGAAACCAGGAAATGTAAGTTCTTCAACTTTGTTCTTTTTCAAGATCATTTTGGCTGTTCCTTTGTATTTCCATATACATTTCAGGATCACTTTGTCAATTTCTATTTTTAAAAACAGGCAGCTGCTGAAACGAAATAAAGCTTCAGTGGCTGAGAGATTTCAAATGGAGTCGAGAGGTCACTCTGGTGGACATTCTTATGCACTATATAGATAACACCTCTTAGGTTTTAATGTATTAGAATAGCTAGAAGTAAATACCCAAAACTATCAAACTCCAACCCAGTAGTCTGGACTCTTGAAGACGATTGTATAACAATGTAGATTACAAGGGGTGACAGTGTGATTGTGAAAACCCTGTGGATCGCACTCCCTTTATCCAGTGTATGGATGGATGAGTAGATAAATAGGTACAAAAACTAAATGAAAAGTAGGGTGGGATGGGGGGCTTGATTTGAGTGTTCTTTTTTATTTTTATTTTTTATTCTTACTCTGATTCTTTCTGGTATAGGGAAAATGTTCAAAAATAAATTGGGGTGATGAATGCACAACTATATGATGGTACTGTGAACAGTTGATTATACACCATGGATGACTGTATGGTATGTGAATATATCTCAATAAAACTGAATTAAAAACAAAACACAAAAAAACAGGCAGCTGAAATTTTGATAGGGATTGCAGTGAACCTATAGGTCAATTAGGAAAGAAATACCATTTAACAATATTGAGTCTACCAATCTATAAATATGGAATGCTTCTCTATTTATTTAGGTCTTTAGTTTCTCTCAGCAATGTTTTTTGTAATTTTCAGCACAGAATTCTTATACATCTTTTCTTAAATTTATTTCTAAATATTTCATTCTTTTTCAGGCCATTGTGACTGGAGTTGTTCTTTTAATTTCATTTTTAAATTGCTCATTGCTAATATATAGAAATACAATTGAATTTTATGTATTGATTTTATGACATGTGGCCTTGCTGAATTCATCTGTTAGTTCTTGTAGTGTATGCCTGTGTGTGTGTGTGTGTGTGTGTGTGTGTGTGTGTGTGTAATCCTTAGGATTTTCTACAGAGAGGATCAGGCCATCTGTGAACAAAGACAGTTTTAGTTCTTCCTTTCCATCCTGGATGCCTTTTCCTTCTTGCCTAATTGCATTAGCTAAAAGCACCAGTACAATATTCTATAGAAGTGACAAACAGACATGCTTCTTTGCAATCTTAGGGAAAAGTACTCAATCTTTCATCATTAAGGATGATGTTAGTTTTGAGTTATTCGTAGATATACTTTATCAGGTTGAGGAAGTTCCCTTCTATTCTTAGTTTCCTGAAAGTTTTTATGATGAATAGGTGTTTGATTTTGTTGAATTTTTGGGGGCATATATTGAGATGATGACATGGCTTTTGTCCTTTCATCTATTAATATGGTATATTCCTATATGATTTTTAGTTGTTAAGCCACCCTCGCATTCCTGGGAAAAATGCTACTTGGTTATGTTGTATAATCCTTTATGTGTTTCTGGATTTGGTTTGTTAAAAATTTGTTGAGGATTTTTGTGTTTATATTCATGAGGGATATTGGTCTATAGTTTCCTTTTCTTGTGATATCTTTGTCTGGCTTTGGTATCGGGATAAGAATGGCCTCATAGAAGGAGTTGTGAAGTATTTCTTTCTCTATTGTATTAAATATTTTTGAAGAATATGTATTATTCCTCCTCAAAATGTTGGATAGAATTCACAGTGAAGCCATCTGGGTCTGGGCTTTTCTTTGGGATAAGCTATTTAATTAGGAATTCAGTTTCTTTCCTTGTTATAGATACATTCAGATTTTCAGTTTCTTCTTGAGTCATTTTGGTAATTTGTGTCTTTCTAGGAATATGTCTATTTCATCAGTAGTCTAATGTGTTGGCGTTAAGTTGTTCACAGTATTCTTTTATATCCTTTTAATCTGTAAAGATGGTAGTGATATGGTCTCTTTTATTCCTGAATTTGGTAATTTGTATCTTCTCTTTTTTCTTCTTGGTTGGTCTAGCTAAAAGTTTGTCAATGTGTTGATTTTTTCAAAGAAATAACATTTGATTTCATTGATGTTTTTATGTTTTTCATTGATTTCTGTTCTAAACTTTATTATTTCCTTACTCCTTCTTGCTTTGGGTTTAGTTTGTTCTTGTTTTCTTATTTTTTAGAGGAAACTTAAGATAGGCATTAAAACTATAAATTTCCTTCAAAGCACTGCTTTTATTGTTTATAATAAATTATGATATGTTTTGTTTTCATTTTTATTCAGTTCAAAATATTTTCTAATTTTCCTGGTTACTTCTTCATTGACCCATACATTATTCAGTAGTGTGTTAATTTCCAAATATTAGGGATTTCCCAATTTTTCTTCTATTGTTCATTTCTAATTTTACTTCATTGCAGTTGAAGAAAATATTTCGTATGATTTCAGTCCTTTTTTTATTATTATTCATTTTATTGAGATATATTCACATACCACGCAGTCATACAAAACAAATCGTACATTTGATTGTTCACAGTACCATTACGTAGTTGTACATTCATTACCAAAATCAATCCCCGACACCCTCATTACCACACACAGAAAAATAACCGGAATAATAATTAAAGTGAAAAGGAGCAACTAAAGTAAAAAAGAACACTGGGCGCCCTTGTCTGTTTGTTTGTTTGTTTGTTTCCTACCCCAACTTTCCACTCATCCATCCACAAACTAGACAAACAGGAGTGTGATCCCTATGCCCCCCCCCAATCCCACTGTCCCCCGTCATAAGCCACATTTTTATACAATTGCTTTCAAGATTCATGGGTTCTGGGTTGTAGTTTGATAGTTTCAGGTATCCACCACTAGCTACCCCAATTCATTAGAACCTAAAAAGGGTTGTCTATATTGTGCATAAGAGTGCCCACCAGAGTGACCTCTCGGCTCCTTTTGGAATCTCTCTGCCACTGAAGCTTATTTCATTTCCTTTCACATCCCCCTTTTGGTCAAGAAGATGTTCTCCATCCCACGATGCCGGGTCTACATTCCTCCCTAGGAGTCATATTCCACGTTGCCAGGGAGATTCCCTCCCCTGGGTGTCTGATCCCACTTAGTGGGGAGGGCAGTGATTTCACCTTTCAAGTTGGCTTAGCTCAAGAGAGAGAGGGCCACATCTGAGCAACAAAGAGGCATTCAGGAGGAGGCTTTTAGGCACATTTATAGGGAGGTCTAGCCTCTCCTTTGCAGCAACTGTCTTCCCAAGGGCAAATTCCGTGGTAGAGGGCTCAATCCATCAAACCACCAATCCCTGTGGGCATGTTACCATCCATCGAGGTGGGGCAGGCCAATACCCCTGCATTCTCCACCAGCTCCTCAAGGGGGCTCTGCATATTTTTTTCCTTGTTTTTTTTTTTTTTTTTAAACTTTTTTTTTCTAAATCAACTGTAGGACAAATAAAAAAAATAAAAAAATAAAATAAAATAAAAATACAATAAAAGAACATTTCAAAGAGATCGTAACAAGGGAGTAAAACACAACAAACCTAAGATAACTACTTTACTTACAACATTTTCTTACTCTACCCCAAGAAAGTAACCTAATATAGCAACATTTCTGTGAACTTGGTCCTACTATACCCATCAGAAATTAACAGGCCATAGTCATTCCTGGGCATTCCCAGAACATTAAATTTACCCATGATAGCTTATCTGTTCTTCTTGGATTATTGTTCCCCCTTCCTTAACTGCTCTCTATCGCTAGTTCCCCTACATTCTACATTATAAACCATTCGTTTTACATTTTTCAAAGTTCACATTAGTGGTAGCATATAATATTTCTCTTTTTGGCCTGGCTTATTTCGCTCAGCATTATGTCTTCAAGGTTCATCCATGTTGTCATATGTTTCACGAGATCGTTCCTTCTTACTGCCGTGTAGTTTTCCATCATGTGTATATACCACATTTTATTTATCCACTCATCTGTTGAAGGACATTTGGGTTGTTTCCATCTCTTGGCAATTGTGAATAATGCTGCTATGAACATTGGCGTGCAGATATCTGTTCGTGTCACTGCTCTCCGATCTTCTGGGTATATACCTAGAAGTGCAATTGCTGGATCGAAGGGTATCTCTATATCTAGTTTTCTAAGGAACTGCCAGACTGACTTCCAGAGTGGCTGAACCATTATACAGTCCCACCAACAATGAATAAGAGTTCCAATTTCTCCACATCCCCTCCAGCATTTGTAGTTTCCTGTTTGTTTAATGGCAGCCATTCTAATTGGTGTGAGATGGTATCTCATTGTGGTCTTAATTTGCATCTCTCTAATAGCCAGTGAAGCTGAACATTTTTTCATGTGTTTCTTGGCCATTTGTATTTCCTCTTCAGAGAACTGTCTTTTCATATCTTTTGCCCATTTTATAATTGGCCTGTCTGTACTATCGTCATTGAGTTGTAGGATTTCTTTATATATGCAAGATATCAGTCTTTTGTCAGATACAGGTTTCCAAAAATTTTTTCCCATTGAGTTGGCTGCCCCTTTACCTTTTTGAGAAATTCTTTTGAGGTACAGAAACTTCTAAGCTTGAGAAGTTCCCATTTATCTATTTTTTCTTTTGTTGCTTGAGCTTTGGGTGTAAAGTCTAGGAAGTGGCCACCTAATACAAGGTCTTGAAGATGTTTTCCTACATGATCTTCTAGGAGTTTTATGGTGCTTTCTTTTATATTGAGATCTTTGGTCCATTTTGAGTTAATTTTTGTGTAGGGTGTGAGGTAGGGGTCCTCTTTCATTCTTTTGGATATGGATATCCAACTCTCCCAGCCCCATTTGTTGAAAAGACCTTTATGACCCAGTTCAGTGACTTTGGGGGCCTTATCAGAGATCGGTCGGCCATAGATCTGGGGGTCTATCTCCAAATTCTCAATTTGATTCCATTGATCTATATGTCTATCTTTGTGCCAGTACCATGCTGTTTTGGCAACTGTGGCTTTATAATAAGCTTCAAAGTCAGGGAGTGTAAGTCCTCCCACTTGGTTTTTCTTTTTTAGAGTGTCTTTAGCAATTCGAGGCATCTTCCCTTTCCAAATAAATTTGATAACTAGCTTTTCCAAGTCTGCAAAGTAGGTTGTTGGAATTTTGATTGGGATTGCATTGAATCTGTAGATGAGTTTGGGTAGAACTGACATCTTAATGACATTTAGCCTTCCTATCCATGGACATGGAATATTTTTCCGTCTTTTAAGGTCCCCTTCTATTTCTTTTAATAGAGTTATGTAGTTTTCTTTGTATAGGTCTTTTACATCTTTGGTTAAGTTTATTCCTGGGTACTTGATTTTTTTAGTTGCTATTGAAAATGGTATCTTTTTCTTAAGTGTCTCTTCAGTTTGTTCATTTCTAGCATATAGAAACATTACTGACTTGTGTGCATTAACCTTGTATCCTGCTACTTTGCTAAATTTGTTTATTAGCTCTAGTAGCTGTATCGTCGATTTCTCAGGGTTTTCCAGATATAAGATCATATCATCTGCAAATAATGACAGTTTTACTTCTTCCTTTCCAATTTGGATACCTTTTATTTCTTTGTCTTGCCGGATTGCCCTGGCTAGCACTTCTAGCACAATGTTGAATAACAGTGGTGATAGCGGGCATCCTTGTCTTGTTCCTGATCTTAGGGGGAAGGCTTTCAGTCTCTCACCATTGAGTACTATGCTGGCTGTGGGTATTTCATATATGCTCTTTATCATATTGAGGAAGTTTCCTTCAGTTCCTACCTTTTTTTTTTTTTAGGGTTTTATTATTTATTTATTTATTTATTTATTTTCAATTTTGCTCCATCACTTTCTTTTTTTTTAATTTCATTTTATTGAGATATATTCACATACCACGCAGTCATACGAAACAAATCGTACATTCGATTGTTCACAGTACCATTACGTAGTTGTACATTCATCACCTAAATCAATCCCTGACACCTTCATTAGCACACACACAAAAATAACAAGAATAATAATTAAAGTGAAAAAGAGCAATTGAAGTAAAAAAGAACACTGGGTACGTTTCTCTGTTTGTTTGTTTGTTTCCTTCCCCTATTTTTCTACTCATCCATCCATAAACTAGACAAAGTGGAGTGTGGTCCTTATGGCTTTCCCAATCCCATTGTCACCCCTCATAAGCTACATTTTTATACAATTGTCTTCGAGATTCATGGGTTCTGGGTTGTAGTTTGATAGTTTCAGGTATCCACCACCAGCTACCCCAATTCTTTAGAACCTAAAAAGGGTTGTCTAAATTGTGCGTAAGAGTGCCCCCAGAGTGACCTCTCGGCTCCTTTTGGAATCTCTCTGCCACTGAAGCTTATTTCATTTCCTTTCACATCCCCCTTTTGGTCAAGAAGATGTTCTCCATCCCACGATGCCAGGTCTACATTCCTCCCCAGGAGTCATATTCCACGTTGCCAGGGAGATTCACTCCCCTGGGTGTCTGATCCCACTTAGTGGAGAGGGCAGTGATTTCACCTTTCAAGTTGGCTTAGCTAGAGAGAGAGGGCCACATCTGAGCAACAAAGAGGCATTCTTTGTTTGGGAGGAGGCTCTTAGGCACAATTATAGGGAGGCCTAGCCTCTCCTTTGCAGCAATCATCTTCCCAAGGGTAAAACTTATGGTAGAGAGCTCAACCCATCAAACCACCAGTCCCCTATGTCTGTGGTCATGTTAGTTCCTACCTTTTGAAGTGTTTTTATCAAAAAGGGATGTTGGATTTTGTCAAATGCTTTTTCAGCATCTATTGAGATGATCATTTGATTTTTCTCTTTCGAATTGTTAATATGTTGTAATACATTGATTGATTTTCTTATGTTGAACCATCCTTGCATGCCTGGAATGAACCCCACTTGGTCATGGTGTATGATTTTTTTAATGTGTCTTTGGATTCGATTTGCAAGTATTTTGTTGAGGATTTTTGCATCTATATTCATTAGGGAGATTGGCCGGTAGTTTTCCTTTTTTGTAGCATCTTTGCCTGGTTTTGGTATTAGATTGATGTTAGCTTCACAAAATGAGTTAGGTAGTGTTCCATTTTCTTCAATGTTTTGAAAGAGTTTAAGTAAGATTGGTGTCAGTTCTTTCTGGAAAGTTAGGTAGAATTCTCCTATGAAGCCATCTGGCCCTGGGCATTTATTTGTGGGAAGCTTTTTGATGACTGATTGGATCTCTTTGATTGTGATTGGTTGGTTGAGGTTTTCTGTTTCTTCTCTGGTCAATCTAGGTTGTTCATACGTTTCCAGGAAATTGTCCATTTCCTCTACATTATCCAGTTTGTTGCCATACAGTTGTTCATAGTACCCTCTTATAATTTTTTTAATTTCCTCGGGATCTGCAGTAATGTCACCTTTCTCATTCATTATTTTGTTTATATGGGTCTTCTCTCTTTTTGATTTTGTCAGTCTAGCTAGCAGCTTGTCAATCTTGTTGATCTTCTCAAAGAACCAACTTTTGGTGTTATTTATCCTCTCTATTGTTTTTTTGTTCTCTATGTCATTTATTTCTGCTTTAATCCTTGTTATTTCTTTTCTTCTACTTGGTTTACGATTGGTTTGCTGTTCATTTTCTAGCTTTTTCAGTTGATCCATTAGTTCTTTGAAATTGGCTCTTCCTTCCTTTTTAATATATGTGTTTAGTGCTATAAATTTCCCCCTCAGTACCACTTTTGCTGCATCCCATAGGTTTTGGTATGTTGTGTTCTCATTTTCATTCATCTCTATATATTTAGCAATTTCTCTTGCTATTTCTTCTTTAACCCACTGATTGTTTAGGAGTGTGTTGTTTAACCTCCAGGTATTTGTGAATTTTCTAAGTCTCTGATGGTTATTGACTTCTAATTGTATTCCATTGTGGTCAGAGAATGTGCTTTGAATAATTTCAATCTTTTTAAATTTATTGAGGCTTGTTTTATGTGCCAGCATATGATCTATTCTGGAGAAAGTCCCATGAGCACTAGAGAAGTATGTGTATCCTGGTGATTTGTGATGTAATGTTCTATATATGTCTGTTAAATCCAATTCATTTATCAGATTGTTTAGGTTTTCAGTTTCCTTATTGGTCTTCTGTCTGGTTGATCTATCTATAGGAGAGAGTGATGTGTTGAAGTTTCCCACAATTATTGTGGAAACATCAATTGCTTCCTTTAGTTTTGCCAGTGTTTCTCTCATGTATTTTGTGGCACCTTGATTGGATGCATAAACATTTATGATTGTTATTTCTTCTTGTTGAATTGGCCCTTTTATTAGTATGTAGTGACCTTCTTTGTCTCTCAAAACATCCCTGCATTTAAAGTCTATTTTATCTGAGATTAGATTTCAGTCCTTTTAAATTTATTGAGACCTGTTTTATTGCCTAGCATATAGTCTATCCTGGAGAATATTCTGTATGAACTTGAAATTAATGTACATTCTGCTATGTATATTCCACTGTGTGGTGTGCTTAAACAACATATAGTTGGATCTTGTGGGTTTTTTTAAAAATCCAGTCTGAAAATCTCTGGCTTTCCACTGGAGTGTTTAATTAATTTATATATAATGTAATGTAATGTTGGATTCATACCTGTCATTTTGATGATTGTTTTTTATATCTCTCATCTGCTATTCTTTTACTGCTTTCTAGTTAAACAGATATTTTCTAGTATAACATTTTAATTCCTTTTTATTCTCTCCCCCAACCTCTCTCTCTCTCTCTCTCTCTCTCTATATATATATATATATACATATATATATATAATTTTTAATGAGATTGTTCACCTACCATACAACTATCCAAAGATCCAAAGTGTACTATCAATTGCCCATGGTACCGTCATACACCTGTGTGATGTACAATTAATTTTTTTTCAATTTTCAGAACATTTTCATTACTCCAGAAAAGAAATAAAGACAAAAAAAGGAAACTCAAATCCTCCCATACCCCTAACCACCCCACCTCCATTATTGATTCATAGTTTTGATATAGTACATTTGTTACTGTTGATGAAAGGACGTTAAAATACTACTAACTGCGGTATATAGTTTGCAATAGGAATATTTTTTTCCTATATGTCCCTCTCTTATTAACTTCTAGTTATAGTGTCATACATTTGTTCTAGTTCATCAGAAAGATTTCTAATATTTGTACAGTTAATCAGGGATATTGTCCACCACAAGATTCACTGTTTTATACATTCCCATCTTTTAACCTCTAACTTTTCTTCTGGTGACATATGTGACTCTGAGCTTACCCTTTCCACCATCTTCACACACCATTCAGCACTGTTAGTTATTTCATAATAACATGCTATGGTCACCTCTGTCCACTTCCAAACACTTAGGTTCAACCTAGTTGAACATTCTGCTCATAATCAGCAACCACTCCCCATTCGTTCTACATCCTGTTAACTTATATTTCATGTCTATGTGTTTACATATTGTAATTAGTTCATATCAGTGAGACCCTGCAATATTTGTCTTTATAAGTCTGTTTTATTTCACTCAATATAGTGCCCTCAAGGTTTCTTCATCAGTCCATTTTTTTTAAGATGATTTTGTTCACATACCAGACACTCCATCCTAAGTAAACAATCGTTGGTTCCCTGTATAAACACGTATTTATGTATTCAGCACCATCGCCACTATCTACATAAGGACATCTCCATTTTTTCCACAAAGAAGGAGGAACAGTCAAAGAAGGTAGAGAGAGAGAAGAAAAAACATGACAGCTAGAAAGCAACAAAAGGAAAGATAGCATTAAACTAAAGTAGAATAATGGGTCAGACAACATCAGCAATGCCAGGAGTCCCATACCCCTTCCCCTATGTCCTTCCCCCCGCCATATGCATTTAGCTTTGGTATATTGCTTTTGTTATACTAAAGGAAGCATAATACAATGTTTCTGTTAATTATAGTCTCTAGTTTGCATTGATTGTATTTTCCCCTCAATCCCACCCTATTTTTAACACCTTGCAATGTTCACATTCATTTGTTCTACCTCATGTAAAAACACATTTGTACCTTTTATTACAATTGTTGAGCACCCTAGGTTTCACTGAGTTATACAGTCCCAGTCTTTATCTTTCATGAACAGAGTCTTAAAGACTTATGGGACACCATCAAGTGTACCAATACATGCTTTATGAGGGTCACAGAAGAGGAGAAAGAAAGAAGCAAAGAGAATAGTTGAAGAAATAATGGCTGAAAACTCCCCAAATTTAATGAAAGACATGAAAGATATTAATATATAATGCCAAAGACAAAGACAGTATTCTGAAAGCAGCGAGAGAGAAGCAATGTGTCATGTTCAAAGGGAGCGTCAATAAAATTAAGTACTGGTTTATCATCAAAAACAGTGGAGGCAAGAAAGCAGTGGGATGATGTATTTAAAGTGCTGAAAGAAAAAAATTATAAACCAAGAATTGTATATCTGGCAACGTGTCCTTCAAAAATGTGGGAGAGATTAAGACATTCTTAGATAAACAGAAACTAATGTGGTTTGTCACTAGACCTGTCCTACAAAAAATGCAAAAGGGAGCTACAATAAATCTTAATCACAAATGTTTGGAAATTGTTGTAATTTTTCCCGTATCTATTGGAAGTTGTTTATCAACTGATATTTTTGAAGTGTGACTTATTTCTTCTCTTCCAACCTCTCTTGCAAAAAAAGAAGTGAGTTTCTGCTAATGAATTCAGCATAAATATAATATTTTATATACCCTTTGAACTGTGTAACTTACTATTTGGAAACTTGATCATTTGTTTTATTACATAATTTATAAAATGGTTATGTACACTGATGTTAGTTCAACCATATATTTATACTGTCTGGTAATGTGTGGCTGTATTCCTGTCTGTAGGATAAATAATTTCTCAGTGTTCACCAGCTTGTAAAAGACTAACACAAGAGCCTAAACATGTAAATAAATAATGAAATGAAAAAAAAAAAAAATGCCAAGGGAAGTTCTTTGGGTAAAAAGGAAGGGACACTAGAGCATAACTTGAAGCTGTATGAAGAAATAAAGATCTCCAGTGAAGGTAATAACATGAGTAAATATAAATGCCAGTGCTATTGCATTTTTTATTTTTAACTCCACTTTTTACATCTTACATGATCATCTTAATTAATGCAGAAAAGGAATTTGACAGAATCCAATGCCCTTTTATGATAAAAACACTCAGAAAAATAGGAATGGAAGGTAACTCTGCAACATAATAAAGGGCATATATGAAAAACACACAGCTAACATCATACTCAGTGAGACTGAATGCTTTTTCTCTTAGATCAGGCTCTGCTACTCATTAACTTTTTAATTTCCATTTCAGAGAATTCTTTGTTCGTGTATAGAAGTACAGCTAATTTTCATGTGTTAATGTGTTAATCTTGTAGCCTGCAACTTTGCTGAATTTGTTTATCAGTTCTAGTCGTTTTCTTGTGGATTCCTTGGGATTTTTTATATGGAGCTCATGTTATCTGTGAATAGAGATAGTTTTACTTCTTCCTTTCCAAACTGAATGCCTTTTATTTCTTTTTCTTGCCTAATTTCTCTGATAAGAACTTCCAGCACAATACTGATTACCAGTGGTGAAAGTGGGTATATTTGTCTTGTTCATGAACTCAGGAAAAAGGTTTTTAGTCGTTATGTTGGATTTTGCCAAATGTCTTTTCTGCATCAATTGCAATGTGATTTTTTCCCTTTCATTCTTATAATGTGTATTACATTGATTGATTTTCTTATATTGAACCACCCTGCATTCCTGGGATAAATCCCACTTGGTCATGGTGTATAATTCTTTTAATATGCTGTTGGATTCTATTTGCTAGTATTTTATTTTAGATTTTTGCCTCTATGTTCATAAAGAAATCAGTCTTTAGTTTTCTTATATACCTTTATAAGGCTTTGGTATTAAGGTGATGTTGGCTTCATGGTATTAGTTATGAAGAGTTATCACCTTTTCACTTTTTTTGGAAGAGTTCGAGAAGGATTGGTGTTAATTTTTCATTTGAATATCTGGTTAATTCACCAGGGAAGCTGTCTGGTCTGGACTCTTGTTTGTTGGGAGGTCTTTGCTTACTAATTCAGTCTCTTTACTTGTTTAGGTAGGTGTGTTGAGTTCTTCTATTTCTATTTGAGTCAATTTAGATAAGTTGAGTGTTTCTAGGAATTTGTTCATTTCTCTATTTTTATTTGTTGGCATACAATTGTTCATAGTACTCTGCTATAGTCCTTTTAATTTCTGCAAGATCAGTGGTGACTTCTCCCCTTTCATTTTGAATTTTTGTTATTTGCATCTCCTCTTGTTTTGACAATCTAGCTAAAGGTTTGTCAATTTTATTGATCTTTTCAAAGAACAATCTTATGGTTGTTTATTGATTTGATTGTTTTATCTCCACTCTAATCTTTATTATTTCTTTCTTTCTACTAACTTTAGGTTTAGTTTTTTCTTCTTTTTCTATTTCCTCCAGATATGATGTTAGGTTATTTATTAGATATCTTTCTTCTTTTTTAATATAGGCATTCATAGCTATAAATTTCCCTCTGAGAACTGCCTTTGCTGCATCCCCTAAGTTTTGGTATGTTATGTTTTCGTTTTTATTCATCTCAAAATATTTCCTAATTTTCCTTGTGATTTCTTCTCTGACCCATTATTTGTTTAAGAATGTGTCATTTACTTTCTTTTTCTTTTTGTTTTTGTTTGTTTTGTTTTTAACTTTATCAAAAAAATTAAAAAACAATAGAAAAAACTACATTTCAAACAAAACCAAAACAAAGGAATAAGAAAAACAAATAACATAAAATAACTACATTGCTTCCAACATGTTCCTACCCTACCCCAAGAAAATTAACAAACCATAACTGAACAAAGAAATAAGAAAGACAAATAACCTCAAGTAACTACATTGCTTCCAACATGTTCCTACCATACCCCCCCAAAATTAACAAATCATAGTTATTCCTGAGCATTCCCATAATATTAAGTTTACCCTTTATAACTTATCTGTTCTTATTAGATTATCATTCCCCCTTCACTGTTTGCTGTCTATCACTAGGTCCCCTACATTCTACAATATAAAACATTTATTTTACATTTGTCACAGAGTTCACATTAGTGGTGACATACAATATCTCTCTTTTTGTGCCTGGCTTATTTCACTCGGCATTATGTCTTCAAGGTTCATTCATGTTGTCATATGTTTCATGACCTCGTTCCTTCTTACTTCTGCATAGTATTCCAACATGTGTATATACATTTTGTTTATCCACTCATCTGTTGAAGGACATTTGGATTGTTTCGATCTCTTGGCAATTGTTAATAATGCTACTATGAACATTTGTGTGCAAATATGTATTCATGTCATTGCTTTCAGTGTGTCATTTACTTTCCACAAATTTGTGAAATTTCCAGTTTTTCTTGTGTTACTGATTTCTAGTTTCATTTCATGTTGGTCATAGAAGATGCTTTTTATACTTTCAATCTTTTTAAAATTTACTGATACTTGTTTTGTGACGTAACACATGGTCTATCCTGGAGAACAATTCACGTGCACTTGAGTTGAATTTGTATTCTTCTGTTGTTGGGGATAGTGTCCTGAATATGTCTATTAGGTCTAGTTTGTTTGTTGAATTGTTCAAGTCCTCTGTGTCCTTATTGACCTTCTGTCTGGCTGTTCTATCTATTAATGAAAGTGAAGTATCAAAGTCTCCAAATATTATTATAGAAATATCTATTTCTCCCTTTAGTTTTGGCAATGTTTGCCTCATGTATTTGGGCACTGTTATTAGGGGCATATATGTTTATGATTGTCATATAATCTTGGTGGATTGACCCTTTTATAAATAAATAATGTCTTTCTTTGTCTCTTTTAATAGGTTTTTTATTTAAAATCTATTTTGTCCACTATAGCCACCTCAGCTATTCCTGTTTGCATGGAATATTTTTCTATTCTTTCACTCTCAATCTCTCTGTTTCTTTGGATCTAGGATAAGTCTCTTGTAAACAATATATAGTTGGATCATGCTTTTTTAAAATCCATTCTGATAATCTATATCTTTTAATTGGAGAATTTAATCCATTAACCTTCAGAGTATTAGTGTTAAGGAAGGACTGACTTTACCCATTTGGTCCTTTGTGTCTTTTAAGTCTTATGCCTTTTTTTTGTCCCTCCTTTCCTTCATTGCTGTCTTTTGTACAGTTGATCTTTTGTTATGAAACAGAATGATCCCCTTCTCATATGCATTTCTGTATATATTTTAAACATTTTCCTCATGGTTACCATGGGGTTTGTATTTAAAACCTAAATCTATAACTAATTAATTTGAAATTATACCAACTTAACTTCAATAGCATACATAGTCTTTGCTCCTATACCTCTCCATTACCCTTCTTTATGTTGTTTTTGTTACACGTTACCTGTTTAGATTTTGCATGTCCATAACATAGAAGCATTGTCATTTCTTATCCAAATGTATTCTAAATCATAAGAAATAAAAAGTAGAGCCACATACCCAGAATACACTAATACTGGCATTTGCATTTACCCTTATAGGTTACCTTTGCAGAGATTTTTATTTCTTCATATGGCCTCAAGATGCTATCAACAGTCCTTCCCTTTCAACCTGAAGAACTCCCTTTAGCATTTCTTGTAGGACAGATCTTATGGTAACAAACTCCCTCAGCTTTTGTTTATCCATGAACATTCAGATCTCCTTCATTTTTAAATGCATTTTTATTGCAATGTAGTCACATACCATACAATCCATTCAAAGTACATAATCAATGGCTCACAGTATAATCACAGTAGTGCATTTATCACCACAATCAATTTAAGAATATTTTCATTTCTCCAAAAACAAAACTACATACCCCTTAATCCTCCACACCTGCCCCCCCATTATTGACCCTTAATATTGTTGTGGTACATTTGTTACAATTGTTAAAAGAATATTAAAATATTACTGTTAGCTATAGTCCATAGTTTGCATTAGGTGCATTTTCCCCATATACCACTCTATTATTAATTCCTTGTAATAGTGATGAATATTTGTTGTAGTTAATGAAAGAACATTCTTATATTTGTACTATTAATCACAGTCATCATCTACAACAGGGTTCACTGTGTTATGCAGTCCCGTGTTTTATCCTCTAGCTTTCCTTCTAGTGACCTACACAACCCAAAATTCCCCTTTCAACCACAATAATGCACATAATTCAGTGCTTTGATTACACTCACTGTAATGTGCTACCATCATGCCTATCCATTTCCAGACATTTCTATTCAACCTAATTAAAAATTCATCAAAAAATAAGCATCTGATCCTCATTCTCTACCCTCATTCTATCCCCTGGTACATTTTAACTCTCTGAGTTTACTTATAATTAGTCCATATTAGTAAGATCATACAATATTTGTCCTTTGTGTCTGACTTATTTCACTCAACAACTCAACATAATGTCCATGTTGTCACGTGCATCAGGATTTCATTCATTCTTACAGCTGAATAATATTCCATCATATGTATATATCTCATTATGTTTATCCATACATTGGTTGATGGACACATAGGTTGGTTCCATCTTTTGGCAATCATGAATAGTGCCACTATGAACATCAGTGTGCAAATGTCTGTTTGCATCACTGCTTTCAGTTCTTCTGAGTATATATTTAGCAGCAGGATTGCTGGGTCATATGGCAGTTCTATACTTAGCTTCCTGAGGAACTGCCAAACTGTCTTCCACAGGAGCTGTACCATTGTACATTCCCAACAGCAGTGAATAAGTGTTCTTATTTCTCCAAATCCTCTCCAACACTGGTAGTTTTATGGGGTTTTTTGATAGTGGCCATTCTAGTAGGTGTGAAAAGATATCTCATTGTGTTTTGATTTGCATTTCCCTAATAGCTAGTGATGGTGAGCGTCTTTTCATGTGCTTTTTAGCCACTTGTATTTCCTCTTTGAAAAAACTTCTATTCAAGTCTTTTGCCCATTTTTAATTGGGTTGTCCATTCATTGTTGAGTTGTAGGATTTCTTTATATATTCCGGATATTATACCCTTATCAGATATGTGGTTTTAAAATATTTTCTACTGTTGAGTAGGCTGCCTTTCCATCTTTTTTGACAAAATTCTTTGAGGCATAAAAGTATTTAATTTTGAGGAGGTTATATATATATGTATTTTTTTTTTCTTTTGTTGCTTGTACTTTGGGTATCAAGTTTATAAAAACCACTGCCTATCACATGAACTTGAGATGCTTCCCTACATTTTCTTCTAGGAACTTTATGGTCCTGTGTCTTACATGTAGGTCTCTGATCCATTTTGAGTTAATTTTTGTATATGGTGTAAGATACCTCTTTCATTCATTTGGATATGCATATTCAGTTTTCCCAGCACCATTTGTTGAAGAGATGGTTCTGTCTCAGTTGATTGGAAATGGCAGCCTTGTCAAAAATCAGTTGACCATAAATGTGCAGGTCTATTTCTGTGCTCTCAATTCAGTTCTATTGATCAAAATGTCTATCTTTACGCCAGTACCACGCTGTTTTAACCACTGTGACTTTGTAATATGCTTTAAAGCCAGGAAGTGTGAGCCCCCAACTTGGTTGTTCTTTTTCAAGATGGTTTTGACTATTTGAGGCTCCTTACCCTTTCAAATAAATTTGATGATTGGCTTTTCCATTTATTCAAAGTAGGCAGTTGGAATTTTCATTGGGATTACATTGAATCTGTCAATCAATTCGTGTAGAAGTGTCATCCTAATGATATTTAATCTTCCAATCCATGAACACAGAATATTCTTCCATTTATTTAGGTCTTTTATTTCTCTGAGCAATGTTTTGTAGTTTTCCGAATACAGGTCCTTTACATCCTTGGTTAAATTTATTCCTAGATATTTGATTCTTTTTGTTGCTATTGTAAATGGAATTTTTTTTATTAGTTTCCTCCTTAGATTGTTCATGACTAGTGTTTAGAAACACTACTGATTTTTGCATGTTGATCTTTATCCTGCCACTTTGCTGAACTCATTTATAAGCTCTAGTGCCTTTGTTGTAGGTTTTTTTTTTTTTTTTTTTTTTTTTTTTTGTATTTTCTATGTATAGGATCATGTCATCTGCAAATAGTGGAAGTTTTACTTTTCCTTTTCCAACTTGGATGCCTTTATTTTTCTTGCCTAATTGCTCTAGCTAGAACTTCTAGCACAATCTTGAATAGGAATGGGGACAGTGGGCATCCTTGTCTCATTCCAGAACATAGAGGGAAAGCTTTCAGTCATTCAACATGTTAGCTATGGGATTTTCATATATGTCCTCTACCATGTTAAGGAAGTTTCCTTCTATCCCTGTCTTTCAAAGTGTTTTTATGAAGCAAGGATGCTGGATTTTGTCAAATTCTTTTTCTGCATCAATTGTTATGATCATGTGGTTTTTCCCTTTTGATTTGTTAATGTGGTGTATTACATTAATTGATTCTCTAGTGTTGAACCTACCATGCATACCTGGAATAAAACCCACTTGGTCATGGCATATAATTCTTTTAATGTTCTGTTAGATTCAACTTGCAAGTATTTTGTTGAGGATTTTTGCATCTATATTCATTAAGGAGATTGGTCTGCAATTTTCTTTCCTTGTGGTATCTTTATCTGGCTTTGGTTTTAGGGTGATGTGAGCTTCATAGAATAAGTTAGGTAGTATCCTCTTCTCTTCAATTTTTTGGAAGAATTTGAGCAGGTTTGCATTAATTCTTCTTGGAATGATTCACAGAATTCATCCGTGAAACCATCTGTTCCTGGGCTTTTCTTTTTGGGAGGTTTTTGATGACTGATTCAATCTCTTCACTTGTGATTGGTTTGTTGAGGTCTTCTATTTCTTCTAGAGACAGTGTAGGTTGTTTTAGTGTTTCTAGGAAATTGTCCATTTCATCTAAGTTGTTGCTTTCTATTTTTAAATTCTCAATGTCATTTATTTCTGCTCTAATCTTTGTTATTTCTTTCCTTCTGCTTGTTTTGGGATTAGCTTGCTGTTCTTTTTCTTGTGCCTCCAGGTGTGCAGTTAGGTCTTTGATTTTAGCTCCTTGTTCCTTTTTAATGTAAGCATTCAGGGCTATAAAGATTCCTGTCAGCACTGCCTTCACTGCATCCCATAAATTTTGATATGTTGTGTTCTTGCTTTCATTCATCACAAGATATTTACTGGTTTCTCTTGCCATTTCTTCTTTGACCCATTGATTGTTTAGGAGTGTATTGTTTAACCTCCATATATTTGTGAATTTTCCTGTTCTCTGCCCGTTATTGACTTCTGGCTTCATTCATGATCAGAGAAAGTGCTTTGTACAATTTCAACCATTTTAAATTTATTGAGACCTGTTTTGTTACTCAACATGCGGTTCATCCTGGAGAATGATCCATGAGCCCTTGAGAAGAATGTAAATCCTACTTTTTGGGCCTGCAATGTTCCGTATATAACTTAGGTCTAGTTCATTTATCATTTTATTCATTTTCTCTGTTTATTAATCTTCTGTCTAGATGTTCTATCTATTGATGCAAGTGGTGTATTGAAGTCTCCAACTATTATTGTAGAGACATCTATTTCTCCCTTCAGTTTTGCCAATGTTTGCCTCATGTATTTTGGGGCACCCTAGTAAGGTGCGTAAATATTTACGATTGTTATTTCTTCTTGGTGGATTGCCCCTTTTATTGATATATAATGTCCTTCTCATCTCTTATAACATTTTTGCATTTAAAGTCTATTTTGTCTGATATTAGTACAGCTACACCAGCTCTTTTTTGCTTACTGTTTGTGTGGAATATCCTTTTCCAGCCTTTCTCTTTCAACTTATTTGTATCCTTGGATCTAAGGTGAGTCTTTTTTATATAGCATATAGGTGGATTATTTTATATATATTTTTACCCATTCTGTCTATCTGTGTCTTTTGATTATAGAGTTTAATCCATTAATGTTCCTTGTTATTACTGTAAAGGCAGTACTTACTTCAACCACTCTATCATTTTGCATTTATATGTCATATCTTATTTTTGTCTCTCCTTTTATCTTTTGTTACCCTTACCAATAATCTTCATTTCTACACTCTACTCCAAGTCTCTCTCTCCTGTATTTTCCTTTCAGCCTGCAGAACTCTTGTTAACAAATTCTCTCAGCTTCTGTTTATAGTGAATATTTTAAACTCACCTTCATTTTTGAAGGACAGTTTTGTCAGATAAAGAATTCATGGCTGGACGTTTTTCTCTTTCAGTATCTTAAATATATCATACCACTGCCTTTTAGCCTCCATAGTTTCTGATGAAAAACAGCACTGAGTCTTACTGGGTATCCTTTGTAAGTGACAAATTTCTTTTCTCTTGCTGCTTTCAGAATTCTATCTTGGCAGTTGACATTCTGATTAGTACGTGTCTTGGAGTGTATCATTTTGATTTATTCTGTTTGGAGTATGTTATACTTCTTGAACATGTACATTCATGTGTTTCATAAGAGTTGGGAAGTGTTTGGCCATTATTTCCTCAAATATTCTTTCTGCCCCTTTTTCCTTATCTTCTTCTTCTGGGACCCCCATGATGTGTATGTTTGTGTGCTTCATGCTGTCATTCAAATCCCTGAGACCCTGTGCAAATTTTTCCATTCTTTTCTCTATCTGTTCTTTTGCCTGTTCAATTTCAGATGTCTAGGTCACTAATCCTTTCTTCTGCTTGTTCACAGTGATGTTTTATGCCTCTAGCATTTTTATTGCTCTTTTATTGAGATATATTCACATACCACACAGTCCATTCAAAGTATACAATCAATGGCTCATAGTATCATCAAATAGTTGTGCATTCATCACCACAATCAATTTTAGAACATTTTCATTACTCCAGAAAAAGAAATGAAAACAAAAAACAAAACCCCAAACATCCCTTACCCTTTATGCCCCCTCCATTATTGACCCCTAGTATTGGTGTGGTACACTTGTTACTGTTGATGAAAGAATATTGAGATATTACTGTTAACCATAGTCCATAGTTTGCAACAGGTACACAAGTATTAACTACTTATGATAGTGTCATATATTTGTTTTATTTCATTAAAGAATTTTTTTATATTTGAACAGTTAATCATAGTCATTTTCCACCACAATATTCAATGTTAAACATTCTCATGTTTTAACCTCCTGCTTTCCTTCTGGTGACATACATAATTCTGAACTTCCCTTTTCCACCACATTCACTCACAATTCAGCGCTGTTCATTATACTCACAATAACATGCTACTGTCACCTCTATCCATTTCCAAATGTTTAAATTCAACCTAGTTAAAATTCTGCACATATTAAGCAACTGCTCTCCATTCTCTACCCTCATTGTACATCCTGGTAACCTATAGTCTAGATTTTATGTCTGTGCAGTTACATATTATAATTAGTTCATATTAGTGACATCATACAATATTTGTCCTTTTGTGTCTGGCTTATTTCACTCAACATAATGTCCTCAAGGTTCATCCATGTTGTCATGTGCTTCAGGACTTCATTCATTTTTACTGCTGAATAATATTCCATCCTATAAACATTTTGTTTATCCATTCATCTATTCATGGACACTTGGGTTGTTTCCATCTTTTGGCAATTGTGAGTAATGCTGCTATAACATCAGGGTGCAAATGTCTGTTTGCATCCTTGCTTTCAGATCTGTTGGGTATATACCAAATAGCAGGATTGCCATGTTGTAAGGTAACTCTATACTTAGCTTTGAGGAACTGCCAAACCATTCTTCTCAGCAGCTGTACCATTTTACATTCCCACCAATGGTGAATAAGTGTTCCTATTTTTGTACATCCTCTCCAACACTTGTAGTTTCCTATTTAATAACGGCCATTCTATTAGGTATGAAATGATACCTCATTGTGGTTTTGATTTGCATTTCCCCAATAGCTAGGGAAGCTGAGCATCTTTTCATATGCTTTTTTAGCCATTTGTATTTCCTCTTTGGAAAAGTGTCTATTCATGTCTTTTGCCCATCTTTAAAATTGGATTGTTTGTCTTTTTGTTGAGTTGTTCTAGCATATTTTTTCTTTTTTAAAATACATTTTTATTGTGAAATTTAACATATATATATAACAATGATAACTTTCAAAGTATGATTTAACAAGTAGAGAGCAAATTTCAAAGAATGTTATGGATTACAGTTCCACAATTTCAGTTATTTCCATATTATGAAATGTAACATATATACATAAAGGTGATAACTTTCAAAGTACAATTTAACAAGTAGTTATACAGATAACTTCAAAGAATGTTATGGGTTACAGATCCACAGTTTCAGTTATTTCCTTATTTTGAAACATAAGATATATACAGAAAGGTGATAACTTTCAAAGAGCAATTTAATGAGTAGTCTAGCATATTTTAAATCTCATCTATTGTGTCTTTCATTCTCATAAGTTCTGTTATTTATTTATTTATTTTTGCATTCTTTCAAATTCTTCTTTATGTTCACCCAGTGTCTTATTAATATTCTTTATCTCTTTGGACATATTTCCCTTCATCTCCTTGAATTGGTTTTGGAGATTTGTTTGAACATCTTTGATTAATTGTTCCAAATTCTGTATCTTCTCTGACTTTTTAATTTGTTCCTTTGGGCCATATCTTCTTGTTTCTTATTATGGCTTGTAATTTTTTGGTGGTATCTGGGGATCTGATTATCTTGATGATAGTATTCTGAGGGTTAGTTTCCCTCTCTTATCTAGGCTTTTGTTTTTGATTGGGTTCATGTTAAAGCTCTTCTTTGGCACTTCATTCATCAGTATTTCCCAGCTAAAACAGGCCGAGGGCCCACACAAGGGGTGCAGAGCAGTTCCAAAGGGCTCTGGCAAGAGGGTCAGGGAAGCCACTTCCCAACACTGAACTTTCCTAGAATGCCCACAGGTGGCAATTTTCGGCAATGTATTCCCCACAAAGGTAGGGTATTTTTAGTGCAGTGTCCAATCTGCTTCTGACAATGGTCAAAACAATGGCTGGCAGGTGCCTGTCCAGAAAGTGCCAAGGCTGCAGGATTCAGTGATCTAAATTCAGCAGAGAACAGCTGGATCAGAATTCAGGTCTCTTAAGCTCTGATCACTTTTTTCCATTCTTTTCTATCTATTCTTCAGACAAATGATTTCAGTTGTCCTGTCTTCTAGTGTGCAGAATTATTTCAAATTTGCTATTGAATGCCTCTAGTGTATTCTTTTTTTAAACAGTTTTATTCCTACACCATACAATACATCCAAAGTACACAGTGGCTCACAGTATAATCACAAAGTTGTGCATTCATCACCACAATCAATTTGACGACATTCTCATTGTTCCAAAAATAAAATCCCATACACTTTATACCCCCCCTTTTATTGACCCTTAGCATTGGTATAGTACCTCTGTTACAACTGAGGAAAGAATATTACAATACTACTGTTAGCTAACTCCATAGTTTGCATTAGTTGTATTTTTCCCATATGCCACTCTATTATTAACACCTTGTAATAGTGACATACCATTGTTCTAATTCATGTAAGAACATTCATATGTTTGTACAATTAACCATCTTCATTGTCTGCAACAGGGTTAACTATGCTATATATCTCTCATGTTTTATCCTCTAGCTTTCCTTCTAGTGATATACATTACCCTAAACTTCCTCTTTTAACCACAATCACACACGTAATTCAGTGCTATTAATTATACTCCCCATAATGTGCTACCATCACTCTATCCATTTCCAAATACTTACAATCAACCTTACGAAAAATTCTGTACAAAATTAACCATCACCTCCTCATTCCCTACCCTCATTCTATCCCCTGGTAAACTATTCCCTAGAATTTTTTAAATTCATTTTTATTGAGATATATTCACATACCATGCAGTCATACAAAGTGTACATTCAGTTGTTCACAGTACCATTATATAGTTGTGTGTTCATCACCAAAATTAATTTTTCAACATTTTCATTACCACACACACAAAAATAATAAGAATAAAAATTAAAGTGAAAAAGAACAATTAAAGTAAAAAAGAACACTGGTGTTTTTGTTTGTTTGTTTGTTTTTGTTTGTTTTTTTTTTTTTTTGCCCCCATTTTTCTACTCATCCATCCATACACTGGACAAAGGGGAGTGTGGTCCATATGGCTTTCCCAATCACATTGTCACACCTCATAAGCTACATTTTTATACAATCGTCTTCAAGGTTCATGGGTTCTGGGTTGTAGTTTGATAGTTTCAGGTATTTACTGCTAGCTATTCCAATTCATTAGAACCTAAAAAGCGTTGTCTATATTGTGCGTAAGAGTGCCCACCAGAGTGACCTCTTGGCTCCTTTTGGAATCTCTCTGCCACTGAAGCTTATTTCTTTTCCTTTCACATCCTCCTTTTGGACAAGATGATGTTCTCCATCCCACTATGCCAGGTCTAGCTTCCTCCCCAGGAGTCATATTCCACGTTGCCAGGGAAATTCACTTCCTTGTATACCCTAGATTTTAACTCCAATTTTTAACTCTAGATTTTAACTAATTCATTATAATTAGTTCATATTAGTGAGACCATATAATTTCTGTCCTTTTGTGTCTGACTTATTTCACTCAATATAATGTCGTCAAGGCCATCCATGCTGTCACATGCATCAGGACTTCATTCTTTCTTACAGCTAAATAATATTCCATTGTATATATATATATATATATACACCACATTTTGTTTATGCATAGATCAGCTGATGGACATTCGGGTTGTTCCCATCTGTTGGCAATTGTGAATAATGCTGCTGTGAACATTGGTGTGCAAATGTCTGTTTGAATCCCTGCTTTCAATTCTTTTGGGTTTATACTTAGAAGTAGGATTGCTGGGTCATATGTAATTCTATACTTTCTGAGGAATTGCCAAACTGTCTTCTGCAATGGCTACACCATTTAAAACATTCTCAACCAGCAATGAATGAGTGTTCCTATTTCTCCTCATCCTATCCCTGCTTTCAGTTCTTCTGAGTATATATCTAGTAGCGGTATCCAGTATATTTTTAATCTCCATTATTATGTTTTTCATCCCCAAAAGTTCTGTTTGGTTCCTTTTAAATTTTTCTAATTCCTCTTTTTGCTTGTGCATCATCTTCCTGATTTCCTTTAGTCTATGTCTCTGTTTTCCTTTAGTTTACTGAACTTATTTAGGAGAGTTGATTGACTATCTTTGATCATTTGTACTAAGATCTGTGCTTCCTCTGATGTTTTAATTTGTTCATTTGAATAGGTCATCTTTTATTCCTTCTCTGCATGACTTGTAATCTTTTTTGATGTCTGGGCATTTGATTTTCTTGATGTGTTAACTCAGGAAATCAGATTCTCCCTCTTATCTAAGGTTTTAGGGTGGATTGGCTGCATGTCAAAGTTCTTTTCCAGTGCTTAGCCCGGTTTGTACTGAACCTTTAGAACAGTCTATGGTTAATAGTTTGTTTTTCTCTGGTCTCTCTGAGCTTGCATCTTACCCTGGGTATGTACAGTAACATAAAAAAAAAAAATCCCTAGAATGTGTTAGTTTCCCCTTAAAATAGAATTTCCTCTCTCAGGCTCTTCCTCCTGGAATCCAGGCTGTGCTCTTTGATTTTTTGTTGTTGTTTATTTACTAGAGAGGTTGTGGGTTTATAGAACAATCATGCATAAAATACAGGATTCCCATATAGCACCCCACCACCAATACTTTACATTGGTGTGGGACATTTGTTACAATTGATGATAGTAAATTTATATAATTGTACTATTAACTAATGTCCATGGGTTGACACATAGGGTTCACTGTTTGTATAGTATAGTTCCATGGGATTTTAAAAAATTCTGTTACCATATATATAATCTAACATTTTTGCTTTTAATAATATTCAGATATATATTTCAGTGCTGTTAATTGTGTTAACAAAAATATGGAATGCTTCATGAGTTTGCATGTCATTCTTGCACAGGGGCCATGCTAATCCCTGTATCATTCCAATTCTAGTATATGTGCTGCCAAAGTAAGCACACACTCTTTATTTTTATACAGTTTTTCCTCCCTGGCAGCTGTGGTAAGCTCAGCTCCACTACCACACTCTGTCTGCCTTTTCACTCCAGCTTTCAGCACGGGTCCATGCCACCCTTCAAAACTCAGCTCCCCCTTTTGTGCAGCTTTTCTGTGCCTGGTAACTTCCAGGTTAGGGGACCCAGACTTGAACCCTAAGTCTGTCTTCCACAGAGCCAGATGGGGTTGATGTAAAATACCCCCAATATTTTAGTTTAGGTGCACCAGTAATCAAGCCCTCAGGAACTGGACTGGCAATAAGTGTGGTTTGGCAAACTGCCACCATGGGTCTTTTGGTCCTCCGGGACCTGCACTAAAATGCACCCAGGCTGTGGAACCACCACTGTGAGCTGTACAAACTGTCAGGCAGATCCAAACATGGGGGATGGACTTGGACCAGTAAATTTGTCCCATCACTCTCCTACCATTTTTAGTTAGTTTTTCTGATCAGCATTCATTAAGTTGTTCTCTAGTCATGACCATCTTCCAGAATTTTAAGATAGTGGATTCTGCCCTTGTATTTTGCTGTTTCTAAGCAGGAACATTTACCATCTTGATCTAACTGCTGCTTTAGAAGTGATTTCCTGACAAATCCAACATCTGGGCCGCTTCAGAGACCATTTTCATTGACTGCTTATTCCCTGTGTATGTGTCACACTTTCCTTTTTCTTTGCATATTTCTTTTCTGTGGAAAATTGGATATTTTAGATATTACTGTAGCCACTCTGGATTCTGATTCCACCTCCCTTCTGGGATTTGTTTTTGTTTTTGTTGGTGTTTAGTGACTTGCCTGAACTAATTCTGTGGTTCATTCTCATTCTCTCCCTCTCTCTCTCTCTCTCCCTCTCTCTCTCTCTCTCTCTCTCTCTCTCTCTCAATCTCTTTTTAATCTTTAAGTCTAAATTCCTGGGAGTCACCTTGGAGTCAGCATAGCTCAGTAGTCAGCCAATGATTGGTCAGATCATTGATTGATACAGATTGATCCAGTAAGACTTCTAACTTTTGCTAATGGATCTGTGTGTGGGTTAAGGAAAACATTCAAAGTTATCTCTAGCTCTTACTTTCTCAATGTGCAAAGCTTCGAATCAAATTTAGTCAGGGATGAAACAAAAACTTAGACACTCTCCTGTTTTTTTTGAGGATGCATGCAGCCTTGCACATATACACTGAATTACAAACTCATGGGAATATGTAAAAGCTTTTCAAGGCCCACTATGACTCACTTGTTCTTTACATCTCCCTGTTAAAAATTTCTGATGGATCTGTCGATCTTTCACTTGTCCCAACTAGGATCCCAACCTCAGATTAGGTCCAATGTTGATCTACCTGATTTTTTGCTACTGAGGTTTTTTTCCATTCTCTGCTCCAAATCAAGTCAGCCTCCTCAGGCAACAGAGCTGCCAATCCTCACAGCCAGCTCTACCAAACTCTAGAAGAGCTACCAGGCCATGGAGCTTGAGGGTTGGAGATGAGAGCAGCCACTGGCTAAAATGTCACAGACTTCTACTGTTCTTACTGAGGTTCAGTAGTTTTTCTTGAATAATTACATCACAAATTGGTGTATGCCTTTGGTCAATTTCCAGAGTCCTAAAATGATTATTTGGACAATTTTGTCCAGTTTTACGGTTTTTGGGGTGGGGTGGGGTGGGGTGGGGTTCTAAGTTTTTCATTCAGCAATTTGAGAATATTACGGAAATCCCGTAAAATATTTGACTTTTGTCTGTTGATTTGTGACCCTTTTGAAAGAAACAAGGTCACCTTTGATTCAGAAAAGGGAGAAAAGAAATAAAGGAACTCAAGAAAGAAAATGGAAAGCCTCAAACATAAGCAAAGTCAAGGGGAAATTTTGGTTTATATTACATCTAATCCCAAACTGTAACTGAAAGTAAGTTGAGGTCACAGCTGAGTTATTCCCCTTAACTCTAGAAGCAGAAATTCTAAGTGATTGTGGCAAAAGTGTCATTCTTTTAAAAATAATACTATTTATTTGTGGAGCTAAGGTTTCCTGATGAATCTTTCCTATAGCAATCCATTAATTTAGTCTAAATTTTCCTAGGCTTAAGCATAGATAAAGCACAACACAAAAGTAATGAAAAATGCAATCTCATTACTTTTTGTTCTATTTCTTTTTCTTCTAGCATCTAGAAGTTCTCTGTGGAAGTCTTGGAAAGAAAGAGTTATAAAGCAACCTGCAACAGCCCATGCTTTAAGACCAGATCAGATGATTAGTGATGAATTTGCAACAAACACAAAGGTTTCAGAAATCCAAGATATGCTACAGGAACTCATAGGCACTGCAATGTTCAATAAAATAGAAAACAATGCTATTAAATATATATCATCAACAATAATAAACCTTTCTAAAGCTTTGAGTGTGCTAAATGACGAGTTAAAAGTTTTTAACCTTCAAAGTGCCAATATGCACATAGATGAGACTGCTGAATCAGAAAAAGAGCTCTCCATAAAGATAATACAAGA
Organism: Choloepus didactylus; assembly: GCF_015220235.1. Lineage (NCBI taxonomy): Eukaryota > Metazoa > Chordata > Mammalia > Pilosa > Megalonychidae > Choloepus > Choloepus didactylus. The sequence continues at coordinate 85,127,104 of NC_051314.1, forward strand.
TCTCAGTGAAAAAAATGAAATGTTTCAGCAGCAACTTCAAGATGCAGATGAAAAATGTGAACAACTTATTCAATCCAAAGCTGTTATTGAGCAGCAATTATTTGCAGCATTGTCTACATTGTCATCCCTGAAAGTATTACCTAAACTTTCTCCACAGTCATCAATGCCCATTAGTAGAACTGGTGACAGAGAGGACAGTATGGACACTATTTTGACCAAAGAATTTGAAACTATTATCGATCAGACCCCCAAAAAAGGGACCAAAGGCTCTGGGGTCAAAAGGGACCCAGGTATTTCATATGCAGTCCAAGCTGAAATGATTCCAGATTTAACTCAAGAGCAATACATTTTACCTGAAAAAAAACAAAAAAAATCTTCTGCAGGTATCACTGAAGATAAAGGCAATGTATATCAGAAAGACAGGACTGACCAGTATCAGTCACAGAAAAGAAGGTATACAAAAGAAAGTACGTATATTCATGGGACCTCTGGATCAAAACTAAGTGATGATAAAGGTGAACAGAAAGTTTCAGGGGCCAAACCTATTTACCACCCTGAGCAACAAGCATTGGGAAAGAAGGGAAAAGAAATAAAATCATTTTTTGAAGCCAAACTAAAGTCAACCACTGAATCAAAAAGTCAACATATTCCTTCTGATTTCCCCTCTACTGAACCAAAGAGCAAAGGTGGCAGAAGTGTAACAAGTGATATGTGGGAGCGAGTTAGGAAGGTCAAACCTGAATTTTTATCTGACAAACAACAAATTTCTTCAGAAGCTAAAGTGGAAGCCACCACTGAGTCAAAGGATGATGAGAGCAAAAGCCTAGCAGAGCCACTCGGGATGGTCCAACTTGATCATTCCTCTGAGCCACAGAAAGGGAAAAAGAGAAAACACCAAATCTCTTCAGGAACAAGCAAAGAAGAAAAAGCTAAACAGAAGGACATGATAAGCTTTACCAAGAAAATGAAGCCTCATCAATTAGTAAAATTACAATCAAGAATAGCTAAAGAGACTTCAGAATCTACCAGAGCTCTAGAAAATGGAAAGATCAAAAGTGACCAGAGTAACCAAGAAGAATTTCATAAAGCCCTAATGACTTTCCTAAACGAGAAAATTGATAATATAGGAAAGCCTTTTGTTAAAAAGACTGTTGTAAAGGAGGAGTTATTAAAAAAAGAAGAGGTTGAAAAATTAGGAATTATAAAGGCAAAAATGGACGAATATTTCCAAAAGGTGGCTGAAATAATGACCAAAACGTTGAGAAAATACAACAATATGAAACAGGCAGAACAAGGTGGGGAAAAACCTAAGCAACTGCAAAAGACAGTCATATTTATGCCAGGATCACATTTTCTGAAGTCATCAGTTAGCACAGAGTCTGAAATTAGCACCTTCCTCTCCTATGAGAACCTAGATCCAATACTTAACAATTTAATGCAAATTATCTTGACTGAAATAGAAAGTGAAAGAGAAGTTCCAATAGTCTCAATAGCAGGGAAAGACCATAAGGAGAAGGAAGAACAAAGGTGGGAGGAGGATGAAGAAAACGTTTCTGGCATGAGTCTCAAACACCAGTTGCTAGAAGAAAGGAATCTCTGGAAGGAGAGCCATGAGATGATGAATAAGTATCTGGAGGAGGATGAGGCAAGGCCCCAGATGAAGGAGGGAAAGCAATGGCAACAGAAGCAGAAGCAGTGGCAGAAAAAAGAGATGTGGAAGGAACAGGAAAAACAGGGGATGCAGAAGTGGATTGAGAAAGATGAGAAGCAAAAGCAAAGGGAAAAAGAGGAAGAAGAGCTTCAGAATCTAAAGCAGCAACTGGAAGCATGGGAGCAAAAAATGAAAGAGCAAGGGGTGCTCTTGGAGATGAGTCAGGTTCAGGAGGAAGTGAGACAACTGGAGCTGAAAAGGAGATGGGAGAAAAATGAGGAGATGCAGAAGTCAAGAAGAAAGGCAGAGGACTATGAAAGGCAGAGGCAGAAAATATCAATGGATCAGCTGAAGATTAAGAAGGAAAAACCTGAAGAGCTAGAAAAACTGGTCTCACAAACTTCAGTGACATTATCTGAAGGTACCCTTTCTCCCAGTTGGAAGAGCATGCCAAAAGATGCATCCTGGCTATACCTAGAAGAGAGCCATAGGAATCTTAAGACATTAGATATTCTTCCTGATAGAAAACACTACAAACCATTCACTCCTCCTACCTCCACACAATCCTCCCCACCTATTTCTAGGGAGTCACCTGCAAATTGGATAAATCTCACTCTTGAGCAGGCGCAGGAACTGGGAATCACTCTCACCCGTGAGCAGGTCCAGGCACAGGGGATCGCCCTCACCCTTGAGCAGGCCCAGGCACTGGGGATCACCCTCACCCCTCAACAGGCCCAGGCACAGAGGATCACTCTCACTTCTGAGCGGATCCAGGCACAGGGGGTCACTCGAACCCCTGAGCAAGTCCAGACACGTGGGATCACTCTCACCCCTCAGCAGATTCAGGCACAGGGCATCACACTTAGCCCTGAGCAGGATAAAGCACAGGGGATCACCCTCGTCCCTGAGCAGGCCCAGGCACAGGGGATCACTTTCACCCCTCAGCAGATCCAGGCACAGGGGATCACACTTAGACCTGAGCAGGCTGAGGCACAGGGGATCATGCTCACTCCTGAGCGGATCCAGGCACAGGGGGTCACTCGAACCCCTGAGCAAGTCCAGACACGTGGGATGACTCTCACCCCTCAGCAGATCCAGGCACAGGAGATCACCCTCACCCCTCAGCAGGCCCAGGCACAGGGACTCACTTTTACTCCTGAGCAGATAGAGGCACAGGGGATCACTCTCACCCCTCCACAGATCCAGGCACAGGGGATCACACTTAGACCTGAGCAGGCTGAGGCACAGGGGATCACCCTCACCCCTGAGCAGGCCCAAGCACAGGGGATCATGCTCACTCCTGCGTGGATCCAGGCACAGGGGATCACTCTCACCCCTCAGCAGGTGCAGGCACAGAGGATCACCCTCACCCCACAGCAGGCCCAGGCACAGGGAATCACTTTGAGTCCTGAGCACAGCCAGGCACAGGGGATCTCTCTCACCCCTCAGCAGATCCAGGCACAGGGGATCATTCTCACCCCTCAGCAGATCCAGACACAGGAGATCACCCTCACCCTTCAGCAGGCTCAGGCACAGGGAATCACTTTCACTCCTGAGCAGATACAGGCACAGGGGATCACTCTCGCCCCTCAGCAGATAAAGGCACAGGGAATCACCCTCACCCCTGAGCAGGCCCAGGCACAGGGGGTCATTTGTACCCCTGAGCAAGTCCAGACACAAAGGATCACTCTCACCCCTCAGCAGATAAAGGCACAGGGAATCACCCTCACCCCTGAGCAGGCACAGGCACAGGGGATCACACTCACTCCTGAGCAGGCCCAGGCACAGGGGATCACACTCACTCCTGAGCGGATCCAGGCACAGGGGGTCATTTGTACCCCTGAGCAAGTCCAGACACAAAGGATCACTCTCACCCCTCAGCAGATCCAGGCACAGAGGATCACCCTCACCCCACAGCAGGCCCAGGCACAGGGAATCACTTTCAGTCCTGAGCAGATACAGGCACAGGGGATCACTCTCGCCCCTCAGCAGATCAAGGCACAGGGGATCACACTTAGCCGTGAGCAGCCTGAGGCACAGGGGTTCACCCTCACTCCTGAGCAGGCCCAGTCACAGGGGATCACGCTCACTCCTGAGTGGATCCAGGAGCAGGGGGTCATTCGAATTCCTGAGCAAGTCCAGACACGAGGGATCACTCTCACCCCTCAGCAGATCCAGGCACAGGAGATCATTCTCACCCCTCAGCAGATCCAGACACAGGGGATCACCCTCACCCCACAGCAGGCCCAGGCACAGGGAATCACTTTCACTCCTGAGCAGATCCAGGCACAAGGGATCATCCTCAACCCTCAGCAGGTCCAGGCACAGAGGATACCTCTTACTCCTGAGCAGATTCAAGCACAGGGGATCACACTCACTCCTGAGCAGGCCCAGGCACAGGGAATCACTCCCACTCCTCAGCAGGCCCAGGCACAGGGGATCACACTTAGCCCTCAGCAAGCCCAGGCACAGGGGATCACCCTTACCCCTGAGCAGATCCAGGCACAGGAAATCACTTTCACTCCTGAGCAGATCCAGGCACAGCTGTTCACTCTCACCCCTCAGCAGGCACAGGCACAGGGGATCACACTCACCCCTGAGCAGATCCAGGCACAGCTGTTCACTCTCACCCCTCAGCAGGCCCAGGCACAGGGGATCACACTCATCCCTGAGCAGATCCAGGCACAGGGGATCACACTTACTCCTGAGCAGATTCAGGCACAGTGGATCACTCTCATCCCTAAGCAGGTCCAGGCACAGGGGATCACCCTCACCCCTGAGCAGATCCAGGCACAGGGGATCACCCTCACCCCTGAGCAGATCCAGGCACAGAGGATCACACTCACCCCTGAGCAGATCCAGGCACAGGGGATCATCCTCACCCCTGAGAAGTCCCAGAGTTTAGAGGTCACCCTCATCCCTGAGCAGGCCCAGGCACAGGGGATAACCCTTCCTGAGCAGATCCAGGCACAGGGGATCTCCCTTACTCTTGAGGAGATCCAGGCACAGGGGATCTCCCTTACTCCTGAGCAGATCCAGGCACAGGGTATCTCCCTTACTCCTGAGCAGATCCAGGCACAGGGGATCACTCTCACACCTGAGCAGATCCAGGCACAGGGGATTGCCCTCATGCCTGAGCAGATCCAGGCACAGGGGATCACCATTACCCCTGAACAGATCCAGGCCCAGGGGATCACCCTTACTCCTGAGCAGGCCCAGGCCCAGGGTATCACCCTTACTCCTGAGCAGATCCAGACACAGGGGATCACTCTCACCCCTCAACAAGCTCAGGCACAGGGAATCACCCTTACCCCTAAGCAGGCCCAGGCACTGGGGATCACTCTCACCCCTGAGCAGTTCCAGGCATTGGGGGTCACTCGCACCCCTGAGAAGTCCCAGAGTTTAGAGGTCACCCTCAAACCAGAGCAGATACAAGCATTGAGATCTCGTCCCACCCTTGAACAGGTCCCAGAGTTGCAGATCCCTTTCACACCTAAGCAGGCACAGGTATCAGGGCCTCCTCTCACTCTGGAACAAGCCCAAATATTGACGGTCCCTATTACCCCTGAGCAGGCCCAGAAACTGAAGGCTTCTCTCCCTTCAGAAAAGACCCAGGCAATGCAGGTCCCTCAAACTACAGAACAGGCCCAGAGATTCAGTATCCCTATTACCCAAGGACAGGCTGAGGCATTGGGAGTCACTCTCACATTAGATCAGAGCCAGGCATTTGGGGTTATCCTCACCTCTGAGCAGGCCCAGGCACTGGGGCCTCCTCTCACTCCTAAGCAGTCTCAGTCATTGGGGATCCGTCTCACCCCCGAGCAGGCTGAGGCATTAAAAGCCGCTCTCAGTGATGAACAAACCAGGAAGTTAGGGGTCCCCATCAGTTTGGAAAAGGCACAAGAAGTATCAGATGCTCTTACCCTTAAGCAGACCCAAGGATTGGATGTCACTCCCTCCCTAGAGCACACCTTCGGCACGCCTCTCACTATGGAACAGGCCCAGGCATCGGGGATCCCCATCACCCCAGAAAATGCCTGGATGTCAACCGTTACTCCTAACCTGAGGCAGACCCAGGCTTTGGGGTCCCCTCTCACCCTAGAAGAGCCTCAAGCATTAGGGGTTCCTGTCACTCCAGAACATATCTGGGAATTAGAGGTCCCTCTCACCTCAGATAAAGATGTTGCCTCGGGACCTCTTTCCACCCCTGAGATGGCCCCACCTTTGGGAGTCCCCTTCACCACAGGACAGGACCAGTCAGTGGGTGTTACTATCATGCCTGAGCAGGACCTAAAATCAAGATCTCCTCTCGCTGAGCAGCCCTCCCGACTCCAGGCTGGTCCTCCTTCAGGACACACTTTAGAAGTTGGGATCTTGCCTATTACCATCAAACCCATCACACCAAGTGCTCCTCACATTCCGAAGCAGCCCCCCACATTGGCTCCATCCACTCTTAGACCATTTCAAGAACTGAAGGCTTCTCTTCCCTCTGGGAAATCCTTTCCATCAAGATCATCTCCAGGACCTAGGCAGTTTCTGGCATCATCTCCTATTGCTGAGAAGTCATCTATTTTGGGAGCCTCTTCTACTCCTTTGCAGATATCAGGGTCTCCTCTCACCCAAGCTCCCTTTGCTGGGAAATCTCTAGAAATGGGGATTTCTTCTGACTCTGGAAAGCTCCTGGAACCACAGACCTTTCCTTCCTTTAGAGGGACTAGGGTATCTGCGCCTGTGCGGTTCCTAGCACCAAAGGTCCCTGCAGCCCCTGGGCAGCTCCTAAAATTTGGGGCCACTCTTACTCCAGGGCAGGGCCTTTCACTAGGAGGCCTTCTCAGAAATAGGCAGCTCGTCACATCTGGAGGCTCTCCCACTCCCCAGCCACCCCCGATATCGAAGTTCCCTCTCACCCCCAGGCAGCCCCTTAAACCCAGAGTTCCACACACCTCTGCACAAATCCCCAGTCTCCAGGCTCCGCTCTCTCCTAGGAAGCCCTTGGTTTCTAGGGCCTCCTCTATCTGTGGGGAGCTTCTGGAATCTGGACCACCAACCTTTCCTGAGCAGCCCCAGGCAGTCCAGTTCTCTCCCAGCCCTGAGCAGTCTCTCCATTCATGGGCCCCTTTTACCCATGGGCAGCATCTGGCACCAGGGATCCTTCCCATTCCTGGGCAACCTTCTCCACTATGGATCCCCCCCAGCTCTGGAAAGCCCCGGAAAGATTCAGCATTTTCTGTCTCTGAGAAAAGTAAGAAAGGATTGGCAATTGTTTCTTCTCTGAAATCTAAACCAGCATTGGTCTATCCCAGTACTCCAAAGTTCAAGGCAACTCAAGTCCCTTTCACTACTAAGAAGTTGCAAATGCCAGAGGTCTCTGATATTTCCGAAGAAAAGCAGATACTCCAAGATTCTTTTGACGTGGAACAATTCAGAACATTTCAGTCTTATCTCTCCAATTACAGGACACAAGTATCACAAAACCTTTACATTGATGAAGAGGCCATTCCCACTCTCATGAAACCTATGACATCACTACATTCTCTCACCACAGAACTACCCAAAACATCACAGTTTTTGCCTTCTGAATGGGGCCAGAAGTCCCGGTTCCCTCCTATAGACAAGTCCTGGGTGTTGACTTCAGTTCCAGCTACCAAGAAACCCAAGATAATGGTGCCCCCTTCCTCTCCCCAAGAGCTAGAAGAGGAGGAAAAGAGGTATTTTGTTGATGTAGAGTCTCAGAGGGAGAACCTGGTACTCTTAAATCAGGCCACCAGAACTTCTGGACTCCCTTCATGGTTGCACAAAACAGCTAGGAATCTTATAATTGAGACACTTCATACAGATACAGTTCAGCTGGGATACATTTTCCATAAGTACATTGCCTACAGGCTGATCCAGCGTGCCAGGTAGATGTCACCATAATATATCCAGTTTTCTGGCATAGTCTTGATTCAAATAACCTTATCAGATCATATGTTCTAAACACCTGTTTAAGGTAGCAAAAGGAGATACATAATTTTTTTTAGAAATAAGAAATGCCATAAACAGGATCCATTTCATCCATTTATGTCTGTAGTAGAGAAGCTAAGGTATATTTTGGGGATCATAGTTGTTATCCAAAACCTCAACTTCAAAAGTTTAGAGATGCTTTCCAGTTATTCTGAATTTCTGTTGTCTTCTTGGGTTCACCAGATGTATGATTCTTAAAATAAGTGGCAGTTTATGTATAAAGTTTTGGCATGGCAACTTTGCTACTGAGTGACCTGGTGGCAGTAGGCATTAGTCCTGATTATTAAAAATTGCACATGTCAGAAATGGGTCAGGGCAAATGACAATTGGTCTGCTATCCTTAGTATTTGTGAGTGAGGTTACCAACCTATTATATAGGGGAAATTTTTTAACGTAAAATTATAGGATGCCAAATGAAAACATTATGGAAAAGGTTACCATTAATTATAGGAGCAAATTATGTCATTTATTCAACAAATACATATTTGAACACCCACTATGTGTAAGGGATTGTTCTAGGTGCTAGAGATGTAACAGTGAATAAAATAGCTAAAGCCTCCTAGTCTCATGAAATTTACAGTTTTGTGGACTGAATTCAGTAGAGAATTAGAGAGTAGAGCAACAAAATGCAAAAGGAAGACTTCTCCAAGATATAATTAGAATTTTTAATTTCAAAGCTTAAGTCATCTGGAATGTGTTGAAAAATATGTTTTTACTCTATACTTGTCTTTAGTTTTCTCTTTCCAGATTGACTAGTCCTAGACTTTAAAATCTGTTTGTATGTGTAAACACTTCTATTCACTTGAGAATTTAAAATAACATGTTTCTGGTCACTCTCCAGTTCTTTACATCTTTTTTCCTTTGTTATGTCTAAATTTTTTAAAAAATAGTACATTCACATCATATGATATTCAAAAAATACAAATGGTAGAGTGGAAAGTCTCCCTAATAGCCCCATTCTTGGCCATCCAAGTCCTTGCAGTAGGACTATTAATGTATGCCCGTTTAAAAATATTTTCTGCATGTGTAGGAAATATCTTATGCCCTTCTCACATATTTTAAACAGTTAAGACACTTGACTTTTTTCAGAATATAACTTAGAAATTAGCTATAAGAGAACTTAGGTATTAATATATAAGGAGCTTACTCATTCATTTTATCTCTGTGTAGTATTCCAAAATCTGGATTTACCAGAATTTATTTAACCTTTTATGTTGTTTTCAACACTTTGCTATTATAAAAATACATTTAAATGAATAATCTTGTATGTACACAAAAGTGCTTCTGTAATTTTGGTAGATTTTGTCAAATTGCTCTCCAAAGAATTTATAACAATTTACAAACTGACCAGCATTGCTTTTACAGTGTATTTCCCCACATCATGACTAATGGTATTATAACTTCTTGTTTACAGCCAATATGATAGATGAACTATGGCATTTCACTGCTTTAATTTGTTTCTTTTATTATGAGATTAAAGCATCTTTTCATAGACTTAAGAATAATTTGTATTTCATTTTCTGTAAAGACTCTTTTCACATTCTTTGCCCATATTTCAATCAGGTTGTTGAGTTTTTGTTTTGTTTTTTATTTGACTTGTGAGACCTAATGAAACATTTGGATAATTAGCACCTTTGTGATATAAGTTGTAAATTTCCGCTACTTGTTTATGTCTGGACTCTGCTTTTGTGGGTTTTGGTTTACAGAAAAATTTTATTTTCAACTACATCAATATTTTTAATAGCGCTTTGTGCCTTACTTAGAAAGTCCTTCTCCACTATGAGATATATATATATATATAAATATATATATATATATAAATTTATATATATAGATATATATAAATCTTCATAGGTTTCTTTTAGTAATTTTATGGATGGTTTTTGTTTGATTGTTTTACATTTAAATATTTCATCCATTTGGAATTCTGTTGTGAGATATGGATCTGGCTTATTTTTTCCACATGGTTATGGAGTTGCCCCATTGCTATTTATAAAATAATCCACCTTTTCCCCCACTGATTTAATTGCCACATTTATCATAAGTTCTTGTGTCATTTGGGTCCACATCTGGACTTTCTATTATTTTCTATTGATCTGCCTATTGATGAATGCTTCATAGATTATACTTTTATTTTTATAGTGCTGATTCTTTGTGGTCATCATTAGTGCTATTTGCCAGCACTGGTCAATGAGATGGGAACAGAATTGGTTTGAGATCTCCCAGGTCTCCTTTTCCTCTGGCATGATAACCTCCATTATTCAAGGTGACAGCTGTTTCATGAGCCTATGTCCCTCAGAGTAAAACAACGAAGCTCTCCCTGCTGACCCATGATGGATATGTGTAGTACGAGTGAGAAATATATTTTCATTGTTTTAAGCAGCTGAAATTTGGGGGTTATTTGTTAAAATGGCAAAACTCAACTTATCTTCACTAATACAGTCTTCCTATCCAAGAATTTGGATATCAAAATATTGATATGCCTTTCTTTCGGTTCAGGTTTTATGTGGGGATGTGTCCTTCACGAGCATTTTAAAGTTTTCTTTAAGCTCTTGAATATTCCCTTACAAGTGTATTTCCTGGTATTTTTTTATTTTGTTGTTGTTGCTATTGTAAATGGACTCTTTTTCTCTATTATGTCTTCTGACTGGTTGTTGTTTGTATAAATGAAGCTAGATTTCTGTATATTGATTTTGTACCCAGCCATCTTCCTGTATTCAAGCTTGTGAAAGTTTTTCAGATGATGTTCTTGAGTTTCCAGGTATACAGTCATGGCACCTACAAATAATTTTTAGATCTAATTTTTCAACTTTTAAACATCTAATTTCTAATATCTCTTGCCTACTTGAATTGGTCATTACTTCCAAAACTATGTTAAAAAAAAGTAATGGTGATAGTGGACATCTTTCTAATATTTGTCATTAAGAAGGATATTGGCTTTAGGATTGAAATAAATTTTATTATATTAAAGAAGTAGCCATCTGTTCCTCTTTTATTATATATTTTGAAATCAAGAATGGATGTTGAAGCTTCTATAAAGGTAAACTTTATTTGAAAGAAAGTAGATGTTGAATTTTGTTAAATTTGTTAAATCACATTTTGTTAAATGTGGATTCCAGCACTTCATTTTTTTTAAACTTTATTTATCGAAAAATTAAAATAGACAAGCAAACAATAACAAAAACACAATATTTCAAACAAAACAAAGCAAAGGATTAAGAAAAACAAATAACCTAAAATAACTACTTTGCTTCCAACATGTTCCTACCATACACTAAGAAAATTAATAAACCATATCCAAACAAAGGAATAAGAAAAACAAATAATCTAAAATAACTACATTGCTTCCAATATATTCCTACCATATCCCAAGAAAATCAACAAACCATAATCGAACAATGGTATAAGAAAAACCAAATAACCTAAAATAACTACATTGAAGCTAAATTTTTAATGCCTTAATTTTTTTTTACTTTATCAAAAAATTAAGAAAAACAATTCAAACAAAACAAAACAAAGGATTAAGAAAAACAAATAACCTAACTATTGCTTCCAGTATGTCCCTACCATACCCCAAGAAAATTAACAAACCCTAACAAAACAAAGGAATAAGAAAAACAAATAACCTAAAATAACTATATTGCTTCCAACATGATCCTACCATAACCCAAGTGTGCTGGTTTGAATGTATTATGTCCCCCAAAACTCTATTATCTTTGATGTAATCTTGTGTGGGCAGAGGTATCAGTGTTGATTAGATTGTAATTCTTTGAGTGTTTCCATGGAGATGTGCCCCACCCAACTGTGGGTGATGACTCTGATTGGATAATTTCCATGGAGGTGTTGACCTGCCCATTCAGGGTGGATCTAAATTAAATCACTGGAGCCATATAAATGAGCTGACAAACAGAAGGAACTGATTGCAGCTGTGACAGCCAAGAGGGACACTTTGAAGAAAGCACAGGAGCTGCAGATGAGAGACAGTTTGAAGACAGCTGTTGAAAGCAGACTCTTGCTCCGGAGAAGCTGAGAGGACAAATACCCCAAGTGCAACTAAGAGTGCATTTTTGAGAAACTGCAGTCTAGAGAGGAACGTCCTGGGAGAAAGCCATTTTGAAACCAGAACTTTGGAGCAGACGCCAGCCACGTGACTTCCCAGCTAACAGAGGTTTTCTGGACACCATTGACCATCCTCCAGTGAAGGTACCTGATTGCTGATATGTTACCTTAGACACTTTATGGCCTTAAGACTGTAGCTGTGTAACCACATAAACCCCCTTTTATAAAAGCCAATCCATTTCTGGTGTTTTGCATTCCAGCAGCATCAGCAAACCAGAACACCAAGAAAGTTTGCAAACTATAATCATTCTTGAGTATTCCCATAACATTGAGATTACCCTCAATAGTTTATCTGTTCTTATTAGATTATCGTTCCCCCTTCACTAGTTGCTTTCTATCTCGATGTCCCCTGAATCCTACAATATAAAATATTTGTTTTACATTTTTCACAGAGTTCACATTAGTGGTAATATACAGTATCTCTCTTTTTGTGTCTGGCTTATTTCACTCAGCATTATGTCTTCAGGGTTCATCCATGTTGACATGTTTCATGACCTCATTCCTTCTTACTGCCAAGTAGTATTCCACTGTGTGTATATAACCACATTTTGTTTATCCACTCATCTGTTGAAGTTGGATTGTTTTCATTTCTTGGCAATTGTGAATAATGCCTCTATGAACATCAGTGTGAAAATATCTGTTCGTGTCACTGCTTTCAGATCTTCTGGGTATATACCAAGAAGTGAAATTGCTGGATCAAAGGGTAACTCTATATCTAGTTTTCTAAGGAACAGCCAGACTGTCTTCCAGAGTGGCTGTACCATTATACAGTCCCACCAACAATGGATAAGAGTTCCAGTTTCTCCACATCCTCTCCAGCATTTGTAGTTACCTGTTTATTTAATGGCAGCCATTCTAATTGGTGTGAGATGATATCTCATTGTGGTTTTAATCTGCATCTCCCTAATAGCTAGTGAAGATGGACATTTTTTTCATGTGTTTTTTAGCCATTTGTATTTCCTCTTCAGTAAAATGTGTTTTCATATCTTTTGTCCATTTTATAATTGGACTGTCTGTACTATTGTCATTGAGTTGTAGGATTTCTTTATATATGCAAGATATCAGTCTTTTGTCAGATACTTGGTTTCAAAATATTTTTCCCATTGAGTTGGCTGCCTCCACTTTTTTTACAAATTCCTTTGAGGTACAGAAGTTTTTAATTTTGAGGAATTCCCATTTATCTATTTTTTTCTTTCATTGCTTGTGCTTTGGGTGTAAGGTTCTAAGAAGTGACCTCCTAATACAAGATCTTGAAGATTATTCCCTACACTATCTTCTAGGAGTTTTATGGTGCTGTCTCTTATATTGAGGTCTTTAATCCACTTTGAGTTAATTTTTGTATAGGGTGTGAGGTAGGGGTCCTCTTTCATTCTTTTGGATATGAATATCCAGTTCTCCCAGCCCCATCTGTTGAAGAGACTGTTATGTCCCAGTTCAGTGGTTTTGGGGGCCTTATCAAAGATCAGTTGACCATAGATCTGGGGGTCTATCTTCAAATTCTCAATTCTATTCCATTGATCAATAAGTCTATCTTTGCACCAGTACCATAATGTTTTGACTACTGTGGCTTTACAGTAAGCTTCAAAGTTAGGAAGTGTAAGTCTTCCCACTTCATTTTTCTTTTTTAGAATGTTTTTAGCAATTCGAGTCATCTTTCCCTTCCAAATAAATTTGATAACTAGCTTTTCCAAGTCTGCAAAGTAGGTTGCTGGAATTTTGATTGGAATTGCATTGAATCTGTAGATAAGTTTGGGTAGAACTGACATCTTAATGACATTTAGCCTTCCTATCCATGAACACAATATTTTTTCATCTTTTTAGGTCCCTTCTATATATTTTAGTAAAGATATGTAATTTTCTATGTATAGGTCTTTTACATCTTTGGTCAAGTTTATTCCTAGGTACTTGATTTTTTTAGTTGCTATTGAGAATGGAATCTTTTTCTTGAGTGTCTCTTCAGTTAGGTTATTCCTAGTGAATAGGCACATTAATGACTTATGTGTATTAATTTTGTATGCCGCTACTTTGCTAAATTTATTTATTAGCTCAAGTAGCTGTGTCATCGATTCCTCAGGGTTTTTCAAATATAAGATCATATCATCTGCAAATAATGACAGTTTTACTTCTTCCTTTCCAATTTGGATGCCTTTTATTTCTTTCTTTTGTCAAATTGCTCTGGCTAGCACTTCTAGCACAATGTTGAATAACAGTGGTGACAGCAGGCATCCTTGTCTCGTTTCTGATCTTAGAGGGAAGGCTTTCAGTCTCTCATCATTGAGTACTATGCTGGCTGTGGGTTTTTCATATATGTCCTTTATCATATTGAGGAAGTTTCCTCCAATTCCTACCTTTTGAAGTGTTTTTATCAAAAGAGGATACTGGATTTTGTCAAATGCTTTTACAGCATCTATTAAGATGATCATTTGATTTTTCTCTTTTGATTTGTTAAGATGTTGTATTACATTGGTTTTCTTATGTTGAACCATCCTTGCATGCCTGGAATAAACCCCACTTGGTCATGGTGTATGATTTTTTAAATGTGTCTTTGGATTTTATTTGCAAGTATTTGGTTGAGAATTTTTGGGTCTCTATTCATGAGAGAGATTGGTCTGTAGTTTTCCTTTCTTATAGCATCTTTATACCTGGTTTTGGTATTAGATTGATGTTAGTTAGCTTCATAAAATGAGTGAGTTAGTGTTCCATTTTCTTCAATTTTTTTGAAAGAGTTTAAGTAAGATTGGTGTCAGTTCTTTTTGGAAAGTTTGTAATTTCCCTTGAAGCCATCTGCCCTGGGCATTTATTTGTGGGAAGCTTTTTGATGACTGATTGGATCTTTTTGCTTGTGATTGGTTTGCTGAGCTCTTCTATTTCTTCTCTGGTCAGTCTAGGTTGTTCATGTGTTTCCAAGAAATTGTCCATTTCCTCTACATTATCTTGTTTGTTGGCATACCATTGTTCATAGTATCCTCTTTTGATTTTTAAAATCTCTTTGGGATCCACAGTAAGGTCCCCTCTCTCATTTATTATTTTGTTTATTTGGGTCTTCTCTCTTTTTTATTTTGTCAGTCTACCTAAGGGCTTGTGAATCTTGTTGATCTTCTCAAAGAACCAACTTTTGGTTTTCTGTATTCTCTCTATTGTTTTTTATTCTCTCTGTCATTTATTTATGCTTTAATCCTTGTTATTTCTTTTCTTCTGCTTGGTTTAGGATTAGTTTGCTGATCATTTTCTAGCTTCTTCAGTTGCTCCATTAGTTCTTTGATTTTAGCCATTTCTTCCTTTTTAATGTATGCATATAGAGCTATAAATTTCCCCCTCAAGACCACCTTCGCTGCATCCCATAAGTTTTGATATGCTGTGCTCTCATTTTCATACATCTCTAGATATTCAGCAATTTCTACTTTAATCCATGGATTGTTTAGGAGTGTGTTGCTTAACCTCCAGATATTTGTGAATGTTCTAAATCTTTGATGTTTATTGACATCTAGTTGTATTTCATTGTGATCAGAGAATGTACTTTGAACACTTTCAATCTTTTTAAATTTATTGAGGCTAGTTTTATAGCCCAGCATATGATCCATTCTGGAGAAAGTTCTGTGGGCACTAGAGAAGAATGTATATCCTGGTGATTTGGGATGTAATCCTCTATGCATGTCTGTTAAGTCGAAATCATTTATCACATTGTTTATTTTTTTAATTTCCTTATTGTTCCTCAGTCTGGTTGATCTATCTATAGGAGAAAGTGATGTATTGAAATCTCCCACAATTATTTTGGAATCATTTATTGCTTCCTTCAGTTTTGTGAATGTTTGTGTCACGTACTTTGGGGCACCTTCATTGGGTATGTAGACATTAAACATTTTTATTTCTTCTTCTTGAATTGTCCCTTTTATTAGGATATAGTGTCCTTCTTTGTCTCTTATGACATCTTTACATTTAAAGTCTATTTTATCTGAGATTAATATTGCTACTTCTGCTTTCTTTTGGCTGTAGCTTGCACAGAATTTTTTTAAATTTAATTTTATGGAGGTTGTTGACATAAAAATTATCCAAAGATCCAAAGTGCACAATCAATTGCCCATGGTATCATCATACAGCTGTGCATTCATCACCACAATTAATTTTTTTTTCAATTTTTAGAACATTTTCATTACTCCAGAAAAGAAATAAAGACCAAAAAAGAAAACTCGAATCCTCCCATACCCCTAACCACCTCCCCTCCATTATTGACTCATAGTGTTGGTATAGTACATTAGTTACTGTTGATGAAAGAACGTTAAAAGACTACTAACTGTAGTACACAGTTTGCAATAGGTATATATTTTCCCTGTGTACCACTATCTTACTAACTTCTAGTTGTAGTGTCATACATTTGTTCTAGTTAATGAAAGAGATTTCTAATATTTGTACGGTTAATCACGGACATTGTCCACCATAATATTCACTGTTCTAGACATTCCCATATTTTAACCTCCAACTTTCTTTCTGGTGACATATGTGACTCAAAGCTTCCCCTTTCTACCACAGACACACCCCATTCAGCACTGTTAGTTATTCTCACAATAACATACTACTGTCACCTCTGTCAATTTCCAAAAACTTAAGTTCAACCTAGTTGAACATTCTGCTCATAATAAGCAACCACTCCCCATTCTTTAGCCTCATTCTACATCCTGGTAACTTATATTTCATGTCTATGAGTTTACATATTAAAATTAGTTCCTATCAGTGAGACCATGCAATATTTGTCTTTATATGTCTGACTTATTTCACTCAATAGAGTGCCCTCAAGATTTCTTCATCAACCCTTTTTTTTAAGACAGTTTTGTTCACCCATCATACTTTCTGTCCTAAGTAAACAATTGATGGTTCCCTGTATAGTCACATATTTATGTATTCACCACCATCACCACTATCTATATAAGAACACCTCCAATTCTTCCAAAAGGAGGAGGAACAAAGAAAGTAGAGAGACAGAAGAAAAAGAAAAAGAAAGAAAAAAAAACATGACAGCTAAAAAGCAACAAAAGGGGAGATAGAATTAAACTAAAGTAGAATAAAAGAGTCAGACAACATAACCAATGCCAAGAGTCCCATACCCCTTCCTTATGTCCCCCTCTTATACCATTTAGCTTTGGTATATTGCCTTTGTTGCATTAAAAGAAGCATAATACAATGTTTCTGTTAATCACAGTCTCAAGTTTGCATTGATTATATCTTTTCCCCAATACCATCCTATTTTAACACCTTGCAAGCTTGACATTCATTTGTTCTGCCTCATGTAAAAACATATTTGTGATCAGATGGAAGAAGACGGCAGCATAGAGAGGAGTGGAAGCTAGTTTGTCCCACTGGAACAACTAATAAACAACCAGGAACAACAAGTAAATAATTTGGAATAACTGCGGGGGGACAAACATGACCATCCACTCATCATACACCAACCTGAATTGGGAGAAATGCCCCAGTTCATGGCATAAAATCTGTAAGTAAAATCTGTGGTTCCAAGCCAGGAGCCCCTTCCTCCCATGGGCTGAATTGCAAAGCCTCATGGTGCTAGAGAGCAGCTCTCTCTGAGCAGGCAAATATAGCTCAGCTGAGCTCCAACTGGGGGGTTAATTAACAAATGTGGACTGCTTGATACAAGCTACAAACCCCCAACAAGCAGACAGAGGCTTTGGGTGATGACTGTCCTTGGAGAGCTGGAGGGTGGCCATGGACAGGCCCTGAAGGGGGCTTTCTGTCCCTTTTTCAGCTCAGTGGAGAAAGCCCAGACAAGTGTGGAGACAGCACAGGCAGAGACCATTCAAATGCTAATGACCTCTCCCTAGGGGGGGAGGGTATGTTCCCTAAGAGAAAAGGGGCAGGGCTCAGCTCTAGTACCTGCCTTCCATTCAGAACCAGACCACAGAGCCTGGGGGAAAACAGCCATGGGCGCCACCTCCTTACACCAGTTGGAAGCTGCAGGCTGACAGCCACCACCTGCTGGGTGGAAAAGCACAGTGACAAAGCCTCACAGCGTGTACCAATCTTCTAAGACACCCTCAGGGAAACCAGATACTATTCCATCCTTCCAAGACCTGGGCCCATTCTGGTCTGGGAAAACCTGATTGGGGTGATCAGGGTGGCCAGATGCCTAGACAACAGAAAACTATAACCTAAACTAGGAAAAATGAAGTTATGGCTCAGTCAAGGGAACAAACTTGTACTTCAACTGAGATACAGGAATTTAAACAACTAATACTAAGTCAATTCAAAAAGTTTAGAGAAGATATGGCAAAAGAGATGAAGCATATAATGGAAACACTGGGCATACATAAGGTAGAAACCAAAAGTTCAGAAAAACAACTGGCAGAATCTATGGAAATGAAAGGCACAACACAAGAGATAAAAAACACAATGGAAACATACAATAGCAGATCTCAAGAGGCAGAAGAAAACTTTCAGGAACTGGAGAATAAGACACCTGAAAGCCTACACACAAAAGAACAGAGAGTGAGAAGAATGGAAAAATATAAGCAACATCTCTGGGAACTTAATGACAAAATGAAATGCAGGAATGTACATGTCATTGGTGTTCCAGAAGGAGAAGAGAAGGGAAAAAGGGCAGAAGCAATAATAGAGGAAAATAATCAATGAAAATTTCCCATCTCTTCTGAAAGACATAAAATTACAGATCCAAGAAGTGCAGCGTACCCCGAACAGAATAGATCTGAATAGGCCTATGCCAAGACACTTAATATTCAGATTATCAAATGTCAAAGATAAAGAGAGAATCCTGAAAGCAGCAAGAGAAAAGCAATCTATCACCTACAAAGGAAGCTTGATAAGACTATGTGTGGATTTCTCAACAGAAACCATGGAGGCAAGAAGGAAGTGGTATGACATATTTAAGATACTGAAAGAGAAAAACCACCAACCAAGAACCCTATATCTAGCAAAACTATCCTTCAAATATGAGGGCGAGCTTAGAATATTCTCTAACAAACAGACAATGACAGAGTTTGTGAACAAGATACCTGCTTTACAGGAAACATTAAAGGAACCACTGCAGACAGAAAGGAAAAGACAGGAGTGAGAGGTTTGGAAAACAATTTTTGGAGATAGTAGCACAGCAATATAAGTACAATGAACAAAGATGACTGTGAGTATGGTTGAAAGAGGAAGGTTAGGAGCATGTGGGACACCAGAAGGAAAGAGGAAAGATAAAGACTGGGACCATATAACTCAGTGAAACTTAGGGTGGTCAATGATTGTAATAAAAGGTACAAATCTGTTTTTGCATGAAGTAGAACAAAAGAATGTCAACATTGCAAGGTGTTAAAAATAGGGTGGTATTGGGGGAAAACACAATCAATGCAAACTAGAGACTATAATTAACAGAAACATTGTATTATGCTTCTTAGTATAACAAAAGCAATATACCAAAGCTAAATGCTTATGGGGGGAGGGCAGAGATAGTGGAAGGGTATGGGATTCCTGGCATTGGTGATGTTGTCTGACTCTTTTTTCTACTTTAGATTAATGCTATCTTTCCTTTTGTTGCTTTCTAGCTGCCATTTTTTTCCCACTCTCTTTTTTCTTTTTCTTTTCTCTCTCTACCTTCTCTGACTCTTCCTCCTTCTTTGTGGAAGAAATGGAGATGTCCTTATATAGATAGTGGTGATGGTGCTGAATGCATAAATATGTGACTGGACAGGGAACCAACAATTGTTTGCTTAGGATGGAGTGTATGGTGTGTAAACAAAACCCTCTTAAAAAAAAAAACGGGTTGATGAAGAAACCTTGAGGGCACTATATTCAGTGAAATAAGACCAATAAACAAGGACAAATATTGCAGGGTCTCAGTGATATGAACTAATTATAATATGTAAACTCAGAGACAATAAATATAAGTTACCAGGATATAGAACAAGGTTAAAGAATGGGGAGCAGTTGCTTATTATGAGCAGAATGTTCAACTAGGGTGAACTTAAAAGTTTGGAAATGGACAGAGGTGATGATAGGATGTTATGAGAATAACTAACAGTGCTGAATGGTGTGTGAATGTGGTGGAAAGGGTAAGCTCAGAGTAACGTATGTCACCAGAAGGAAAGTCAGAGGTTGAAAGATGGGAATGTATAAAACAGTGAATCTTGTGGTGGACAATGTCCATGATTAATTGTTGTGCCGGTTTGACTGTATTGTGTCCCCCAGAAAAAGCCATATTCTTTGATGCAATCTTGTGGGGCAGAAAGAATAGTGGGGATTAAGTTGGAATGTTTGGATTAGGTTGTTTGCATGGAGATGTGCCCCACCCAGCTGTGGGAGGTGACTCTGGTGGGATACTCCCATGGAGGTGGGGCCCCACCCATTCAGGGTGGGCCTTGATCAGTGGAGCCATATGAACGTGCTGGCTCAAGGAGATGGAACGGAGTGCAGCTGTGAGTGGTGTTTTGAGGAGGAGCAAGCTTGCTGGAGAGGAACGTCCTGGGAGAAAGCCGTTTTGAGGCCGGAGCTTTGGAGCAGACACCAGCTGCCTTCCCAGCTAACAAAGGTTTTCCGGACGCCATTGGCCATCCTCCGGTGAAGGTACCCGATTGCTGAGGTGTTACCTTGGACGCTTTGTGGCCTTAAGACTGTAACTGTGTAGTGAAATAAACCCCCGTTTTATAAAGGCCTATCCATCTCTGGTGTTTTGCATTCTGCAGCATCAGCAAACTAGAACAGATTTTGGTACCAGAGAAGTGGGGTGCTTTTGCTGCTGAGTTTGCAAATGCCAAACATGTTGGAATGGCTCTTTAAATGGAAAAGGGGAAGATTCTGGAAGAATTGTGAAGAGCGTGATAGAAAGGGCCAAAACTGCTTTAAAGAAACTGTTTATAGAAATATGGACTCTAAAGATACTTCTGATGAGGACTTGAGCAGAAATGATGAATGCGTTGTTGCAAACTGGAAGAAAGGCGATCCTTGTTTTAAAGTGGCAGAGAATTTGGCAAAATTGAGTCCTGGTGTCAGACGGAAGGAAGAATTTGAAAGCAACAACCTGGAATATTTAGCTGAGGAGATCTCCAGACTATGTGTGGAGGATGTATCCTGGCTTCTCCTTGCAGCTTATAGTAAAATGTGAGCAGAGAGAGATAAACTTAGAACTGAACTCTTGGGTTCAAAGAGACCAGAAGCTGATCGCTTGGAAAATTACAAGCTTCCAGTGGGTGGAATCCCTGAAGCTACAGACCAACGTGAGGACGTAACCAAACACAGAACACAGCCACCATTTCAGTACAAGCCAAGATTGGAAAAGGAGTTATCCAGAAAGGATTTGTGGAAAGTCCTATTGTCTGATGGCTTTGACCCCTGCATGCTTCATGCAAAGCCAACAGAATTTTTGCGAGATCTTTACAGACAGAGCTGTTGCCAGTCTGGACTGGAGGAGACAGACAAGGAACAAACTGAAGGAAAAATTTCTTCAAAGACAGAGCCATGGAGGTTGAGGTCTGGAGTCAAGAGGTCTCGGGCTGGGAGAGTGGAGCAGCCCACACGCACAGAAAGGGTGAGTTTGCCCTGGAGGTCGAGGGCGGGCCTTCCGCCTCGATGCTCAGGAAATGTCTTGCCACCCCAAGCCTCAAAGAGGATGGAGCACATTCCCAGGGAATTGGGGAGAGCCTGGCTGCCACCGCACTGTTCTGAAGGGGTTGAGCATGTGCCCCAGAGATGGAAGGGAATCCAGGAGCTGCCCCGATGTTTGAGGAGGGTGGGGCTGAGAAGGTGGTCTCCCCAATGTGTGGATATGTTGGAGCACTCACCCAAGTGTTTGGAGAGGAAAGGGCTGCCACAAAGGCCCTTAGGAAGGGTTAGACTCCCACTCTCTCAAGCCCCAAGGATGCAACATTGTTCTGTTAATGACTCTCAGACTTTGAAATCTAATGGAGTTTGTCCTGCGGGTTTTAGGAACTGTTTTGGTCCTGTTAACCCTGTTTTCCTTACTGTTTCCCCTTATGGCAATGGGAATGTTTATCCTATGAATGTCCCTCCTTTGTATATTGGAAGCATATAACTTGTTCTAAGTCCACAGATCCAAGGCTAAAGGAGAATTGTGCCTTAGGACTGACCACGCCTATATTTGATTTTGATGGGATCTTGTACTTAACTATTGTTACTGAAATGATTTAAGTTTCTGTGGTATTGTGGGATGAATGTATTTTGTATTTGGAAAGAATATGTTTTTCTGGGGTCCAGGGGGTGGAATGTGCCGGTTTGACTGTATTATGTCCCCCAGAAAAAGCCATATTCGTTGATGCAATCTTGTGGGGCAGACAGAATAGTGGGGATTAAGTTGGAATGTTTGGATTAGGTTGTTTGCATGGAGATGTGCCCCACCCAGCTGTGGGAGGTGACTCTGGTGGGATACTCCCATGGAGGTGTGGCCCCACCCATTCAGGTGGGCCTTGATCAGTGGAGCCATATGAACGTGCTGGCTCAAGGAGATGGAATGGAGTGCAGCTGTGAGTGGTGTTTTGAGGAGGAGCAAGCTTGCTGGAGAGGAACGTCCTGGGAGAAAGCCGTTTTGAGGCCGGAGCTTTGGAGCAGACGCCAGCTGCCTTCCCAGCTAACAGAGGTTTTCCGGACGCCATTGGCCATCCTCCGGTGAAGGTACCCGATTGCTGAGGTGTTACCTTGGACGCTTTGTGGCCTTAAGACTGTAACTGTGTAGTGAAATAAACCTCTGTTTTATAAAGGCCTATCCATCTCTGGTGTTTTGCATTCTGCAGCATTAGCAAACTAGAACAATTGTACAAACATTAGAAATCCCTCTCACAAATTAGAACAAATGTATGACACTATAACTAGAAGTTAATAATAGAGAGGCATATAGGAAAAAAATATATACCTATTGCAAACTATATATTACAGTTAGTAGTATTTTAACATTCTTTCATCAACAGTAACAAATGTACTATACCAAAACTATGAATCAATAATGGAGGGGGGTGGTTATGGGTATGGGAGGATTTGAGTTTCCTTTTTTGAGTGTGTCTTTATTTCTTTTCTGGAGTAATGAAAATGTCCTAAAAATTGAAAAAAAATTTATTGTGGTGATGGATGCACAGATATATGAGGATACCATGGGCAATTGACTGCACACTTTGGATCTTTGGATAGTTGTATGGTATGTGAACAATCTCAATTTAAAAAAGCATATTTGTACATTTTATTGCAATTGTTGAGCACTCTAGGTTTTACTGAGTTATACAGTCCCAGTCTTTATCTTTCCTCTTTCCTTCTGGTGTCCCACATGCTCCTAACCTTCCTCTTTCAACCAGACTCATAGTCATCTTTGTTCAGTGTACTTATATTGCTGTGCTACCATCACCCAAAATTGTTTTCCAAACCTCTCACTCCTGTCTTTCCCTTTCTGTCCGCAGTGGTTCCTTTAGTGTTTCCTGTAAAGCAGGTATCTTGTTCACAAACTCTGTCATTGTCTGTTTGTTAGAGAATATTCTAAGCTCACCCTCATATTTGAAGGATAGTTTTGCCAGATATAGGGTTGTTGGTTGGCAGTTTTTCTCTTTCAGTATCTTAAATATGTCATACCACTTCCTTCTTGCCTCCATGGTTTCTATTGAGAAATCTGCACATAGTCTTATCAAGCTTCCTTTGTAGGTGATAGATTGCTTTTCTCTTGCTGCTTTCAGGATTCTCTCTTTATCTTTGACATTTGACAATCTGATTATTAAGTGTCTTGGCATAGGCCTATTCAGATCTATTCTGTTCGGGGTACGCTGCACTTCTTGGATCTGTAATTTTATGTCTTTCAGAAGAGATGGGAAATTTTCATTGATTATTTTCCTCTATTATTACTTCTGCCCCTTTTCCCTTCTCTTCTCCTTCTGGGATACCCATGACATGTACATTCATGCACTTCATGTTGTCATTAAATTCCCTGAGCTGTTGCTCATATTTTCCCATTCTATTCCCTATCTGTTCTTTTGTGAGTAGGACTTCAGGTGTCTTGTTCTCCAGTTCCTGAAAGTTTTCTTCTGCCTCTTGAGATCTGCTGTTGATGTCTCCATTGTGTTTTTCATCTCTTGTGTTGTGCTTTTCATTTCCATAAATTCTTCCAGTTGTTTTTTCAAACTTTCGATTTCTACCTTATGTACACCTGCTGTTTCCTTTATAGCCTTCATCTCTTTTGCCATATGTTCCCTGAACTCATTGTTTGGTTTTTTATTTGATTTAGCATATTTCTTCGAAAATCTTTAATAGATTGCTTCATTAAAGTGAAACAGTATCTCAACTGTGTCTTGATTGAGGTGTAAGTTTGTTCCTTTGACTGGGCCATATATTTATTTTTCCTAGTGTAGATTGTAGTTTTCTATTGTCCAGGCATCTGGTTTCCTTGGTTACCCCAATCAGATTTTGCCAGACCAGAACGGGTTCAGATCTCAGAATGGGGTTATATTCAGTTTCAATTCTCCATGCAGGTGTTTCTTAGGCATTGACAGACTTTTCTGTGAGGTCTCTAGCTGCTGTGCTTTTCCTAACTTGCCCAGCAGGTGGTGCCTGTCAGCCTGTCACTCCTGAGTGGTGTAAGGGTATGGCTCCTTTAGTTTCTGTTTGGCTGTTCTCCCCCAGGCTCTGGGGTCTGGTTCTGAAGAGAAGACCAGTAGTAGAGCTGGGCCCCACCTCCTTCCTTTTATGGAAGATACACCCCCTAGGGAGTTATCATCTGCATTTGAATAGCTTGTCTCTCTGTGGCTGCTATCTCCACCCCTGTCTGGGTCAGAGTGCTGTGAACTGAAAATGGCTGAGGCTTTCTCCACTGAGCCTCTCAGGTTGAGAGAGAGAAAAAGGGACAGAAAGCCCACTTTCAGAGCCAGTCCATGGCACCCCAGTTGCACTTGTGGGCCAGAGGTAACACCCAGTCTTCTGGGCTCCCCCTCCTGGGACAGGAGAGTCTTCTGGTTCTTTAAGGTCAGTCATCACTAAAAGCCTCTCTCTGCTTGTTAAAAGAGTTTTGTAGCTTGTATTCAGCAGTCCATATTTATTAATTAAATCCCCAGTTGGAGATGGGCTGAGCTATATTTGCTTACTCAGAGAGTGCTGCTTTGTACCACAGTGAGGTTTTGTAGCTGAGCCTGCTGAGGGGGGTGGGGGCTCCCAGAACGGTTCCACAGTTTTTACTTACAGATTGTATGCTGCTATCTCAGGCATTCCTCCCAATTCAGGTTGGTGCACGATGTGTGGACAGTCACGGGTGTCCCACAGCCGTCATTCCAAATTATTTACTAGTTGTTCCTGGTTGTTTATTAGTTGCTCCAGGGGACTTATTAAATTCCACTCCTCTCTATGCCAGCATCTTCTGGAATATTTTTTTCCATCCTTTCACTTTCAATTTCTTTGTGTCTCTGAATCTAAGGTGTGTCTCTTGTAAGCAACATATTGATGGTGCATATTTTTTAATCAATTCTGCCAATCTATATCTTTTAACTGGGGAGTTTAATCCATTCACATTCCATGTTATTACTGTGAAAGCAGTTCTTGAATCCACCATCATATTCTTTGGTTTTTATTTGTCAGATATCTTTTCCCCCTCTCTCTTTATTTCCTTTAACATATCCTTACTAAAACTCTTTAGTTCTGTGCCCTTCTCTATCTCTCTCTCTCTCCTTTCTTTTTTTCTCAGC
The DNA here is from genome assembly GCF_015220235.1 of Choloepus didactylus. Taxonomy (NCBI): domain Eukaryota; kingdom Metazoa; phylum Chordata; class Mammalia; order Pilosa; family Megalonychidae; genus Choloepus; species Choloepus didactylus. The sequence goes on from NC_051314.1 coordinate 85,152,544, forward strand.
TAGTAGGGCTTCCTTTAGTATTTCTTGTAGGGTGGGTCTCTTGTTAGCAAATTCTCTCAGCATTTGTTTGTCTGTGAAGATTTTAAACTCTCCGTTGAATTTGAAGGAGTGCTTTCCTGGGTAAAGGATTCTTGGTTGGAAATTTTTCTCTTTCAGAATTTTGAATATGTCATATCACTGCCTTCTCACTTCCATGGTGGCCGCTGAGTAGTCACTACTTAGTCTTATGTTGTTTCCTTTGTATGTAGTGAATTGCTTTTCTCTTGCTGCTTTCAGAACTTGCTCCTTCTCTTCAGCATTTGACAATCTGATCAGAATATGTCTTGGGGTGGGTTTATTTGGATTTATTCTGTTTGGAGTTCATTGGGCATCTATGATCTGTGTATTTATGTCATTTAGAAGGGTTGGGAAGTTCTCTCCAACAATGTCTTTGAATATTCTTCCTAGTCCTTTACCCTTCTCTTCCCCTTCTGGAACCCCAATGATTTGTATATTTGTGCACTTTTTGTTGTCAATCAAATCCCTGAGATCCATTTGGATTTTTTTCTTTTTTTCTCCATTCTTTATTTTGTACTTCAGCACTTCATTTTCACATGTATTAAAGACAATATGATTTTTCTCCTTATATCTATTAATATGATTAATTATATTAAACCTTCATTGCATTCCTGGAATAAATCCTATTTGTCCTTGGTGTATCATTCTTTTAATATGCTGTGGAATCTATTTGCTAATATTTTATTTAGGATTTTTTTTTTTTGCATATGATATTCTTAAGATTAGCCTATGATTTACTTCTTTGGATGCTATCTTTGTCAAATTTTGGTTTAATTTTAAGCTTGTATAATAAAAAGAATAAGAAAGCTTATCTTTTCTATGCTCTGGAACAGTTTAAGTAATATTAGAATTAGCCATTCTTTTAAGGTTTGACACATTTCCCCTATGAAATTATTTGGGCTTGGTACTTATTTTGGGGAGTTCTCTGACAACTTTTTCAATTTTTATATGGCAATTGATTTGTGTAAACTTATTGAAGATTTTGAAGGCTTAAGTGGCAGCTGATCTGTTTCGGTAAAATCATTTAAAAATTGAAATATATGGATCAACATTTCATAACAATATTAAATTTTATACAATTACAACTTCAGTCCCACCAAGGATCAATTCATTTTTTTCAGAGAGTTGTTCTCTAATATTTAATGTTATAATAATTAAATCAATGACAGATGTAATAGGAATAAAATATTGACAGATTAAAGACTCTATAACAAAGATAAGGATGGCTAGATTAAGAAGAATATAATATTACATGTAAGAGATGATATAAAATATAATAATATAAGCTATTTTTGAGTAAAAAAGTTCTGTAGAACCTCTGTAAGTGAAGATTTCATTTAGAGTTGTATTACCACATGATCAGTGTAATATACCTGAGAAAGAATGACGGAGAGGATGTCAAATTAGACCAGGTGATGATAAGGAGACATTTCATTACCACGCTTATTGAAAAAAGTCCTCAAAAGTACTAAATATTGTGGTGACTAGATAGGATCACTTAATTCACCAACAATTTTTGAATATCCACTCCTTTCCAGGGACTGTGTCAGGCCCAGGGTGGGTGGAAGATGGAGGAATACAAAGATGGACAAGCCATATCCCTGTCTGCAAGGCATCCAACGTCTACTCAGTCTTGTAAACTGCTGATTATATAACATGATGTGGAAAGAACGGTGATTGTGTGTGTACAGAACGTACAGAAGAGGAATGAGGAGAGGAAAGAATTAAGCTTCTTGGAGTTCAGACCTCTGAATTATGTCTCAAAGAACTGGTAGAAGACAGTAAGACAGAGAAGGCAAAGACTTTAGCAGAGTAAAGAAAGGGAGCAAGAAGAAGCCATGTTTGTGTGTGTGTGTGTGTGTGTGTGTGTGTGTGTGTGTGTGTATTGGAGGAAACTATTTTGCTGCTAGTAGAACACAAAAAATGGATAAGATGTAGCAAGAGAGGAGACTGGAAAGATAGATAAAGGCCAGATCAAAGAGGATTCTTAATGGCATGCTAAGGAGCTTGTATTTTATATTTTATAGAAGATAATTTTATAGAGCTTTTATTTTATAGATAATTTAATAGAGCTTTTTATAGAGCTTGTATTTTATATTTTATAGGGTATATTTTATAGAGGATCATTGAAGAATTCTTAGCAAAGGAAGTAAAACACCAATAATCTAGAAGATGGATTTAAGGAGAGTAAAGCGTAAGTTAGGACCAGACGGCATCCACCTAAAAGTTTTGAAGGAATATAAGAATGAGGGTGTAATTACTAGTCAAAATATTTCCTGTTGTCTGGAAGGGATTCTATGCTAGGGTGATATTTTAATAGCGTAACAGCCACTAAAGAAGAATATCCATGTCGGGCAAGCTGGTAGAGTCTGTAATAAAAAGAATCATTGCACTCTTGAAACAGTAAAAACTGACATGCTAAAGTAAACAAAAAGTTTGTATGAGAATCAAACTTGTCTAATCTAGAATTCTTTGGGGAAACAATTGCATGTACGAGGAGAAACTAAATGAAAATAAATTATTATTTAACGTTGGCTATGTACATAGAGGTTATTAAGGGCATCTACAAAGAACAGAAACTTTGGATATATTATTGAATTTAACTTGCAGATGGGGATCCAGGTCCTGAAAGTTTATCGTATTTGTCCAAGGTCACACAGCTAGTAAGTGGTGGAGCTGAATTCAAAAGGCCACTTTAAAAGTCTATGTTGGCCAGCCTTCCGCGTGTTTGGCTGGACGCCCCATCCTGCAAGATCGTAAATAAATTCTTTTCTCCTCCAGAAAAAAAAAAAAAAAAAAAAAAAAAAAAAAAAGTCTATGTTATACCACCTTAGGTAGGTAGGTAACGGTACTAGTTTTATATCAAATCCTAATTATGTTTCTCTTAAACATAGACTTTGAAGTCAGGAAATCCTTGGCTCAAATTCTAGTTCAAATTTTAACTTCTCTGAGACTTGTATTTGCTGCTTGTAAAATAATATTTTACTTCAAAAAATGATTATAATGGTTGTAAGGATTAAGTGAACTAATACATGTAAGGCTTCTAGCCCACTGACTGACTCATAGTAGATGCTCAATAAATATAAATCATCTTTGCCTTAGATCATAATTCACACCAAATGCTACTAAAAATATTCGTTAGAATGGGGGCAGTGCTTTTATCAAAATAATTAAGTGGAATTGGCTAAAAGAGTAGAAATAAAAGGTAGGGAGGGATGAATGGCCATGTTTTTAAATAGGGAATTTTAAATAACAGGATACCCCAGTCATTACTACCAGACTGAGTGTTCAGACTGTTAAAATGAATTATCTCTAAAAATGCAGAAGCAATAAAATCCTTAAGTTTGCAATAAACTATAGATTTTCCAGGTGGTGAAATATTATTGCAATAAGGGAAAATTATGAGAAAAATCTCAAAAATGTGTGGACAGAAAAACAGCAGAAAACATTTGGTGTGAAAATAATGCTTATTGGAAAATTCAAAAAGTTAATACATTTAAGTATTAAATGATCCATACATATTGTAGGCTATTAATGATAACCCAGGAAAGAAATCCAAGAGTTATTCTCTCTCTCTCACTCCTCTCTATATAATATATATGTAAAATACATATATTCAGAAAAATACATTCAATGGGTCCCAATTGCCAAAAAAATTAAAAAAATCCAAACTCCTTAGCAGGCCTTTTAAAAGGCGTTTCAAAATCCAGCCATTCCAGTCTCACCCACCACTATATCCTTTCATATATCTGTGGTCTAAAAGACTACTCACTATTCCCAAATAGTGACTTTTATTTTCTTGTCTTTGTTTATACTCTTCTCTCAAGGTAAAATGCCTCATCTCCTTCTCCCTTTGTTGGTAAGTACAATGGTTTTCAAACTTTATGACAATAAAATTTACTGGGGATTTTGTTTAAAATACAGATTCTTGAAGCCTACCACCAAGATTCTGATTTGAAAGGTCTGGGGAAGCACTCTGGAGTCTGCATTTTCAATAAGCACCCCAAATGATTCAGTTCAGGTGATCAGGGTCCACACTTTGAGAAGCACTGGCATTGCAGAAAGAAAGAAGACCTGAGTTTGCCTCACAAATCTGCTATTTATTGATCATGTGACTTTAGAAAAATTACTTGACTTTGCTGAGCTTCCTTTTTCTCTCCAGTACTATGGGAATGGTTAAACGCTCTGTGTTTAGGAGGGTCTAATGTGGTGGTATGTAGTATAGTAAAGCATTTTCTAAACTGGAAAGCACTGTATAAATATAAGGTATGATTTTATGATTGCTGTTCTTCAAGATCCTATTGAATACCTCCTTATGAAGCCTTCTTTATTCCCCTTGTTAGAATTAACAATGCTTTCTTTTTTGCTCCTACAGCATGTTTATATTTCTAATTAGCATTTATTTCCTTTTATCTTTGATGCAGTTGGTCAGTCTCCCATTCTGGATTGTAAGTGCTTTAAAGATAAGGACATTGTCTTTTTCATAGTTGTTTTAGGAACATTCTATGTGTCTTGCACAGAGAAATATTTTAAAAAATTGAACTATTTTGTCCCCTAAGGTAATTCTTACTACAAATAAGCATATTTTAAATTTAATATATTGAAATAATAATAGGTAACACTATTTAATCCTAAACTCTGTAAAGAGTTAATGAAAATTCGATAGTCATATAGATTTTTGAAAGTTTAGTCATATAGGAAACTAGATTAAGATCCCATAAAGCAAGCCTCCCACCCCAGTTCCCACCCCACTCTATTTACAATGATGAGATGAGAACTGAAAGTAACTGAAGCCAGATTTGCTAAATTAGGATAAGTAACTTTATCAATCTAGTTCTTATTTTTTCAGGAAACAACATAATCAAACAATTACAAGCCATCCAAAACACTGGGAAAGGTAACGAGACCCGGAACCTCTACAACATGCTGAACAGAATTGATGACTACCAGAAAAAGGTGATGCAGGTCTGGACTGAGAAACAGAAGTCTCTAGAGAAAAAACGGAATCAGTGCCTGAAGAAAATGATGCACTTATATAGCCAGGTGGGTACCTGTTTTCCATTCCCTCTCCCCAGAAGTTTGAAATTAAGGTGTCAGTAGGATTGGTTCCTCCTGGAGTTTCTGAGAGAGAAATCTCGGAGCTTCTGGTAGCTGTTAGCATTCTCTTGGTGTTCTTGGCTTGTAGCTATGTAACTCCAATCTCTGCCTCAGTCTTCCCTGTGTGTCTGTCTTCTCCTTTTCTGTGTCTTATAGGACACATGTCATTTGACTTAGGGCTCATGGGGTTAATCCAGATGATCTCACCTCAAGATCCTTAGCGACATCTGCAAAACTCTTTTTCCAAATAATGTCACATTCACAGGTTCGGGGCATGGACATATCTTTTGGAAGGCCACCGTCCAGCTCACAACACCATAACTTTGGCAGAAATCCTAAATGGACAGCAAGAACACTGGCAGAATTGTTTAGACGAGACAAAGATGAGAATGGGAGAGACTTACAGATATGCTGGAAATTAGTTAACCCACATTTACCATCCTCTAGATATGAAACCTCTCGTCACGGCTCTTCAACTGATTCTTGGTGCTTACTTCTCTCCTCAAAACTATCAGGAAGCTACTTTTAATATGGGGGGTTTACAAGAAATGAGATAAGAGTTTGTTTACCTTGCTTATGTAGCACAAGGCACAGAAGATCCCATTAAACTCTGACATCTATTCATTATGTCCCAAAGTCACCACTGAAATAACCATAGGTATGCTTCAGGGATAGTGACCTTCCTAAAAGTTAGTTTGCTCTGTATTACATGTTCAAGCTAATAAAAAGCACAAGGTGGAGTTCTAGGAATATTTATTTTATATCCTCTTCTTTTATTAGCATTTATTAATTTATATTAGGTTACTTGCTACTGTGGAAGGTACAGAGAGACTTCTCATCCATATTTCATCCAAATCAAAAATATATTCTGAATTTTAAATTTAAATTTAAAGTTATATTTTAAATATTAAAGCTCTTTTTCCAAAAAAAAAAAAAAAAAAAAGAACATGCCCCAGTGTTTTATTTTCCTTGGCTGCACAAGCAAATACCATACAGTGGGTCACCTTAAACAATGGGAATTTATTTACTCACAGTTTTGAGGTTAGGAAAAAAGTCCAAATCAAGCCATCATCAAGGTGATGCTTTTTCCCCAAAGACTGTGTTGTTCTGAGGCTGGCTGCTGGCGATCCTTGGACCTTAGCTTGTCATATGGCAAAGCACATGGCGGCATCTCCTGTTCTCTCCCTTCTCTTCCAGGTTTCACTGATGTTCAGTTTCTAGCTGCTCCCTCTGAGTCTCTCTGTGCATCTGAATTTCACTCCCTTTATAAAGGACTCCAGAAATAAGATTAAGACCCATCCTGATTGAGGAGGGCCACACCTTAATTGAAGTAACCTTATCAAAAGGTCTTACTTACAATGGGTTCACACCCACAGGAATGGATTAAACTTAAGAACATGTTTTGTTTGTTTTGTTTTCTGATATACAAAGCCATAAAGAACCACACCCAGTTTTTGGTTTGGAAAATATGGCCAGTGTAGACAGAATAAAGCAAGATGGATTGGCAGTGTCATGAGCTGTCTAACAATGTCTAATAATTGTCTAACAAATGCCAGAGAATTAATAGGAGTCTGGGGTCAGGGAAGCCAGAATCCAGATGATGAAGTGGGTATCAAGGCATGAAGAAGGGAAAGGGAATAGCAAAAGGTAGAAGAGGATAGCTCTCAATAATACCTTACACTGAGTCGGGATGGTGGTCAAGAGGGTTGGCTCTGCTATCAGATTGTCTTGGGTTCATATCAGCTTTGCCACATAATAGCTAAGTGACCTTGGGCAAGCTACTTAAATTTCCTGAGCCTCAGATTTCCCATATGTGAGACTTGGATAATAATAGTAACTCAGTGTAAGGTATTATATAGATCTATTTCTCCCTTTTGCTATTTCTTCTCCCTTTTTCATGCCTTGACACCCACTTCATCTGGATTCTGGCTTCCCTGACCCCAGACTGCCATTCATTCTCTGACATTATGTTAGATAATTCTAGACATTGTTAGGCAGCTCATGACACTGCCAACCCATCTGCTCAGAGGAGTTGTTGTAAATATCAAATGAACTAATGAATGGGAAGTGCTTAGTTCAGTGTCTGTCACTCTGTAAGTATTTGGTAAATTATAGCTATCGTTACATTTGCATAGTTCTTCACAGTTTATAAAGTATTTCCATATATATTATACAGTTCTCACAACAACCCTTTATTATCTCCACATTTTAGAAATGAGGAGAAAACAGTTAAATGACAACGCAAAGCCACACAGCTAGGAAACAAGAGGACAAGGACTAGAACTTAAGCAGAACCAAGGTTTTTATATATCATGGCTCCACCTCTGAAAGTGTGTAGGTATTTAGGGTGGAGGGTGAGAGATGGTTGGAGCAAGGCAGAAAGAGGATGGAGGGAGAGGATTTGCAAATCCGTGGAAAAGGAGGAGTATGGTTTAAGGTAGAGCCAGCTCAGATGATCTCCTAGGGATTCCGGCCCTTTCTTTTCATGGTTTTCTTTTTTTGTTTTTTGTTGTTGTTTGTTTGTTTGTTTGTTTGTTTGTTTGTTTTAGCTCCAAGAGACGTATGAACTGAATCTTAGTCAACCTATCGCCTTGATCACTGACAAAAAGCAGATACCTGCCTCTACTGAATTTGTTCACCGGCCATTCCTAGAGCTACTAATAGAAGAGGACAGAAAATATGACACAGTCAAGAAATTTAGGTATGTAGTAGAAAGACTGACATTAATGTTTCTTTGGATGATATGTGGAACCCAATGGTTTTTGTTTTTGTTTTATCCGCCCAAGAGCTTCCCTTTCCCCACAATTATAATATGGACTAGTGAGGGTCTTAGGAAATACTCTTTTCCATCAATAATTTAGTTACATAAATTTCTACTTAAATATTCAGATCTGATTTTGAGTTCCTTTTAAAAAATGAAGCTGATTCTTTCTTACTAAGAAACTAATTATTTAAAAATGAATAAACTTAGAAACAGTAATCCGCGCACGTGTGCACACACACACACATACGCACACACACACACCTCCCCCCATACTTTATTTTTATAAGAAGGCAGGAGCTTTGGGAAGAAAGAAGAAAATCTTGCTGCTGGGAAAAATAACCTGGATATGATCTGTATACTCCATGAAACAAAAAAGGTAGTTTTAAAGTAGATTAGTAGGTGAAGTCCTGGAAATGAAGTCATGGTAACTATCTCAGCAAATTCTGCTTTTTCATCTAACTCTCAGTTAAAGTGGGCATAGCTAATGCTTCTCAGTGGCAGGGCAAGACATATAGGGCAGGGAGTGGTAAGGAGAAGTATAGAAAGTGACTGCCCTTTTCTGAAAGAGGAGAATAAAACTTGTGTATTTTGATTGGCCATGGAGCTCAGGAGAGTTTGGTGCTTTCAAATAATGTTCTCTGATTCTCTAGAAAACAAGAGGACCAAATGGAGGCCATCTGGAACGCTGATCTGTCCACTTCAAGCTACCCAATAACAGAGAAGACCTCAATAGGCTCGCTCTGGGCCCAGCTGGGTGGGTACCCAGATATCCCTAGGATGCTCCAGTTAGATGTTCAGTCTACACTCAGAAAATCTCTTGCATCCATTCAATCACAGTAAGTTAAGGACTGGGAGCACTCTGGTAATTTGGTGTTTTGTCATATGTCTTTTTTACCCTCAACAGACTTTCTCCTGCAGCACCAGAGAGTTACAAAAAGTAGAGGCTTGAAAGGAGGTTAGATTCACACCAGTCATAAACTAGTAGAGGTAAATTCAGCCTAGTCTCTTAGTATTTCTCTTCACATGCCTGCAGATGTCACTGTTGAATAATTCAAAACAAAGAACCAGCTATAATAACGTGGAACCTAATCTAACATTGTAGAGGTCCACTTTGAATTTCATCTTTAGGGATTCATATTGGAAGTTCAGGAAAAACCATATTAGAATGCTTTTGTCCACAACGCAGTTCAGTGACATGACCTTAAATGCAGTCACCATATCTAGGCCCAATTTGAGGAAAATTAGATGCTTATTTCCCAGGATAGTTTGGGAGAGAATAGGTAAGGTGGCCATGTGGTTCCACATTTCCAAATTTTGTTAAGCGAAATTCCCACTTACACTACTGTAATGATTCCCAGTGGAAATGAAGCACTTTGGGGTCTGTGCTACTTCTTGCAGGACAGGGAATTATTTTATGTTCTAAACCAAGAACTTAGAAAATTGAACCCTGGTAACCTGAAAGAGTTCACAGGAGCAGTCTAATTTATTCTGGTGAAATCCTGGGAATTTTCAAGTCCTGAGGTAAGAAGTAGTGTTAACTCACAGATTGTTCAGGTGGCAGACACCATGAAATAAGACATTTAAAATTCTATTATATGTTAAAATAATTGCAAAAATATTACCAGATAATGTACATTATATAAAATTACATACCACAAGCACAGGTGCTCATGAAAAATAAATACCAAACCAAATGTAACCATTAAATTGAATCAGCATGACTCATAAGTTATAGGTTATAATCAGAAATCAACTATTTTTTGTTTCCAATTTTCCCTTACATTTTTGGAGTGATTAATTTGTTTGAGTTTTTGAGGGATAATATAGCTAATTTTAGAATTTAAGGATTATAGTGTTTGGGACAGGATGTATACATTTTTATTTGAATAATATTTCCCTTCCCTTCATTCCATAGCTAGCTTCAACTACTATTCTCTTGGTTTAACTATCCACTCTTATGCATACTAAATTTACCTTACTTCCAGTTTACTATTTAAAAGGAATCAGAATCAAGAAGCTTTAACTGTTTTCATAGATTTTTTTTGTTTAATAGTTCTTTAGGTATACTGTACCTACAGTAAAATTATCCTCTTTAGTGTACAGTTCAATGAGTTGTGACAAATGAATAGAGTCATGACAACCACAAATCTATTTTTTTGTCCCTATGGTTTTACCTTTTCCTTTAGGACACATAAATGGAAGATACGGGTTGTAGCCTTCTGAATCTGGCTATTTTCACTTACTGTAATTCATAGAAGATTCATCCATGTTGTTGCATGTATCAATAATTCATTCCTTTTTATTACTGAGTGGTATTATTCCATTGTATTAGGCACTGTATTAGTTAGGGTTCTCTAGGGAAACAGAACCAATAGGAGATATGAGTAAATATGAGATTTTATAAAAGTATCTCATGCAACTGTGGGGATGCACGAGTCCAAACTCTGTAGGGCAGGCAGCAAGCTGACAACTCCGATGAAGGTCCTCGATGAACTCCTCAGGAGAGGCTGGCTGGCTGGAGCAGAAATGAGAGTTCTCTCTCTCATCCCTTAAAAGTCTTCAACTGATTGGATTAAATCCAGCTGATTGAATTCTCTAATTGTGGAAGATATGCCCTTCGTTGATGTAATCAGCCACAGATGCAGTCAATTTACTATTGATTAAATAAACCAGCCTTCTGGCTTATTAACCAGCCACAAATGTCCTTGCAGTAATGGTTAGGCCAGCGCTTGCTTGACCAGACACCTGGCCACCATCACCTGGCCAAGTTGACACATGAACCTAACCATCACAGGCACCATGTTTGTTTATCCATTCACCAGGTGAAGGACATTTGGGTTGTTTCCAGTTTTGGCAATTATGAATAAAGCTGCTATAAAAATTCATGTACAGGGTTTTAGGTGAACATAAGCTTTTGTTTCTCTTGGATAAATACCTGGGAGCAGGATTGCTTGATTGAATGAGAAGTGTATGCTTAACCTGATATGTAATTGTCAAGTCATGTTTCCAAAGTGACTGGACATCCTTTTACATTTATTCAGAGGGGCTAGTCTTATCCTGCCTCTGAATGAAAACCTTAGGCAGTCCCATGAGATTTCTGGGAACTTTTCAGTAATATAACTTTGTCTGGTTAGTATTTTGAATGTTCAGAACTATGTATAATTAAAACTTTAATTTTTAGCATTTTATTGTGGTGGAATATACATAGCATAAAACCATTTTTAAGTGTACAACTCAGTGGCATTAAGTACAGTGACAATGCTGTATAAACTTCACCATCTCTTTCCAGAATGTTTTCATTGTCCCCTTGAAGAACTTTGTAAGCAATAGCTCCTTAACCCCTCTTCTCTATCTCTCCCTGGTAAGCACTATGCTGCTTTCTGTCTCTATGATTTGCCTATTCTAGATACTTTGGATAAGTGGAATCATACAATATTTGTCCTTTTGTGTCTGGCTTATTTCACTCAACTTAATGATTTCAAGGTTCATCCATGTTGTAGCATGCATCAGAACTTCATTCCTCTTTAAAGTCAACTAATATTCCCTTGTATGTATATACCACATTTGTTTATCCATTCATCCATTAATGGACATTTGGATTATTTCTACCTTATCGCTATTGTGAATAATGCTGCTATGAACATTGGCATACAAGTATCTATTTGAGTCCCTGCTTTCAGTCCTTTGGGGTATATACCTAGCAGTAGAATTGCTGGGTCATATAGTAATTCTATGTTTAACTCCTTGAGAAACTATCAAACTGTTTTCCATAGAAGTGGCACCATTTTACAGTCCCACCAGCAATGCACAGGGCTCCAATTTCTCCACATACTCACCAACACTTATTTTCCGTTTCTTTTGATAATTGCCATATTATGGGTGTGAAGTGGTATCCCATTTTGGTTTTGATTTGCATTTCCCTAATGGATAATGATGTTGAGCATCTTTTCATGTGCTTATTAGCCATGTGTATATCTTCTTTGAGAAATGTCTGTTCAAGTCCTTTGTCCATTCATTAATTGGGTTGTTTGTTTTTTCATTGTTGAGTTCCAAGAGTTCTTTACATTATTTTGGATTATTAAACCCTTATCAGATATATGAGTTCTGAATATTTTTCTCATTCTGTTGTCTTTTTGCTTTCTTGAGAATGTCCTCTGATGCATAAAATTTTAATTTTTATGAAGTCCAATTTATCTGTTTTTTTCTTCTGTTGCTTGTGCTTTTGGTGTCATATCTAAGAATCTATTGCCAAGTACAAGGTCCTGAAGATTTTCCCCTGTTTTCTTCTAAGAGTTTTATGGTTTTAGCTTATATTTTGGTTACTGACGCACTTTTTTTTTTTTTTTAATTCAGTTTTATTGAAATATATTCACAAACCATACAGTCATCCATGGTATACAATCAACTGTTCACAGTATGATCATATAGTTATGCGTTCATCAACACAATCTATTTCTGAACATTTTCCTTACATCAGAAAGAATCAGAATAAGAATAAAAAATAAAAGTGAAAAGAGAATACCCAAACCATCCCCTCATCCCACCCTATTTGTCATTTAGTTTTTACTCCCATTTTTCTACTGATTTTTTTTCAATTTTTTAACTTTGTTTATCAAAAAATTAAAAACAAACAGGCAAACAACAACCAAAAAAACCCCACAACATTTCAAACAAAGCAATGGATTAAGGAAAACAAATAACCTAAAATAACTACTTTGCTTCCAATATGTTCCTACCATACCCCAAGAAAATTAATAAACCATGTCCAAACAGAGGAGTAAGAAAAACAAATAATCTAAAATAACTACATTGCTTCCAACATGTTCCTACCATACCCCAAGAAAATTAACAACCCCTAAGAAAACAAAGGAATAAGAGAAAAAAAAAACCTAAAATAGCTCTATTGCTTCCAACATGATCTTACTATATCCAAGAAAGTTTACAAACCATAATCATTCCTGAGCATTCCCATAACATTGAGATTACCCTCCATAGTTTATCTGTTCTTATTAGATTATCATTCCCCCTCCACTAATTGGTATCTCTAGGTCCCCTACATTCTACAGTATAAAACATTGTACATTTTTCACAGAGTTCACATTAGTGGTAACATACAATATCTCTCTTTTTGTGCCTGGCTTATTTTGCTCACCATTATGTCTTTTTTTTTTTTTTTTTTTTTAATCTTCATATTGAGATATATTCATATACCACGCAGTCATACAAAACAAATCGTACTTTCGATTGTTCACAGTACCATTACATAGTTGTACATTCATCACCCAAATCAATCCCGGACACCTTCATTAGCACACACACAAGAATAACAAGAATAATACTTAGAGTGAAAAAGAGCAATTGAAGTAAAAAAGAACACTGGGTACCTTTGTCTGTTTGTTTCCTTCCCCTATTTTTCTACTCATCCATCCATAAACTAGACAAAGTGGAGTGTGGTCCTTATGGCTTTCCCAATCCCCTTGTCACCCCTCATAAGCTACATTTTTATACAACTGTCTTCGAGATTCATGGGTTCTGGGTTGTAGTTTGATAGTTTCAGGTATCCACCACCAGCTACCCCAATTCTTTAGAACCTAAAAAGGGTTGTCTAAAGTGTGCATAAGAGTGCCCACCAGAGTGACCTCTCGGCTCCTTTTGGATTCTCTCTGCCACTGAAGCTTATTTCATTTCCTTTCACATCCCCCTTTTGGTCAAGAAGATGTTCTCCGTCCCACGATGCCGGGTCTACATTCCTCCCCGGGAGTCATATTCCACGTTGCCAGGGAGATTCACTCCCCTGGGTGTCTGGTCCCACTTAGTGGGGAGGGCAGTGATTTCACCTTTCAAGTTGGCTTAGCTAGAGAGACAGGGCCACATCTGAGCAACAAAGAGGCATTCGGGAGGAGGCTCTTAGGCATAACCATAGGGAGGCCTAGCCTCTCCTTTGCAGCAACCGTACTGACGCACTTTTGAGTTAATTTTTGTATATGGTGAGAGGTAGGAGACCAACTTCATTCTTTTGCATATAGATTTCCAGATTTCCCAGCACCATTTCCACATTGAATGAACGTGGCACCTGTTCTGGTTTGCTAATGCTGCCATTATGCAAAACACCAGAAACGGATTGGCTTTTATAAAGGGAGGTTATTTGGTTACAAAGTTACAGTCTTAAGGCCATAAAGTGTCCAAGGTAAGGCATCAACAATAGAGTACCTTCACTGAAGGATGGCTGATGGCATCTGGAAAACCTCTGTTAGCTGGGAAGGCACATTGCTTCCAGGTCATGTTTCAAGATGGTGTTCTCCACAACGTCAGCGTCAGCTTTCAACAGCCATCTTCAAAATGTCTCTTTAAGCTGCAGCACCGAGCTCCTGTGCTTTCTTCAAAATATTGCTCTTGGGGCATTTTGTACTTTCTTAGCTTCTCCAGGGCAAACTCTGAGCTAGCATCTCTGAAGCATTAGCACAAGTCTGCTTTCAACGGCTGTCTCCAAAATGTCTCTCTAAGCTGCTCTGAGCTCCTTCTGTCTGTGAACTCTTTTACAGGATTTAATTAAGACCAACCCTGAATGGGTGGGATAACACCTCCGTGGAAATTATCTAATCAAAGGTCTCACCCACAGTTGATTGAGTCACATCTCCATGGAAACAATCAACAGGTGCCAAGCTAATCAGCACTAATACATCTGCCCCCACAAGATTGCATTAAGGAATATGGCTTTTGGTGGGACATAACATATCCAAACTAGCACAGCACCTTTATCAAAAAAACAACTGACCATAGATGTATGGGTTTATCTCTGGACTCTCCATTCTATCCCAATGGTGTATATGTATATCCTTATGCCAGCACCATATTGTTTTAATTACTGTAGCTTTGTAGTAAGTTTTGAAATCAGGAGGTGTGAGTTCTCCAATTTTGTTCTTTTTCAAGATTGTTTGGCTACACAGAGCCTCTTTCAATTCCATATGAATTTAAAGATCAGCTTTTCCATTTCTGCAAAAAAGGCTGCTGGAAATTTGATAGGGATTATACTGAATTTGAAGATCATTTTAGTCAGTATTGATATCTTAACAATTAAATTAAGTTAAATCAAGTGTTGAATCTATTATCAAATTTAAACCTCACAGCCAGCCTGGTGAGGTAGAGCAAGCATTTTAGAGAACAGGAAGCTGAGGCAGAACCAGACTTTCAAACAAGTAAGTTCTCTTTGCCACAATATAGACATCTGAAATTTACCTTAAGCTAAGTGGTTTAAAGATCATCTGCTGTGAAAACTCTTACTTATCAAACAGTAGGCAAAGACCAAGGTCACTCAGGAGGTTTCGATTGTTTCTCTGTCATTCACTCAGTCTCTCTGTCACATAGGCACACACACATGCATATTGTCTTTTTGTCTTTTACCGCACCAATTTTTGTTTAAAATTTTTTTTAAATTGTTAAAAAATTTTGTTTAAAAATTCTGAAAAAGCTGGCACATAGTTTAGTGTGTCAATCCTCTACCTTCCATTTTTTTACATTTCAAAAAAATTTTCCTCTTTATTTAAACATAAAACACATTTATAGCATGCAGGTTAACTTAAAATTATATGGCATCTTCCCAAATTATTTTTGAATTTATCTTGAAACACTGAAAATAAACCAACATATTCCACAGTAGACTCAGACTCTTCTCTGTCATCTCATGTCAAACTGAGGGTTACACAGAGTAGTTAGTATTCTTAAGTTAGGCAAATAATTCAATTGATCACCATGAATAAATATTACTTTTATTTCATTGAGTTTCTCTTCTGAGTCATTAAGCACTACCATTCAGGGGAATGTTAATATAGCCAGTCCAAAAAAAAAAGACTGCAAAATTGAAGTAAGTAAAAAGAAATAGTTCCACTGAAAACAAATTTACGAAGTTTGCACACTTCAAAACAAGTAAAATGAATGAGAAATTTAATTTTCAGATATTTGCTCTGACTAGTTCGAACATTTTAAATCAGAAAAGCTACTGAGAACACAAATTATAGATCAGAAAACTGGCTGGTAAATATAGAATCTATAAATCAGAAAGCTGCCTGGTAAATATAGACTCCAGGCAAAATAAACTATTTATGTGATATCAGTAGTTGTGACATAAGATTATGATTTGGATTTGTCTCTGCTCTAAAGATACATCTGACCAATCACCTGGACAGCTAAGTTGGCTGCACAGCGTGCCTCTTCTCGTAGAGATACGCTGAAAAAATCCTCTCTGACCCAAGCTTCCCATTTCCATGTCTGCTTTTTGTTACCATGCTGACCACTTGCAATTCCATTTTTAACTTTTTCTTAAATAATTGAAATGCATTTTTGTTTTTTAAAAAAGGAAATTGCTTTCTCAGGATAAAATAGATATATTTTTACAATAAAAACTTCAGAAAACATTTTTTAAAATATAAGAAAGTATGAAGAAGATTTTAAAAAATCATTTCTGAACCCTACCATTCAGGAATAATACCACTGCTGACATTTTGGCCTACATATTTGAGAAAATTTCTATGCACTTATTCTTTTGTTGCAAAAATGGGCCCATGTTAAACATACGATTTTAATCTGCTTTGTCTTTCACTTAGCAGTATATATTTGAAATTTTCTGTAAATAAATAGAGAGCTACATGATTATTTTATTGGTTGCATGATATTTACTATATAGATGCATCATAATTTATTGAACTGTTCTCATAGCAATAGAAATTTGGATATTTTTCAACATTACAAACAATAACTTTGCACAAGTTTGTGTATTTATATGATTATTTCCCCCATGAAAAATGGAATTTAAATAATATTTAGTTTTTTCCAATTATAAAAGTAATACATGTTCACTCTAGCATATTTGGGAAATAGAGACAAGCTTGTACTTAAAAGAGAAAAAACAACCACTGTCAATATTTAAGCCATTATCTAACTTGAGGTAAATGAATACTGTCTAATAAGCTATTGCCAAGTCCTGCTTTTCCTGATTTGGTCCTGAGAGACATTCTACCTCTTTAGGTGGCTTTTATAAATATGGATTACATGCTTACTTCTTCACTGATTTAACTTTCTGAGTTCTGGAGGTACACTTTTTTTCCCCATGAATCACCTATATTCCCACAAATGTGTTTAAGAGCAATTTGTAATAAGACTAATTTTCTTGTCTTGTTTCCAGGTTTCAGAAGATTCCCAAGTGACTGTAAAATCAAATGCAAGCATGTTGGAAGTAAATTTCAGTATGTTTCAGTCAAATGCCTGTTTTGTCACTTTTCATGTATATATGACGCTTTGTCTATCCTTTGCTTTTACATTCTGCCTGTGGTTCTTCAGGTTGAACACTTCATTTCCAGACTACTCATACCACTCAAAAAAAGAGTATCTTCTGCTATAGATTACTAGGAACAAACAGTTTCAACAAACCCTAGGGTAGGCTGAGTCACAGAAGAGACTTCATTATGGCAAAGTGGCACAGTTTGCCTCCCCCAACCCAACTTCAGAGATGTCCCAGAAGTAAGAAATGAATGGATATAAAGAAGGAAAATAAAAACTAGGAGAAATCCCTGGAGGGTCAGAAGGTAGTTATGTAATAGTAAAGAAGGGAAATAGCCCTGAACAGAGGAGGGCCAGACACCCAACATGGGGGATAGATTTGGGGAAAACTTGTGAGATGGGCTTTTTTCTATCCACCACATTGCACAGAGTAGATCAGTGCCTCCCCACCAGTCCTTCTATAATATCAAAAAGGAGGCATGCCAAATTGCACTGAAAAGGCTCATAGGGGAACACTATTGGAACACTGGTTTAAAAAAGTGCTGGCTCAACCAACTAGCTGCTAAGAGTTTCTTCCTGACTTCCTCTTGTAGACCTTCTTTTCATCCTGAGAGCTAGACATATGGTCTTAAAAGGGAAAGAACTTCAGTGAACCCACCAGATAGGCTCCTGAAGGCAAAGCCTTCTGAGGAGAGTGACATAAATGAGGATTGTCAAATTTGTATCTCCAACTCACCAGAACTGGCACAAGCTAAAACCTGGGCTTTGATTCTTCCCATCCCTTTCCTCATCCATCACTCACAAAGAAAGCTGATACGTATGAAAAGAAATGACCTCACAGGTAAAAATAACTAGATATCTGATTAATTTAGCTGATATAAAAGAAAGGCAATAAACTGAATAGCTTATTGTAGAGGACAGAATTAATGGAATACAAGCCAAATAGATGTCTCTAAAGACATAAAAGAGGATATTGGTAAAGAAGCAGAAACAAGCAATCATAAAGAACCAAGTAGGGTGATTGGATATGGAAAACACAGTTGGGATAAACTCATTAGATGAGATAAATCGCAGAACAGATATAGCCAAATTAGTGGGCTGGAAGAGCGGGTCAAGGAAATTTCCCAGAAGGCATTGGGAAGGATTAGGATATGAAAAATATAAAAGTTAAGAGAGGTAGAGGTGACTTCATCAACATGGCGACATAAGACATCCCCTAGAAAAGTCTCCCCTCAGAATCAACTAATAAAAGGACAAATCCCACTTGCTTCAGCTCTGGAGGATGATAGAGACTGGAGATGGACTCCACAAACTCTGAATTGAAGGAAAAGGAAAAAAAAAAAAAAAAAAAAAACCACCAAAATCAGGTAGGCGATTTACACCCCAGATCTGCCAGTCCAGACCCCTTCCCCTCCCTTGGTCCTGGCAGCTTAAGAGTCCCATAGAGTACTGAACCTCAGAGAGCACTCGCCAGCTGGCACTGGGCACCAACCAGCTGCACCAGGACATCCATCCCAAGCCTGTTCCTACTTCTCTTGCTTGTGTTCCCTGCCAGCCTCTTGCTCAGAAGTGGACCCGGAGGCTCATTAACAGTGGCTCAAGATCTTACAGAGGATGAAGAAACAGTGGAAGATTGAATAACTGGAGATGAAGCTGATGAAGCTCCGGTGGTAGAAGATGAACCCACAGATTTGGCAGAAGATAAAAAGATGTAGCTGGTGAATCAAATCTGAAGCATCTCCAAATGCAGATACAACTGTCCCATTTGTAAAAGGAGAAGATTTTCCAGCAAATAGCATTGTGAAGTTCCTGGTAGGCTTGACAAACAAAGGTAAAGAATATTATTGAATCCTTAGATGCCTCATTCTGTTATCCTCAGGACTACCAGTTTTATATCTAGAATTTCACAGCTCTTCCTCCAAACACTGTAGTGCCAATTCAGCGACTTCTGAGCGCTCCTTCATTCCTGCCAATCACCTGGGTGGGCAACATTTTGGTCTAGTCATCAAACTTCAAAAAACTACAAAGACCTGGATGGCAACATATTCCAAGAAGCTGTCTTCAATCAAACAGTTACAATTACTGAAAGAGAGGATGGGTTGGATGGAGAAATGATCTTTATGTATATGTTCCTTGCCAGTTTTGGGCTACTTGTTGTTGTTGGCCTTCATCAACTCCTGGAAAGCACAAAAGACTGAGACAGAAAGTAAAAATGGGTACAACAAATCAGAATGATGTTGCTATGAGTTGGATTCCTCAGGAAACTCTGACTCAGAGCAATAAAGCTTCACCAAGGTGGTTGCCCAGGAAATGGGCACAGAAGAGATCTGATAAGAAAATGTTCCTTTGTGCAACAATTCAGTCCTTTCTTAAACTGCCCTATGTTTGTCAGCCTGATGGGAATTAGTGCAGAGAAGCCAAATCACTACAGAAGGCAATTCCTGTTTATGTGTGGACTGAGAAGCAGAGTCTGTGGCGATAATATTGCTGAAAATGCACTGTGTTCATTTTTCTAAAGTAACAAATTTGTTTTCTTATAAGCCATTAAAGTCTATGTATGTGAGCAGTTGGTCTTACCAGAATCATTGCTGAACTACCTGAAGCATGCCTTTAGAATACTAAATATAATACTATTGTCTCTTCTTATTGACCTTTTTTTATATTTTCCCTCCAAAACTCAATGAATATTGGTCCAGTATGTTTCACCCAGCAGGTGTCATGTTTTAAAGAAAACAATTTGGCTCTTCCTTAGAATAACTCAGATCCCCATTGACAGTACAAATTAGCATTCTATTGTTATTGTTGCATTGCTGTTTTACATCCACTATTCTAAAGGCACAAGCAGGAGTAGCAACTTATTAGCAGTAGAATTGTTTTGGCATTTTGCTGTTGTTTACTATAATGCGCACATTCAGGAAACTTCCCAAATGGGTTCAAGGAATTTGGGGACCTCTCTAGCAACAGAATTGTGAAACATGAAAATTCTGCTGACTTTGATATATAAAATCCCACCCACCCCCATTTTTTAAATTTAATTCATTCATCATTTATTCCTTTGGCAAACATCAGATAATGTGAGCAAAACTATATTATTCACTATAATTACACACTGAGCAATTACACACATTCTTTTGCTTTATACAAGTTGTAAACATATTAAAGTGAATAAAATTCTTGTCTAAAAACGTATTTCAAAAATCTGACATATTTCTGAGTTACGACAAAAGAAAGCTTATGAAACTTCCGTTAGACCATTATCATACAACAAGCTAAATTAGTACATGCTGTTTCTAAATTAACCTCTGCCATTTTTTTAAAGAAAGACTTCAATTTTAGGTTACAGTTAAATGATATCTTAAGTTTTATGAAATAACAGAAGCCAACCATACAAATCTTCTTGTTCACAAGCATATCGGTCATTTAAAAATAAAAAAAATAAACTCATAGTGTGTGCTAATGAAGGTGTCAGGGATTGATTTAGGTGATGAATGTACAACTATGTAATGGTACTGTAAACAATCGAAAGTACAATTTGTTTTGTATGACTGCGTGGTATGTGAATATATCTCAATAAAATGATGATTAAAAAATAAAAAAAAATAAAAAAATAAAAAATAAACTCATAACCAAGAAAATTCTACTCGGTCTGTTAAAAAAAAATAGCTTTCAATAAGTTACTTTAGAACATTTTAGATGTAGATGGAATTCGTAATAACTAGGTTTCATGACATTGTGTTTATATTACTTAATGCTTTTATTTTATTTTAAAGTATATTATTTCAAAATTGAACCAAGGTGTTTAGTATTTTACAGTTTCATTATTTTATAAATTTCAGATCCCAAAGATATTCTAATAAAGAATTACAAAACAGGTAGCATTCTGAATATATTTTATATGGCAGGCAGAAGGCTTTTTAAACTTTTGAATTGGAATGCCTTCAGGTAGGACTTGCTTGCTCTGTTTTACCACAGTCTCTAGTAGCTTCCCACATTTGTTATCTGCTGGACATGTGAGACTGACACCCTGTTTTATATATTAAACCCTTATATTTACTTACAAAAATCCATTGCATTTATGGAGCAAAAATTCAAATATTATAAACTTAAGGCTAAATCTTACTAGTTATATTTCTAATCTGGGAAAAATAGGTCAAACCAAAAAGTTCTCATTTTCAGACATACATCATTCCTTACATAACAAATTATCAGGCATGTTTGTATACACGGGTATAATGTTCTTAAAAAGAATACAGCTAATCAGAGAGCCAAGATGGTGGATTAGGAGAGACAGAGCAAAATTCTCCTCCATGAAAAACTCTAGATATAGGACAGAAAGTGCTCCAGAACAGCAGTTCCAGGGTTCCACTGGCTGGGCAGGGACTTCTACACGCATAATGAGTGTGTACTTGGAGAAACCAAAAGAGTGTGTTCAAGACGGGTGAGTGTTCAGCCTGGAACACTGCCAGGGAACAGGCGGCTGGAGCTGGTAGACAGCATGGTGGGGAGTAAGTAGCCTTCCATTCCCAAGCACCCTTCTCACTACCTGGTGTGGCCGATAGCCCGTCACAGACCCGCAACCAAGAGCCCCCGTGCTAGGGACTAGAGATTGGAGCAGGCAAAAGCAAAAAGGGCAGCTTTCCACGCCCATGCAGCCATCTTTGCATCTGGCTGTAAGACAACCCTTCATAGCCCCATGGCCGAGAGCTTCCTTGAGGGAATACAGGATTCGGCAGGCTTGTGATGACATCCGCCCTTCCTCCACAGAAGCCAACGGTGTGCACAGCCTAGAGGCAGGGGTGCTGCACGGAAGTGCCAGGAGCCCTCCCCCAATCCCAGGGACTTGTGGGTCCACAGCAGAGAGGGACTGTGGAGCATTTGAGCTGAAAGGTGAGACGCACAGCTCTGCAGCCTCACAGTACTCCACTCACAGCCCTGGGAACAGACAGGACCACTTGTCCTGGAGTGGGCTCCCAGCCAAACAGCACAGGGCATGCCCCCCACCCACAGGGCTGGCAGTCCCCAGTGCACATGGAAAATTGGTGCACTGATTGGACCACCACATGGTTTGGGCCCCCACTCGGTGCATAGGTGAAGTTTGGGAGAACTTGCTTGAGTATAGGAGGTGGTTCAGGAGCGCCATCTGCTGGTAGGTAAGGGAAAGGGCACTCCACCAAGCTGTAGCTCTGCGTATAATGCAGGGAAACATCTTCAAGACCTAGTAATAAGAGGAAGCTTCTTAGACCTTACACCCAAAGCATAAGCAATGAAATTAAAAATAGATAAATGGGAACTCCTCAAAATCAAAAGCTTCTCTACCTCAAAGGAATTTGTCAAAAAGGTAATGAGGCAGCTAACTCAATTGGAGAAAATATTTGGAAACCATGTATCTGATAAGTGACTGACATCTTGCATATATAAAGAAATCCTACAACTCAATGACAATAGTACAAACAACCCATTTATAAAATGGGCAAAAGTTATGAAAAGACATTTCTCTGAAGAGGAAATACAAATGGCTAAAAAACACATGAAAAAATGTACATCTTCACTAGCTATTTAGGGAGATGCAACTCAAGACTACAATGAGAGATCATCTCACACCAATAAGAATGGCTGCCATTAAACAAATAGGAAACGAAAAATGCTGGAGAGGTTGTGGAGAAGTTGAAATTCTTATTCATTGCTGGTGGGACTGCATAATGGTACAGCCACTCTGGATGACAGTTTGGCAGTTATTCAGAAAACTAGATATAGAGTTACCTTACGATCCAGCAATTGCACTTCTTGATGTATACTCAGAAGATCTGAAAACAGTGACACAAACAGATATTTGCACACCGATGTTCATAGAGGCATGGTTCACAATTGCCAAGAGATGGAAACAATGCAAATATCCTTCAACAGATGAGTGGATAAACAAAATGTGGTATATACACACAATGGAATACTATGCAGAAGTAAAAAGGAATGAGGTTGTGAAACATATGACATCATGGATGAACCTTGAAGACATAGTGCTGAGTGAAATGAGCCAGACACAAAAGGGGAGATATTGTATGTTACCACTAATGTGAACTCTGTGAGAAATGTAAAATAAGTGTCTTATAGTGTAGAATATAGGGGACCTAGAGATAGACAGAAGCTAGTGAAGGGGGAATGATAATCTATTATGTACAGATATGATAATGAGGATGATCTTAATGGTATGGGAATGGTCAGGTGTAACTATAGTTCATTAATGGGATCATAAGTATCAGATGCATTAAAGGTGAACATGTTTGTAAATGGCTGTTTAAAGGCATGTAAGTCACAGAGAAGCACCACAAACCTAAATAAGTGTTAGCATGATATACTTACAAGGTATGACACTGGTGCAGAGGGTTAACAACAGAGTGGTACGGAAAAACTACCATTACGTATTAAAGACTATATTGAATAGGAATATCTTACAAACTCTACACTAATACTAGGGATGAATAATTGGCAGTTGATAAGAGCTCTGGGATGTATTATGGTATAATTGTTTACTGTTGAGAGTGATGATGATTGTACAACTAAGTGAAGATAATGTAAGAAGCCCTACTATTTATCTTGGGGTAGAATATAGATTAAGTAAAATTAGGAACCCACTACTTAATAAATCAAGCCTCAACTTGAGGCTTGCTCTTGAGAAATTTAGGGTTGTAAAAAGGAAGCTGAGCCCTCCTACAATTATGCCTAAGAGGCACCTCCAGGGAACCTCTTTTGTTGCTGACCTTTCTTTCTCTAAACCCAACTCAGAAATAACCTCCCCCCTGCCCCCACGAGGAAAATAACTCCCAGGGGAATGAATCTCCCTGATGATATGGGACATGACTCCCAGGAGTGAGCCTGGCCCTGGCAGCAAGGGATGGAAAATGCCTACTTGACCAAAATGGAGTAATAAGCTGAAATCACAGTGACTAAGAGATCCCAAATAGAGTCAAGAGGCTATCCTGGAGGTTACTCTTATGCAAGCTCCAGCTAGACATCCAAAATGGTCACAGTATGCCATGCCCTTACCAAAAGTAGTTCCCAAATACCTAGGTCCCCACCTGAGTCTTATAAGAGATTCACTCACTAAGTTTTATCCTTCAGAAACTTAAATCCACCAGAGTGTTCCTATACCAGACAAGTCCTAAAACCCAGAGGCAACAGCCTCTTTAAGATCAATAATCAGATGCAGCCCCCTTCCCCATACTGTCGACACCCCCTTTAATATGAACAAGTTAGGGTGCTCACTGCCTAGATACCCCTGAAGATGGAGGAAGGGGTAGTAACAAGCAAGATAAGATTTAACAAAGGTCTATGAATACTGAAACTTATATATATATTTTTTGGATGCTGGGGTATTGGAATGGCTAGAAGGAGGTAAGTGACATGGTAGAATGAAGCCTATAACATCCTTTGGGATTTGCTCTATAACTGCTCATTGAATTGTGCATTGAAGATCTTCACCTTTCTATATATACCTTTTATTGCATAATAGGGAACTGTAACCAATAACAATTTTTGAAATTACCTATATAACTGCTTGTTGTGCTGTATATCGAGAGTTGATACCTTGCTGTATGTATGTTATATTTTACAATAATGGAAATGACTGAAGTTGTGACCCATGACATTCTTTGAAATTTGCTAACAACTTGTGAAATCATACTCTGAAAGTTATCACTGTTATGTATATATGTTAAAGTTCACAACTAAAAAAAAATACTGCTATGAGTGACCTGAAATCTGAGCCAGAGAAATCATTCACACCTGAAACTTCTGTATGCTGACTTTACCATAAATGTCTTAACTTTCAAACAGTGGGTTTCAAATTGATGCATACATGCAACATAAAAATTTTCAAACATTTGAGTTAAAATAAAAGTTATATTAAAAAGGCTATCCTTTGAAATTTGCTCTATAGCTACTCATTAAATTGTGCTTTGAAAGTCAAAAAAAAAAAAAAAAAGGCTAATAAAATAAACAAGTAAAGATTTTCTTCTGATCCTAGAGAATGAAACAAAATGAGAGAGTTTTTAAGGCAAAATTGAAGTAAATGTGTTCTTGGACCCTTTTCAATTGCTATGCCTCAACTTCTACAAGGGAGTGAAAAGAAATGCCTCAAACCTGTTTCTTAGTAGAAAAGGCTGCAAGGAAAGCAAAGCAGTTGAATAGTGACAAGGAGAACATAACAAAGAATAAAAAAACATGTAGTTAGGCAGAAATCAAGAGATGGTGGTACTAAATTCAGTAGGAAGCTTAAGAAATGGCAAGGAATAACTAATGAATTAGAACGACACAATAATCTGTTGGATCTTTGTAACACAAATAAAAGGCCAAACTCTAATTCTTTAGAGGTTTAAATCTGAAAGGGAACACCTATCTACCTTTGAATTTGCCTTCTTTCTTTAAACTCAACTGCTTTCTGTCTGAACAAATATTTTAAATTCTTAATTATAAAGTAAGCTTCTTAGCTGCACTTTGATGGGGTTAAAAAAAGCTTCATGGCATTAATCCCATCAATACCAAGGTTACTGCATTCAAGTTCATTTATAAGTATTAATTAAATTTGCTATCACCATCACCACACCATTGCAATGAACAAAGAGACTGAGCCAATTCATTTCTTCAAGCAATATTACACTGAAATGGTTACTGAAAGCATTTAGAAACAAGAAAAAAAATTAAACTTCATTCCTACACAGAACATAATGTCCAAGGTCCCATATTAATTAAAATATCATTGAACCAGGTACTGTCTTGGTCTATAAATAATGTTCTCCACAATGGAATTATAAGTTTTTAAAATACCACTAAGGGGACACTTGTTTTAAAGTTTATCTGACACATTTGTCAAACACCTGTTAGTAGTTTTGCCATAAAACTGATTTAAGGTCATTGTGTCTTTCAGTAATGTTGGAAACAATCCAGCACTTGGTATAAATACTCAAATCACACACTGTACTAAAACACAATTGTACAATGTTTTGTAAACTAGCAGCAATTTTCAGTAGCTGTGTTCATCAACCACGTAACAGAATTGTAATGCCCTCCTAAGCCATACACGTCTCATATATACAAGTATCAGTGGTTTTTTTTGGATATTCTTCACCAACTATTATAGGAGGAGAATCTGCCTGTATTACTTCTATTGGTGTTTGTAAAATATGAGACAGTGCTTGTATTAGTTAGGGTTCTCTAGGGAAACAGATTCAAGAGATATCTATAAATATAAGATTTTATAAAAGTGTCTCATGCAACTGTGGGTATGCATGAGTCTAAATTCCATAGGATAGGCAGCAAACTGGCAACTTCAATGAATGTGTTCGATGAACTCCTCAGGAACGAACTGGCAACTTTGATGAACTCCTCAGGAAATGCTTTGCTGGTTAGCCGAAGAAGAAGTGAAGGTCCTCTATCTGTCTCACTTAAAAGTCTTCAATTGATTGTATTAAATCCAGCTGACTGCATTCTCTCATTGTGGAAGACATGTCCTTCATTGATGTGATCAGTCACAGCTGCAGCCAATTGACTGATGATTTAATAAACCAGCCTTCTGGTTTATTAACCAGCCACAAATGTCCTTGCAGCAATGGTTAGGCCAGTGCTTGCTTGAACAGACACCTGGGTACCATCACCTGGCCAAGTTGACACACGAACCTAACCATCACAGTGCTCTTAGCTCAAGCTGAACTCCCCTGCAGCTGTGTTTACAACATCATTACAGTACTTTCCAAACTCTTCTAGAGTATATGTATCTCCTGTATTGGGATTTGTTAAAAATGGCAGAAAGTCTTCCACATGGCTTTGCATGTATTTAGAAGTTTGACTTCTTAAGGCAGCAACAGTCAGAGTGCAATCCTGTTCCTTCAGTTGATCTTCAATGGCTCTACACATACAGTGGCCATCAGATGGAATCTGTTTAATTTCCAACTTCTAGTTGCCAATATTTGAGTAAGTTTTTTACTTTCTACATGTCTGGCTCCAGATAAGCTCTCAGTTTCAGCCTCAGCTATCCTTTCTTCCTGTTGCTTTTCCAATACAGCTTTTTCTCCCCGTCTCTTTTGTGCTTTTGACATCCGAGGCTGCTGATTCTCAAGAACCAAGTTTGAAATATTAACAGCAACAGAATTATCTTATCCTCCTTAGAAGTCAGCTTCAATTGTTCTAATTCCTCTCTATTTTTTGTTCCATTTCTGCTTCTAATTTAGCAACATCTTCAATGAGTTGTTTCCTCCTCTTTTTGTCATTCTTAGGAACAGCACTCTTCATACCCTGAATTCTGGCTTACAACTCCTTCTTCTCTTTATGAGGCCTTCTCACCAGCCGCTCTTCCTCATCAAGCTCCTCCATCAAGATTGATTCCATAACAAGCAGATAGCCAGGCACCAGCACTGGAACAAACCTGTACCACGGGCTAGTGGACATAATCCCAGGAGCTAGTTCTGGAATGATTTTAGACCTACTCAGTGATTTTTTAAAAGAGAATTTCTCTCTTTAATAGAAGCATCATTGCTTTAAAAAAAAAAAAAAAGGACCTTGGTCTACAGACTAAGCAGAAGGTCAAATTACAGGTGCAGAGATACATTCCAACTAATCCTAATGTATAAAAGAAATGAGTTGGATATGTGTTAAACAGTCAATTGTTATTATCTAATCGTTTGAGGATTTTAGTTGTTGACATGGCCCCTTTTTAGTTAATCTGAAAAATTCCAAAAATTTAAGTACTTAAGATTCTCAGAACCAAAACTAAATAGGACTTCATAAAATCTTTTTAGAAAATTGTTCTTGCCCTAGCTAGTAAACTAAGTTTGGCATTATTGTCAGACTGAATAAAGGGTAAAGTTAAATAATACAAACAGATAAAAGAGGCTTTTCCCTTGTCTTAAGGCATATTCTCCCACATAATGTAAAATAATGGTAAATGACTGTTCCAGTTTGCTAATGCTGCCAGAATGCAAAATACCAGAAACAGATTGGCTTTAATAAAGCAGGTTTATTTGATTACAAAGTTACAGTCTTAAGGCCATTAAGTGTCCAAGGTAAGGCATCAACAATACGGTACCTTCACTGGAGAAAGGCCATCGGCGTCCAGGAAACCTCTGTTAGCTGGGAAGGCATGTGACTGGCGTCGGCTTGCTCCCAGGCTGCGTTTCAAAATGGCGTTCTCCAAAATGTCAGTGTCAGCTTCCAATGGCTGTCTTCAAAATGTGTCTCTCAGCTGCAGCTAGCTATAAGCTCCTTCTTTCTGAGCTTTTATAGAGCTCCAGTGAACTAATCAAGGCCCACCCTGAATGGGCGGGGCCACACCTCCACAGAAACATTCAATCAGAGGTCATACCCTAAACAAAGGTGTCACTCACAGTTGGGTGGGTCACATCTCCATGGAAACAACCTAATCAAAGGACTCCAACCTAATCAACACTGATACGTCTGCCTCCACAAGATTGCATCAAAGATAATGGCATTTTGGGGGCCATAATACATCCAAACCAGCACAATGACATTTTAGTGGCTGTTTAATTTTGCACCTGTCTTCATTCTCCCCCTCTTCAATGTAATCCCCACTCATACCCATTCCTGCAGAAAAAAGAACACAAAAAATCTTTCCAAGCTATTTAAATATTTAAACATCTGAGCCAGAGCCATTGACAATAGAAGTTATTCTGTAGATGTTAATCACTTTGCAAGAAGGAGCTAAGCTGTCAAATTACCTATATTGGCATTGCTGGGCTATAAACTTTCCTTACCTGTAATATGAAGTGTTTGAGTTTTTAATTGGGCTGCTTGATCAGTAGTTTGTGTGTGTGTGTGTGTGTGTGTGTGTGTGTGTGTGTGTGTGTGTGTTTGGTTTGTTTGTTTTGTGTTTTAAAAAAAGCTCTGTGAGCTCTAAGAAACTGCGTAGTTTGTCACTTAATATAATTTAGAAGCCACTCCATATACTCTAGAAATATATTCCAAAATATTTTGTGAATACCTAAAGTTGTGAAACAACTAGAACATAGATAGTAATGTGGTGAGGTATAATTATTAAATTTAAAATGGCCTCTAGAGAGCTTTATTGAATACCTGGTAATAAGCAGGCAGTGGCACAGCAACACTGAGCAATGGGCAACTCCTATCTTGCTCCTCAGTGGTTGGCCTTGCATGCTAGCTCTTCCACTTCTGAGGTGCAAATTAGTGCCTCAGAAATGTGTGGTTTTTGTCTTTTTTTTTTTTAAGCATAGATTGGGAACAGTTAAAAACTCTTAAATCCTCAGATGTCAGGGGTCAACTATAGCACTGGTAAGTATTTAGCAAAAACTAACTCCATAATGAATGGAATTCAATTCCACACATAGTTTGTTCAAACACACATAATAAGCAGCCTATTTTTAAATGTCTTTTTAAAATGCAAATATTTAGATGAAACTTTTGTTTGTTTTGATATATTCATTTTCTATAACAACCTTGGTTTCAGAATTCACCTTTTGAACAACTTGCTTTCATAATCTGTAAAATGAATTTAAGGACTTTTTGTATCATACCTGTCACCCAGATGTGTGAGAATAACATGTTCATAAAGAATGGAACTATTAAAAAAAGAGAGAGTCACATGGGACAGCATGGTCCAGGTCCCTCCTGCAATGGATGCAGACTACAGAGCCACTCACAGCAGCAAGTTATAGCCCCACACATATGTAGGCACAGGGACCCAAGTCCACAGTGGCTCAAGATGGAACACGAGTAGCTAAGGAGTATCACATACAAAAGCTCCCTCAGGGAAAAGAAGACCATGGCAGAACCATTGGCTAGAGGCACACACACTCAATTCAGTCTTTGCTGGATCACAAAATGCAAAATGGACCTTTCTGGAATGGCCCCATATGGCTCCCCGGGGTGGGATACCCTAATGGGGAAGAAACTAGAGGCAAAAAACTTCATGGATAGAAAGCGGTGAGGGGACTGAACTACTGTAAGACAGGACAGGTCCTGGAATTAAAAGGTATAATGTAAAGAGGGCACTGAGTGAGGGAGAGAATTTAAACAAATCAAGGGAGAAAACTGCACATAAACAAACAAAACAGATCAAGATTCCCAGAGAAGAAATAGAGGAAAGGAAGCATTCTCCTGGAGATGAAACAAATGCGCTCAAAAGGATAAACTTAAAAATTATACCACATATCCAGGGCAAGAATCAGGTGCAGTGGACCTGAGAAAACCTGAAGAGTAAATCATGAGCTACTCTAAAATCCAGAACAAATTGGAATAAGTATCAAAGAAGTGCCTTAACACAAAGCCCATCAACAATAAAACCCTAGGCAAGAGGGAGAAACTGACTTTCAGTTAACACATCAAAATAATGAGATGTACAGACATCAGCAAAAGATTACAAGCCATACTAAGAAACAGGAAGATATGGATCAAAGGAACAAATTAAAACTTCAGAGGGTACACAAAATTTGGAACAACTAATCAAAGAAATTCAAACAAATCTCCTAAATCAATTCAAAGACCAGAAGGGAAATACGGATAGAAGTAAACTAATGGTGGATATGTGTGAGCCTAAAAAAGAATTTTGAAGTTTAAAAAGAAACATAACATCGATTTGTTCAAACACCACAATTGCATGGAACTTTGAATAGGAAGTGAGATACAGTAGGTTAGTATAGGCTGGAGTGAAATAGTGACACATCCTAGAGTAATTTGGGCAGATAAAAAAAAATATATTTACAGTCTCCCCCTCCCCAGCCCTGAGGATCTGAGGGAAGGTGTGGATATGTTGGACATCCTCACCTGGACTGGTGTTGATGTTGTCACAAACATTGGGATGGGCGGTTTGATGTGCTGAGCCCTCGAGCATGGGACTTGCCCGTATGAAGCTCATTACCACAAAGGAGAGTCTAAACTTGCATGTAGTGGTGCCTAAGAGTCTCCCCCTAGGTACCTCTTTGTTGCTCAGATGTCACCCTCTCTCTCTCTAACTGAGCCATCTCGACAGGTGAACTCACTACCCTCCCCACTACGTGGGACCCGACTCCCAGGGGTATAAATCTCCCTGGCAACGCAGAGTATGACTCCCGGGTATGAATGTGGACCCGGCATCGTGGGACTGAGAGTATCTTCTTGACCAAAAGGGGGATGCAAAATGAGACTAAATAGTTTCAGTGGCTGAGAGATTCCAAATGGAGTCGAGAGGTCACTCTGGTGGACATTCTTATGCACTATATAGATAACACCTCTTAGGCTTTAATGTATTGGAATAGCTAGAAGTAAATACCTGAAACTACCAAACTCCAACCCAGCAGTCTGGACTCCTGAAGACAATTATATAATAATGTAGATTACAAGGGGTGACAGTGTGATTGTGAAGACCTTGTGGATCACATCCCCTTTATCTAGTGTATGGATGAGTGGAGGAATGGGGATAAAAACTAAAGGACAAATGGGGTGGGATGGGGGGATGATTTGGGTGTTCTTTTTTCACTTTTATTTTTTATTCTTGTTCTGGTTCTTTCTGATGTAAGGAAAATGTTCAGAGATAGATTGTGGTGATGAACGCATAACTATGTTATCATACTGTGGACAGTGGATTGTATACCATGGATGATTGTATGGTGTGTGAATGTATTTCAATAAAACTGAATTTAATAATAAAAAAAAAAGAAACGTAACAGAAATTTTGGGATGATAGGCACAATAATGGAGATTTAATATACAGTAGAGACATACAACAGCAGATTTAAACAGGCAGAAGAAAGAATCAGTGAACTAGACGATAGGACAACTGGAATCATGCAGTCAAAAGAACAGATAAAAGAATAGAAAAAATTGAGCAGTGTCTAAGGAACTTGAGTGACAGCATGAAGCATATCAACATACACATCATGGGAGTTCCTGAAGAAGAGGGAAATGGAGCAGAAAATTATTAGGAAATAATGGCCAAAAATTTCTCAACTCTTATGAAAGACATGGCCAAGAAATGCAACATATTCAAAGCAGAATAAATCCTAATAGACTTACTCCAAGACACATATACAAGAGACCTTTAATAAGATTAAGCACCAATTTATCATCAGAAACCCTGGAGGCAGTGGCATGATATATTTGAGGTACTGAAAGAGAAAAACTGCCAGCCCCCAATTTTTTCTGTGGCAAACTGTCCCTTAAAAATGAGGGGGGAGAAGACGGTGGCATAAAGAGGAGTGAAAGTTAGTTAGTCCCCCAGGAGCAACTAATAACCAGGAAAAACTAGTAAATGATCTGGAATAACTGCTGAGGGATAACTGTGACTGTCCACACATCGTGCACCAACCTGGATTGGGAGGAATGCCTGAGATCACAGTATGGAATCTGTGAGTAGAAACTGCAGATGTGAGCCAGGAGCCCCAGCCACCCATAGCAGCCCAAACTGCAAAGTCTCACTAAAATAGAGAGCAGCACTCTCTGAACAAGCAGACATACTTCAGACCAGCTCCAACTGAGGTATTAATTGGCAAACGTGGACTGCTCAATGCAAGCTGCAAATCCCCAACAAGCAGACAGGCTTTTAGTGGCAACTGACCTTGAAGAGACAGTAGTAGACTTCTCTGTCGCAGGAGAGGGAGCCAAAAGGACCAGATGCTATCTCTGGCTGATGGGTGAAACTGGGGGCTGTGGACTGACCCTGAAAGAGGGCTTTCTGTCCCTTTTTCTCTCTCTCAACCTGAGCGGTTCAGTGGAGAAAGCCTCAGCCATTTTCAGTTCACAGCACTCTGACCCAGACAGGGGTGGAGATAGCAGCCACAGAGAGACAAAGAACCTATTTAAAAGCAAATGAAAATTCCTTGGGGGTGTATCTTCCCTAAGAGGAAAGAGGTGGTGCCCAACTCTACTATCCACCATCCATTCAGAACCAGACCCCAGGGCCTGGGGGAAAACAGTCAAACAAGAAACAACTTTAGCTGAGAATTAATGGGGCCAAACCTCCTGAAACCAGTCAGAAGCTACAGGCTGACAGGTGCCACCTGATGGGCAGGTTAGGAAAAGCACAGCACCTTGAGACCTCAAGGTGTGTCAATCTTCCAAGACACACACGCAGGGAAACCTGGTTCTGAATATTTCCTCCTTCTGGATCTCAACCAGTTCTGGTCTGGGAAAACCTGATTGGGGTAACCAAGGAAACCAGATGCCTAGACAACAGAAAACTACAACCTACAGTAAGAAAAACAAAGATATGGCCCAGTCAAAGGAACAAACTTACACTTCAACTGAGATACAGGAATTTAAACAATTAATGCTAAATCAGTTCAAAAAGTTTAGGGAAGATATGGCAAAAGAGATGAACCATATAATGAAAACACTGGGCGTACATAAGGTAGAAATTGAAAGTTCAAAAAAACAACTGGCAGAATCTATGGAAATGGAAGGCACACCACAAGAGATGAAAGACACAATGGAGACATAATACCCCCCCCCCCCAGGGAATTTTCATTTGCAGAGTGCTTCCCACACATGGAAGAACAAATGGGGAAAAGAATGGCAAATATGAGCAACATCTCAGGGAATTGAATGACAACATGAAATGCTTGAATGTACATGTCATGGGTGTCAGAGGGAGAACAGAAAGGAAAAGGGACAGAAGCAATAAAAAAGGAGAATAATCAATGAAAATTTCCCATCTCTTATGAAAGACATAAAATTACAGCTCCAAGAAGCACAGCATACCCCAAACAGAATAGATCTGAATAGGCCTATGCCAAGACACTTAATAATCAGATTATCAAACGTAAAAGATAAAGAGAGAATCCTGAAAGCCACAAGAGAAAAGCGAGCCATCACATAAAAAGAAAGCTTGATAAGACTGTGCAGATTTCTCAACAGAAACCACAGAGGCAAGAAGGAAATGGGGTGATATATTTAAGATACTGAAAAAGAAAAACCGCCAACCAAGAATCCTATATCTGGCAAAACTGTCCTTCAAATATGAGGGAGAGTTTAAAATATTCTCTGACAAACAGACAATGACAGAGTGTGTGAACAAGATACCTACTCTACAGGAAATACTAAAGGGAGCACTACAGACCTATAGGAAAAGACAGGAGTGAGAGGTTTGGAACACAATTTTGGGTGATGGTAGCACAGCAATTTAAGTACACTGAACAAAGATGACAGTTCACCAACAAAAGACCTGCCCTACAAGAATTACTAAAGGGAATTCTACAGGTTGAAAAGAAAAGACAGAAAAGAGTGGGTTGAAGCAATGCGAAGAAGTGATGATCTCCAGTAAATGTAACTGAAAGGTTAAATGGAAAATCCAACAGCACTGTATCCTCAATATATAAGTCCACATTTTAATTCCTATAAGAGCTACAATATAATTGAACAAGAAAAAGTCCTATTTCCTTATAATGGACAAAATATAAAGAGATACAGTGGAACAAAAACAACATAAAGAAGGGAAACAGATGGTTATGGGAGCAGAGAACATGTATGCTATTGAAGTTAAGTTGGTGTATTTTCAAATTAGTAGGTTATAGACTTAGGTTGTGGAACACAAACCCCAGGGTAACCACAAAGAAAGTGTTGAAAAAATATACAGAAATGGAAATGAGAAAGGGATAAGTCAGATACATCACAAAATATAAACTATTCAGAAAAGGAGGTTGCAATAAAGGAAAAGAGAGATAAAAGAAAAGGTATGACATATAAAAACCAAAGGACAAAATGGCTGAAGTAATGCCCTTACAGTACTAACACTGAATGTTAACGGATAAACTCCCCAATTAAGACACACAGATTCAAAGAATGGATGAAGAAAGCATGATCCAACTATATATCCACAAGAGACTTGCCTTAGACCCAAAGATACAAATAGGTTGAAAGTGAATGGATGGAAAAAAATAATCCATGCAAATAGCAACCAAAAGAGTGCTGAGGTAGCTATACTAATAACAGACAAAATAGACTTTAAGTCAAAAGCAGATACAAGAGCTTTTTGGTAGATCGGGTGTGTTTCGTAAGGTCAGGCAGGCAGACTGACAGGCAGCCCCTCAGCCCCGTGGAGACGGAGACGCTATTCTTTACGGTGAATTCCAGGGACCCTCCCCAGGAAGCTTTGCTGACAGTAGAACACTTGAAAGACAATGTCAGCATTTCCATTGAAGAAGGGAAAGAGAATGTTCTTCCTGTTTCAGGTTTCAGAAAGTGGGATTCACAGACGCAAACTCAGAACTTCGCTATTTGGCTAGAGTTGTAACTACAGCTGGGCTCTATAGCTATAACCCGTTGGAACACACTGAGATTGATCACTGGTTGGAGTTCAGCGCTACAAAGTTGTCTTCATGTAATTTCTTTACTTCTGCAATCAATGAGCTCAGTCACTGCCTGTTTCTGAGAACATACTTAGTTGGAAACTCCTTGAGTTTAGCAGATTTTTGTGTTTGGGCCACCCTAAAAGGTATCATTAATGCTTCTTAAAGAATGTTTTGTTTTAATCATTTACTATTTTGCTAGTAGGAAGTACATATATTTCTATGTAAATGTGTATAGGCAGTAACTTAGGGCTTTCTTACAGAGAAATGACCACCCTGGTTGTTTTACTCCTTTCCAGCCACAGGATTTCATAGCCTTCTC
This sequence comes from Choloepus didactylus, assembly GCF_015220235.1. Lineage (NCBI taxonomy): Eukaryota > Metazoa > Chordata > Mammalia > Pilosa > Megalonychidae > Choloepus > Choloepus didactylus. The sequence continues at coordinate 85,188,338 of NC_051314.1, forward strand.
TGTTGTCCCTGGGGGTCACCTGTTTCTCACTGTCCCAGTTTCTCTCTTGGCTTTGGAGCTGACCTGTCCCTATTATAAAAGCTCTCAACCCCTTTGTGTCAGCACCTCTTCTAGCTCAGCCGTTACTTTACTGTAGACCCTGTTGTCTCTGTCTTGAACAAAGTCCCTTCTCCCTTCCCAGTAGGTGTGTGAGTGGAGGTTGGGGTGGTCTGGTGACATGTCTCCACTGGGATGTTACTCTTGCTGTTACCAACTTGGAAAACCAGTTACTTTAAAAAAAAAAAAAAACTTCATGACAATTGATGTACAAAAGCTGTATTTATTTAAAGTTTATAATCTGATAAGTTTTGACATATATATATACCTGTGGAGTCATCACCACAATCAAGATAAGAAATATACCCAACAACCTAAAAGTTCTTCATGCCCTTTGTAATCATCCCCCTTTCCTCTGGTCCCCAGGTAACCATTTATCTGGAAAGCAGTTATTTTTATCCTTGGTGAAAACACTGTTATTTAAATAGTGACTAAGTGAATGCAGGGGGTGGAAATAGCTAAAGCTATGAAGCTTTGGAAGCTGACATGTAGCTAAGAGGGGCAAAATGATGGTATGGGAGGTGCCTAGGGAATTCACGAAAAAATAATTGAGTTCCTTAATAAGTTAAACATAGAATTACCATATTCTCAGAAATTGCACTCCTGTGTATCTACCCAGAAGATTTGAGATGTTCAAAAACTTGTACACAAATGTTCATAGTGTCACTATTCACAATAAGCCAAAAGGTAGAAGTAGCCCAAATGTCCATCAAGAAATGAATGGTTAAACGGAATGTGCTGCATACATGCAATGGAATAATAAGGAATACGGGTTACCGGGGGACAGGGTGGGAGTAGGAAATGGGGAGTTAATGCTTAAATTGTACAGAGTTTGTACTTGGGTTGATTGTAAAGTTTTATTAATGGGTGGTGGTGATAGTAGCACAACATTATGAATTTAATTAACAGCACTGAATTATATATTTGAATGTGGTTAAAGGTAGGAAATTTTATATATACATTTTATATATATATATAAATTTATATATATAAATGTTACTAGAATAAATATATATATATATGTTACTAGAATAAACTAAAAACAAAACATAGGACTGTACAACACAAACAGTGAACCTTAAAGTCAACCATGGACTATAGTTCATAATACAGTTATAAAAATGCTCCTTCATGAATTGTAACAAATGTACCACACTAATGCAAGGTGTTAATAATAGGGTGGTATTTTATGCATGATTTTCTGTAAATCTATAACTTCACAAATAAAAAAAAACAGATACAAGAGACAAAGAAGGACACTGCATATTAATAAAAGGATCAATCCACCAAGAACAAATAACAATCTTACATATTTATGCACCTAACCAGTGCCCCAAAATACATGAAGCAAACACTAGCAAAACTGAAGGGAGAAATAGACATTTCTACAATAATAATTCAAGACCTCGATACACCACTTTCATCGAAAAATAGAACACCTAGAGAGAATATCAATAAGGAAACAGAGAACTTGAATAGTATGATAAATGGACTAGACCTAACAGACACATATAGAACACTGCACTCCCAGGCAGCATGATACACACTCGTCTCAACTGCACGTGGATCTTTCTCCAAGACAGACCACATGCTGAGTCACAAAACAAGTCACAATACATTTTAAGATTGAAATTATGAAAGTAGCTTCTCTGACCACAGTGGAATGAAGCTGGAAAATCCACAAATATATGGAAATTAAATAACGCACTCTTAAACAATCAATGGGTCGATGGGTCAAAGAAGAAATCACAAAGGAGATAAGTAAATATCTCGAGATGAATGCAAATAAGAACACAACATGTCAAAATTATGGGATGCAGTGAAGGCAGTGCTGAAGGGGAAATTTATAATGCTAAACACTTAACATTTAAAAAAAAAAAACAAAAAAAGAAAAAGCTGGAATCAAAGACCTAAGTGCATACCTGGAGGAAAAAGAAAAGAATAGCAAACTAAACCCAAAGCAAGCAGAAGGAAAGAAATAACAAAGATTAGAGCAGAAATAAATGAACTTGAGAATAAAAAAACAATAGAGAGCATTAATAAAACCAAAACTTGGTTCTTTGAAAAGATCAATAAAATTGACAAAACTTTAGCTAGACTGACAAAGAAAAAGAAAGAGGATGCAAATAAATAAAATCAGAAATGAGAGGGGGAGCATTACTATTGACCCCACAGAAATAAAAAAATCATAGAGGATACTAGGAACAACTGTAGGCCAACACATTAAGACAACCTAGATGAAATGGACACATTCCTAGAAAAAAAAAAAACAACCTAAACTGATTCTAGAAGAAATGGAAGATCTCAACAGACCAAATACAAATAAGGAGATTGAATCGATCATCAAAAACCTCCCCCAAAATACCTGAAACTGTTGAACTGTAATCCAGTAGCCTTGATTCTTAAAGATGATTGTATAACTATATAGCTTTTATGATATGACTGCATAATTGTGAAAACCTTGTGAGTAACACTCCCTTTATCCAAAGTATGGTCAGTTGAGTAAGAAAATAAAGACAAAAATAATAAATAATGGGGGGGGATAAAGGGTGTGATGGTGAGGTTCATGTGTCAACTTGGCCAGGTGATGGTGCCCAGGTGTCTAGTCAAGCAAGCAATGGCCTAACCATTACTGCATGGACATTTGTGGCTGGTTAACAAACCAGAAGGCTGGCTTATTAAACCGTCAGTCAATTGACTGCATCTGTGGCTGATCATGTCAACAAAGGGAGTGTCTTCCTCAATGAGAGAATTCAATCAACTAGATTTAATCCAATTACTTGGAGACTTTTAAGAGAGAAGAGAGAGAACCGTCATCAGAGTTGCCAGCTTTCTGCCTACCCTAGGGAATCTGGACTCATACATCCTGCCCTACAGAATTTGGACTCATGTATCCCCACAGTTACATGAGACACTTTTATAAAATCTCATATTTACAGATATCTCCTATTGGTTCTGTTTCCCTAGAGAACCCTGACTAATACAAGGGGTATGGGAGGTCTTGGGTGTTTTTTTATTTTTATTTTTATTTTTATTGTTTTTAGAGTAATGAAAATGTTCTAAAATTGATTGTGGTGATGAATGTACAACTATATGATGATACTGTGAACCACTGATTGTACACTTTGGATGATTATCTGGTATGTGAGTATATCTCAATAAAATTGTGAAAACAAACAAAAAAAAAACCTCCCAATAAAAGAAAAACAAGGACAAGATGGCTTCACAGGGGAATTCTACCAAACATTTCAAGAAGAAATAAAACCAATCAAAAGTATCACTTGATATCCGGAAGAAGATGGCATCATAGAGTGGAAGTTAGGTAGTCCCCCTGAAACAAGTAAAAAACAATGAGGAACAAATAGTAATAATCTGGGACAACTGCTGGGGGACAACTGTGACTGTCCAAGTATCATACACCAACCTGGATTGGGAGGAATGCCCAAGATCACAGCATAAAATCTGTAAGTAAACACTGCAGACACAAGCTGGGAGCCCCCTCCTCCCACAGCAGCCCGAACTGCAAAACCTCACTGTGGCAGAAAGCAGCATTCCCAGAGCGAGTGAATATAGCTCAGTCCAGCCCCAACTGGGGTTTTAATTAACAAATGTGGACTGCTCAATACAAGCTATGAGTCCCCAACAAGCAGAGAGAGGCTTTTGGTTATGACTGACCTTGGAGAGCCAGAGGACCTCTCTTGGAGGGAGGGGGAGCCCAGAGGACCAGGTGCTATCTTAGGCCCTTGGGTGAAACTGAGGGGGCTGTGGACTGGCCCTGAAGGGGGCCTTTCTGTCCCTTTTTTGGCTCAGTGGAGAAAGCCTCAGCCATTTTCAGTTCCCAGCTCTGACTCAGACAATGGTGGAGACAGCAGAGTCAGAGAGACTATTCAAATACAGATGATTATCTCTCTAGGGGGTGTATCTTCCCTAAGAGGAAGGAGGTGGTGCTCAACTCTACTACCTGCCTTCCATTCAGAACCAGACCCCAGAGCCTGGGGGAAAACAGCCACTGGCCACACCTCCTTACACTAGTTGGGAGTGACAGGCTGACAGGCACCACCTGCTGGGCAGAAAAGCACAGTGGCTTGAGGTCTCACAGGATGTGTCAATCTTCTAAGACACACCCTCATGGAAACCTGATACTCTTGCCTCCTTCTGAGACCTGAGACTGTTCTGGTCTGGGAAAATCTGATTGGGGTAACCACGGAAACCAGATGCCTAGACAACAGAAAACTACAACCTACACTAAGAAAAATGAAGGCATGGCCCAGTCAAAGGAACAAACTTACACTTTAACTAAGATACAGGAATTTAAACAACTAATGCTAAATCAAATTAAAAAGTTTAGGGAAGATATGGCAAAAGAGATAAAGCATATAATAAAAACACTGGGCGTACATACGGCAGAAATTGAAGGTTCTTAAAAACAACTGGCAGAATCCATGGAAATGAAAGGCACAACACAAGAGATGAAAGACACAATGGAGATATACAACAGCAGATCTCAAGAGGCAGAAGAAAACACTCAGGAACTGGAGAACAAGATGCCTGAAAGCCCACACACAAAAGAACAGATAGGGAAAAGAATGGAAAAATATGAGCAATGTCTCAGGGAACTGAATGACAACATGAAACACATGAATGCATGTGTCATGGATGTCCCAGAAGGAGAAGAGAAGGGGAAATGGGCAGAAGGAATAATAGAGGAAATAATCAATGAAAATTTCCCATCTCTTATGAAAGACATAAAATTACAGATCCAAGAAGTGCAGTGTACTCCAAACAGAATAGATCTGAATAGACTTACACCAAGACACTTAATAATCAGATTATCAAACATCAAAGACAAAGACAGAATCCTGAAAAGCAGCAAGAGAAAAGCAATCCATCACATACAAAGGAAGCTTGATAAGACTATGTGTGGATTTCTCAATAGAAACCATGGAGGCAAGAAGGAAGTAGGGTGATATATTTAAGATATTGAAAGAGAAAAACTGCCAACCAAGAACCCTATATCCAGCAAAACTGTCCTTCAAATATGAGAGAGAGCTTAAAATATTCTCAGACGATGACAGAGTGTGTGAACAAGATACCTGCTCTACAGGAAACACTAAAGGAAGCACTGCAGACAGACAGGAAAAGACAGGAGTGAGAGGTTTGGAACACAATTTTGGGTGATGGTAGCACAGCAATGTAAGTACACTGAACAAAGATGACTGTGAGTATGATTGAAAGAGGAAGGTTAGAACTATGTGGGACACCAGAAGGAAAGAGGAAAGATAAAGACTGGGACTGTATAACTCAGTGAAACCTAGAGTGCTCAACGATTGTAATAAAAGGTACAAATATGTTTTGACATGAGGGAGAACAAATGAATGTCAACATTGCAAGGTGTTAAAAATAGGGTGGGATTGTGGAAAAAATACAATCAAGCAAACTAGAGACTATAACTAACAGAAACATTATATTATGCTTCCTTTAATGTAAGAAAGGCAATATACCAAAACTAAATGCATATAAGAGGGGGACAAAAAGGAGGGGTATGCGACTCCTGGAATTGGTGATGTTGTCTGACTCTTTTTTTTTTTTTTTCCCTAAGATAACTGCTTTACTTCCAACATGTTCCTACTTTACCCCAAGAAAGTTACATAATATAGCAACATTTCTGTGAACTTGTTCCTACTATATCCATCAGAAATTAACAGACCATAGTCATTTCTGGGCATCCCCAGAACGTTAAATAGCTTATCTGTTCTTCTTGGATTATTGTTCCCCCTTCCTTAATTGCTCTCTATTGCTAGTTCCCCTACATTCTACATTATAAACCATTTGTTTTAAATTTTTCAAAGTTCACATTAGTGGTAGCATATAATATTTCTCTTTTTGTGCCTGGCTTATTTCGCTCAGCATTATGTCTTCAAGGTTCATCCATGTTGTCATATGTTTCACGAGATCGTTCCTTCTTACTGCCGCGTAGTATTCCATCGTGTGTATATACCACATTTTATTTATCCACTCATCTGCTGAAGGACATTTGGGTTGTTTCCATCTCTTGGCAATTGTGAATAATGCTGCTATGAACATTGGCGTGCAGATATCTGTTCGTGTCACTGCTTTCCGACCTTCTGGGTACATACCGAGAAGTGCAATCGCTGGATCGAATGGTAACTCTATATCTAGTTTTCTAAGGAACTGCCAGACTGACTTCCAGAGTGGCTGAACCATTATACAGTCCCACCAACAGTGAATAAGAGTTCCAATTTCTCCACATCCCCTCCAGCATTTGTAGTTTCCTGTTTGTTTAATGGCAGTCATTCTAATCGGTGTTAGATGGTATCTCATTGTGGTCTTAATTTGCATCTCTCTAATAGCTAGTGAAGCTGAACAATTTTTCATGTGTTTCTTGGCCATTTGTATTTCCTCTTCAGAGAACTGTCTTTTCATATCTTTTGCCCATTTTATAATTGGGCTGTCTGTACTATTGTCATTGAGTTGTAGGATTTCTTTGTATATGCAAGATATCAGTCTTTTGTCAGATACATGGTTTCCAAAAATTTTTTCCCATTGAGTTGGCTGCCTCTTTACCTTTTCGAGAAATTCCTTTGAGGTGCAGAAACTTCTAAGTTTGAGGAGTTCCCATTTATCTATTTTCTCTTTTGTTGCTTGTGCTTTGGGTGTAAAGTCTAGGAAGTGGCCGCCTAATACAAGGTCTTGAAGATGTTTTCCTACATTATCTTCTAGGAGTTTTATGGTACTTTCTTTTATATTGAGATCTTTGGTCCATTTTGAGTTAATTTTTGTGTAGGGGGTGAGGTAGAGGTCCTCTTTCATTCTTTTGGATATGGATATCCAACTCTCCCAGCCCCATTTGTTGAAAAGACCATTATGACTCAGTTCAGTGACTTTGGGGGCCTTATCAAAGATCAGTCGGCCATAGATCTGAGGGTCTATCTCTGAATTCTCAATTCGATTCCATTGATCTATATGTCTATCTTTGTGCCAGTACCATGCTGTTTTGGCAACTGTGGCTTTATAATAAGCTTCAAAGTCAGGGAGGGTAAGTCCTCCCACTTCGTTTTTCTTTTTTAGAGTGTCTTTAGCAATTCGAGGCATCTTCCCTTTCCAAATAAATTTGATAACTAGCTTTTCCAAGTCTGCAAAGTAGGTTGTTGGAATTTTGATTGGGATTGCATTGAATCTGTAGATGAGTTTGGGTAGAATTGACATCTTAATGACATTTAGCCTTCCTATCCATGAACATGGAATATTTTTCCATCTTTTAAGGTCCCCTTCTATTTCTTTTAGTAGAGTTATGTAGTTTTCTTTGTATAGGTCTTTTACATCTTTGGTTAAGTTTATTCCTAGGTACTTGATTTTTTTAGTTGCTATTGAAAATGGTATCTTTTTCTTGAGTGTCTCTTCAGTTTGTTCATTTCTAGCATATAGAAACATTACTGACTTATGTGCATTAATCTTGTATCCCGCTACTTTGCTAAATTTGTTTATTAGCTCTAGTAGCTGTATCGTCGATTTCTCGGGGTTTTCCAGATATAAGATCATATCATCTGCAAACAATGACAGTTTTACTTCTTCTTTTCCAATTTGGATGCCTTTTATTTCTTTGTCTTACCAGATTGCCCTGGCTAGCACTTCCAGCACAATGTTGAATAACAGTGGTGACAGCGGGCATCCTTGTCTTGTTCCTGATCTTAGAGGGAAGGCTTTCAGTCTCTCTCCATTGAGTACTATGCTGGCTGTGGGTTTTTCATATATGCTCTTTATCATGTTGAGGAAGTTTCCTTCAATTCCTACCTTTTGAAGTGTTTTTATCAAAAAGGGATGTTGGATTTTGTCAAATGCTTTTTCAGCATCTATTGAGATGATCAATTGATTTTTCCCTTTTGACTTGTTAATGTGTTGTAATACATTGATTGATTTTCTTATGTTGAACCATCCTTGCATGCCTGGAATGAACCCCACTTGGTCATGGTGTATGATTTTTTTAATGTGTCTTTGGATTCGATTTGCAAGTATTTTGTTGAGGATTTTTGCATCTATATTCATTAGGGAGATTGGCCGGTAGTTTTCCTTTTTTGTAGCATCTTTGCCTGGTTTTGGTATTAGATTGATGTTAGCTTCATAAAATGAGTTAGGTAGTGTTCCATTTTCTTCAATGTTTTGAGAGAGTTTGAGTAAGATTGGTGTCAGTTCTTTCTGGAAAGTTTGGTAGAATTCCCCTGTGAAGCCATCTGGCCCTGGGCATTTATTTGTGGGAAGATTTTTGATGACTGATTGGATCTCTTTGCTTGTGATGGGTTGGTTGAGGTCTTCTATTTCTTCTCTGGTCAGTCTAGGTTGTTCATATGTTTCCAGGAAATTGTCCATTTCTTCTACATTATCCAGTTTGTTGCCATACAGTTGTTCATAATATCCTCTTATAGTTTTTTTAATTTCTTCAGGATCTGCAGTTATGTCACCTTTTTCATTCATTATTTTGTTTATATGGGTCTTCTCTCTTTTTGATTTTGTCAGTCTAGCTAGGGGCTTGTCAATCTTGTTGATCTTCTCAAAGAATCGACTTTTGGTGATATTTATCCTCTCTATTGTTTTTTTGTTCTCTATGTCATTTATTTCTGCTTTAATCCTTGTTATTTCTTTTCTTGTACTTGGTTTAGGATTGGTTTGCTGTTCATTTTCTAGCTTCTTCAGTTGATCCATTAGTTCTTTGATTTTGGCTCTTTCTTCCTTTTTAATATATGTGTTAGTGCTATAAATTTCCCCCTCAGCACTGCTTTTGCTGCATCCCATAGGTTTTGGTATGTTGTGTTCTCATTTTCATTCGTCTCTATATATTTAGCAATTTCTCTTGCTATTTCTTCTTTAACCCACTGATTGTTTAGGAGTGTGTTGTTTAACCTCCAGGTATTTGTGAATTTTCTAAGTCTCTGATGGTTATTGACTTCTAATTGTATTCCATTGTGGTCACAGAATGTGCTTTGAATAATTTCAATCTTTTTAAATTTATTGAGGCTTGTTTTATGTCCCAGCATATGATCTATTCTGGAGAAAGTTCCGTGAGCACTAGAAAAGTATGTGTATCCTGGTGATTTGGGATATAATGTCCTGTATATGTCTGTTAAATCTAAATCATTTATCAGATTGTTTAGGTTTTCAATTTCCTTATTGGTCTTCTGTCTGGTAGATCTATCTATAGGAGAGAGTGATGTGTTGAAGTCTCCCACAATTATTGTGGAAACATCAATTGCTTCCTTTAGTTTTGCCAGTATTTCTCTCATGTATTTTGTGGCACCTTGATTGGGTGCATAGACATTTACGATTGTTATTTCTTCTTGTTGAATTGCCCCTTTTATTAGTATGTAGTGGCCTTCTTTGTCTCTCAAAACATCCCTGCATTTGAAGTCTATTTTATCTGAGATTAATATTGCTACACCTGCTTTCTTTTGGCTGTAGCTTGCATGAAATATTTTTTTCCATCCTTTCACTTTCAGTTTCTTTGTGTCCCTGTGTCTAAGATGAGTCTCTTGTATGCAGCATATTGATGGTTCATTTTTTTTTAATCCATTCTGCGAATCTATATCTTTTAATTGGGGAGTTTAATCCATTTACATTCAATGTTATAACCGTGAAGGCATTTCTTGAATCAGCCATCTTATCCTTTGGTTTATGTTTGTCATATTTTTCCCCTCTGTCTATTAATATCCTTTATTGTACCCATACCGAATCTCTTTAGTACTGAACCTTTCTCCAAGTCTCTCTGTCCTGTCTTTGTTTCTCTGTCTGTAGGGCTCCCTTGAGTATCTCCAGTAGGGCAGGTCTCTTGTTAGCAAATTCTCTCAGCATTTGTTTGTCTGTGAAAAATTTAAGCTCTCCCTCAAATTTGAAGGAGAGCTTTGCTGGATAAAGTATTCTTGGCTAGAAATTTTTCTCACTCAAAATTTTAAATATATCGTGCCACTGCCTTCTCGCCTCCATGGTGGCTGCTGAGTAGTCACTACTTAGTCTTATGCTGTTTCCTTTGTATGTGGTGAATTGCTTTTCTCTTGCTGCTTTCAGAACTTGCTCCTTCTCTTCTGTGTTTGACAGTGTGATCAGTATATGTCTCGGAGTGGGTTTATTTGGATTTATTCTATTTGGAGTTCGCTGAGCATTTATGATTTGTGTATTTATGTTGTTTAGAAGATTTGGGAAGTTTTCCCCAACAATTTCTTTGAATACTCTTCCTAGACCTTTACCCTTTTCTTCCCCTTCTGGGACACCAATGAGTCTTATATTTGGACGTTTCATATTATCTATCATATCCCTGAGGTCCATTTCGATTTTTTCAATTTTTTTCCCCATTCTTTCTTTTATGCTTTCATTTTCCATTCTGTCATCTTCCAGGTCACTGATTCGTTGTTCAACTTCCTCTAGTCTTGTACTATGAGTGTCCAGAATCTTTTTAATTTGGTCAACAGTTTCTTTAATTTCCATAAGATCATCCATTTTTTTATTTAGTCTTGCAATGTCTTCTTTATGCTCTTCTAGGGTCTTCTTGATTTCCTTTGTATCCCGTACTATGGTCTCATTGTTCATCTTTAGTTCTTTGAGTAGCTGCTCTAGGTGCTGTGTCTCTTCTGGTCTTTTGATTTGGGTGCTTGGGCTTGGGTTATCCATATCGTCTGTTTTTTTCATATGCTTTATAATTTTCTGTTGTTTTTGGCCTCGTGGTATTTGCTGAACTTGATAGGGTTCTATTAGGATTTGTAGACCAGTTGAAGTCCTTATCTCTAATTTATCAGATCTACAGCTTCGTGGAGTACACTTTCTCTAACTAACCAGCAGGTGGCGTCCACGAGCCACCTGTTCTCCACAAGCCAGTTCTCCCCTGCTTAGCCTTTTTGGTGAGTGGGGGAGTGAGTCTTGTGGGGTCCAACTGGTGTACCAAGCTTGCATGTGTAGTTGGTGTTGCCTGCCCTGTATATGGGGCGTGTTTCTGAGCAGTCAGGGAGGGGGGGTGGCCCTAACAATCAAATCTCCCTGGTGATCCTAGAGTTTTAAAGCTGCTGCAATAGTCTAATCCTTCAGTTCAGGCCTGCCACATTTGTCTCTGCCACTGACCCACAAGTCCTTGGTATTGGCGTATGGCTCCTGAGACTTGCAAGTGGGCCCCTCTTCCAGGCTGTGCACCCTGGGTCCTCTGTTGAGGGATGACTGTGCTATGTCACAGGTGAGTGCCGTCCCCCCAGGGCAGTTCTGGGCTGCTGGGCTGTGTAGGGAGGCTCCCAGTCTGCTGAAATGATGGATGAATGGGGCTTTGTTAATTCACACTGCTCCACTTTCCCAACTCTGGGACAATCAGCTGAGGTTGCAGGGAAGGCTAATGTCCACGCCCAGTTTTGTGGTGTGTGCCTGTTATTTGAAGCACTTCCGTCACACTGGGTTGTCTGGGGCAGCTCTGGGCCATGTGGCTGGCGATCGGCAGGAGTGTTTCTTGTCCACCAGGATGATGGCTGTGAGCGGACACCCCCCTTTTCTTGGGAAGTTGTGGTGTTTAGTGAATTTTCTCAGCCACTGGATTATTGCCTTTGTCTCAGAGCTCTCTTAGTTCTGCTCTTGACTTGACCTGCCCAAATTGCAAGTCTTTGAAGCTTTCTGTATTGGGCTTCTTAGAGTAATTGTTTTAGAAAAAGAAAAAAGGATTTAAAAAAAAAAAGGGCCCTCCTCAGAGATCTAATGGGTTATTGAAATGCTAAGAGACAAAGCAACCAGGGCCATTAAGGAAAGCTTCACAGGGCACGGAGATCAGCTTTTCTTCGGGATTTGCATAAGCGCCTCAGGGCCTGAGCTCTGCCCTTCCCCTTTCTATGTTCACCAGAACTCCAAAAATCCTCCGCTTTTATTTTGGAGTTTTTCGTGTTGTTTTTTTTTCTATGCCTGTCTCCTCTCTGCTGGGCTGGCTGCTCTCAGATTCTCTGGTGTCTGGTCTCAGTCTATCTATGGTTGGAGTTTGGATCAGTAGAATGAGTTTCCGATAAGGGCTGCCACTGCAGTTCTCCCTTCTCCTTCCCGGAGCTGGCAGCCCCTCCTCCCACGGGACTGAGCCTGGCAGGGAGGGGCGCGGGTCCCCTGGCCGCAAAAACTTACAGATTTCGCTGATCTCAGCAGTTCCACGTTTTCATGAGTGTTGTATGAAGTATGCCCAAAGTCAGATTGCTCTGTGGTGTCCAGTCCACGCAGTTCCTGGCTTTCTACTTACTTTCCTGGAGGAGTAACTCACCAGCTCTCCTTGGTCAGTTGATTCACTCTCAAATCTATCCCCTCATCTCCATTCCCTCAACCTCAGTGTGCTCATCGTCTTTCACCTGGATTCCTGGGATGAGCGGGGAGCCGCCGCACTGTCTCCTCAGCATCCTGGGCTCAACCGCTTCTCCCTCCGCCCTAGGTCGGGGCCATCTCGCCCATCCCGGGAGTCCGACCCCACTGCCAGACGCCAGCGCCTGCCAACCCGGCCCGGCCCCGCGGAGCTGCGCTGCTGCAACCCGAGTCAGCGGCCGCCTCAGCAGCGACCGTTGTCTGACTCTTTATTCTACTTTAATTTAATGCTATCTTTCCTTTTGTTGCTTCCTAGCTGTCATGTTTAGTTTTTGTTTTGTTTTGTATCTTTTTTTTCTCTCTTCTTTCTTTTTCTTTTGTCTCTCTCCTTTTTTTTGACTCTTCCTCCTTCTTTGTGGAAGAAATGGAGATGTCCTTACATAGATAGTGGCAATGGTGGTGAATACATAAATATGTGACTATACAGGGAACCACTGATTGTTTACTTAGGATGGAATGTATGGTGTGTGAATGAAACCGTCTTAAAAAAAAAGGGTTGATGAAGAAAACTTGAGGGCACTATATTGAGTGAAATAAGTCAGACACATAAGGACATCTCACTGATATGAACTAATTATAATATGTAGACTCATAGACATGAAATATAAGTTACCAAGATATAGAACAAGACTAAAGAATGGAGAGTGGTTGTTTATTATGAGCAGAATGTTCAACTAGGTTGAACTTAAAATGTTTCGAAATGGACAGAGGTGATGGTAGCACATTGTGAGAATAACTAACAGTGCTGAATGGTGTGTGAATGTGGTGGAAAGGGTAAGTTTAGAGTCATGTATGTCATCAGAAGGAAAGTTGGAGGTTAAAAGATGGGAATATATAAAACAGTGAATCTTGTGGTGGACAATGTCCATGATTAACTGTACAAATATTAGAAATTTCTTTCATGAACTAGAACAAATGTATGACACTATAACTAGAAGTTAATAATAGAGGGGCATATAAGAAAAAATATATATGTATTGCAAACTATATACTACAGTTAGCAGTATTTTAACATTCTTTTTTTTTGTGTCTTTATTTCTTTTCTGGAGTAATGAAAATGTTCTAAAAATTGAAAAAAATTAATTGTGGTGATGGATGCACAGCTGTATGATGGTGCCATGGGCAATTGATTGTACACTTTGGATCTTTGATAATTGTATGGTATGTGAACAATCTCAATTAAAAAAAAAGAAAAAAGAAAAGTAACACCCACAGTTGGGTGAGTCACATCTCCATGGAAACACTCAATCAAAAGTTTCCACCCTAATCAAAAGGCCAATAAACCTGATTCCACAAGATTACATTAAAGAACATGGCTTTCCTGGGGCACATAATATATCCAAACTGGCACAGGGAGTGAACACTCCCTAATGCATTCTATAAGGCCAACATCACAATAATACTACAGCCAGATAAATATACTACAAGAAAAGAAAACAACGGACCTGTATCCCTTATGAATGTAGATGCAAAAATCCACAACAAAATGCTAGCAATCCAAATCCAACAGCACTTTAAAAGAATTATACATCATGATCAAATGGGATTTATCCCAGGTATGCAGGGTGGTTCAACATAAGAAAATCAATTTATGTACTACACCACATTAACAGAATGAAGGAGAAAAAACTACATGATCATGTTAACTGATGCAGAAAAGGCATCTGACAAAATCCAGCATCCTTTCTTGATAAAAACACTTCAAAAGATAGGAATAAAAGTAAACTTTCTCAACATGATAAAGGGCATATATGAAAAACCCATAGCTAACATTGTATTAAATGGTAAAAGACCGAAAGCTTTCCCTCTAGGATCTGGAACAAGACAAGGATGCCCGTTGTCACCAGAGTTATTCAACATTGCACTGGAAGTTCTAATCAGAGCAGTTAGGCAAAAAGTAATAATAATAATAAATAAAAGTCATCCGAATTGGAAAGGACAAAGTAAAACTTTCAATATTTGCAAATGACATGAACCTATATATAGAAATTCTGAAAAAGCTACAACAAAGCTATTAGAGCTAATAAATGAATTCCACAAAGTAGTGGGGTACAAGATCAACATGCAAAAATCAGCAGTGTTTCTATGAGCAACCTGAGGAGGAAGTCAAGAAAAAAAATTCCATTTGCAATAGCAATAGCAATTAGAATTTCTGAATTGAAAGTTCAGAAATAGACCCTCACATCTATGATCAATTGATTTCTGCCAAGTCCACTCAATTGGGAAAGAACAGTCTCTTCTACAAATGGTCATCCATATGCAAAAGAATGAAGGAGGACCCTTATCTTACACCATATATGAAAAATAACTCAAAATGGATCAAAGGCCTACATATAAGAATCAGGACTATAAAACTCCTAGAAGAAAATACATGAAAGCATCTTCAAGATGTTTTGTTAGGCAATGGTTTCTTAGACTTTCCAACCAAAGCACAAGTAACAACAGAAAAAATAGATAAATGGGCCCTCCTCAAAGTTTAAAACTTCTATTCATCAAAAGACTTTATCATGAATGTGAAAAGACAGCCTACTCAATGGGAAAAAAAATATTTGGGAACCACATATCTGATAAGAGTTCAATATTCAGAATATATAAAGAATTCCTACAACTCAAAAAGAAAAAGGCAAACAACCCAATTTAAGAGTGGGCAAAGAGGATAGACACTTGTCCAAAGAGGAAATACAAATGGCTGAAAAGCACATGAAAAGATGATCAATATCATTAGCGATTTAGGAAATGTAAATCAAAACCACAGTGAGGTGCCAATTCACACCCCTAGAATGGCTACTATTCAAAAAAGAGTAAATTACAAGTGTTGGAAAGGATGTGGAGAAACAGACACTCATTTATTGCTGATGGGAATGTAAAATGGTGCAGTTGTCGTGGAAGCAGCTTGGCAGTTCCTTGGAAAGCTAAGTATAGAATTACCATAATACCCAGCAATCCCACTATTAGGTATATACCCAAAATAACAAAGCAAGATTAGAACAGGTATTTGCACACTGATGTTCATAGTGGCATTATTCACAAAAGATGGAAACAACACAAGTGTCCATCAAGAGATGAATGGATAAACAAAATGTGGTATATACATACAATGGAATATTATTCAGCAGTAAAAAGTCATGAAGTTCTGATTCATGTGACAACGTGGATGAACCTTGAAGACATGTTCAGTAAAATAAGCCAGACACAAAAGGACAAATATTGTACTATCTCACTGATTAGAAATTATTAGAATAAGCAAACTTACAGAGTTAGAATCCTGAATATAGATTACCAAGGTCTGGGTTGGGGGTAGAGAATAGGGAGTTAATGCTTAAATTGCATAGAATTTCTATTTGGGCTGATTGTAAAATTTTGGAAGTGGACAGTGGTGATGGTAGCACAACATTGTAAGTGTAATTAATAGTACTGATTTGTATATGTGAATGTAGTTAAAAGGGGAAATTTTAGATCTTATATATGTGATTAGAATTAAAATTAAAAGAAAAAACACTGGACTGTACAACACAGTAAACCCTATTGTAAATGATGGACTATAGTTTATGGTAAAATTATAAAAACATTCTTTTGTGAATTACAACAAATGTACTATACTAATGCATGGTGTTAAGAATAGGATAGTATATGGAAAAAAATAATACACCCCTAATGTGAATATGGACTATAGTTAATAGAACAATTATAATATTCTTTCATGAATTGTAACAAAAACACAAAGTGTTAATAATAAAGTGCATTTTAACAAAATGCAAAGTGTTAATGATAGGGGGTATATCTGTGAACTCTGTATTTTCTGCATGATTTTTCTGTTAACCTACAACTTCTTTAATAAAAAAATTATTTTAAAAAAGTGAAGTAATGTAGAAGGTAGTCATAGAAATGACAGTGCTTATATAATAGAAGTCCCAACAGTTGAGGAAAAGGTAAATGGAGGGAAAACGGTGTATGAAAAAACAAGTTGAGAACTTCCAAAGAAAGATTGATATTGAAAGGGCTTATGGCATGATAAATAGGGTTGATATTGAAAAATGAATACTTTGCGATATTTTAATGAAATTCAGAACTCTACAATTTCAAAGAGAAAAATCCCAAAAACTTTTTGAGGGGAAGAACAGCTCACCCACAAAAGAAATGAATTAGAATGATACTAGACGTATCAAGAGGGACATTAGAGGCAGGAAGAAAATAAAGCATATCATCAAAGTATTGAAAAGAAAACTTTGACTTGAATTTTACATTCAGCTAAGCTATCATTTAAAAACAAGGGTACCATAAATATATTCTCATGTCTTCAAGGTCTCAATAGGATTATCACATAAAGACCGTTTTTGAAAATACTCTTAGAGGATGTAATCTATAAGGGAAAAAATTAGGAAATGCTATAAAATATAAGAGTGAGAAAATAACTTTGTAAAGTTTATTGTTGTCTAAAAAAAGCAATCCAGATGTAACAACATAGGGAGCAAGCTGCAATGTCCAGTGCATGGTAAGTGTGTGTCAACGTATTTGTCTTACTAAGGGAGAAGATACAGATAGATATTGATAAGTTTCATAAGTTGACTGGAAAAAGTAAATACAAAGTATGAGTCTTAACAAGTTAGGGGTAAACAGTGGGAGAACAAACATAAAATGCATGCCTTTCAAAGCCATAGGGGAAAAAAAAATTATCCCAGGCAAAGAGAAAAAAAACAAAAAGAAAAAAATGAAAGAAAATATAAATAAAATGGAAGAAAAATTTCTAGTATAAAAGTAATTTACTATATTAAATTCACCAAAAAAAAGATAAAATTCTCAGATTGAATTTTAAAACCGAGGTCTAGCAACTTATTTTCTACAAGGGACACATTTAGAAGAAAGGATAGGATGAGTTAAAACAAAGGAGGGAAAAAGGCAAATATGAATCGAAAGAAAGCCAAGCAGTCATTTAGTATCAGAGAACATAGAATTCAGGGCAAAAAGCATCATTACGGGCAAATGAAGATAAAAGATCAAAAAATACATAATGATCATTAATATAAATGTTTTTAACAATATAAGCTCAAATTTTGTGCTGGTTTGAATCCATTATGTACCACACAAAAGCCATTTTCTTTTAATCCAATCCTGTGGGGAGAGACCAATTGTGGGTGGGACATTTTGATCAGATTATTTACATAGAGATGTGATCCTGCCCATTCAAGGTGGGTCTTAATTAGTTTACTAGAGTCCTCTATGAGAGGATAAAAACATTTTGAAGAGGGTTCAGAGACGCTTAGAGAGAAAACTCCCAGAGACACTTTGGAGATAGCTGTTGAAACCAGAACCAGAATAGAAATGAAGAGATGAATCCAGAGTTTGCCCTGGAGGAGCTAAGAGAGGAACCCCAGATGCTTAGAGAGAAACACGCTGGGAGAAACAAGCAAGGACACACAGGAGCTGAGAGAAAGGGCTAAGACAGAAGCCCAGAGACATTTTGGAGAAAGCAATGGAAAACAGGCGCTAACCCCAGAAGAGGCCCAGCAGACCCCCGGCCATGTGCCTTCCTACATGACAAAGGAATCCCAGATGCCATCAGTCTTTCTTCAGAGAATGTATCATCCTATTGATGTCTTAATTGGGAAATTTTCATGGCCTTAGAACTATAAATTTGTGAACTAATAAACCCCCATTGTCAAAGTCAATCCATTTCTGATATTTTGCATTCCAGCAGCTTAGCAAACCAGAACAAATATATAAAACAATAACTGACCCCTTGTTCTCCCCTGATAATGCTGCCTCACCTGCAGCCTCTTAAGTGATAACCTTATCACTGGGCCTGGAAATGAAGTGGGGATGCTCTTCACTGCTCAGTGCTACTTCCAGATCATTATCCCCTACTCCCTAATAGCATCCAACTCTAAATCTCATGTCATTAGACTAAATATCACACACTACTCCTTTCTGTTGCAATCATCTACCTCCTCCTTGCTCATTGCCTCTTGATCCAGTACTTCTGTCATAATCTCTGGCTATTTCAATATTCATGCAGATGATCTTTCAGTTTTTTTTTGCTTTCTTCTCCTTCAGTGATTCAGTCCTCTAGCCATTAGTCATGTTCTTGGTCTTATCACTGCTGCAAAAAAATCACAACCCTTCCACAATCTCAGTTTCAAATTTCTCATTCTACACCTCTTTTCAGCTCACTCCTTCTATTACCCCAACTCCAACAAACTTTTGATCTCCACAAGGATCTTAGATGTCACCAGTTATTATTATTGTCCCTTATTCCTTCATGTCCTCACTTTCTTTATTACCCAGCTTAAATTCCACTATTACAATCTGTCCTTTGATATACTCTCAACTCCAACTCACTTGCTCCTCTCTTGCTTTGAAGTACTCTTTCACTGACCACAGCCCAGCTTAAATCCATTTCTCTGTGTCTACTCCATATCCGCACCCTGGAAGCTGAATGTGGCTTTAGGAAAACATTCAAATTTGCTGACTGTTCTCATTTGAAATAATCATTAACCTCAAGTGGCCCCTTATTGCTACCTGGAAAAAATACTGCATTCCCCTAATCCATTCACTCTGACATTCCTGGTCAACAATTTTGTATTTTCTCCTGTCTCACGAAATCTCTAAGACCTTCTCTCCCATCTTCATTCCTGGCTGATGACTTAGCTTCTTATTTCACTGAGAAAACTGAAGCAATCATTATAGAACCCTACATACTTTCACTACCACATTTCCCTTCCTACCTGCATCTGTACCCATATATTCTACCTTCTCTCGTTACCTATAGATGAACTGACTCCTATGGAAGCCAGCCCCTCCGCTTGTACACTAGATCCCACTTCCTTTCATCTATTCAAGGACAGTGCTTCAGTAATTCTACCCCCCACCCTGTACCATCATTTTTCCCCTCCCCAAAAGGTTACTTTTCACAACTTTCAAAAAAAGAATAAACAACTCTCTCAGCCCCTCTTTCTCTGCCAGTTACTACCCCATTTCTCTTTTCCTTTACAACTAAACTCCTTAAGAAGGTTGTGTAAACTCACATCTCCAATTCCTTTCCTCCTGCACTCACTCTGATCTGGTCTTTGTTCCTACTTACTATCAAACCTGCTCCTGGCAAGATCATCAACAACCTCCACATTATTATATCAAATGGTCAATTTTTAATCCTCATCTTACTTGACCTAAGGTCACTCTCCTTTGAAATATTTTCACATGGCTTCCAAAACAGCATGCTCTCCTACTTTGCCTCCTACCTTTCTGGCCACTTCTATATCTCCTTTGCTGGCTCCTTCTCATCTCCCTGACCTCACCTGGAGTGGGCCAGAGTTTAGTCCTTGGATCTTTCCTCTGTCCTGTCTATACTCCCTTGCAAGTCTCACCCAGTCCCATGACTTTAAATACCACATACATGCCAATGACTCCAAATTTATATCTGCAGCCTTGACTTTGCCTCTGAACTTTGTTCCTAATTCCAATCCCATATAGTCAACCATCTACTTTATATCTCCACTTGGCTGAGCTCCTGATAGTCTGCACCAAGTCTACTGCTTAGCTTTGTCCCTAATGATATCTTTTGCCTTGAATTCTGACTTGAATTTGTCTGAGACGAACCAGCTACTGGTTTGTGGGGTTGGGTTTGATTTGTTTTGTTTTGTTTGGGTGTTTTTTGTTCACATTAGCCTGGAATATCTATTTATATCCCTTTACATTCAATTTGTCTATGTCCTTTCATGTTAGGTATATCTCTTATAGATAATATATTGCAGGACCTTAACTTTTAAATTCAGTCCAATAGCCAATCTGAGTTTCTGACTTCCTATTAGTGTATTTAATTAACTTACATTTATTGTAATTTCAGTTATATTGACTTACTTTTTCTATCTTATTTATAAAGATGTGTAAAAGGGACAAATCTCTAAGAAAACTGATTAAGGAAAAAAGATGTGAAGAATCAAATTATACAATAAAATTGGGGAACTAGCTAATAGAGATAGAAAAGAATATTATGATCAATTACAGGCTAATACATTTAATAATAGATCATTTTTAGGAAATTATAAAATGCCAAAATTGGCATAAGAAATAAAAAATACGAACAGATGAAATACCTATAAATAAACTGAATGGTAATTAAAGACCTTACCCCAGATAAAAGCTTTAGATTTATATGGTTTTACAGTGAGTTTTGCCAAATCTTCAAGTAATGGAAAATCCCTTTATCAAATAAATTTTTCCATAAAATAGGAAAAGAAGAAAAACTGTTTTAAGTCTTTAGTCCACAATCAGATAAAGACAGTACAAGAAAAGAGACTCATTAACCCATGTTACTGATAAAAATAGATTTTATAATAAAGGCAAATAAATATTACCCAACTGAGCTCAACAGTCATGCAGATTTTATTCTAGGAACAATGTAGTTGACCATATTTATAGATTAAAGGAGAAAATCACACAATTATCCCAAGAATTGTACAAAAAAAATCTGATAAAATTAAAACACTTGTGTTTTTAAATTCTTCAGAAAAACAGAGATAATATTTCTCTATACTAGCAATAATGAAACAGGAATAGCATGCTATCATTCACAACAGTACCAAAGACTAGAAAATATCTAGCCACTAATCCAACAAATATGGCACAATACCTATAACTTGAAAATTTTAAAGGCCTATTAAAGGACATTAAAAAAGCTCTGAAAAAAACTATGTTCTTGGATAAGTCAATTTATTTTAGTAATGCTGTCAGTTCTTCCTAAATTTATCTATAAATTCAAACTGATCTTATTAAAAAATGTTAGCTGGAAGCCAACTCAGCGGGTGAACTCTCTGCCCTTCCCCCTACGTCGGACTTGACTCCCAGGGGTGTAAATCTCCCTGGAAATGCAGGATATGATTCCCTGGGATGGATCTGGACCCAACACCGTGGGATTGAGAACATCTTCTTGATCAAAAGGGGGATGCAAAATGAAATGAAACAGAGTTTCAGTGGCTGAGAGATTCCAAATGGAGTCGAGAGGTCACTCTGGTGGGCATTCTTATACACTATATAGATAATCTTTTTTAGGTTTTAGTGCAGTGAAACAGCTAGAAAAAAATACCTGAAACTACCAACCTATAACCTGGTAGCCTTGATTCTTGAAGATGATTGTATAGCAATGCAGCTTACAAGGGGTGACAGTGTGATTGTGAAAACCTTGTGGATCGTAGTCCTTTTACCCAGTGTATGGATGGATGAGTAGAAAAATGGCAATAAAAAACTAAATGAAAATATGGTGGTGGGGGGTGATTTGGGTGTTCTTTTTTACTTTTATTTTATATTCTTTTTTTCACTTTTTCTGGTACAAGGAAAATATTGAAAAAATAGATTGAGGTGATGAATGCACAACTACATGATGGTACTGTGAACAACTGATTATACACTTTGGATGATTGTATGGTATGTGAATATATCTCAATAAAAATGAATTTTAAAAATAGGGTGGGGGGATGATTTGGGTGTTCTTTTTTACTTTTATTTTTTTATTCTTATTTTTATTTTTTCTGGTATAAGGAAAATGTTCAAAAAATAGATTGGGGTGATGAATGCACAACTATGTGATGGTAGTGTGAACAGGTGATTGTGCACCATGGGTGATTGTATGATATGTGACTATATCTCAAAAAAACTGAATTTTTAAAAAATATGATGAATAATAAAAAAAAGTTAGGTGGAATTTTTTAGAAATGACAAATTCATTCTAAGATGTATATGGAATAGTGAAAGCTCATGAAAATTTGAGTCAATTTTGAAAAAGAAAATTTAAAAGGGAGATTTTTTTTCTACCACTGATTAAGACCTAGGACACTATAGAAATAATAATTTAAAAAAAAACAAGATAAAGACACTGAACAAGTAAATAAACCAATGGAACAAATAGAAAGCTCAGAGATAGATCCATGATACATAGAACTTGACCTATAAAAAAAGATGGCATCACAAAATCAGGAAAGGACAAATTGTTTAGAAATTATGTTGATAAAACTGGGTCACATTATGAAGAAAAATCATTAGATTTCTACCTTAACTAAATACAAAGGTGAACTTCAGATGGATTAAAGATACAAATGGAAAAGTAAAACTATGAAGCTAATGGAATAAAATGTAGGACAATATCTTTGTGATTTAAGGTGGGGAAAGGTCTTTTAAGCAAGATCCAAAAGTACAAAATTTAAGGCCAAAAATTGATGGATTATTTACCAGCATGGCAAAAATTAGGTTGTTAAAACCAAATCTTGGTTTTGTGAGCGACTGACTTCTTGTGCACAGCAGGGAGAAGTGTAAACTATCCTAACTGTTCTGTGAAACAACCTGGAAACACTAGGGAAGTTAAACGTGTACGTGCCCTGTGATCCCAAGATCCCAGCTCCTGGGTA
Organism: Choloepus didactylus; assembly: GCF_015220235.1. NCBI lineage: Eukaryota > Metazoa > Chordata > Mammalia > Pilosa > Megalonychidae > Choloepus > Choloepus didactylus. The sequence continues at coordinate 85,211,200 of NC_051314.1, forward strand.
TATGTCCCAGAAAAACTGTCATGCAGGTGACCACAGGAACACGTACACGTGTTCATCCAGCTCTGTCCATGGTATTAGGAATGTGGAAGTACCCGGGTGTTTTCACCAGGAGAACAGGTTCATAAAATGAGGTGGATGAAAACCATGGAAGCAATGTCGCAGCTAAAAGCAACAAACTATGTGTACTTACAGTGAATAGATAGATTTTAAACACATAATTATTAAGTGAAAAAATGATATTTAAAGCACAATATTATTTGTGCATATTAAAAACAAATACACAATCTGGTTCCTAGGACTCTTCCTCCTTCTCCTTAAAACTATACAGAACAAAAAGAAAAACAAGTAAAAATTCCTACAACCCATACTAAATATAGGAAAAAACCCTACAATCTCCAATCTACATTCAAGTTGGGAAAAACACACTGGAAGCCAGGCAGAATCCCCCACGTATGGGGGGGTCACAGCAGCTTCTTGAAAGAGTAGGGAATATGGAGAATCTCAGTGATGGCAGAACCCAGATAACATATCAACAGGGGTTCACTCCCAGAAGGAAAGGGCCCAACCCTTAGTGTCAACAGCTGAGAGCTGGTCTGAAACCTGGCAGATCAACACTGGCAACAGAAAGTCAAAGATCAGGACTTGGAAAATACATAGGAACATGGATTATAGTCCTGGGAATATACCACTTTTGGGAAAAAGATGCACTTTGCAAAATAAAGGCACTGCTCCTTGGAGATAGCAGCTAGTAATAAATGGAAGAAAGAAAAGTAGTAACTGGCAATAGGTGCTCAACTGAAAAAAAGATAGGAGAATCAGAAGAATGACTACAAAAAGGCAAATACAATGTTTAAAAAACTGCTCTTTGCTATAGCAACAGAAGAGGGAGCACTTGAGTTGAAAAACCAGGAAAGACCACTCTGTTCTCTCCCCAAAATCCATCCACTAAAATCTGGTCCAGAAAAAATCCAACATATTCAAACATGAATAACAATAACAACACATTTCAGTATCCATTCAAAATTAGTGTAAGAAGAAAAAAGAAACAAGAATCACAATTTTTGACAGATGAAAGCATACCAGAAAAATTCTTTCTCAAAGCAGAGGAAAAATGCAATACAGCATTCTAAAGGAAGCAAAAAATGAGTAAAAAAATAATTGCAGATATGAAAAAAGACCATGAAATGGAAATGCAAAACTTGTAAAAGAGATGGAACAGGATGTTATGGAATAGCAACTGAGAGAATTTAGGAAAGAAAAGGGAGACAAAGACATCTCAGAAATCAAGACTAAACTGCAAGCGTAGTGGATGCTGTAGTGTACTATCCAGATACCCCCTTGAGGATTCAGGGACACGTGCCCTAAGTTGTCAGTAATATTGGTGGCTGATAGCAATCAGCTGAGCCCCTTCTCTGGGCATTTCCTTTAGCCAAAGAGAACCCCCTCATGCAGGGTCCCACTCCCTCTCTGAGGTCCACCTAAATTCAATGACTGCTCCATGCAAGGATAAAAAAAAGGCCCTTACTGGCTGTAAAAGGGATGCTAAGCCTTCCTACAATTATGACTAAGAGGCACCTCCAGAGAATCTCTTTTGTTGCTCAGATGTGGCCTTTCTCTCTCTAAGCCCAACTCAGCAAATAAATTCATTAATCTCTGCCTGCCCCCTCCACCGACACACACACACACACACACACACACACACACACAGGACATGATGCCCAGGAATGAGCCTGGCCCTAGCATTGAGGGATTGAGAATTCCTACTTGACCAAAAGGGAGAAAACAAAGGTAACAGAATAAGGTTACAGAGGCTGGGAGATCTCAAGTGGAGTCAAGAGGTTATCCTGGAGGTTATTCTTACGCAATCTTCAGCGAGATATCCCAAATGGCCACAGTATGCCATGCCCTTACCAGCAGTAGTCTCAAAATACCTAGGTCCCTATCTGAGATTCTATAAAAGATCCACTCACTAAGTTTCATCTCTCAGAAACTTAAATTCACCAGAGTGTTCCTATGCCAGACAAGTCCTAAAACCCAGAGGCAACAGCGTCTTTAAGAACAACAATCAGATGCAGCCCCCTTCCCCAGAATGTCGACAACCAATATGAACAGGTTAGGGTGGTCATTGCCTAGACATCCCTGAAGGTCGAGAAAGTGATTACATGAGAGGATGGGGTAGCAACAGACAAGATAGGATTTAACAAAGGATGACAAATACTGAAACTTTAAATATATATATTAGATGCTAGGGTATGCTAGGGTATTAGAATAGCTAGAAGGAAATAACTGAAATGGTGGAACTGTACCTATAACATTCTTTGAAATTTGCTCTATAGCTAGTCATTGAATTATGCTTTGAAAGTTATCACCTTTCTCTGTATATCCTATATTTCACAATGAGGAAGAACTGAAACCGTGGAACTATAACCCATAACATTTTTTAAAATTACCTATATAACTGCTTGATGAGTTGTACTTTGAAAGTTAATACATTTCTGTATATTTGTTATATTTTACAGTAATGGAAATAACTGAAATTGTGGAACTGCAACCAATAACATTCTTTGAAATTTGCTAACTACTTGTTAAATCGTACTTTGAAAGTTTATTACTGTTATGTATATGTTAAAGTTCACAAAAAAAAGTGCATAAAATAAAAAATAAAAAAAGTAATAAAAATAATAAAAAGGCCCTTACCTCAAAGTGGGATTGCTCTGAAAGGTCATCCCAACTCCATAGACCCTCGAGGGATCAGCTGAGACCTTTGTTTTGACTGCATCATGGTCAGTGATGTGCTGGAGCTGGCTCCTACGGACCTGTGAGAACCAATTGTTAAATTTTTAGAAATCTCACAAGCAAGTTGTTAAACACAGCCTTAAATTACATAAACTTAAAATTAAATTAAATAAAAAACCAAGGTAATAATTACCTAATACTCATCATTTGCTACTATTTTACTGCATTCACTATTATCTACGCTCTCTTCCCAAAATCCATCTGCTAAAATCTGGTCCAGAAAAAAATCCAACATATTCAAACATGACTAACAATAACAACACATTTCAGTATCCATTCAAAATTAGTATAAGAAGAAAAAAGAAACAAGATTCACAATTTATGGCATTTGTATCTGTACAGGTGCTAGTATGCATTTCTTCTCAGTTTCATCTTCAGTGAGGTTATGTTGGTGGCTTAAAATCAGCCATGATGGAGGTATTTATATACTGGAAATTGACAAACATTACAAATCAGGGATTATTGTTTCCCCCGGGGAAAACTAGTTGTTAAACAATTACCAGCACATCACTATGCCGTTCAGCGTCTCCTCCTTTCTAACCCTCCTTCCTTCTTCACAGGCGTTGATCCCAAGGGTACTCCCCAATTAACTCCCTGCTTGCAAATCTCTATCCCTGAGTCTGTTTCCCAAGGAATGTAGCCAAAGACAACATAAAAGAATAGCTAGGACGGAGTGTATAGTATGGGACATCAAGGATGGAAATATAAAAAGCCAAGAAAAATGAAACAAATAAGGACATTAAAGAAGGGTCAAAGAGAAAGTGATATAGAAACCAGACAAACAAGATCCAACATGCGTATTTCTGAATGCATTGAAGAAGCAAATCAAAATAATGGAATAGAATTAATATTTACAACTATAATTCAATAACACTTTCTGGGGGGTGCATCAAGGATTTTATATACAACAAAACTGTTGTATAATTGTAAGGCTATAGAAAAGCAGTTTCCAGTACGCGAAAAGTAAGGGAAGTATGATACTCATGAGTCCTTCCTGAAGTCAAACTGCACCCAACTAAGAGAGAATTGAGAAAATGTCAGCAAAGAGACTGGTGGTGAGCAATGAATATATTTAACTGTAGATCTAAGACTAAAACAAAGGTGGGGGTAAGAATAGTGTGTAAATTTTATATGCTCTGACAATGTAGTAAAAAAATGAGGTAAGGGAAAAAGAAACAAGGAAGTAGAATAAGCTCACTGATTGTCTAAGTGGGAGTTAAAGGACATCATTTAAAGCCAACAAACTGAGTATTATAAACAAAGCATGTAGGAGGGCAAGAATAAACTTTAAGAAAGATAATACTATTAACTAAAATTAGACAGTGGAGGACACAGAGGTGGGGATAAGGAGGAAGTTTTAAGTTTTTCATTGTTGCTCCAAAAAGCACATGTGAATTGAAAAAAAAGGGACCAAGGTTTTATAAGTATTAGTATAAAGGTAATCATTAGAACAAAAATATAACTTCCTAAATATCAAAAGAAACATACAAGTACAGAAAAATAAAACAACCACAACAGAACAAAGAAAATTGATCACACAATATCCTGAAAGACCATGTATTCTGTTTTCTATATGTAAATAGGACATAATGACCAAACATGGCAGTAATAGCAATACATGTAAGTGGGCTTAAATGACCTATTAAAAGAGAAAGATTTTCAGATTGCCTCACAAAGTAAAACCCAACTCCATGCTGTGTATAAGACATGGCCTAAATAAAAGAATAAGCAAAACAAACAAACATGCAAAGGTACCCAGTGTTCTTTTTTACTTCAATTGCTCTTTTTCACTTTAATTATTATTCTTATTGTTTTTGTGTGTGTGCTAATGAAGGTGTCAGGGATTGATTTAGGTGATGAATGTACAACTATGTAATGGTACTGTAAACAATCGAAAGTACGATTTGTTTTGTATGACTGCGTGGTATGTGAATATATCTCAATAAAATGAAGATTAAAAAAAAAAGAATAAGCAAAGATGTACTGGGCAAATGCAAATTTAAAAAAAAACAAGGGTTAATAGCATTGAATTATGAGTGTGATTGTGGTTGAAAGGGGAAGTTTAGGATCGTGTATGTTGCTAGAAGGAAAGCTAGAGAATGAAACATGGGACCGTATAACACAGTGAACCCTGTGGTGGACAATGGTTGTGATTAATAGTACAAACATAAAAATGTTCTTTCATGAAGTAGAACACATGTATGTCACTATCACAAGGAGTTAATAAAAAGAGTGGTATACATGAACAACTGATGGTACACTGTGGATAAATGTATGGTATGTGAATATAACTCTATAAAATTGTAGGAAAATATATATATAGGAGTAAAAGTGTTGGAGAAAACATGGTGAGAGGGATGTACCTATCTACTGTTGATGAGCAGGTAGAATGGTGTAGCCTTTCTGAAGGTCAGTGTGGTTGTTCCACAAAAAGTTAAGTATGTGGGGACCAAAAGGTCCTGCAACCTCATTATGGGGTATGTCATTTGAAGATCTGAGAGCAGAGACATGAATGAACATTTGCAAACTGGTGTTCATGAGGCAGTAATCATGATTTGCAAAGGGTGCAGATGACCTAAGGGTACATTGACTGAAGAATGGAATGGTGTACTGTGGTGAACGCATACAGTGGAACACTGAGCAACTACAAGAAGGAGTGAAGCTGTGAGACACACAACAAGGTGAATGGATCCTGTACACAGTATTTGAGTGAAGTACACCAGAAATAAAGGCAAACACTTTAATGCCTCACCAATATGGACTAACTACAATGTGTAAACTCAGAATTGAATCTTAGAACATAGCCTAATGTGGGCATAATTATTGTAATAGTCCCTAGATTGTAAGCTCTTACAGCAGTTAACTCTATCCCTGAATTGTAACGCCTATCTCTAAACTTTGAGATGCTGATCCCTTAGCGTATAACCTGATTGGTCTCTGGAAAAATGCATATCTCTGAGACACCTGACTCTCAGAGCTAGATCTCGGCAGATATGAACGTCAGTATTAGTGCATACAGCCACTGTTAAGAAAAAAAAAAAAAGCTGAAAAAAAGCCCAGACTTCAATTAGTGATATGAATGAAGCAGGTCTGTTTAAGACCAGGGCAAGCCAGGCCAAAGGGTAAAGGTTGAAACTGATTGTGTTTTAAAACTTCAACTTCCATATGAGACCAAGGGAAGAGATATCTATTTGGTACAGGATCTAAATTTTATAAATGGTACAACTCTACAGTCGATTTGTTCAAACACCACAATTGCATGGAACTTTGAATAGGAAGTGAGATACAGTAGGTTAGTATAGGCTGGAGTGAAATAGTGACACATCCCAGAGTAATTTGGGCAGATAATAAAAAATATATTTACAGCCTCCCCCTCCCCAGCCCCAAGGATCTGGGAGAAGGTGCGGATACGTTGGACTTCCTCACCTGGACTGGTGTTGATGTTGTCACAAACATTGGGACTGGCGGTTTGATGTGCTGAGCCCTCGATCATGGGACATGCCCTTATGAAGCTCGTTACTGCAAAGGAGAGGCTAAACTTGCATATAAGTGTGCCTAAGAGTCTCCCCCTGAATACCTCTTTGTTGCTCAGATGTGGCCCTCTCTCTCTCTAACTGAGCCATCTCGACAGGCGAACTCACTGCCCTCCCCTCTACGTGGGACCCAACTCCCAGGGGTGTAAATCTCCCTGGCAATGCAGGATATGACTCCCGGGGATGAATCTGGACCCAGCATTGTGGGACTGAGAGTATCTTCTTGACCAAAAGGGGGATGCAAAATGAGACTAAATAGTTTCAGTGGCTGAGAGATTTCAAATGGAGTCGAGAGGTCAGTCTGGTGGACGTTCTTATGCACTATATAGATAACACCTCTTAGGTTTTAATGTATTGGAATAGCTAGAAGTAAATACCTGAAACTACCAAACTCCAACCCAGCAGTCTGGAATCCTAAAGACAATCATGTAATAATGTAGACTACAAGGGGTGACAGTGTGATTGTGAAGACCTTGTGGATCACACCCCCTTTATCTAGTGTATGCATGAGTAGAAAAATGGGGATAAAAACTAAAGGACAATTGGGGTGGGATGGGGGGATGATTTGGGTGTTCTTTTTTCACTTTTATTTTTTATTCTTGTTCTGGTTCTTTCTGATGTAAGGAAAATGTTCAGAGATAGATTGTGGTGATGAACGCATAACTATGTTATCATACTGTGGACAGTGGATTGTATACCATGGATGATTGTATGGTGTGTGAATGTATTTCAATAAAACTGAATTTAATAAAAAAAAAAAAAGAAAAAAGAAAAAAAAAAGAGTGGTATACAGGGAAAAATGCACCTAATGCAAACTATGGACTATAGTTAACAGTACCATTTTAATATTCTTTCATCAACAGTAAAAAATGTACCACACCAATGCTAAGGATCAATAATGGGGGTGGGTGGGATAAGGGGTATGGGATGTTTTGTTTGTTTCTTTTGTTTTGTTTTGTTTTCAGAGTAATGAAATGTTCTAAAATTGATTGTGGTGATGATTGCACAACTATGTGATGATACTGTGAACCATTGGTTGTATACTTTGGATGGACTGTATTTTGTGTGAATATATCTCAGTAAACTTGCTTAGAAAAGAAAAAAAAAGCAAGCATTATAATTTTAAAATCAGACAAGGTAGCATCCAAGCCAAAAAAAAAAAAAAAAAGGCATTAAATAAGACAAAGATGGACATGTGATAGCGCTAAAGGCTACAACTCACTAGGAAGAGATATAACAGTCATGACTATATCTGTGCAACAAATAACACAGCAGCAATTCTCATAAAGTAGAAAGATTAGAGAAAAAGACAGAAACATCCTAATAATGACTTTAATACATGTCTCCCAAAGAAACAACAACAAAAATAAGAATTTAGGAGAAGTAAACAATTTACAGCTTATAAGATGAAAAAATTCAGCTTATAAGATGAATAAAAGGTTTGTGACTCCTTTACTACAAAATGTTACAGAATAGTCTATCAGTTATCCATCGCTGAATAACAAATTCAATGGTTTAAAACAACATACATAAATTATCTCACAATTTCTGTGGGTCAGGAGTTCAGTAGTGGGATAACAGGGTGGTTTTGACCCAAGGTCTCTCAGGAGACTGCAGTCAAGTAGTTGCCTGGGACTGCAATCATGTAAAAGCTTGACTGGGGGACTGGAGGAGCCGATATCAAATAGGTTCACTCACATGGCTATTAGCTAGAGGCCTAAGATCCTTGTCATGTCGACCTGTCCATAGAGCTTCCTCAGGATTCTTGTGACACAGTAGCTGACTTCACCCAGAAGAAATGATCCGAGAGAGAGGAAGGATGAAGCCACAATGACTTTTTATGACCTAATTTCAGAAGTGGCATACCATCACTTCTGCCACATTCTATTCATTAGAAGCAAGTCCCTAAGCACCACCCATGTGCTCCATCTTTTGAAGACAGTAGTACCGAAAAATTTCTGGGTGTTTTAAAAACCACCATAAATGGCACACCAAAAGTAAAAGTTTGGATTTTCTTTTTTATTAAATGAAAAATTGATCTTTGAGTATATAGTCAACTCTTAATGCTCAGATAGCAGAGATTTCTTAATCACCAAAATACTCTTATTCTAGAGCCAGTTAACTTTTTGAGTCTTTGACTGTCATTCAACAGACTTAGGAAAGGAAGAAAGGGAAGATTAAAAACTTACAGCAAGCAATACTCAGAGACTACATTTTTTCAGCATGACTCACTAATGGGAATACTCCAAAATTATCTGACTTCCTTGGAAGCCAGAGGATAGAGCAATTTAGGTATTTGGACCTCGTCTTGCCTGGGTTTAAAGGGACTTTGCCTTGATCAGGAGCCTCAACAGAGAGCAGAAAAAGAGGATAAGTATGAAGTATCAAGTCTGTGGTGTTTATCTCCAACCAGGATGAAAGCTACTTATGGAAGGCCATATTTTTCCTTCCTTCCCTTTCTATCTAGTTTAGATGCTCAATTTAGAACTAACAGAAATCAAGATAAAATGTACAGTCAACCTTCATTTAAAGTGCTATTTTATAATTACAAAATTGATGAAACTGAAGCTCCAGCTTCCATGCCATGTGAATGAGGTCATTGGAGTTCATAATTCTAATTCTACTTACCTGCTATACAAAAACTCAGGTTTAGCAGATCCTTGCATTATCTAGTATTTAAAAACAAAACCAACCCAGCAACCCTAAAGCACAATACTATACTTCTTTAACAAATTGAAAAAAAATCTCCCAATGACAGGAGATAAATCTGGGACTCCTTTCAAGACAAACAGTCTGTGGTCACTAGTTAGAGCCAACTGCAAGAGCACAATTATCATGAACTTCCATCACATGTAGGTATAAGAATAAACAGTTTCCTTTCCAGATGAGGTCAGTTCCCACAGGCTATGGCTTGGATGAGATTATTGACCTTTTCTCGCTCTTTGGAAAGGCATTATACAAGTTTTTATTCCAACATGCCTTACCACAGTCCAAACATTCACCCAGTGGACCTAGTTCTGGGGTGTTCCTTAAATTTTTAGCATCTGGAAAATGTGAATAATGTTTCTGACAATTACGATAACTAAAACTTTTAGTTCCTTTTACTCCATTTTTCCCAGAATTTTTCCCTGATTATTTACAAAGATAGATTATTTTAGGGCCAATTTAAAATGCATATAACATAAGAAAGTAACAAATCTGAGGTCTACCACGCAGAGAGTGTAGCCTTAGATAAGCCTTCTAACCTCTGTTTGCTTCAATTTCCAATTTCTAAAACGGGAATGATAATGTTCCCTCCATGTCACAAGGTAACAATAAGCAAACAAAGATTTAATATTGACTCAGCAGTATCATTGGCTGAGCTCATGTTAACGAAATCCACAGAACTCAAATTTTATGTTCTATTGTGGAGGTTGGCAATGTGACTGCAGGCCATATCTGGCCCATGGCCTGTTTTGTATAGCCCATGATCTAATAATGGTTTTTACATTTTTAAAGGCTTGTAAAGGTAAAAGAAGGAGAAGAAGGTGAAGCAGCAGCAGCAGCAGCAGCAGTAGCAAAAGCAGAGGGAACAGAGACTGTGTGTAGCTGAGAGAGCCTAAAATATTTGCTAGCTTGCCTTTTACAGAAAAAGTTTGCTGATGCCTGTTCCAGTGAATTAAGCTATTGTGAAAATATTTTTAGAAATAACATTTTTCAATAAACATAACTAGTAATCAAAATGTATATACTTCAAGGCTATGCAGCCTTGAAGTATGTATGTGCAGTTAAGATAGAAAGAAAAAGAATGAGGAAATTGTATTAGAGGTCCATTACTCAATAATTTTTTTCAGAGTTTAAGCTACTTTTTATTGTAAACTATCAAATCATTCAATAAATATTTGAATGCCTACACGACAATGGGCTAAGCATTGTTGATGTGAGTGAAAAACAAAGAAATAATCCCTGTTCTCATGGATTGTAAGAAAGTAGTGGAAAGAGACAATTAAACAAGGAATTTCCATACAGCATGATAGAGTCAATAATAATGGATAAATTTACAAGCTGAAAAGGGAGACTGTAGAAAAGGCAACTAATCTAAATTTGGGATATCAAAGGAAGTTCTCCAAAAGAATGACTCCTAATCTGGGACCTGAATGATGAGGAGGAATTGGTCAAGCAAAGAAGGGAAAGAAGAAGTATTCAGTTCAAGAGGCCCAACAGAGCATTATGTACTTGAAGAACTAAGGAAGTTCAGAAGAGCTAGGACATACCTTGCAGGAGCTAGGGTGAAGGTAGGCTGCTAAGACTGAGGCTAGAAATATAGGCAGGAGTCAGGCCATGTTGAGGGCTTTAGATTTTATACTAACGGTTATGGGAAGCCATGGAAGGATAAGCTGGGGAGTAACAATAAAATTGTCTTTTGAGAGCACATACTCTAGCGGTTTGGAGAAGGAAATGAAAAGGACAAGACAGAAGACAGGACATGGAGAAACCAGCTAAGGAAGGTGTGCAGTAATCCAGATAAAAGTTGATGGGGTATACTGGGCAAATTGTTGAGCTAGCCTTTCAGTTCCAAAATAATCCATCTATACTCTGCTTTGTGGTGCCATTTATATTAGGACTTTACTGTATCTGGAATTAATTTTGATGTGAAGAAGGAAGAGTATTTCCTATTTTTCCATATGAATAGCCAATTGTCTCAACATCCTTTACTGAATAATACATCATTCAGTGATCTGAAATGCCATTTTAATCATACACAAAATTAATCCTTATATGTAGGAATATGTTTATGGGCTCTATATTCTGTTTGATTGATTGATTTACCTATCCTGGTACCAATACCATACTGTGTATCAGTTATTATAGCTTTATAATAAGGCTGACTTTATAATAAGGGGTGTATTTGCTATGTATTCCTAAGTAAACGCTATTGGGATTTTGATTGGATTCATTGAATTTGTAGATCATTTTGGGAAATGGGTATCATTGTGATATCAAGTCCTCCCATAGATGAACATGATATTATTTCCCCATTAGTTTAGATCTTCTCCAATGCTTTTCAATAAAATTAAACTTCTCCTCATGACTATCTTTTTTTAAATTAAATTCAGTTTTATTGAGATATATTCATATACCATACAATCATCCATGGTGTACAATCTACTGTTCGTAGTGCCATCATATAATTGTGCATTCATCACCCCAATCTATCCTTCAATGTTTTCCTTACACCAGAAAGAATAAGAATAAAAAATAAAAATTAAAAAGAACACCCAAATCACCCCCCATCCCACCCTATTTTTCATTTAGTTTTTGTCCCTATTTTTCTACTCATCCATCCCTACTCTGGATAAAGGGAGTGTGATCCACTGGATTTTCACAATCACTCTGTCACCCCTTGTAATCTACATTGTTATACAATCATCTTCAGGAGTCCAGACTACTGGGTTGGAGTTTGACAGTTTTAGGTATTTACTTCTAGCTATTCCAATACATTAAAACCTAAAAACGGTTATCTATATAGTGCATAAGAATGTCCACCAGAGTGACCTCTCGACTCCATTTGAAACCTCTCAGCCAGTGAAACTTTATTTCATTTCATTTCGTATCCCCATTTTGGTCAAGAAGATGTTCTCAATCCCGTGATGCCAGGTCCAGATTCATCCCCGGGAGTCATACCCTGCATTGCCAGGGAGATTTACACCTCTGGGAGTCATGACTATCTTGTACATCATTTGTTAGACTTATTCCTACCTACTTTATTATTGTTATTGTTTTTATTGTTATTGTAAATGGTATTTTAAATTAAAATTTCTCACTGTTTATGGCTGATGTATAGAAATGTATTTGATCTTGTATACTGACCCTATTCACAGCCACCTTGCTAAACTCAATTATTTCTGATAATTTATGGGTTATATATTTTGGAGCTTTCTGTGAAGACAAGCATATTACCTGTCAATATTTCTTCCTTTTCAATTCTTATATCTCTTATTTCTTTTTTCTTTTCTTTTTTTTCTTTCTTACTTACTGCCCTGTCAAGGACTTCTTGTAAAATGCTGAATAGAACTGGTGGCAGTGACATTCTTAGTTTGTTTCTGGTTTTAGAGAGAATTCTTCTAAAGTTTTAACATTGCATATTATATTCACTTTAAGTAAGGAAAATTCCCTTTCTAGCTTGCTAAGAACTTTTATCTTGTATGAGTACTGAATTCAAATGCTTGTTCTCCACCTATTGATCATACCTTTCCCCACTTCTAATCTGTGAATATGGTCATTTACATTGATAGATTTTTTTTTAATGTTAAACCACCCTTACATTCCTGGCATAAACCCACGTAGATCATATATAACCTATTAATATCTATATAATATACTGCTGGACTCAATTTACTAACAATTTATTTAGAATTTTTGAGTCTATGATAATGAGTGATATTGTCCGTTAATTTTCATCATCTCCTTGTTTGGTTTTGGTATCAAGATGATCATGGCTGTATGAAAAGAATTGGGCAACATTTCGACTTTTTATATGTTCTGGAAAAGTTTACGTAACATTGAAACGATCTGATCTTTGAAAATTTGGAAGAACACCTAAATAAAACCATCTTGGTTAGGTTCTGTAACTACAGACTAAATTTCTTTAATGGTTATGGGACAATTCATGTTCTCTATTTTTTTCTTAAGTCAGTTTTGGTAAGTTTTATTTTTCTAGGGATCTATCTACTGCATCTAAGTTTCCAAATTTATCAGCTTAAAATTCTTTGTAATTTTTTAAAAAGCTTTTTAATCTCTGCTGAATCTGTAGCTATGTCCACTTTTCCTTCCCAATAGTGTTTATTTGTGCCATCTCTTTTTTTCTTACAAATATTACCACAATTTTGTCTTCTTTGTTGATCTTTTCCTATAACCAACTTTTGGCATTATTGAACTTCCCATCATAGTCTTGTTTTCTTTTCACTAACTGATTATCTTATCATTAAGACACATTTTTAATTATTGCTTTCACTACATTTCATAACTTTAATATATATATATGGCATTTATATTATGATTCAACTCTAAGTATTTTTAAAATTTCCATCAATATTTTATCTTTGACCCATGAGTTATTTAAATTTCCATTTATAAGACAAATTTTATTGTATCTTTTTGTTATTAACTTGCTACTTAGTTGTATTGTGGCCAGAGAATGTAATCTGTACCACACTGACTTTTTAAACTTTGTTGAGATTGATACCTTACCAATTTTTGTAAATGTTCCATGTGTACTTGAAAATAATGTGTATTCGGTAATTACCGGGCACAGGGTTCTCTAAATGGACATTACATCATGCTTGTTAGTTGTGTTTTTAAACATTTTTCATCTTTACTAATTTTTTTGTTTGCCAAATGAATAAAAATTTCTGTCTATTATAGTGAATTGTTCAATTTTTTCCTATTATTTCATCGATTTCTGCTTTATAGATGTTAAGGCTCTTTTATACAATGCTTAAATTATAATTATTATAGCCTCCTGGTTAATGGAACTTTTATCTTTATTAATAACCCTCTGATTTATAATAATGCTTTTTTTAAAATGCAACTTTATTGAGATATATTCACACACCATATAATCCATCCAAAGTATACAATCAACGGCTCATGGTATCATCATATAGTTGGTGCATTCATTGTCACAATCAATTTTTGAACATTTCATTTCTCCAAAATAAAGAAAAATAAGAATAAAAATTAAAATTAAAAAGAACACTCAAAACGCCCCTGGGAATCATGTCCCACATAGTGAGGAGGGTAGTGAGTTTATCTGCAGAGTTGGTGGAGAGAGAGAGGCCACATCTGAGCAACAAAAGAGGTTATCTGGAGGAGGCTCTTGGCACAATTATAAGGAGGCTTAGCTTCTCCTTTGCAGGAATAAGCTTCATGAGGGCAAGCCCCAAGATTGAGGGCCTGACATTAAATTGGGATTCCCTAATGCTTGCAGGAATATCAGGAATTCCCCAGGTGAGGAATTTTAATTTTTCCAAGTTTTTCTTCAATCCCTCAAGGAGACTTTGCAAATAGTTTTTAATTTTCTGCCACAAATACCCTGGGATATATTGGGGTATTGCATTAACTTGTACAGAATAACAAGACTTCATTCCCTATTGTAGGTTCCACGTAGTTATGTTGTTTAAATAAATTGACCATACAGGTTAAACCTAAAATACTTTTTGTCTGATAATCTATTTTATTTGATGCTAATATAGCTACCCTAAGTTAGTTCAGTAAGTCAGCCACATATATATGACAGTAGGCCAGTGGTGTATATGAGACAGACCAGGGAAAAAGGTATTAATTATAAATGGAAGAGAGTGCCAAAGAAAGGACTCCGTTCATTCTTATAGTACCTTTGTCCAGTTGAATTTTTGAGTAGTTAAATCCATTTCTGTCTTTCAGTTTTTCATATATACCTTCATTCACTTGCACATTCAACAAATATTTATTCGCCCTCTGCTATAAAGCAGATAATACTCTAGATATATGAACAAAGCAAACAAGATCCCTGCTTCCTGTTAAGGAGGAAAAAGAAAGGATCAAACAATAAGAATGATACTTGAATGAAAAGATAAGTGTGATGAAAAAAATAAAGCCGAGTAATGGGTTAAAGTGGTGTGGGAAAACCATTTTTAAATAAGGTGGTCCAGGAAGTCCTCGCTGAGGAGATGACATTTAAGGAGACTCCAGAAAAAGATAAAGGCCTGGCAAAGAAAAGGGAGAAGCTTTCCAAGCAGAGGAAGGAGAAAGCAGGACATTCCCTCTTGAGAGGGAGTGAATTTGGTATGGCCAGTGAGGAGGAGGAGAGTGGTAGAAGATAAAACTGGAAAGGAACCAGGACTAGATCCTAGGCTTTTGTGGGCTTTGATAGGTTTTGAAATTTTATTCTAAAGGTAAGGAAAAGCCCTTTCAACTTTTAAATAGGGGAGTAACATAACCTGATTTACATCTGCAAAAAAATCACTCTGTCTCCCAAATAAAGAATCAGAGAATCAATTGTAGGGGGAAAAGAGTGGGTTCAGCAGACCCAGGCCATAGTGGCCTGGCCTATGGTCGTAGCAGGAAGGGGAGAGAAGTAGTCAGATTCAGAATAGATTTTGGAGGAAGAGATAATAGAATTGGCTGATGGACTGAAAGGAGTGTGGTGAAGAGCGGAATCAAGAGTGGCTCCTAGAACCTCTTTTATTGCTCAGATGTGGCCTCTCTCTCCAAGCCAACTCGGCAGGTGAACTCACTGCCCACCTCTCTACGTGAGATGTGATCCCAGGGGTGTAAATCCCCCTGGCAACATGGGACATGACTCACGGAGATGAGCCTGAACCCAGCATAGAGGGATTGAAAAAGCCTTCTTGACCAAAAGTGGGGAGAGAAACTAAACAAAATGAAGTTTCAGTTGCTGAGAGATTTCAAATGGAGTCAAGAAGTCATTCTGGAGGTTATTCTTATGCATTATATAGATTTTCCTTTTTAGTTTCTAGTATATTAGAATAGCTAGAAGGAAATACCTGAAACTGTTGTACTGTAATCCAGTAGCCTGGATTCCTGAAGACGATTGTATAACTAAATAGCTAATATGGTGTGAACGTGTGCTTGTGAAAACCGGTGGTTCACACTCCCTTTATCCAGTATATGAACAGATGAGTAGAAAAATGGGGAAAAAAAGTAAATGAATAACAGGAAGTAGGGGTATGGGGATGTTTTGGATGTTCTTTTTTACTTTTATTTTTATTTTTATTCTTACTTTTATTTTTTTGCAGTAATGACATTTTCAAAAATTGATTGTGATGAATGCACAACTATATGATGATACTGTGAAAAAGTGATTATACACTTTGGATGATTTCATGGTATGTGACAATGTCTCAATAAAATTGCATTTAAAAAAAGAGTGGCTCCTAGGTTTTTGCCCTGAGCAAATGGCCAAATAGTCGTGCCATTAAGTGAAATGGAAAAGGCTGAGGAAAAGGCAGGGGGGTGTGGCAGAAGTAAGAATTCTGTTTTGGGCATTTTACATTTGCCATGCCTGTCTGACATCTCCAACAGAAGCAGTTGTAGTTCAGAGCTCAGGTAGGGGGTGGAGAAAGTTCAAAACTACTGCCTAAATGTGAATGGCTAAGTGAAGAAAAGATTTTAACCTTAAGTTCAGGTAGAGATCAAGAGAGCTTTGAGCAATCTGGGAGTGGAAAGCCAAGTAGCAAGGGAAAGGGGTATCACAAATTTTTTTAAAATATTCAAAACAGAGAAAACGGAACATGGAAGTATCAATGTTTCCTGGTATATGCCCTATATTCCACTGTCCTAAAGAACAAAACCTGTTCCAGTTGAATAGAAGCAGAAATCATATACATTTCACAATTTAATACTCAACTTCAATTTCAATAAACTGAATAAATTCAAGAAACGGGAACAGCATATTAAGATGTTTTTCGGCAACAAATTACAGAATATTCATTTAACAACCACTTAACTAATAAAGACATTTAATTATTTCTCCTAACAAGAAGTATCTCCAGAAAAGCATGTTAATACCTGAGTGATTTTATTCTTGAAGATGCTGTAACTGAGTGATGCTGTAACAGAAAGTGTCGAAGTATGTAGTACACATCTGAGCTGGCTTAAATTTATGCGTGAACAAAAGGAGAGAATAAAGAGTAACTTTTGGAACTCAAGCAAGTAATGAAATATTATTTGATAGCTGGTATAGTCTAAGTTGAATATATATATGAATATATTTTATATAGAGAATCAGAGAAAGAGTTCTGTGTATTTTTATGCTTGGGATAGATCCAATGCACTGTGCAACAGAATTTTTGTATATGCAAAACACACACACACACACACACACACACACAATTAGGATCTTTGAACTCTAATTTTAGCTTGCCTTCCTTGTGACTTAGTTATAAGGGCCAAATCTTTATTTTTTATATTTTTGGTGTTTAATACAGTGCATAGACAGTATATTTAGCCAAATAAATATTTGATTAACTTCAGAAAGTCTAATCTTCGTTATTTTGTCATCAAAATGGGGGTTAGTGATACAGATGTAACTATAGATGAGCATGATCAGTCCAAATGATTGAGATTATTTTATGTTTTGGCAGATATTCTGAAAATAAAAACTCATATTTTTTCTGCAGGATCTCCAAAGTATCTTTAGATATTTGCACACATTACTGAGAATCTATTGTTTGCTAATAGGGATGTGGAGATCCTCCCAATAAACAGCCAGGGATTTTTTGAAAAGTTTTTTCTGCCTTTAGGAATCAAATTAAATGTGAAAGGGCAGGTGTGTTGAGGAGCAAGGAAGAGAAACCAGAAGCAACTTAAATTGTGCAGAATCACTGGCTCTTTTACAGGATAAACGTGGGAGGAGGTGAAGAGGGCCAGAATCTGGTAATTTAAGGTGACAGACACTAATAATAAGTGTCTTTGAATTTAAAAGCTGCAGCAAGAGAAGACATAATTAAATTACATGAGGACAAAGAAGGATAGAAAAAGACTAAAAGGCACTCTCAGGTCAGCCTTCCGCTACAGCTGGGTACTGTTCTCATGGAGTTCCCTAGAGAGCCTTCCACCATCAAGTGACATTTGAGGTATTAGCCATGTGAGATGGGATTGGACACCTCCAGCATATGATCCTTAAGGGGCCGACAGGGCATGCTTCCTGCTGAACTAGTTTCTTATCCTAGAGTCTGATCCCCTGAGCTCAGATGTTCTCCAGGACTGTACAAACTTCTATCATTCTGTAACTAAAAAGAATGGGAAAGAACCAAAAGGTCAGCTTCTGCTGGGTGGTATGCAATTTACCTCCAGAATACTTCACACCCTATATGAGGGAGGACTGGGAGGGCGAGGAATGGGTCTACCCTTTACTAAATGTGTACTATCTGCTAAGCAGAGCACTAGGTGTCACAATTTAATCTTCATGACAATACTGTCACTTTAGTCTTATTATTGCAAAGGAATAAGCTGAGGCTTAGAGAAGCCTAGAAACTTGCCCACTTGACTGATGGTTAAGAAGTCGAAGAGATGGAATTCAAATGCATTCTGATTCCAAAGTGTATGTTTATTCCACTGAGCAAGGGATCCCTCCCAGCCAAGTGTTTATGCCTGGGTGTTTCCCTTCTTGGTAATGCTTCATGTCCCTGGCTCTGTAACATTTCCACAACAGAATGACTTTTTTTTTTTACTGAAACAATTTAACGTTGTGCATACTAAGAATGTGATAAAATCCCAAAGTATCATGACGTTTAGGAATATTAGTTTTCATGTGTTTAAAATTCTAAAAGAGTGAAAGGAAGTACACTAATCCTGCCAACAATAAGTTTTTAAAAAAGGAAAATCACTTCCTTCTTCATTTATTGGAATTGCTTGGAAGCAGAAGCCAGGAAATCCCCTTCCTTGATTTGTGGTATTTATGTGGTGAACTGTTGTTCCCAAAGAACGGTATAATTTATTATGCTTTATGCTTTGACATTTTTAACATTTTTTTCATTCTTCTTGGAATAGAACATAATTTAGGTTATTTTAAAGATTTTCACATGACTAGACTTTATTTTAACCCCTTTTCTATATCCTGAGAAAGGAAGCTATGAGAAAACAAAGGATGTCTAATTATTTCTTATACATAAAAAATTTATAGACTGTGATTAATAGTACAAATATGAAAATGTTCTTTCACGAACTAGAACAAATGTACATCACTATTACAAGGAATTAATAATAGAGTGGTATATGGGGGGAAATGCATCTAATATAAATGATGGACTATATTTAACAATAATATTTTAATATTCTTTCATCAAAAGTAACAAATGTACCACACCAATGTTAAGGGTTAATAATAGAGGGATCATAAGGGGTATGTGGTATTTTGGTGGTTTTTGTTTTTTGGTTGCTTTTTTTTTTTGAGTAATGAAAATGTTCTAAAGTTGTTTGTGGTGATGAATGCACAACTAGGTGATGATACTGTGAACCACTAATTGTACACTTGGATGGATTGTATGGTATGTGAATATATCTCAATAAAACTGCTTTAAGAAAACTACTAAAGTTCAAATACAAACAAAAAAATACCCACAATGAGATATTATTTCATACCTACTAAAATGGCTACTATTAAACAGAAAACTACAAGTGTTGAGAGGAGGTGGAGAAATAGGAACACTCATTCACTGCTGGTGGGAAAGTGAAATGGTTCAGCAGCTTTGGAAGATAGTTTGGCTGTTCCTCAGGAAGCTAAGTTCTGAAACTGAAAGCAGGGATGCAAACAGACATTTGCACACCAATGTTTAAACTGGCATTATTCAGTTGCCCAAAGATGGAAGCAACCCATATGTCCATTGACTGATATATGGATAAACAAAATGTGGTGTATACATACGATGGAATATTATGCAGCTGTAAGAAGGAATGAAGCCCTGATGGATATGACAATATGGATGGACCTTGAGGATATTATGTTGAGTGAAATAAGTCAGACACAAAAGAACAAATATTGTATGATTTTACTGTCATGAACTAATTATAATTGGCAAACTCACAGAGTTAGTGTCTAGAATATAGGTTACCAGAAGAGATAGAATCAGGATAGAGAATGGAGAACTGATGCTTAATTTGTGCAGAATTTTAAAATAAGATTGATTGTAATTGTTTGGAAATGTATAGAGGTGATGGTAACACATTATTGTGTGTGTAAACAACAGCACTGGATTGCGTGTGTGTGTGGTTGAAAGGGGAAGTTTAGTATCATGCATATCACCAGAAGGAAAGCTAGAGAATGAAACAAGGGCCTGTATAACATAGTGAACTCTGTTGTGGATGATGAAGGTGCTTAATAGTACAAATACAAGAATGTTCTTCCATGAACTAGAACAAATATCTGTCACAACTACAAGATGTTAATACTAGAGTGGTATATGGGGGAAAATGCACCTAATGCAAATTATAGACTATAGTTAACAGTAATATCTTAATGTTTTTTCCACCAGTTGTAACAAAGGCACCACACCGAATCTGAGTCATTAAGAGGGGTATAAGAGGCATGGGGTTTTTCTTTTTGGAGCTAGGAAAAGGTTCTAAAATTGACTGCAGTGATGAAAGTACAACTCTGTGATTATACTGAGAGTCACTGATCGTACACTTTGGATGGAATGCATGGTGTGTGAAACTGTTTAAAAAAAAATGTGTATTCCCTCATTGGTAACCTACTACCCTAGAAATTACTTATGGAAAAAATACCTTTAATATACATAAACATTTACAGTTAGTGTAAGAGACATTTGGGAAGAATGCAAACTGTTCACATAGGATTCAGCCCTTTCTCATAATATCTAAGAATACATTTTAGCAAAGTAAAATAAATTATTTTCATGACTGATGGGTTATCACATATACAAAATTTAACTCAAACTGGATCAATGACCTAAATATAAAAGCTAAAACCATAAAATTCTCAGAAAAAAACATAGGGGAAAATCTCCATGACCTTGGGTTTGCTAATAGATTCTTGGATATGACACACCAAAGCACAAACAAAAGGAAAAACAGACAATGAAACTTCACCAGTTAAAAACTTTTGTGCATCAAAGCACATATCAAGAAAGTAAAAAGACAACTTGCAGAATGTGAGAAAATATTTAGAAATCATGTATTTTATAAGGGCTTAATATCTAAAATATATAAAGAACTACTACAACTCAACAACAAAAGACAAACAGCCCAATTTTTTTAAAATGGGCAAATGACTTGAACAGACATTTTTCCAAATAAGCTAAACAAATGGCCAATAAGCAAACGAAAAAATGTTCAATATCATTAGCAATTAGGGAAATGGAAATCAAACCATAAGGAGACACCATTTTGTACCCACCATGATGGCTACTATTTTAAAAACGAAAATTAACAAGTGCTGGTGAAGATGTAGAAAATAGGAACCTTAGTACATTGTTGGGAATGTAAAATGATGCAGATGCTGTGGAAAACAGTTTGGCAACTCCTCAAAAAGTTAAACATAGAATTACCATGACCCAGCAATTCTACTTTTAATATAAATATATCCAAAAGATTGGAAGCAGGGATACATATCATAGCATCATTATTCACAATAGCCAAAAGGTGGGAATAATCCAAGTGTCCATCAACAGATTAATAGATAAACAAAATATGGTATAGGTACAAAAAGAATGATGTTCTGATACATGCCACAACATTGAAATGGAAATGATATGCTAAGTGAAATAAGCCAGACACAAAAAGACAAATATTTTATTGCTCCATTTATATGAAATATACAGATTAAGCAAATTCATAGAGACAGAAAGTAGATTAGAAGTTGCTAGGAGCCGAGGGGAGGGGGAATGGGGAGTTATTGCTTAATGGGTACATACTTTCTGTTTAGGGTGATGAAAAGTTTTGGTAATGGATGCTGTTGATAGTAGCACAACATTGTAAATGTAATTAATGCCACTGAATAGTACAGTTAAAATGGTTAAAATGGCAAATTTCATGATATACACACACACACAATTTAAAAATATTAAAAAAGTTAAAAACTGGGGAAAAGGATAACATAGACATATAGTTAAACGGAATAAAATAAAATGCCCAAAAATAGGCCTACAGAAATATTTTCATTTAATTTTCAACAAAAAGGTCAGAATGTATCAAGGAGAGAAAGGATAGCCTTTTCAGCAGATCGTGCTAGAACAACTGGATACACATATGGAAGAATCTTGAATCTTACCTTATACCATATACCAAAAAAAATAACTTGAAATGGATGATAGACTTGTATCTAAGAGCTAAAACTATAAAACTTTTAAAAGAAAATGTGATGGTTTGAATCTGTATATATTCCAGAAAAACATGTTCTTAAATTTAATACATTCCTGTGTGTGTGGCCCCGTTATAAGTTGGACCTTCGGAGGAGGCCACTTCATTTAAGGTGTGACTCACCTCATTCAGGATGAGTCTTATTCCTATTACTGGAGTCCTTTATAAGAGAATGAAATTTAGACAAAGAGAAAGCCACAGAAGTTAAAATCAGTGAAGCCTGGAAGAGATGGGAAAGACCAGCAGATGACGCCATGTGCCCTGCCATGTGACAGAGGAGCCAAGGATCACCATCATCTGGTTTTGGGGAAGACAGCATCAATTTGTTGAGGCCTTGATTTGGACATTTTCCCAGCCCTCAAAAATGTGAGCAAATAAATTCCCATTGTTTAACCAGACCCATTTCATAGTATTTGCTTCAAACAGTATAGAAAACCAAAACAGAAAACAGCAAATCTTTGTTGGGTTAGACAAAGATTTTTTAGATAGTATACAAAAAGCACAAGCCATAAAAGAAAAGAAATTGATAAAGTGGTCTTCATCAAAATTTAAAACTTCTACTTTTTGAAAGATACTGTTAAGAAAAATTAAGAGGCAAGACAGCCTGGGAGAAAATACTTTCAAAGCATATACCATATAAAGGATTTGTATCCAGAGTATCTAAACAACTCTTGCAACTCAAAAATAAGAAGACAAATCTCCCAACTAATAAATGGACAAAAGACTTAAACAGATACTTCACAAAAGAAGATAGATGAGAGGCAAATAAACCCATTAAAAGATACTCAACATCATTAGTCATCAGGGAAATGCAAATTAAAATAATAATGAGATATCACAGCATACCCACTGGAATGGCTAAAATTAAAAAGAGCAAAAATACCATGTAGTGCCAAGGATAGGAAGAAATTGAAACTTGCACACATTTCCGGTGAGAATGCAAAATATAGGACATTTTGGAAAACAGGTAGTTTTTTTAAAACATTAAATATACATTACAACCCAGAAATTTCAATCCTAAATATTTACCCAAGAGAAATGAAAACATATGTCCATATGAAGATTGGTATGTAAATGTTCATATCAACTTTGTTCTTAATAGCCTAAAACTAGAAACAACCCAAACGATTAACTGGTGAATGGATAAACAAATAGTGATATGTCCATACAATGGAAGAGACTACTTAGCATTAAAATGGAATGAAATGCCAAGTGAAATAAGCCAGACACAAAAGACTACATACATTTATATGAAATTCCAGTAAACTTAAAACTAAAATGACAGAAAGAACAGGGACTGCCTGAGGGTGTGTGGGGTGAATTTGGTATAGAAGATTGATAGCAAAGGGGCACAAGGGCACTTCTGGGGGTGATGGAAATATTCTATATCTGGATTGTGATGATGGTTACATGGTTGTATACATTTGCCAAATTGTATCAAATTGTATACTCAAAATTGATGAATCAATGTATATAAAGTATATCTCAATAAAATTGATTTTTTAAAAATGGTCCTCTTCCTCCATGAGAAAGAGACGCTTAGATTAGACATAAGGAAGAGTTTTCTGATCATGTAACATTAGTATTAAAAATTTCCTTTTTTGACAATTTTTAAGAATGAAGAAGAGAAGGCTATTGATTGAACTGGGATAGATTTTTCAAGTATGATAATATATAACATATGTAGTATGTAATATATAATAAAAATTCATCAGATTCTAAAAGTATTTAGATAAAAACTATAAAGTTCCTCAATTTAAATCTTCATCACTCTTCTAAGATTTAGGAAAAAATACACTGAGAGTCTAATTTTGTCATATACAGTCATACAAAATGACTCCTTATGAGCCTGCCCCAAAAGGCAAATTGACATAATCTAGTTTAGCATACATACATAAAGCTTATCAATTCAATTAAACCTTAGCATATCATATGATCACAAACCCTTTCTTACTTAATTTTTTAAAGATGCTTTTCCTGATTTCTCTCTATATGTTATTTAAAATAATCACCATGCCATTTAGCAACCTGGAATTATGTGTAATATAATAAGGCCTCAGTTGTTCTTACTTTATACATTCTCCCAAGGCAATACTTTTCTTTCCAGGGGCCTTAGTTACCATCTACATGCCGATAATTTTGACCTATAGCTCAGAGACAGATCCCAGGTTTTCTGAGGCCAGATACGTACACAACTGGGGAGGTCCTCTTAAGAAAATTTATATAGTTCCTTGAATACAGAATTCTTAGAGCCCATCTCAGGGCCTTGAAAGGGGCCTTTTTAAGGAAGGAGACTTGGAGATTAAGTTTTATCTGCTTCACAGCATATCTGCCTCTCCTAAAGCTATATATTAAATCTAGGTATCCCTGTTAAACTCCAGAACTATCTTCCAGTTGACAACTGAAAAGCTCCACTTTTAAGTCTCACCTCAAACTTAACAGACCCTGAATCTGATATCTCCCTCTTCCTATTTCCTCTATCACCACCACCAGCAGCAGCAGCAGCAGCAGCAGTTTGCTAGTTCTCCTGCATTCTCTAGATCAGTAAATAGCACAGCATTCATCCAGTTGCAAAAGCCGTTAACCTGGGACATAACCTCCATATTCTATCAAACCATCAAGTAATGACAATTCATCTTCCAAATAATTTGCAATTCACTTCTCTCTAGTTCATCTACTTTTCTCCAACCCAAATCCTACTCTAATTCAGGCCATCAACATCTCTCACCTAGATTTTTCCAACAGCCACTACAGGTCTCCTGGCTCTAGTTTTACCACCTTTCCAATTATTCTCCAAACTGCAGCCAAAGACAGCTTTCTGAAATGCATACCTGGTCATGTCATTCCCTGGCCTCTAACACTTTCATGTTCTGTATTCAACTTCAGCATGCATAAGAAATCACTAGGGAGTGTTTGTTAAAAATACAGATTCTGAAACTTCTCCCCAGGGATTTTGATTCAAAAGGGCTGGGGTAGAATATAGGAATGGGCATTTTAAACAAAACCTCTAGGTAATCGATTCTGATATAGGTGGTCCATACTTTAAGGGAAGGTGTTTAATGGCTGCCCAGTGCCTTGTAAGATCTGGCCCCTGCTTACCTTTCCAGCCTCGTCAGTAACTACCACCTTATGCACTCCAGGCTCAAGCTATACTGAAAATTTCCCTCGTTTTAAAAATAAGCAAAGTCCTGCCTCATGGCTATGCTTTGTTCTCCCCTGTTGATCCCACCCCTTCAATCTATCCACCCTCTTCTTGCTAACCAAACACACAGACATACACACAGACACACACACACTTCTGCCATGCTAATTCCTATTTACCATTCAGTTTAGACATCAATTCTCAAGTAAGACTTCTCTGATTCCCAAGTCGAGGATAAATAACCACCATAGCCCCCTGTATTTCTCTTGTAGCAGGACTTATCTACAATATTCTATCAA
The DNA here is from genome assembly GCF_015220235.1 of Choloepus didactylus. Lineage (NCBI taxonomy): Eukaryota > Metazoa > Chordata > Mammalia > Pilosa > Megalonychidae > Choloepus > Choloepus didactylus. The sequence goes on from NC_051314.1 coordinate 85,236,828, forward strand.
CTTATTTAATTAATTGTCCCACCAAATCACTCTTTCTCCAGTGAATTCCCAGTGTCTAGCACTGTACCTGGCATACAGTAGGTACTCAATAAATATCTATTAAATGAAAAAACAAAAGATTTTTACTTAGAAGGAATATGAATAAAGTAAAGAATGTAAGATTTTAAAAATTGTACTTATATGGTTGAAAAATATGTATACCAATGAACAAGCACCAGGAGGGACTACAGAAAAATAACAACAGCAAACAACACAAGAGGAAAATAAGCAAAGGATTTGAATAAGCAATTCACAACAAAGATACTCAATTGGCCAATAAGTATTAAAAAAGATGTTTATTCTTACTAGTAATTACACAAATGCAAATTAAACCAATGATATTATCAATCCATATCCATCAAACAGACAAAAATGTAATCCTGATAATACCAACTTTTGACAAAGATGTGGAGAAATGAGATCTCACACACTGCTCATGGAAAGTTAAACTGAAGAACAATTTTCCAATATCCATTTCTATGTATATATCTAGAAACTCGAGAATATATGCACAAGGATTCCCTTTTAACATTACTTGTAATAGTGAAAAGATTAAAAGTAACCTAAATATCTATCAGTAGAGGAATCGATAAATATGGCATACATGTCAATGCAATACTTCAAAGCATTTAAAAATGAGTGAATTAGACCTTCATACATGAATATGGATGGATTTTGACCATAAGGTTGAGAGAAAATAGCAAATTATAGAAAGATACATATATAGTAGATTTCTGTAAATTTTGAAGTATATATAGAACAATACCACATATTATTTATGAATAAATAAATATACAGAATAAGATTGGGGATAGGTATGAACAGGACTTCCACAGCATATGTAATGTACTATTTATTTTTTAAATATCTAAGAAAAATGACAGTTGATATGTTAACATGCCACAGTTCTCAATTGTTTTATTTAATACTGTATTGCAGTTAAATATTTAGGTAATTTGTAAATCACAGAGAAAAAAAAATGTCCCAGATTTAGAGCCAGCAGGGACTTTAGAAATCACAAATTTCAGTCAACTAATTTTACAGATAAATTCCAGAGAAGTTAAATGACTTGTCTAATGTCCTCATCTATTTTAGGGATAGGACTAGCACTGGTCTAGGGCTCAGTGGGGTCAGAAACTCAAATCCTTCAAGGTCTAGGCAGGTAAAGCAGAAGAACGAAGCTGGCTGCTTGGGTAGAGAGGGCAATGATGAATGCCTGCCCAGTCTGAAAAGGACACAGCTACCGATCTCCAGTCAGTCGGGACCAAGGGGAGATGAGGGCCTAGAGTTAAGCCAGAGCTTTTAATTTGTCTGCAAAGCTATAAATCTGACTTTTTTTTCTTCAAACTGTGTGTAAGCCAAACAAAACAAAACAAAAATAAAAACAAAAAAAAACCAAAACTGTGCACTGGATTCAATTCATGGATCATGAATTCAGATTACAACCTCTGTTCTAATAATTTTAGTTGTCTACTTGATGCCAGTTTTTAAAAGACAAAAATCACATACATGAAATAACCAAAGAACTTCAGAAAGTAGTAGTTTTTAGGGCAAATTGACATAGAAGATATAGAGGATTGAACAGGAGTCAAGTAGAATAAATTATTAAATACCTTTTGGAAGAAAATTTTGAAAGAAATAAAAGAAATTTGACATATTATTTTAAGCAGAGGGAAAAGAAATGCAAATTGAGACAATGGATTTTATCAACTTAAAGAGAGGGAAATAACTTGGGGACAGATAGACAAAATCTAAGTAAACATATTTGTTTGGTTTAGGCATAAACTTCCTTATTAACACAGAAATAAAAAATGAGATGTTGATGCTGGACTGAATCAAAATTTTAAATGACTGGCAACAGAAAACCATTATAAATTCTTGAATAGGGCAAAAATAGAAATGTTATTTAAAGAACAAATAAAAAAATTTTTAAATGGGAAGAGAACTTAGCTATCCCTCTAGCAAAGTGGGTCTCAAATTTTTGAAATCAATAATCATAAAAGAACCTGCATCCCAACATAATACAAATAAACCATGAAAACATTCTGAAATAAGTAACTCATGCATTTAAAGATATTTTGTTATTATGTTTATAGTGGGTGATTCAGCTCATGCCTAGGTTGCTTCCACTGCTGAGGCTCAGACATCTGAGCATGTTGAGCCAGTTACTGGTAAGATCTAATGGACATCAACGTACATGGGGCCTGAGGAGCCTCCTAGGAGAGAACCCATTGTAAGGAAGCCATTCAGAAAAAAAAGTAGCGCCTGTGAAAACAGCCACGAGCTGAATCCAGTGCACAGTCTAGGCCAATGAGCACATAAAGTAAAGATTTTCCCTGAAAATTCTGAAAAACACTAGCATCTAAATAACAGTGATTTGGGACCCTCCTAACAGAAGCCAAAGGCATCCTCCACCTTGCCACAGACCAATCTGCAGTTTTGATAACAGAGGGTCTCTAGAACATCTGTGGTGGTACAGAGTAGAGCAGTGGAAATGGTGGTATCCAGCAGAGAAGGAAGAGAGAAGATAGTACATCAGCATTACCCAGCAGAGAACCCAGTGTCTGATGGAGCAGTTGGGGCCTGGCGGAAGCCACTGTGCCTGGTAAAGGAGCAGCAGAGCTTCGTAGCACTACGGTTCCTGGAAAAGGAATGGCACTTAATTTGTTTGGGACAACTGTGAAACCTTCCTTGAAAATTCCTAGAAACATCTCTGTATATGACAAAGCCTAGAGGTCCTGCGTATGTTGGTGGGGGTAATAAGCAGTAATATTTAAATTATTATTACTATGATCTCAATTGTGTATGTGTGTATATATGTGTATGTGCGTACATAAATCTTGGCCCACTTATTGTCTTTATCAACCTGAACCATCAGTTTGTAAAATATAGGTTTCCATGAACCAGGTTAACTACCAGAATGTTTCTCTTATTAGTTTATTTTTTAATTAATTAATATATACATATATATCTATGTAATTGTGGGGGGAAAAAGTTTGGGTAATTATTGCCCCTTGCAGGTAACAACAACTAGAATTTATTGAGAAGTTACTATGTCCCAGGCACTGTGCCAAGCACTTTTTGTGCTTTATCTCATTTAATATTAAACCGATGGGTTACAGAAGAGATATCTAGAGTTTATAGATCTTGAATAACTTGCTGCTCCGGTTTGCTAAGCTGCCATTATGCAAAATACCAGAAATAGATTGGCTTTTATAAAGGGGATTTATTAAGTTACAAATTTATAGTTCTACAGCCATAAAAGTGTCCAAACCAAGGCATAAACATGAGTATACCTTCACTGGAGAAATGCCATTGGCATCCGGAAAATCTCTGTTAGCTTGGAAGGCATGTGCCTAGCGTCTGCTTGCTCCCAGGTGCGTTTCAAAACAGCGTTCTCCAAAATGTCTCTAGGCTTAGCTTCTCTGGGCAAACTCGGGGCTAGTATCTCCAAAGCGTCAGCAAAAGTCTGCTTTCAATGGCTGTCTCCAAGTTATCTCTCTAAGTTGCAGCAGTTAACTCCTTCTGTCTGAGCTCTTATAGGGCTCCATTAAACTAATCAAGGCCCACAATGAATGGGTGGGGCCACACCTCCACGGAAATAAATCTAATCAAAGGTACTACCCACAGTTGGGTGGGTCACATCTCCATGGAAACAACCTAATCCAAAGATTCCAACCTAATCAACACTAATACGTCTGCCCCCACTAGACTGCTTCAAAGAACATGGCATTTTGGGGGACATAATGCATCCAAACCAGCACACTTGCCAAGGTTATACAACAGATAAATGATAGAGCCAAATTCAAACCCTTCACATCACAGGAAATGTCATGGTTAATTTACTGTTTCATAGTAAGGAAGTAAAGACTTATATTCTATATTAGTCAAACTTCCATGAAAAGACTGATTAAACACATGCATTTAATTATCCCCCTGAAGCTCCAGTAAAGCAATAGTAAAGAGGATTTTTTTTTTTAAGCATAAACTTGCAAAGACAAAGAAAGAAACATTAGTAACATTTTGAAAACTGGAAAACAGAAGGATGAATGGTAACTGACTTAGAAGACCTGTGGAAAACGAATTCCAAACTGAGTAGGGAAAGTAAAGAATTAATCCAAGATATAACAAAGATCCCTCAAAGGCCCAATATTTGGTAGCAACAGATATACCTACAAGTGAGAGTAAAGATGGACCTAAAATAGAGAACTGACAGTTTAAGAAGCAGTTGGTCCACAGATCCCATCCTTGACTCTACATAGCCCAATATCTTCCTTTTACCTATCCTGAGTAGGCTGGAGACTTATCCCTAGAGAAGATAAAATAAAAGTTTTGTCAACTAAATGGCATAAGCACAGATGAGAGAACCATACTGAAAACAGGAAGAATAACCTTGTTGGGGATGAAATAATGTCCCCCACAAAAGGCATGTTCAGGTCCCAATCCCTGGTCCAGTGGGTGTGAACCCATTTGTAAATAGGACCTTTGAAGACGTTATTAGTTAAGGTGAGCCCAAACTGAATGAGGGTGGGCTTTAATCCAAAATGGCAGAACTCATTACACACAAAGGAAACTAGACACAGAGAAAGAAGCCACAGGGAGTAGCCAGTAGCTGGAAATCAACAGAACCCAGAAGAGAAAGGAGATGCCACCACCTTGTTCATTGCCATGTAACAGAAAACTCAAGGTACCCCAAAGATTGTCAGCTAGCCAGAGGCTCTGAAAAAGTGAGCCAACACATTCCTGTTGTTAAGCCAACCCATTGTATGGTATTTGTTTTTGCAGCTGAGAAACTAAACAAAGGTAATATTTAGAAACTGAATAAGGTAATATTTGAAACCACCCATCCTCCACTGATACCTGAAGAGAGATAGTCTGGATTATAGATTCCAGGCAGGAGCTTGGAAAATCTTCCTCCAGGAAATCTGAGCACCTCATAAGAAAAACCTAAAGATATTCATCTGAGTGGCTGCTGAACTAAAAAGTCATCCAAATCATCCAATAGAGAAACCTATGACCAACAAATTCCATTAAAAAAGCTCTCAATCTTGTTTTTAGTGACCCATTCTTAACTATAACAGATATCCAAGGAATTCAAGATATCAGAAGAAAGTCTCTAACATGAAGGATGCCACAAGAAACAAAAAGTAACTTTGGAGAACAGATCATTCAAGAAAAAGAAAGACTTCGACAACAACAACAAAACCTCATCATTTATGAACTCAAAGAGATAAAAGATATGCAATCCTGAAACAATAATAGGATATTAAAATGACTGTGCAGCAGTAGGATTGGAAGTTGAGGAAGATCCCCTAAAAATATATTTTATATATATAGTATATAGTATATAGATATAGAAGGAAATAGGTAGAAAAAAGTAAGAAACTTATAGGACCATTTCCAGTCTCCAAAAAGCAAAAAGAGAAAAACTAAAGAGAAAAATCATCAGAGAAATAATTTAGGAAAAATGCTCAGAGCTGAATGACGTGAGTTTCCAAACTGACTAGGTCCACCAAGTACACAGTACAATGGGTGAAAATAGATGTACACCAAGGAAATTACAGAACACCGATGCCTTGGTTTCCTCGAGCTGCCAAAACAAAGTACCACAAACTGGAGTGCTTAAAAAAACAGAAACTTATTATCTCACAGTTCTGGAGGTTAAAGTCCAAAATCAAGGTGTCAGCAGGGACGTGATTCTTCTGAAGTCTGTTAGGAAAAATCTGTTCATGTCTCTCCTGGCTTCTGGCATTGGCTTGTCAGTAATTCGTGTTATTCTCTGACTCAGTCATCACAAGGCTTTTTCCCCTCTGTATTCAAATTTCTTCTTCTTATAAGGACACCAATCACATTGGATTAAGGGCCCACTCTACTACTACCAGTAAGACCTCATTTAACTAGCCTAATTTCATCTATAATGACCCTATTTCCAAATAAGATCACATTCTGAAGTACTGAGAATTAGGACCTCAAGGTGTCCTTTCAGGGACACAATTCAATCTATAACAATTGGGGACAAAGAGAAAACCTTACATCCTTTCAGACAGGAAAACCAAGTCAAATACAAAAAATCAGAAATTATAACAGCTTCCGACTTCTCGGTGGAAACATCAAAATCTATACTCAACCAAACTATCAGGTTATATGTGTGGGCAGATTGAAGCCATTATAAATATGCAAGGTCTAAAAAAGTTTGCCTAGAAATTACTCCACCAAAACAAGGAAATAACCCAGTGTAATGAAACACCCAGTGTAGAGAGGTGGCGCTCAATCATTTGCCTGGAAACATTCTTGGTTGTCACATCTGGGAGAGGGGGTGGTATTGGCATCAAGTAGGTAGAGGCCAAGGATGCTGTTAAACAACCTACAATGCACAGGACATCCCCCCACAATAAAGAATTAGCTGGCCCAAATGTGTCGATAGTGCCAACGTTGAGAAACCTGCAGTAAAGAAACAAAATCCAACATAGGAGAAAAGCAAAGGGTGATGGTATAAGGAGACCCTAAAATAACAGTAATGAACCAAGCGTAAAGGGTATCTTAACAGCCTGGAATATGTCAAAGGCTTTGGGAGAAATTTAACAAACAAATTTGATAGAAGACCTGACATATCTGAATACTTTGGGAGGAGGTTTAGTCAAGTGGCAGTTTAGGTTTCAGTTTGTAATCGTAGATAAGAAAAAACCAAGAAAACAAAACCAATTCAAACAAGAAAATTATTGCTTCTAGGGAATATAAAAAGTTGTGCCAACAGGAAAAGTATTCATAAGGCTCAACTGAATAGCAATTTACATATTCAAAATAACATAAACTTTAAATAGTGACCTAACGATACTACATTTTAACTTTATTGGGATGATGGGGTAAGTAAGAAAGATACTAAGGTGTAGTATGTGTGTGAGAGAGGTGAAAGAGAAAAATCCTCATTTTTCATGAGTAGTAAGTCAATAAATAACACCTAAAACTAAAAAAATTAAGAGCATGCTATTTTGGTGGAACTATATATAAAACCTATATCAAGAATATCATTATGAGCACACTGAATTAAATTCTCAATCTATAGGAGGTAGATAAATAGCATACTCATAGTTCCTATTTCTTTAGAGCAAATTAGCATGAAAAAAAGAATTGTTTTACACTTAGAAGAGGAAAATAAGAAGAGTCCAAAACAACATTCTCATTCCTTTTCTCCAATGCCTAGGTATTTTTTTGTGTGTGTATTAGTAAGAAGTTTAGAAGTTCAGACTTTGGTATGTGTAAAATAGGAAATGGTTTGGAAGTAGATAATACTGTTTGGTTGACTCAATTCCTTCAACCAGGGGAAGCAAAAAGAGAATATGGTTTGACAGATCCTGTTCTCAAGTTTACAGTCTCCTAAGGAAAATAATATTTACTCAAGAATGTTAATATAACAAAAAAGACATCTGATCAATTAGCTATAAAAAATACACTAAAATGAAAAAAAAGTTTGTCAGTGAGTAGACTAGATCCAGGTAAACAATGTGATATACAGGATTATTCAATATGGATAATTTTTGGAACATTTTTCTTTGGATTATACTTACGGGCAAGGGAATAGTTTCATTTTACCAAATGCGTAATGGATTACACTTTTATATATTAAAGGGGGAGGGTGGAATTGGCTTTTAAGATCCTGGCTTTGTCAGTTGAATCAGAAATGCTACTTCATTGAATGTCAATAAATTAGGAAGGAACTACTAATTCCCATTAAGAAACTGTGGTTGAAAATGTTAAGCAACTTGTCCAGGGTGACACTTCTCCAAGAAAAACAAAGAAGTCAGGGGTGGAAAGTGGGAACAGAACTAGCACTTACCAACTCTGTAGTAGGTAATGCCAAGTATTTTATATACACTCTCTTTTAAGCTCCACATCATGCTAAAAACAGGTACAACTCATTGGTGTGCTGGTAAATAAATGGCCCTCTGGGGGGGGGGGAATGTGTGCACATCTGTACATACAAAATTTATTTAAAAATTTTATTGACATAAAGCATGTGTACAGCATACAACCTACATACAAAATATAATACTCTTATTTTGAAATCCATATAGCCAGTTGATTCTCACAAAATGCTTTCATTGATTTTTTTGTGGAACTCTTGTATCCAATAGCCAACCTATGGTTGTAATTCAACCATCATTTAACAATCCTAATCTGCTAAGTTTTTCCAAAAAATTTATTGTCAATAAATGTGATAATGTGATCTGTTAACTTACCATTTTTCACCCTCATACAAATTATGCTCATTAAACTGAAATCTCTTTCAGCTTTAGCATTACCAACTATAGTAGTGCTTTTTTAGCTTTTTGTCTAGTTGCAGGGATTGGAATGCTTGATTCTATATTACTCTCTACAAAAGCCTAAAAATCATTTAAATCAATTTCATGTTTTAAAATTTCACTTAAATGGCACAATTTTTTTCCACCAGCTATCTATAGTAAAATCAGTTCTTCATTAGGCCAAGTAAGTGGTTCTAATAAATAAAATACTTAAAAATGCATTCACACTGCCGTCCCCCCTACGTGGGATCAGACACCCAGGGAAGTGAATCTCCCTGGCAACGTGGAATATGACTCCCAGGGAGGAATGTGGACCCAGCATCGTGGGATGGAGAACATCTTCTTGACCAAAAGGGGGATGTGAAAGGAAATGAAATAAGCTTCAGTGGCAGAGAGATTCCAAAACGAGCCGAGAGGTCACTCTGGTGGGCACTCTTACGCACACTTTAGACAACCTTTTTTAGGTTCTAGGGAATTGGGGTAGCTGGTGGTGGATACCTGAAACTATTAAACTACAACCCAGAACCCATGAATCTCGAAGACGGTTGTGTAAGAATGTAGCTTATGAGGGGTGACAATGGGATTGGGAATGCCATAAGGACCAAACTCCACTTTGTCTAGTTTATGGATGGATGTGTAGAAAAGTAGGGGAAGGAAACAAACAGACAAAGGTACCCAGTGTTCTTTTTTACTTCAATTGCTCTTTTTCACTCTAATTATTATTCTTGTTATTTTTGTGTGTGTGCTAATGAAGGTGTCAGGGATTGATTTAGGTGATGAATGTACAACTATGTAATGGTACTGTAAACAATCGAAAGTACAATTTGTTTTGTATGACTGCGTGGTATGTGAATATATCTCAATAAAATGATGATTAAAAAAAAAAAAAAAATGCATTCATTGGAGGACCCAATCCCAAACAACCAAATCAAACAATCGGAGGAGACACAGTACTTGGGGCAATTAATCAAAGGACTACAGTCAAATAATGAGAGCATGGCACAGGATATAAAGGACATGAAGAAGAACATGGCACAGGATATAAAGGACATAAAGAAGACCCCAGAAGAGCATAAAGAAGAAATTGCAAGAGTGAATAAAAAAATAGAAGATCTTATGGAAATAAAAGAAACTGTTGGCCAAATTAAAAAGACTCTGGATACTCATAATACAAGATTAGAGGAAGTTGAACAACAACCCAGAGTCCTAGAAGACCATAAAACAGAAAATGAAAGAATGGAGAACAAAATCAAAAAAATCAAAATGGATCTCAGTGATACGATAGATAAAATAAAACATCCAAATTTAAGACTCATTGGTGTCCCAGAAGGGGAAGAGAAGGGTAAAGGTCTAGAAAGAGTATTCAAAGAAATTGTTGGGGAAAACTTCCCCAACCTTCTACACAATATAAATACACAAAGCATAAATGCCCAGTGAACTCCAAATAGAATAAATCCAAATAAACCCACTCCAAGACATACTCTGATCAGACTGTCAAATACTGAAGAGAAGGAGCAAGTTCTGAAAGCAGCAAGAGAAAACCAATTCATTACATACAAAGGAAACAACATAATACTAAGTAGTGACCACTCAGCGGCCACCATGGAGGTGAGAAGGCAGTGGCATGACATATTTAAAATTCCGAGAGAGAAAAATTTCCAACCACGAATACTTTATCCAGCAAAACTCTCCTTCAAATTTGAGGGAGAGCTTAAATTTTTCACAAACAAATGCTGAGAGAATCTGCCAATAAAAGACCTGCCCTACTTCAGATACTAAAGGCAGCCCTACCGACAGAGAAACAAAGAAAGGAGAGAGAGAGATAGCGAACTATAACAGACATATATAGAACCTTACATCCCAAATCACCAGGACACACATTTTTCTCTAGTGATCACGGATCTTTCTCCAGAATAGACCATATGCTGGGACATAAAACAAGCCTTAATATATTAAATAAAAAACAATTGAATACATTCAAAGCACATTCTCTGACCACAATGGAATACAAATAGAAGTCAATAATTTTTGATTTGTAACTCCACAATTTACTTCCTACAGGATATAAAATACATAAACTCTAATGACAAATCAGTGGTTTTGGACTCAATGTAAAATATGTAATTTTTGACAAGAACTATATAAAGGTGGGGGAATGGAGGAGTCTAGGAACATAGTTTATGGGTGCTATTGAAGTTAAGTTGGTATCAAAGAAAACCAAGATTGTTATGGATTTAAGAGGTTAAATTGAAGCCCCACAGTAAACACAAAGAAATTATCAGAGAATATGACCATAGAGATGAAAAGTAGAGTATGGGTTATGAGAAGTGGGGGAAGGGGCAATGGGGAGTTAAGAATTAAGTGTAGGGTTGCTGTTTGAGGTGAAGGGAAATTTCTAGTAACAGATGGTGGGAAGCTGATAGCATTACAACATTCTAAATGTGATTAATCCCACTAATGGAATGCTAGGAAGGGGGTGGAATGTGAAGATTTAGGCTGTATATGTGTTTCCACAATTGAAAAAAAAAAAAAAAGACAGTCTAAATAGATGACAATTGAATGCCCAGGATGATCCTTGACGGGATCTGAGGATGGAGGACAGGAGGCTCAAAGGGACACAGTTGGGACATAAGGAAAAAAAAAAAAAGGAAATATAGAATGTAAGCTTTGTATCAATGTTGAATTTCTTGAACTTCTTAGCTGTGCTTAATGGGATTGCATAAAAGAATGTTCTTGTTCATGGGAATTGTATATGCGAATTATATTGTTTGTTCAAGGATGTATGCAGCTTGCTCTCATATGTTCAGAAGACAGACCAATAGATGATGGATGATAGATAGGGAGGGAGGGAGGGAGGAAGGGAGGGAAAGAAAGAAATGGCGGTATGACAGCATGTTAAAGTTGATGGATTGGGGTATCGGGGGAGGGGAGTCAGGGTATGCTGTGTATGGGGTTTGTATTGTTTTGCAACTGTTCCTGTAACTTTGAATTTATTTCAACATAAAATTTTTAAAAAAATGCATTCGTTGTTTTTGTCTAATAAAATACAAAAATTCATTAATTTCTAGTGACATTTTCCTAAGAAGAGCTTTGAATTTATTTTTATTAAATGGAATGTCTTTAAATTTACCTGACTTATTCAAATCTTTAGCTTGCGATTCTTCCAATGCTACACTTTAAATTTCCCAAATTTCCTTAATTTATAGTACACTTGACTAATTTTTTGCTTTCTGGATGCTAGTTGATCTTGACTGCAATGCAATTAAAAGTAATAAAAATTCTTCAAGAACATCAATCATTAAAGCAAGATCTTGCAAGAAACTAATGTTACTTAATCTTGTCAAATCATAATAAAAAGAAAAAGTGCACATATAATGCAGGATATGCATGCTACACAATAGTAGCAGCTCATTAACTGCATGCCACCCATATTTGAGCTCAGTTATTGACCAATTTTAATCATTTCAAGTTTTTTAGTTACAGTTTGTAGCTCGGTTTTATTTTTATTAGACTGGTGATAATCAATAAATTTAATCCAGAATATTTTAATTGAATGTCTTGTTTTATTTCAGATACTGAACTGCAACTGATGGCTTAAACAGTGCCAAATGATTTTAGGAAAATTTTCTAACAACTTTGTAGCCACTCCAGACTTCCTTCTCAGTATTGTACCAGTACCACTAAAACAATTTGCTTTCAAATATTCATTATTAAAGCTACAATCATTTAGAGTAGACAATAATGTATTGGAAATACACCCTGTTCTGGCTGACAATTCTTTTAAAGCAACAGATCATTACCAGTACAGAAGCTAACTGAACTGTGTACTGGAGATTAATCACTAAATGCTTTTCTTCGAAAGTGTAGATACCTTACTAATTACGGCACAGATTTTGGCATTCTCTTCTACATATTACTATATATCTTCATATTTAATTTATTTTGCATTATTTTCTGCTATTCTTATTGCAATGCATCATTTATGTAAATAATTGCCTAAATCTACATGTCTTTCTCTTTTAATTCTATTGACCATCCTCACAATCAATAAAGTCCTATTACATTTTACCAAACTGCTAATAGTATTAAAAACTTTCATAAGAGCATAATATTTTTATTGCTTGGTTTATACACTAAATTGGAAATTGAGTCATTAGTTGATACTTTAATCAAATCTTGAATTTTAGTACAGTCTTTAGAAATAACACATTTACTAATTTTTTTTGTTGTTGTTTACAAGTTTGCCTAGTAGTTTTATTAGCATCAACTGGGGTTCCTAATATTACTTCCATTCTTTGCACACATGGACATGTCTTTCTTCTGCCACTCCTAGTTGCGGAACTATCAAACAATACTTACATCCTAATTTACATTCTTTTATTTCAAGCCATTTGCACTGTTCTATAAACATAAAAGCTTATTTTTCATTCCAACAACCTGGAAATGCAAGATTATCTTTTTCTTCCTTTGATGAATATGATGGTTTTCTTCAATGATTGGCCATTCCACAATTTTGGCATTTGTTTCCATTAGCTTAGATGCCCCACAGTTTTCATTCTTATTATTTTCTGTGTCTCTTTCCACCTTCTTCAGATTTAAAAAATAAAGCAAATCACTCTGCCACTTTGGCATTTTAGGGATCAGAACTTGAAAAATAATTTTATGTTATGTTAGTAAAATTCACAAGACCACTGGGGATTAATGTAAAAATCCTAATGTTTTTTTTAAAAAACATGATTTAGAAAATAACATGAATTTTAATCTAAAATACCTCCTTTTTCAGTTTACACCTATACCTTTGGTGTGACTTGCTATTCCTTGCAAGATGCACTACTGGTTTTGATAATTCTTTTTCCAATAATATGCCACAAAATCAGACTATGAATAAATACTCGATTGCTTTTTGATTCAGCGAAGAAGTTGCCAAAGGAGTGTAGTTCAGACACGAATGTTTGTTGACATTTTCCTTTAAGTTAATAAGTAAGATGAAAGTGAAACAATGAAAAGGTACTTTGGAACTTCACTCCTTTGTCAATGACATGAGCAACTTCTTTGCTGAATTGGATAATAATTTTCAAACACTGGAAGAATATTTCCTCAATTTTTTGTGCTATTCAGAATGTAAAGGCCACAGACAGCACTCTTAAGTTTAATGGGCATTATTGATATTTTCTCCAACATCCTGCTGCTTGTTTTTTAAATAAGGCTTTATTGGAACACAGTCCCGCCCATTTGTTTATGTATCATCTATGGCTGCTTTTGCTCTTCAGTGGAAGAGCTGGGTAGCTGTGACAGAGACCATATTTCCTGCAAAGACTAACATATTTACCATTTGGCCGTTTACAGAAAAAGTTTGCTAATACTTGGTCTAGAAAATCAACAAATGATAAATCAAGCCCTTATTTGTAACATATGCCAATTTCCATGGTGTAAATCCTCCCACTTACAGCCAATTCCACACTATCAAGGTGGCAGTGGCATCTGAACACAAAGTTTGTGACAGATGCAAATATGATATGGTATTTCCACCATACAGATAAAATAGACAACCTCAAGAGCAGAGCCATGGATGAAGTAAATTTCATTGATTAAAAATGAAAAAAAAAATTATGAAATGATGAGTTTTGAGGATTTATTTTTGTTTTCAATGTAACGTATTTAATTGTAAGTTTCTATAATTCAATTTTTAATAATGGTTGTGCTTTAACAACCGGATCATAAAATTCCTGAAAATTTAGCAATCAACCCTGCAAACTGATAAAAACTGCTGCAGAATACTACTACTAGCTCTATTTTCAAAAAGACATTAAGGGAGTCCCCCTTACGTGGGACCTAACTCCCAGGGGTGTAAATCTCCTTGGCAACACAGGATGTGACTCCCAGGGATGAATCTGGACCCGGCATCGTGGGATTGAGAACATCTTCTTGACCAAAAGGGGGATACAAAATGAAACGAAATAAAGTTCACTGGCTGAGAGATTTCAAATGGAGTTGAGAGGGCACTCAGCTGGGCACTCTTACGCACTACATGGATAAACCCTTTTTAGCTTGTAATGTATTGGAATAGCTAGAAATAAATACCTGAAACTATCAAACTCCAACCCAGTAGCCTTGACTCTTGAAGACGATTGTATAACAATGTAGCTTACAAGGGGTGACAGTGTGATTGTGAAAACCTTCTGGATCACACTCCCTTTATCCAGTGTATCAGTAGAAAAATGGGGACAAACACTAAATGAAAAATAGGGTGGGATGGGGGGATGATTTGGGTGTTCTTTTTTACTTTTATTTTTTATTTTTATTCTTATTCTTTCTGGTGTAAGGAAAATGTTCAAAAATATTTTTGGGTGATGAACGCGTAACTGTATCATGGCATTATGAACAGTTGATTGTACACCATGGATGACTGTATGGTATGTGAATATATCTCAATAAAAGTGAATTTAAAAAAAAAAAAAGACATTAAGGGAGGCTTTGAGAGAACAAGAAATATGCCTAGTTGGGAAGTGGTTGAGTCAAGATTCAAATCTAAGTTCTAAACTCTGACCCAACTTGGTTAGTCTCTAGTGAAGATCAGGGTCCCTGCTGGCTTAATTAAAAAAAAAAAAAAAAAAATTAGAAGACATATATTGAGGGACCTCAGCATGTAAGGGAAAGCATTTTCTGGACTACCATTCTAAGTTGATATTACATGCTCTTTCACATTCCCAGGCTGCCTGCCAGTTTCGTTAGAGTCTTGACGCTGGATATTTGAGGCAGGAAGGGGACAGCTGGTTGGTCTATTTATCACCCGCTATCGGAAATTTCTATTCTTCAAAATTTCCCTCAACTGCTTTAGGATGTGTAATATAGGAGTTTACCATCATCAGCCCCTTAAAATACTTATCAAGCTGCATGCACTCTGAAAAACTTAAGAAAACTTGTGGTCTGAAAACGTACTACAGGGAAGGGGTACAGGAATGAGAAAGAACACTATCAAAGGGCACTCATACAGTTGCACAGTACTGGGGAAAGTATCTGGAGGGCAGGATGGTCAAGTGCTAGGTTCTCACTGCATGTTCTCTAAACCCTTTCTATAGTAATATACAGCTCCTATTCTGAGTGTAGGAATACTACCTGTGAGAGCTGCTGGAGAACTTGGAGATCAGTTGCCCTCGTCCAACCACTCCATTCTCATGAGGAAACTCAGATCCAGTGAGAGATAAGACAGCTCTTAGCCAGGTAAGGGCCTTCTCTTTCCACATTCTCCACAGCCGGAGAGTGGCCAAGGCAGGATCAATTTATAGCTCTTTCCTCTACACCACAGTGTCTCCTCTAAAACACTTTTCCCTGCACAGAACTTACTCCGAAGGCGCCAGGAACCTAGTTGGGAGTTGGCCTACTTGCGCTTAGAATAAACGTCCCAGTAACTCCTGAGTCAAAACGCAGTAACTCTGAGTTGGAGGGGGTGAAGGTCAAAGTAAAGCAGCACAAAGACTGAGGCTGCAAAACGGCACGGATTCTTCAGAAGGGCGTGAACAAGCAGAACGGTTTCCGAAGACGCCGCCACGCCTCTTGCAACGCCAGCGCCCGGCGCAGCCAAGGAAAGAGCGAGCAGTCACAAGGACCGTGCACGCAGCCATTGGCGCGCACGCTCGGCCCGGGGCCGCACGGAGACTGGCTGGCGTGCGCGCCCCCGCAACGGCGGTGGGCGGAGTCCTGGGCGGGGCTCTGAGCTGGACCGGGGCGGGGCCGTGGGTGCTTAAGGTACAGCAGCTTGCTCGCGACAGGTGCGCGAGGTAGAGCACCGGGGACCCATTGCAGAGCTGGTAACAGCTCAGAGATAAGACAGCTCTTAGCCAGGTAAGGGTCTTCTCTCTCTCCACATTCTCCACAACCGGCTTCCCTCTTTCTCCCGCGACTGCTGGGCTGAGGGAGTACAAGGACCCTGAGCCCCTCCCCTCGAGAGCGGTAGGCGATGCTCCTCTGCCCTTTCTTCACTTCTGGGTGCTGCTCTGGGATTGGGAGTAGTTGTGTAGGGCTGAGCCTTTGCTGTCTAAGGACGGAGCTGATAGGACCCCCTCCTCTCCCACCGGGAACACTCCTTTCTAGCTATATACTTTTTTGTTGTGTTGAAGGACGGTGGCAGTTCATCAAGATTCAGTATACCCTCCCAGGGAAATACTCTGAGCCTTTCCATTCTTTATTTTCAGCCATTCTCTCCTTTTTCGATTTTTCTCTCCTTCCATTCCTCAAACTGAACTCTCTTCAGGACACTTGCGCCCTTTGAGGTATGTTGGGAACATAGCAGTCCTTATAACTGGCTGTGTCATCCCCGAATCGCTGTCGTGCATATATCGTTGGCACCCGTCACCGCCATACGTAGGTGTTAATATTAGGTAACTGTACACCCCTGGCTACACCTACTAAAGCTTGATGTTGTAGGTGCTTGGAGCCAACCATCTGGCACCCTCTCTTGCCTCCTTACTGGGTTTACAGCAACGTTTAACTGATCCTTGGTGAGAGATATTTGAACTATTGTCTTGCACCTAATTCCCACCTTCTAAAAATCTGCCTAATTCAGATGGTTCTATTGACTTGACTTTTCAAGTTAGTCAGAGGTACTTAGGGAGTTATCATTCTTTAAGACAATGCCCCTTTTGGGGAGAAGGCTTCATTTGCATTAAGATATTCTTTTTTTTTTTCTTTTGATTTAAGTGGTTAAATGGAATACTTTTTTTAATGGAATGCTTTTTATCTGCATAATTACTTCTACTATTCAAAATGATAGACATTTCAGGAACCATAAAATAACTCTTCTGAGGTCTGATAGAGACGCAAAAGAAGATAACCTTCAGCAAAAATTTTCTAATTTCCTGTGGTGTTATAGCTTGATGGAGAACAAACAAATTTTAAGTAGACCTTCCAAAAGTTATAGAGTTGCAGGAAAGAAGATTAAAAAAAAAATGTGTGTACTTATATATACTTCTTTGTTTTGCATTGACAGAACAGCACATAACATTGTAGTAGATAATTACTTTAAGAACCGATTTCATTTGTGGCCATAACAAGTGCCTCTTGTTGGGTCAGTGCTCCTGTGGATTCAAAGTTCAAATATCCTACCATAAAAAAAGCTTAAAATCAAAGAGGATAGGCAAATCCACACATAAAATTTATATCATTAGTGACGTCAGTGCTATACTAAAGGTCAGCCCAGGGTGCAGTAGGAGCACAGAGAATATAGGATTTTCCCTACTTCCTCTTCCACTTTTCCTTAAAAACAGAACAAACAAATCAACAACAACAACAATAAATCCTGTGAGTTCTCTTCAGACTCTGTGTTTGGATCACTGTTATATTTCTTAACTTATGTTCTGCCAACTCGGTGGTCTTTTGAAGATGGAATTAATTTAAGATGTCGTTAATTCTGTGGCATTTCAGTAAATAGTGATGGAGCTATTTTCACTGTTCAATGCTTAGGCCCAAAGCATTGTCGTCAGGTAGTCCTGGAAGTGCAGAGCATCTGGGAAGAGAACAGTGTATGGGCATCATTAGCAAAGCATTGTCGTTTTGTAAGAATTGCTTCATTGTGTAACTTTGTTTAACTTGGTACACTCAAGCTTTTTCCAGATTCTGGTTAAAGATGGGGCCAAATTTCAAGCTACTAATAATTTACCTAGGAAGAGAAAACTTCGGAAGTGAAAAAAATTCTATTAGCAGCACATCTTGGGTGATAGAGGATATATTTTCCTGCTAAGGTGTACTCAAACTGTCTTTTCTATTTTTGGGAGGATGGCATGGGCAGAGTCGGATGAGGGTGGAGGGTGGTTTGCAGCACAGAAAGGATCAAAAGTGTTTCAGGATTCTTTGCAGTTTTGGTGATCATAAATTTATAGTAATCTTCAGAGCTCTTCATATAACTGCAGGCTGTTATTATGGTAATTGTCTACTGCGTGCCAGTGTTCTTGTATACAGATTAACATGACATAGCCACCTTCTACATTATGTTTTTCACTTTTTAAAAGGGGTTTTCAGTTAATAATATAAACGGTGGTTGTTTCTTTTAGTGCTTTGAGCCATGCTACTTGATGAACACATTTCTTTGACATTCCTTATCTCCTTTCTTTCTCTTTATACTCCAGGACAGTGGTTGCCACCAGGAATTTTTGGAAAGGTAGCGGGTATATATGCATGTATTTTGGGTAGCTACAATGATTATGTTGTACTGTCTTTTGCCTAATCCCATTCCCATTTTTATTTGGGTCTTACTGTTTTAATTATATATTGGGGGGGGCAGGGGGAGTGTTCTTTTGTTTATTAGGAGCTTTTGGAGGTAAAGTTTAATGAGTGGAGTGATAAAGTAGAAAATGTACAGAAATTAAAACTGTGATATTTTTAACACTCATTGTTATGAGGGGCCAGGGCCTATGACTGATGAAGCTGCACTGCAAACTAGAAAGGGTGCTGGCTTGAGAGTCGGGATTCCCGAATAGGTGTTATCATCAACCACTTAGGTGATCTTGGGCAAGTCATTCCTTCTCTATTAGCCTCAGCTTAAAATGAGAGGGTTAGGCTGTTGATCCCAGTCTCTGCTGAATGGATGAATTTTGAGCTACTACTCTCTTAGACATTCTGGGATTACCTAACTCTTCATCCATATTAGATATATGGAGCCTGAGGAAAGACTGAATGCATTAAAAACAATTTTCACTGAAGTAACAAAAGGCTTTGTGGAACAAGGGACAATTTAATGTATTTGTGACCTTTTTCTCTCGGGACAAAGGAAGTTTCAAAGATTGGTATTTTTGGGCACTCCCATAGACCAACCCTTGGGAACCGGGCAAAGTCAGTCATAAGAACCCTGCTGGGCTATGACACAAAGCCCCATCATTTCTAATGGACATCATGAACCAGGTCTGATTTTATGACAAGAGGCTTAAATTTCCAAGCCAAGTTATTTATAACAACTTCCACTATTCCATACAGTAACTAATCTTAGTGTTTCCCTTTGTCATTTATATGAGCTCTTCATTTTTAAGAATATTAATTATTTGTCCTGTGGTCAGATATTTAACCAGGTGTTTACCTTTTAATTTCATATATGATACATTGTTACCTAACATACACATCTTTTTCTTTGGGATTTCTTTTGTTGCTTTTATTTTTAGAAGATCTTTGCCATCTGAGATGGATTAAATGCTCACTTTCATTTCCTTCTATTTTGGCATTTTTTACTTTTTATATTTAACTTTTTAACTTGTTTTGCATTTATTCTGGAGAACCAAACCAATATGTTTAGTGCCTGTTCATATCTTCTAAGCTACAGATCCATATTTCTAGCCACGTGTTAGACCACATGGATGGTCTACCTGGTTTCTCTAGGGAGGAAATTTGACATCTTTAGCACTTCAGTCCTTCTCTCCTCCCACATTTAATCAGTCGCCAAATTTTGTTGATTCTACCCCAACAGTAGCGATAGCTCTTTAACCAGTCGTCCAGTCCAGAGCCTTCTTAAATTTGCCAGAGTCCTTGAGTAATCCTCCCAGTTGGCTTCAGTTTTCCTCTTTCAGTCCAGAGCTGTGAAAATATGGTTCCCTTGACTTCTTGCATCACAATCATGGTTAAAAAGATAGATTCCCAGGTCCCATCAAGATACAAATCAGTATATCTGGTGATATAGTAGGGCTTGGAAATCTGCAAGTGCCTGAAGAGATACATATCATGCTTAAGGTGAACCAGCATCCAAGTAAATTAAGCACAAATTTCTCTGCATGCCATTCAAGACCCCCACACCTTGGCTGCCTATTTTTCCAGGCTTATCTCCCATTAGACCACCCCACCCACTTGGCACTGTAGCCATGCTCTGAGTCAGTTTCCTGGACCCACCCTATCCTTTCCTGCCTCTGTGCCTTTGCTCATGCAGTTCCCATAGGCTAATGCTCCCCACCACCACCACTCCTGTTGAAACACTTATCCTTAAGAGCCCAAATCAAATGCTACCTTTTTACTAAGCCTTTTCTAATGTCTTCTGTTTGAATGAATGTCTCCTCCCCATTCTTCACTTAGCACTTTATTTTTACTTCATTTTTTACCTTAATGCTGTCACTATTTATGAACTATTGCTTCCTTGGGCGATTCTAAGTGTGGAAACCATGACTTTCCTTTTTATTTCACAGCCATCATACATATAGTAAGCAATTAAATACCCAGAGAGTATGTGAAACATATCAGAGCTTGCAAACACACTATCATATAACAGTGTTTGACTTTGCAGTACACTTAGAATGAACTTTAAATCTTTTGACTATTGCTTATAAATCATTATTTCATCTGGCTGCTCCTCATCTCTATACCTTCATCTCATCCTTCTCTCATCATGCACTCCCTACCCATATCATTCCTGCCACGGGTCCTTGGCTTTTGCCATTTCATCTGCCTGGAGAACTCTCCCCACCTGCCCCCCGCCCCCATCTCTTCTCTTCACCTGGTTGGCTACCTGTTTCCTCCCTGTCATTCAGGTTTCAGGTTAAATGTCATTCCCTGACCAGTACCTAAAGTAGCTACCCCTTTTCCTATCACCACTCCAATTACTCTTCTCATATTTCCTTCACAGCACTAATTACAGTCAATTGTCCTGCTTCCCCAGTAGAACGGAAGCTTCATGAGAGCAGAGGACTTGTTAACATTATATTCTTTAACACAGAGCACTGCCTAGCACATGGTAAATGCTCAATAAATATTCGTTGAATTGATAAATAATTCTTGAAGATAGACTTCTCATTTTAACAAGTCTTGTTATGGTTTGCAACCTAGTGTTTATTGTTTTGTTTTGATTTATTTTGGGTTTTTTTTGCAGATTAATTGCTTTATGCATTTATTTGCTAATATATTAATGCAACTAAGAGGAGACAAAAAGCTCACAAATAACTCAACAGTTTCATAAGATGCATTACAGGAAAAAGTGACTAAGAAGGATGAACAGTATCCTGTGATCTTGATGGATGCATTCTTGGGGGAGGTAGACCTTGCATTACTGGTGGAGGCGGTCTCATTCCTGGGTGGGGGGTGGGGGGGCATGCCTGTCTGTGTCCTTTGAGCAGGGGGGAGTTTTGTTTTTTTATTAAATGGACAACAGCTAGGGTAGTTTCATCAGGGTTCAAATCAGGTAGAAGTCTCATAGGATTTCTGAAGGGAGAAGGACAAAGGTTTGAATACTGTGACAACCCAGGATTCAGGTTTTCCAAGGTAGTCCCAGGATGTAGGCCACTATTTTACTACTACTGATGGCATCTACTTCTCAGGTTATTATTATGGGACAATACAAGTTTATCAGTTCCCATTACATTTTAAAAAGCAAATATAGCAGAACTAGAATCCAACTGACTAGAACCCCTAACAAGCAGAATTTTTCTTCTGCTCTTCTACTCTAGGAAAACTAGAAATAAGAAAGCCACCTAGGATCCTCAAGGAAAGATGAAATTATTTTCCTTATACTGTACTCCCTGAAATAGAACAGTTGACTGATTAGAAAGATTTTCAGCAGCAGCTTTAAACAAGGGTTTTCTTATTAACATCTAGTTGAACCAGACAATGTAACTAATCAGTTCTAACTTCTGTTTTTCTTTATTGGGTAGCCTTAATTTTAAATTCCATCATTTCCTTAAACTGGCTTAAATTTTTATTAATATTATAGTAATGCTTACTTTTATAGCAGTTTATAGTTTTCAAAGTACTTTTACTTTATTCTCTAATTTAATCCTCATAACCATGCCTTGTGAACTAATACCTGTATTTGAGATGAAGAAACCAAGGCCCAAAGAGTTTGATTGACTTCCCCATGGCAACTGAAAGACCACTAACTAATAAATGCCTCTTAATATTTTTTTTTACAATACCATATTTGATGTAGTTTTTAGGGTATAAACATTAAAATTCAATAAAAACGTTAGCAAGAAAATGTTTGTAACTGATGCTTAAGAAATAAGACATGCAACAGTGGTCCAAGTATGCAGCAAAATTTTATCACTTCTGTGTGGTTTGATAATTCTGTATGTGACCAGACTTAGTTTTGTTTGTCCATGATTAAAATATTGTTCAGTGTTAGCTTCTCATATTTTTACAGAAAGGAAAGATTAGGGAACTTGTGTAGAGAAGAGTCACTTTTCAGTAAACTGGTTTTCTTCATTCTCTTGCTTGAAGAGATTGGTTAAATTGATCTGAACTGCCTCTTCAGATTGAGCAAGGCCTGAAAAAAACACGTCATCTAAAATTTCAGATAAGAAGAATGGAAGCCAGGCCCTTCCTGGAAATGGCTGGAGTGAAACTAAGAAGCCCTGTTTTGGAGAAAAGTTCATTAATTATTAAGGACAAAGGACTAGTATAAGAAGGTTATGTCTTTAAGGGAAGCAACTTTCTTAAAATAATTTTGTGTATTTCTTCTGTTTTGAAGCTGTAAAGAAAGAATCTTAAATTAGCTACTTTGTCTTAAGTAAGTGTGGAATTGGCAAGACTTGTGAACATGTCATTTTATAGGTACTTTTCTAATTGGGATATTGTTGAGCGATGAGGCAACTAAGCATAACATTTTTTCATTTGTATAAGTTATTTTTTGAGCTCCTGCATTGTACCAGCCACTGATATTTGGTGCAACTGATATTAAGATATGGAATGGTACAAAGATTAAAGGAGAAACAGGCTGTTCAGAGTAAACCTAAGCTTTGTTTAAAGGCCTTGGTCAAGTGTAAATTTCCACGTTTCCAGTTAAATAACTATGTCTTTCTCTACTTTTCACTTTAAACTTGAAGTTCCTGACGTAATTATCTGCTTTCTTACTAAGATATTCTTTATTATGTGTGAAAAAAGATGCTGGGGGAGAAAACCCCACTCCATTGGATTATGTTTGCCCTTACAATGAGTTAATTATCAACTTGAGGAAGAACCAAGTATATAAATAACAAATTAGATTATTTGGGAGAGAGGTGGAGTTAAAACAAACTTGGATTAGAGCTGATAATTTTTTTATTTAAAGGGAAAAAAAAAGATTAGAAAACTTCTTCAGTAGTTCTTTATGACAACTTTTAGACCAGACTCAGTTTTTAAGGTTGTAATTGGAAGTTCCTCTTCTACCTGTCTAAAGAGGATTTGTGAAGATTCCACAATTATGCAATAAGCTAATTTGGGTTTCAAATCTGCAAGAAGAAAGATATTCAAATGAATGAATAAAGTAATAGACACCATATAGGAAAGTTACAGTTACATCATTTTCAACATAGACTTTTTACAGAGGTCTTGGTAACACCTAAAATCTGGCTCTAAGAAGGTACAATGTGACAGAGATTTAGACCTTTCTATGTAGAGAGATGAGCAGGTCTGGCAATCACTACCAGTTTCTCAGAGATGACCTTAGAGATGCTTGTTTGTTATCACTGACAACAGAAATAAGTTGACCCCGAAATGCAGCGTACACTAGCACTGCTTTTCTGGTTTATTCTCTCTGCTGGAGGTTATTTTGTTTCCAGTTCAGCCTCCTAAAATATGAATAAGAACTAACGTTTACTCAACCTCTCTATACTTAACTTTATAACCTCTCTATTTAACTTCATCTATAAAGTGAGGACAATAATATTCCTTACTTCTGAGTGCATTATTGTGAGGGTTAAATACGTTTTTATGTGCAGGGCAATTAAAACAGTATCTGGCACATGGTAAAAACACAGTAAATGTTAGCTTCTTTTCATTACCAACTACTGTTATTATTAAGCCCTGAGCTAAAAGAACATTTTACTGATGATGAAACTAAGGTTTAGAGTCAATTTCCTGAGGTTACCCAGTAATTAAGACCCAAGATGCCGGTTTGAGCTGAAAGGAGCCCGGGGCAGAGCCAGTTTACGTGTGGAGCAGGCCGGGGTGCCTGTTGCAGCCCTTACCATTTCCAGTTTAGAGACCCTTAGCAGGATTAGAGGTGGGTCTGTCTTAGATATCAGGAAAATACAGTTTGCAGTAAGTTGTTAGAGCATGAACATTAGAGTCTTTCAGACTGTTTCAAATCCTTGGTTCTGCCACTTTCTAGCTGTGTGACCTTGAGCAAGTTATTTAACCTTTCTGAGCTTCAGTTTCTTCCTCCATAAGATGAGAAAAATAATATTTGCTTCATGGTATTGTAAGGATTAAGTGAGTAGATCAGAGGAAGTGATATAACAAATGTGAAGCTCCTGGCATGTGACCAGTGTTCAAGAACTGGTCCCCAGGTTTATGCGAATGTGACCTAAACTTTTAACTGATTCTGACATAGTCCATCAAGATCTTGGTGACCTGGGTCTGTGTCTGCCTCCCTGCTCTGGCCTAATAACCCTGAGTCCAAGCCAGACCTAAACTCCCAAAGCTGGTTTTGTGTTGGAATCATAGGGGAGCCTTTTCAGAAAAATAAAAGGTGTTTGGAAACCACATGGAAAATTCAGATTCCATAGGTGATCCTGATATTCAAAGCAACCCCTGCCCAACTGGAAGCACTGGACTGGCTAATAGAGGGTAGTGGCTGACACACAAGCCAAAACAGTGTTTTTAGTGCCTGGGTTGTCACGTAGTGTTGGTCAGACTTCTCGCAGGGCGTGCTCTGGTGGGAACAGTAATGAATAGTCAAGGGGTGGGTGCCTACAGAGGGGAACTCTGCAGAAACGAAGATCTCATCTGTACAGTCAGGCAGCATTTCTATGTGGAAAGAATTTTAATGAGATCTGGATAAGAATCAGACACCAGGAAAGGACAGCTGCTGTGGGAGGCAATTTTAATTGTTCAGGGAGTTACACAGGATATTGAGAAAGTCCATCTGCAATTTAAAAAATTAAGTTGTAGAGATAATAAATAATTTATAAATGACATTTTAAAAATAAATGTAGTCTCAAAAGTAAATGTATTAAGTGGTCAGTAAACATTTGGGAGTCTATTCAATCACACTCATAATTAAAGGAATGAAAACTGAAACTAGAAATGTACCATTTTTCACCCATGTCCTATCAGATTGGAAAAAATGAAAATGATTAATAATCTGCAATATTGACAAGGGTATGGAGAATAGGCTTTTTCATAATAGCTGATGGTTCAAATATACATTGATACAAAAAATATATATAAATTGATGCAACTCTTTTAGGGGAATTTGGGAATGTCTTAAAAATTTAAATGAATAGGACTTTTGAACCAGAAATGCTACTTCTAGGAATTTACACCATAGATACACACCTCCACATTGGCAAAAGTACAGAGATACTCGTTGCAGTCTTGTTCATAATAACAAAGAACCTAAAGCAACCTAAAGGGTCATTGACAGGAGCCTGGCCAAATAAGCTATAGAATATTACAATGAAATACTACGTAGTACCAAAAGGTTGAGGTAGATCTTTATGTTCTGATGCAGAAAGATGTCCAAGAGGAAAAAAGTAATGGCTGCATAGTCATCGTTACTTTTCAAAATGCAAGTGTTAACATGTGACATGTGTTAACATCACTGTGCCTCAGTGTCCTCATCTGTGAAATAGTAATCATAATAGTATCTACCTCATGAGTTGTTGTGAAGATAAAATGAGATGATATACAGAAAGCGTTCAGAGTGGTGACTGACACACAGTGCTTATGTTTGCTATTATTATTCCATACATAGATACTGTCATAAAGTTTATACTCAAAACTGTGACAAAGGTTATCTTTGGGAAGTGGAATTGGCTTGGGTGAAGGGATGGACAAGCATAGACAAGGACTTTGGTTTCTTATATTGTTTATTTCCACGTACTGTAGTTGTTTATAGTGAGCAGACCCAGTCCTTGACCAATCACTCTGTCTATGGAGGCTAGATAGTGAAGAAATTGGCGGCTCCAGTTTGGGATGCTAGTTGAGACGTGAAGAGGAAAGATTTCCCCAAAGGGAAGAAGATGAATGAGAGAGGATAGTGGAGTGGGGTGAAGGGAAACAGGGCTGCTGAAGCTCCTTTTGAAAAGCCACTGACCTAATTAAAGATTAAAAGTTTACAAATTGCACAAGAACCTTAGGAAGGCTCAGCATTTATATCTGAAACTCATCAAATCACTCAAAAAGTTGTATTACTTCAAAATGAAAATTACAAAAAATAAAGTGCCTAAAATGAACATTCAAAAGAGAGCAGTTTTCTAATAATTGAGAAATAAAAATTTTTGTTGTGTTAAAGAGGCCAGTAATTCCTTTTCAACTAGTGTTGCTGCCTCCATTATGTAATATCAAAGTCATTTTTGCAGTAAGTCAAACAGCTGAAGTAAATATTTTATTTATATATTATTTTTAATCAGGGACTTATGATGGACCTTGTTAAGAGACTTACATGTAAAGTAAGCTAAGCTCAAATAAGTGTTCTGTTAGAATAATGTTTATTGACTGTGTCTTAAGACACAGACGCATGTAAAGACCGCAAGATCTGGCTCTGACCTCAAGTAATGTGTCAAGCAATAAATGCAAAAACTTTTGCATTTATTATCTCCTTTTATATTTAAAACAACCCTGAAGGATAGGCTTATCTTGCTTATTTTACATAGAAGGAAAGACAGATATAGAGAGGTTGTCATGCACCTGCTAACCAGTGGAGTCAGAATTGGAACCAGTTGGTATTCCCACGATGGTGCTTTCCTCCAAGTAGCACACATAGCTGAAACAAAAGCTTATAAAAGAATATTTACTTATACTTTGTATGATGCACTTTGATATTTTCTATTACATTCTATTCTTTATCATTAAAACAAACAAGAAATGCTGATTCTGAGTACTAAAATTGATTTTACAACTTACTAATTGTGACCTGCAATTAGAAACTCTAAACTATTCTAACCCCTTCATTGTATGTAAGAGGTAAGCAAGGCCAAGGGTGACTAATTGACAGTCACATTGCTAATTAGTGGCAGATTAAAGATTAGAGTCCAAGCCTTTTGGCTCCTTGCTTTAACTTTGACATCTCTATAAATTATAGTTGTCCTCAATATTCAGTAGATGAAAATAAAATAGAATTTCTGTTTAGACACAATATTTTTAGCCTGTGCATATTTTTCTAAAGCAGTATTTTAAGTCAGCAACAAACCAGATGAGAGAAAAAAGAATAAAAGGTACTCAACTTTATTATGATACGTTGGTCTACACAATGATTCTGTGCAGTCTGGGCAGGGAAGTTCTAGGTGAAGCTAGATGATGGGCATCAGATTAGGCAGATCAAATTTATCAGTTCAGTGTCCCAGATTCAATTTTGTCTAAACCTCAATTTACTCTTAAAGGGCAGCCATGTTCTTTACACTGCCAAATTTGAATGGAACTGAAGTGGACAATATATAAATATTTTATGCTGTTGTTTTTCCAGTTTTCTTAGACTGCATATAGATCTTACACCCTTTAATTCATTGTTTTCCAATATGCAATAAGGAAACCTCCTATACTAGAATCACTTCAATATGCTTGTTTAAAATGTGAACTTCCTGGACCCTACTTTAGACATAAAGAATCAAAATCTTAGGATGGGACCTGGAAATCAGTATTTTAAGCAAGCATCCTAGGTGATTC
This sequence comes from Choloepus didactylus, assembly GCF_015220235.1. Taxonomy (NCBI): domain Eukaryota; kingdom Metazoa; phylum Chordata; class Mammalia; order Pilosa; family Megalonychidae; genus Choloepus; species Choloepus didactylus. The sequence continues at coordinate 85,264,712 of NC_051314.1, forward strand.
TTACATACAATCAAGTTTCTGACCTGCTGCATTAAGTTTTTTTCTCCCTTTTAGGTCTCATCATGGCTCCCTTTTGGTTTCTAGAATTACCATTTGGCTTTGTTACCTGAAGAGCCAAATAGTTATTCATTAGCATTTATAAGAAAACACTTGAATTATACCAACAGAGAGAGTTAGTTTAAACAATCTGGATGATAGGGTTCAGTTTTATTCTACTTAAGTTTAGTGTTAAAGACCATTTTTTGATGGCTGTACCACTGGTTTCCTATAATTTGAGATGATTTATTTTGGGATATACCCAACCCACTATTTTGTTTCATTTTTCTTTTTCCAAAGCATAGTCTATAAAAATGGCCAGTGCCAACTATTTCAGATACCTGGGATTGTTCCCTTTATTTAACAAATATTTGAATGCACACCATGAGGTAGGCACAATTTTGAGAGTTAAAATACAGTGTGATCAATGTTAAGGTTAGGTCTAGTACTTTGGGAGCTTAAGAGGCGCCTCCTTGCCCAGGCTTGAGGGAGTCAGGGAAGACATCTGGAGGAAAATGCCATCTAAGCTGGGCTTTGTAGCATAAGGCCAGGGAGGGAGTAATGCTTTTTCAGATGGGAGAACAGCATTGTCAGGAAAGGTCTGGGATCAAGAGAGATGAGTTGGACCTGCCTAAATATGTGAGGAAAATTCACACGAAGTCCACATATGAAAGAATATAAGAGGGATGGGGTGGGACGTTAGAACATTTGTTGAATAATAATAATAAAGATTTATTAAGCACTTATCAGGTGCTAGGTAGTGTTGTAAATACTTGATATTCAGGAACCTATTTAATTCTCCCAACAATGCCATGAGGTAAATTCTTTTATCTCCAGTTTACAGATGAGGAAACTGAGACAGCTTGATAATTTACCCAAGATCACATAGCTAGTAAATGGTATGAGATTTGAACAGCTCGATTCAAACACCATGGCCTGTGTTCTTAACCTTTATGCTATCCTCTCTCCTCTATGTGGCACTATGTTAGGCATTTTATATAGAATTTTTTGATGAGCCAAAGGTGACGGTATACTCTGCAGACAGGTAAACAAATTTGCACATGGTCACCACAATTAGAAAGAGGCAGAGTGAGAACCTGTCCTCAAACCTTGTACACATTTGTTACACATTATCTTCCAAGCTTTTGTTTGACATAAGCAAAAACTCGTATGCCAATTCCTCTTTGGAGAAAATTTTTTTTACCTTGCAGCTTTATTGAGATATAGTCATATTCCTACAATTATCCAAAGTATACAATCAGTTGTTCACAGTGTCATCATATAGTTGTGCATTCATCACTAGAGTCAATTTTTGAACATTTTCATTACTCCAAAAAAATAACAAAAATAAAAGTAAAAAAGAACACCAAAAACAACCCATCTCCCCTATCCCCTCCCTATTATTCATTTATTTTTTTGTCCCTACTTTTCTACTCATCTATCCATATACTGGATAAAGGGAGTGTGAGCCACAAGGTTTTCTACAATCACACAGTCACCCCATATAAGCTAGATAGTTACATACTTGTCTTCAAGAAACAAGGCTACTGGGTTGCAGTTAGCAGTTTCAGGTATTTCCCTCTAGCTATTCTAATACACTAAAAACTGAAAAGCGATGTCTATATAATGCATAAGAATAACCTCCAGAATGACTTCTTGACTCCAGTTGAAATCTCTTAGCCACTGAAACTTTGTTTCATTTCTCTTTTGCCTTTTGGTGAAGAAGGCTTTCTCAATCACACGATGCCAGGTCCAGACTCATCCCAGGAGTCATATCCCATGTAGGAGGGAGGGCAGAGAGTTTACCTAGAGAATTGGCTTACAGAGAGAGGCCACATCTGAGCAACAAATAAGGTTCTCTGGGGGTGACTCTTAGGCACAATTATAAGTTGGCTTAGCCTCTCCTTTGCAGTAACAGGCTTCATAAGGGCAAGCTCCAAGATGGAGGGTTCAGCCTACTAAATTGGTAGTCCCCAGTGTTTGCAAGAATATAAGGAATTCCCCAGGTGGGTAAATTTAATATTTCCACGTTTTCCTCCAGTCCCTCAGGGGGCTTTTCAAATACTTTTTTATCCTCTGCTCAAATTACTCTGGGATGTATTGGGGCTTCACACTAACCTGTACAAACAAACCAGATCTCACTCCCTGTTCAAGGTTCCATGTAATTATGGTGTTTGAATAAACTGACTATACAAGTTGAATTATATAGCATGCTACAGAAAATAAAGATTTTCCACCAAATAAACATTTCTACTTTGGTTTTGGAGAAAAATTTTGATAAGTAAAACTTAATTTGAGTAGTTAGAGGTAAGAGAGAATGACACATCTGGTTTGTGTGGTGTGTATATGGGACATATGAAGCTATCCAGCATGCGGTGGAAATTCTAGGACTGGAAGCCAGGAAGTTAAAGCTTTTGATGCAACTTTGGAAATCATCTGGTATAGTGAACTTTGATGACTTGAGAGTGGATGAGCTCACCTAGGGAGAGAAGAAAAACTGACCCTTGAGTAATGCCTAGGAGCAGGGGTGGGCAGAGGGAGAGAGAAGATTCAGTGTGAAAATTGAGAATGGTCTGAAAGATAGGCAAGGAGTCAGGAGAGTTCTATTTAAGAAAAGGGAAAATAGAATTTTGAAAGATTAACCAACAAGTCAGATGGCAACAGGAAATGATAAAAACAGAGACATTGCCCTTGAATTTGACAATAAGTCATCTTCAGCGAAACAGTTTCAGTAGGATATTGGGAGTGGAAGCCAGACCCAAGTGGGCAGAGGAACGAATGGAAGGTGAGGAAATGGAGACTATATGTGACTGTGAAGGTGGGAACAAAGTGATGTGGTAAGTTGAGAGAAACAAAGGCTTAAGAGATAAAAAGATTTTTTTTTTTTACTTTGTATATTCAAATCTCAGGTATGTGTGTGGTGTGAATGTATATATGTATATGTACACACATTTACATATCAGAAATGTGAGCGTGATTTTAGGTTGATGGGACAAAGTCAGTATAGATGAAGTGAGGTCCTGGAAAGATAGACAGGAAAGATGTCCAGGTGGACTGTTTGTGGCACTTGTTTTTTCTCTTGATTAGGTGAGAAGGGGGAAAGATTATATTTGAGGGTACTTTCTTTTCCTTTTCTCTTATCTCTGGGGTGGTAAAGTGTGAATCACTAAGGATGAATGTAAGGGTTTAGTGAAAGTTGCTCTGAAAGGTTGTTTTATTACATGATTCTTTGATGAGCAACCCCAGAAGTAAAATTGCTTCTCAGAGTTATACGACTCTTTTTTTGTTGCTCTTGCTCTGAATCTAGGTGTTTTTTAAGGCACAAAATGTCTTGAAAAGGATAGACAATGAGGTAAAAGAGAGATAAAATATTATTCAAGTGACTCTGTCCTGATGCAAACATTGCATCCTTGTTGACCCTGGGAATTTGATTAAGGATATAATTGTCCTATTGTCTGCGAGGCATGTTTGTACAGCTATCTGGCTGAAGCTTTTCCAAGATTAGTGGCAGTGATCATTCTAACATGCCTACCGACTTGTCTAGCACCATGTTTCTATAAAATGGGCCTTTTGAGCTTAGTATTTGAAGTTATTTGGTGCTTCCACTTTTTTCATGTCACTTGAGTTTATATCAGAGTTTGAATAAGCTAAAATTACTGAATAATTCACAATTCTGAAAAATGGTGTGTGCTTTCTCAACAGCTAGTCTTGGGGCTGCATAATAAGCATTTGGAAAAATTTTAAGTTTATGCAATTTCACTCAAGAAATAGTTTATTGAGTTTCTTCTATTTAGAAAGCAATATACTAGATGCGAGGAGGACAAGAGGCAAAGAAGAGCTGTACTCTGACTGCAAGGAGCTTTCTGTCTAATAGGATTTATAAAACTATGATAAGGCAGGGAAGTGACTTGTGCTGTTGGAGAATAGGGCTGGGATAATTCAGGGAATGGTTCTTTGAGGAGGTTGTCTTTCCACTGAATCTTGAAAGGACAATAGATTGCATAGGGGATAATATTCAAGGCAGAATGACAAAATAAATGGTGAATCAAGGAAGGAGAAATAGGTAATGGCATAATTTTGGAGCTTCTAAATCTCTTTCCAGATGTCAAAGTTCTATTCTGTTTCTCACTATCAGAGAAGAAAGTTACAAATATGCAAAGAGAGAATACTAGAATGAATCTCCTGGTGCTGTTTTGGAGTCTGAAGTATCAGTGTGAATCTCTGGTTTATAAAATATGTTTATATACAGATAGCTAGAGATATGTATGTAAACATGGGTTAGTACACATACATGTATTTCCTGGTTCTGTTCACTAAGAGAGCCTAGAAGCAGTGACATCTCAGTAGCAATGAACACACTTAGTTCCCAGATCTTGGTTGTCTTCAGTAAAAGAAACCTGGACTCCTTGGAGAAGTGGTTGATTCCAGGTCTGGGGAAGGGCAAATACAACATGATCTGGAACACCTTTTGGTGCTAGAAAATAAAGAAGTGTGTCCCCAAAGAGAGTTGGTATGTTGAAAGGACATGAGAGCTAAGCTGAAAGAGCTCCAAATGGCTGAAGCTGAAATAATTTGAGCAACAAAATAAAATAACGATAGTAATTGGATTATAATCCAGAGAACAAAATAAATATCCATGAGTACATACTAATATAAATAACTTAATGAAAGGGCATTCTTCCTTATAGAAGAATTCCAATTAATAAATGAAGAAGGAATAAGGGAAATAGAAAATCACCATTAGAACACCACAGTAATAATAATTGCCATAGTCAAGATCCACCCATTAATGCCAAAATTAGTAGGTAAAAGTTTAAGGAGAGGGTATTTGTATTGTCTCACAGTATCTTCCCCCAATTACTCATTAATCACAAAGGGAAAAGTAGTAACTTTCTAGTGGAGAAACTTAGCAGATAACACCTTAATCAAGTGATCAAGGTGAACCTCTTCAGTCATAAGACATATCAATGTCATGTACCCTCTGATATCATGTACTGAGAAAGGCATATCACCTCTGTGGTATTCTAACCCCAAATCTATAACCTCAAGTTAATTTGAGAAAACATCAAATTAAAAGAAAATAAAAGGAAAAAAAAACTTATGGGGTGGGGTGGGGTATGGGGGCACTTCTTACTTTCTAGCACTACAAAATGTTCCAGGCTCATCTTGTATTTATCCTGCCCCAGCCCTAGAATCAACCACTTCTCCAAGGAGCCCTGTTTCCTTTTATTGGAGAAACCTAGAAACCCAAATAGTACCTGAACAGTACTCTTCAAAAGTGTCCAGGTCATGAAAGACAGGAAAAACAGGAACTGTCATAGATTGGAGGAGACTTAAGGAGACATGACAACTAAATGAAGTGTAGGATCCTTGAATAGGAGAACTGGTGGAATTCAAATAAAGGCTATAGTTTAGTTAATAATCATGTAGATTTCTTAGTTTTGATAATTGTACCAGTAATGTAAGATGTTAACATTATGGGAAGCTGGGTGAAGGATATGGGGGAGCTTTTACTATCTTTGCAACTCTTGCGTAAATCTAAAATTATTTCAAACAAAAAGGTTAAAAAAAAGGCTGTTAACTTCCGAAAAATTTTTCAAGTTTGTGGATTTTGTCACTATTTTTTGTATAAAAATGTACCTGCAGAAGTAAATATAACTTATATTCTGAAGAAAATATATATGGGAACATATTTCATGTTGCTTTTATTTAAAATTCCCCTTTGCACCATGAAGTTTTTTAGATTGGTTTCTTCCCTTTAATTAGTTGTTCCTTCATACCTGTTGACATTGAAATTAGAAATTTCGATATCAGCAGAAAAACTTTAAAATTCTACAGTTTCTTAAAAGTAACACTTTCTCTTAATAAATGGTTGTGGAGTTTTTACTTTGTTCTCTCTAATTTTTTGAGGCTGTGTCCAGGCAACTATACCACTTACACAAGTAACCGTCTCAGGAGGGGTTGGGGGGGTGGGGGGAGATTGAGAGAGAGACATTGAGATTGAATTTTCAAGAAAATAATTTTATTACTGGTTTTATTAGGGCTGCTTATGGTACTTCATTTGCTTTTTGTCCCAGCATGGTTTCTGGGAGATAGTTCCCTTAGTCAGGCAAGTCTGTAAATGAATTAATTAGGGTAAGTTTCCTGGATCAGCTATAGGCCTCACTCTAAGCAAAATTAGCTCCAGGAAGTAGCTACCTGGGGCCAAATGTCCCAGCGAGTCACCGCCCAAATTGCAAACTTTCAAGAACTTTTGTTCCAAGATCTTTGTCTCCGTGTCGGTCCCACCTCAAGCTATATGGTGTCATAAAAGAACAATGGACTGGGAGGAGTCAGAACTCTAGCTCTAATACTAACTAGCTGGGTGACTTTGGGGAAATTATTTGAATTTTATGTGGCTCAGTTCTCTCACTGTAAAAAAAAAGGGTATTTGATTCCTTGATTTCTAAGCTTCTCTCTTGATATAAAAATCTGCAATATGTATTTAAAACTAAAGGCATCTTCCTTTTCAGCAAATAGTTCCTCTTTCTATGTATCTTATTATTGTTTGTTTTACCACATTCTTCCAGTCTCTGAGGCTAAAAATCTTGAGTTATCTTTGTCATATCCATTTCCTTTAATTCTTGCACAAAACTGTCAACCAGTCCAGCAGTTCTTCCTTCACAGTGAAGTGGTAGTAGAATGCATGTGACTTAAGAGGATGAGTTTTGGAGTCTGAAGACACTGGATTCTGCTTGAGCCATGGTAGCTGTGTGACCTTAGGCAAATTACTCAACTTCACGGAGCCACAGTTTTGTTTTGTTTTGTTTTGTTTTGTTTTGTTTTTATGGAAAGAACACTAGTCTGTCTCCCAGGGTTGTCGTGAGGATGAAATGAGTTAGTAAGTGCCCAATAATTGATAGCTGCTGTTGTTATTGACATATGGCGATGCAGTGGATTGGATCTTAAAGTCAACTGGGCCTCTGGAAAAAATATCTAAGAATATTGCAGCCCAGACTGAATACCTCCTTCTGGATGGGTCTTTCCAAATGTTGACTATTTCCTTTGCACTCGTAGGATTTCCAGAAGTAAGGAAAATGTCCTAAAGTCTGGTAATGGAACACTCATTGGAGAGAAAGCAAGGTGGATAAGGGGAGATACCATAGCTCATGAAAGTGGAGATACTCATTCACAATGGAAAGAATTTCAAGTGGGCCCACAGTAACTTTAAGTTTCCCTGAAAGCAGGAGTGACTGTTTCTAATGCTCACCATTCTGGGAATATACTTACCACTATTCTCTTATTAAAGATAATTTGAATGGATTTATAAAATCATTCATTATTTGTAGTGGAAAGAAAGTAGACTTTGGAATCAAACTCTGCTACTTGAAATGCTAAGTGATCTTTATAAAGTCATTTAATTTCTCTGAATCTCAGTTTCTTCATTATCAAGAAAAGATAATGCAACCAATCTTGCAGAGTGGCTATAAGGATGAAATGAGATATGTGCTTCACATAAAGTAGATGTTTTAAAACATTAGCTTCCTTCCAAGAGTCTGATTCTTAACCTTAGCCTTGAATTTTTAGCTCCCTATTGTATAAATCACAGGGATTTTTCTTGCTGACATATATCTTAACATGTGTAAAGCAACACTCATCATTCTCCTTTCTATCTTTACTCTCCCTATTAATAGCATCATGAGATGCCATTCAGATTGATGCCAACTCTGATTCCTTCTCTTACCCTAAGTTCATTTTATACTAACAACTGCCAATTATGTCACCTCACTTTTCCACTCCTACCCTTTCTACCCTAATTTGCCCCATGCTTACCTCTCACTTGGACAGTTTTAGGACCTGCTTGACTGGTCAATTAGACTCCAATCTACTCTCCTCTTAGCAAATTACATGCCACTGCAGAATAAGTTTTAAAACACTGCTCTCATCATTCTTATTTCAGAAACTTTCTGTGTTCCACCATACAGACTGTGGGCAATTTACTACAGAACTCTTACCTTAAAGAAGTGGATCTTTTTTATTTGCCGTAAAGATCACACAGGTGCTAAGGAGTAGCACATTAAGACTAGACCTCATCTCTGCTCACTCGCAGGCCAATTCTTTCCAGTATTGGAATATGTCCCAAATGACTTAACCATGGTTTTCAAGGTCCTTCTCAGTCTGGTCTCATTCCATCTTTCCCTATTTTATCTTCAACTTCTCTTGTACCCTAAAGTCTAACTCCACTGAACTGTCCTATCCTATTTCAACTCTTGGTGCTGATGCTGTTTTCCCAACCAGAGATGCTCCTTCCTCCTGACCTCACTTGTTAAAATTCTGCCTGTTCTGTAAGTTCAAGTCAAATCCTGATGTCTCTTCTCTTCCTTCCCACCAAGCCAAAAGATCAGGTTCTATACTCCAAGACCATGCATTGCCTCTTACCACTTTTTGCCTTGGGTTATAATTGTTTGTGTATGTATTAGCAAGCCCAACAGATTATGCACACCATTTGGGCAAAGACCTTGTCCTATATTCTTTAGCAAGTAGTTACTCAGTTACCTAGTACCAGAATCTATCAAAAATCATGTACTGATTGTTATTATTTTTCTGTTTCATAAGGTTCTAAGCACATTGCTTAAAAAAAAAAAACAACAGAAAAAATGAAAACAAAACAAAACACACACACACGGTGAAGAGCTCTGTGAAGAGCACTGTGGTCAGGATATGAGCCACCTCATTCCTTGAGTATAAGGTGTGCTTCTACTACCCGGTACCAAGATGTTCTCACTTTCCTTGGCTTCCTGGATGAGAGTAATCAAAACTTGGAATTAGACATAAGAATTAATTTTTGTTTTAATCACAATCAGTCCCTCAGTCAAATACTTTTTCTTTCATATGAGCAGATTTGAGAAGGTATCTTGTATGTGTTTTCCCCCCTCTTTGGCCCAGAATTTTTCCCTTTAGAAGAACTGACAACCTTTATACCACACCTGTATTGGAAGCATAATTAAGCAAATGATGCCCCAAAGTGTTGGTCAGTATTTCCTAAACTTGGCTTACACAGTCACTGTTGTGGTTTTACATAATCAAGTTTAGCTGAATTATTTGCTGCTCCCATGTCTTTTTCTTGTTAGAGAAAAGGCTAACAAGGTTTGGTGGATCTGTCAGCTGCAAACTAGAAAGCAGACAGGCAGATAGGTATATTATTTGGTACATTCAGTTTTACTTCAAAGAATCTGTGTAGAACTAAGATTATTTTATTCATGAAGAAAGGAAATATTGGCGAAAAAAACTATAACATTTATTGCCTACTTATTCTGCATCAACACCTTCTCTTCCTTATCTTATTCATTCCTAAGAATACTATGAAGTAGGATCTGTTATCTGTTATTTTAGGGAAGGGCACCCAGCTTTAAGTGGTGGGATCAGCTCTCACGCTCAGATCTGCCTCTAACACCAGGGCCCCTCATGTCAGTGGGTACTACACTGCCTTCCCACATGGATTCAAACAAAACAACAAAATGAGTATTCTTTTCAGACAGGGCTGTAGTTGGAAGAATAAGTAATACATGTGGGAAAGTAGTGTAGGCTTTTAGGGTTATTCTCTCTCTTACTTTGCCTCACAGGACTAAAATCTCCAAGTGTGAAGTGGCAGCCTAAGTGGCTTGATCAAGCATCCCGTGTGTTCCACTGTTGTCGGGAGCTGGAAGCAGTACTTGATACGTTCTACCAGAGCAGTTATGCTCCCTGGTTGTCAAGAGCTGCGAGCAGCACTTTCATATATATTTTTCACTCCTCAAATAAGGAAACTATTGACTCATTTCTAATCTCACCTCTTCTGGACAAAGGTTGGAACTCCTTAGGTAATTACTGGAGCAAAAAAACAAACAATCCAGGTTAATGGGTAGGAACTAGTTGATGTAAAGGATAAAGCTTTGTGTACCTTTGACTTGAAGGGATTGTCAAAAGATTTTAAGTGTCGAGGCTTTATCCCCTGAATTTAAAGTACATTATACTTCCCCTGATTGTTAAAAGACTTTAAAATAATAAGAATGTTAAGAAGAGCCAATACTAATATATTACATTTAAAATGCTCTTATAGTACTGCAGTGTACTTGTATTTTAAATATATTATCTCCTTTGATCCTCATCAAAACCCAAAAAGGTAGGTATTGTCCTCATTTTTCCCTGAATTAGCTAAAACTGAAATGATTACATAATTTGTTTGAGTTTATGATTTCAACAGAAGTCTATCTTGCCTCAAAGTCTTCACCTTTTCTTGTACACCATGCCGTGTCCCCAGCCCTCTCCCCTGTACATTGTGGTCAGTGCTGCAGAGTTTGGGGAGATAGGGCTGCCAAAAGGAACTTGGATGTAGGAAGGACCTAATTTGGTCCTAACTTGACTGAGATGCTGATTGTGCCTTCCCTGGGATGTAACTCAGAAGAGGGGAACATTTCACTCCAAAAGTGTCTTTGGCACAGATTTAAGTTTGGGGAAAGGCCAATCGATGTTCGCACAGTGGGGTCAGTCACAGAGTGATGAAAGTGGAAGGGATCTTAGAGATCCTCTCATTTTACAGGAAGCTACAACCCAAAGAATATTGAGTCATGTGACCAAGATTGCACAGTGTTTAGGAAAACTGGTAGAGGATTATGTCTACTTTTCTAGGGCTCTCTGCTTTCCAACACCACTTGGCTTACAGTTCTTGGATGCTGGAGAATCCTCTTCTGTGTCTAATGTTCTGACTTTCTTTATTGCATAGGTGCTTCAGGATCTGTAGACAAGATGGACTCAACTCCATTTAATAGACGGCAATGGACTTCACTATCATTGAGGGTAACTGCCAAAGAGCTTTCTCTGGTCAACAAGAACAGATCATCGACTATTGTAGAAATATTCTCCAAGTAAGTGCTGATCCTGGTCCAAAAGGGCCATCTGTCTTAAACAAACATTACCATCTGGCAGGGAAATTGGCAAAGGAAGTACATGGTGTAAAATGTCTTTATTGAGCACCTCCTAGATTTTAAGCACAGTTAACAAGGCACTGTGGAGAAGGATAATAGTAATATTCAGAAGACATATTTTCTATCCTTGAATTTTTGTTCAGTTAGAGGAAGAAAAAGTTACAAACACGAAAGATAATCATAAAACACATAATTACAAAGTAAAATGTCAGCAAGTCCCAAATGAAATATGAGTGAGGACTGGATACAGAATAAAAGAGGCAACTCTAAGGGGCAGGAACTTTTCAGGATTGCCTTCTGGTTGAGATGAGTTTTAAGGCAAGTTTTGGTGTGGTTGAAGTGACTGTTACCATTGCATGGGATCTATAGTAGCCACTATATATGTGATTATGTAAATTTAAATTAATTAAAATTAAATAACATAAAAAATTCAATTCAGTTGAGCTGCAGTAGCCACATTTCAAGTGCCCACCAGCTTCATGTAGCTAGTGGTTACCATACTGGACAACACAGAAGCATTTTATCATTGCATAAAGTTCTGCTGGACAACGCAAACTGTGTAGGAAAACTGTAGCCCACTGGCTGCCTGTTTTAGTAAATTAAGGTTTATTGGAATGGCCATGCCCATTTGTGTATTGTCTATGGCTGCTTTCATGCCTCACAACAGAGTTGGATAATTGAAATTATTTACCATCTGACCCTTTAGGAAAAAGTTTGCTGACTTCTCCTCTAGCCTATGTGTTCTTTGATATGAGGACCTCTTTCTTCCTTATTTTGTATCCGTAGTAGGTCGCACAGTGACTGGAATGCAGTGGGCACTCAACAAATGTTAAAGGAATGGTATATGTAAATGATATCCCAGGGATGGCAAACACATCGAGTCCACTCATATAGAGGTGCCATGGTAGGAGATATTGAGAGAAAGGCTTAGGGTGGTTGTTGGGTTTACCTCATTAATAAAGCTTGTTAATATAATGGGAAGCTACTGAACATTTCTGAGAAGAAAGATGATAAAAATTTGAAGGAAGTGATTCTGGTAGCTCTAAGATGGATTAATGTGGCAGAGTCTGACAGATACCAATAGGAGGTTTCTGAAATCTACAGTGTCGCCTTTTCTTCAATAACAAGTCCACTGAGCCCCTGCTGTGTGAAGAACACTGCACTTCCAAACTAGTAACCCTGGTTATTAACGAGGGTGTGTTGGAGGTGGAGGTAAGACTGCAGAACTCATTTATTTACCTTCTACATTATACATTTAATGTTACTGTAATTTTATGTCAAATGTATATTATTCTTATCAAAAAATCAATATATTTATTTTATCAATAAAGATATCAATAAAGATGTTTCAGAGAAAAGGGATGGAGAGATGGAAAGTAGTTAAGGCTTAATCTCTGACCTCAAGGAACTTAATGTAATTTAGGTCCCCAAATTTTCCTGGATCTTAAGAGTCACATGGGGTACTTGTTAATAACATAGTGTTTCAATTATCTGTCACTGCATTAAAAAAAAATCTCCTAAACTTGGTGCTTCAAAATAATGACAGTATATATTTTGCTTGTGAATCTCCAATTTGGGCAGGACTTAATGGGGACAACTGGTCTCTGTTCTATTGGGCATCAGCATCTCAGAGACTGAGGGCCACGGTCATCTAAAGGCCCACTCACTCACAAATCAGACAGTTAGTTCTGGCTGCCATCTGGGATCTCAGCCAGGGTCGTGGTGGGAGCACCTATGCATGGCCTTTCCGTGTGGATGTTTGGCTTCCTCACAGCATCGTGGCTGGGTCCCAAGGGCAAGCATCTAGAGAGAGAGTGTGAAGTAGAGAGGGAGGCACTAGGGAGGAAGGAAGGGAGAGAGTGAGGGAGGGATGGAGACAGAAATTGTGTTTCCTTTTATGACCCAGTGTTGGAAGTCAAATGGAATTACTCTTCTGCTACATTCTCTTCATTATAAGTGAGTTCCTATCGCTGGCTCATATTCAGGGGGAGGGGAATTTGTCAAAGATTTTGTGGACATGTTTTAAAAAACAACTTATATAGCTTATATATGCCCTTCCCCTAAAGATTCTGATTAGACATGTCTGGAATTTGTGGTTTTAACAAGTATTCCCAGGTGATTTTTACCTTCAGCATTGTTTAATAAGCACCAGTAGTGGCAGAGAAGGCCTAGTGAGTTTGAACATAAAACAGAATAAATAAGTACAAGTAAAGGATCATGGAAGCTGAACATGAATAAAAGGAATAGGAAAGCAAGCAGTGTGGCATGGAGAAATAGAGGAGGCGGAAGGGACTGGTATGGTTCATTTGAGGCCAGATGGTGGAACGCTAAGTTTAGGATTTAGTTAAACAAAGGAAGCAGTCGAAGCTTTTCATGCAGGGGAGGGGACATGATCAGACTTGTATTTTAGAAGATGCTCTGGCAACAGTGTAAAAGGTACGTTGGAAAGATAAGAGACCAATATCACGGAGCCTGGTTATAAGGCTCTCTTGGGAGCCTGAGAGAAAGCTTTTGAGGGTGGGGGCAGCTGGAATGGAAAGGAAGAGAAGGATTTGAGACGGTACTGAGAGGTGATTAATAGGACTTGGAAACTCCCTGTTCTTTTACAGAGAAACTTATCCACATTCTTACCCTTTTCACCCTCCCTACCCCCACTTCCCTTTAACTGCATTCAGCTTTCCCATTACATGCATTCTTTCTGAGTAGCAGCCGCCTGTTCTTCTGCACATGCTTCTCTGAAATATTCCGGGCTAGGAATCAGGGTCGTTACTCTCCTATATTTCCACCACTATTTTCTGTCCGTTGTTTTTCACATCTCGAGCTGAAGTTCTGAACTCGTTCTTTGAGGTTCATATCTTCTAACTATACCCTACTCTTCTCATCCTCCCCTTCGTTGCAGGGGTGTGCCAGCCTCCTGACCAGGTCCCTGCTTTCACTGGGGACACTGGGACATGGCTTCAAGCCCTCCTCTCCCCCACTTCTTCTCCAGCTTCATTTTCTTCTCTGTGTTTCTCAGTGGGGGTGCTATGGGCATTTTTCCGCACAAGCATGTCTTCCTTGTGCAGGATGTTTATCATCTTGCCCTCCTCGAAATGCTAGTAGCTCCCCATGTCATTGGGACAATCAGAAAATAATTCATATATTTTTGGAATTAAAAGGAATCTAGCCTAGTAGTTCTCAAACTATGTTAATTGAGTTCTTAAGGAGGAACCTCAGGAGGCAATTCTGGGAAGGGAAAAATGTACAGGGTGAGCTGGTGCTTTCCACCCCAGCTTCTTACTAGAGGAGTCCTGTTTTGATCCCTTTTCTGTATTAGGCTCTAAATATTTGGAAAGAGGTATCTGCAGGTGAAAATTTGAAAACCACTATTCTGGCTAATCTTCATCCCCTCCTCTGGCAGAAATGGAACTTGCCATTCAGCAATTATGACTGCAGCTCACACACCAGGATAGTGGCAGAGCTGAGCCCAGCACCCAGATCCCTCACGCCCTCCCTGCATGTCTTTCACTATATCACTTCTCCTCCTACTCTTGTTATAACTTTACCCATTCAGTAGTCCCAAGAAAGAACAGGGTTCATGTTTAGTTTTTTGTGACTATTAAGAAAAAAAATGTCCTTCATCTCTCCCTGGTTAACTTCCTCTTTTTTTGCTTCTCTGTAACTTTTTAGTGGTGAAATTGTTCCAGAAGAAAATATGTTGCCTAAACCTTGGGAGTTGCCATTTTCCCTTTTTTGGCTCAGTGTTCCCTCTGCTCTACTTGAGGGCATGCTAGCCAGAGCCTTGGCTCAGGAACTTTCTTTTCTGGCCTTAGAAAAGTTTGAGACATTGTTATTGCTCCCCAGATAATTTTAGCATCCTCCACCAGCTGCCAGCCTCACAGCTGAGCATGAATGGGCAGTTTCAAGATTAAGTTCTGTATGTGAGGAAAAGGAGATGGAAGATGAGAAAATCTGGGAAGAGAGAGTGATACTTGGGAAGAGGGATGAGATTTTAATTATAGAAATTCCATTGCAAATACTGTTTTCCCTCAAATTTGGATCTTCAGAATGCACTTTTTACCCCTAAACCAGTGACCTTCTTATTGGGTGTTAGAATATTGTTAGTTGCTCTAAGTGCTTTGAGGCCTGAACCCTGGTCTAACACTGAATTCAGAAGTGTCAAGCCTCAGAGTCTCCACTTAAAATTCCAAGAATACAGAATTTATAAGGACTAAGAGCCTGTCCTGGAAGAAAGCAGTGGTATAGAGCCTTCTTGTTTATCTGCTTTTTAGGAAGTACCTCATTACAAATGAAGAGTGAGGCTATTTGGGTGGGAGTTTCACAACACAATTCAATGATGCCTCATTACTACAAGGGCAGAACTGAGATGAAAGCTGTTTGGATTTTTTTTTTTTTTTTTAATCTATGTTTCTGTTAAGACAGTAAAGGAAGGGAACCTCTGAACTTATTTACGCAAATAACCGCAATGTAAATACCTTGCCTTGGAGAACAGTTGACTAAATATAAACCTGTCTGCTGATTGGCTCTAGCTTTCATATATTGTATTATTGCTGTAATATATTGTAGAGGATTATCCAAGGGATGTGGAAACATACAAGTTCAAGGCCAGTTCAAAGTTCCTTTCTAGCTGTAATACACTGTGTTTCTGCATTTCCACTTATAGTTATCTCTCATATAGATATATTAAAAAATATACGTACAAGGACATTCACCAAATTGCTATTTGGAATAGTGAAGAACTAGAAATAATTCAAACATCTAACAAGAAGAGTATAGGTGGATTAATCATATTGATAGTGGAAGAGGATTTGCCAGGGTTCCCAAAGACTTCTGTATTGCCAAATCCGGGGGGTGCTTCTTACTTGGCCTTTGTCTTACATGCCCTCTTACCACTTCTTCCTTCCCCAGGTTTTTCTTCTCTTGGCTTTTCTGAGTGTCTCCTGGTTTTACTGCAATCTCTCTGTCTGTTCCTTGTCAATCTCTTTTACACCTCTTCCTCTACTGACTTCTAAATGTTAGAGTCTCCAGGGTCAGCTCTTCTCGCGCTACACTCTCTTTGTAGATGGTCTCATCTTCTCTTGTGGCTCTAATACCATGTATGGGTGGACAAGTCCTAAATTTACATTACTAGCTCTCTTTTGAGCTCTTAGACACATGTATCTGATCACTGTTCTTCTTCAAAAGACTATCTGTCTATCTATCTATCCATCTATCTATCTGTCTATCATGTGTTTAGCATAATGTCTAAGCTATAAGGTCGCTGAGAGCAGGAAGTATGCCTCTTTTGGTTATTACTTTCACTACTTTTTCTCCACTGCTTGGAACATAGTAGGCACCAATGATTAGTACCTGAATGAGAACTTTAGCTGTTCCAACATGGAGAAAGGGAGATGCCAAGTAGTATACAAACATTATGCCAGTTTTGTTATTTAAAACATTTGCAACAATTCTTTTAGCAATAATCGCACCTTGGATAAACTTCATTGGCTACGATACTGCCGTGGCACAAATCTTCCATTGGTTCTTTGTAAGAAAACTGTTTGTATATACACAGAAAAAAATGTCTAAAAAGATACACTCCAAACCCTTAATGTTGGTTGTCTCTGGGAAGTAGGAAGCTGGGAGTGGAAGAGAAAACTTCTATTCTTCACTTTTATACAAACGTTTTTAAAGCAAGTATTGATTTTGTAATTTAAAAAAGACTTAAAAAAAAACCTCACCAAAGAAGAGTAGCAAAATAAGGAGCTGGTGAGCAGGCTTAAACTCTCTTCTTTCCCTGAACACATGTTAAGATTTTCAGGTTTTCTTGTGGCTGTGTGGCCTTGAGTCAGCTGCTTGTGATCTCAGAATCTGAGATGCTCATCAGGGTTATGCTACACCAAAAGGAATGTGGCCTTTGTAGCAACTTAGAAGATTTTTTCCTTTTAGGATTTTGGGAGAATTTGGGTAGGAACTATGAGCAGTTTTTCTTCTTCTTTTCTTTTAATTTAAATATAATTTAATTTTCAAGTAGGTAATACATCACAAAGTTTAAAATGCAAAAGTTTCAAAAGAGCATACAGCAAAAAGTCTCCCTCCCAACTCAGTCACCCAGTTGTTGTTTTTTCCTTGGAAACAAAATGGTTTCAGTTTCTTATGTTTCCTTTAAAAGTTATCTCAATGCATATACAGTTTTATTTTCTATTTAACAATATATCTTGCAGAGCTTTTAAATTAATACATAAAGAGCTTCTTTGTCCTTTTTATGGCTGCATGAGTATCCCATTATATGACTATGTTATAATTCATTTACCAGCCTCTGCTGATGGAAATTCAGGTTGTTTACAATTTTTTGTTATTATAATTAATGCTATGATGAATACCCTATACAAAAATCATTTTGCTTGTGTGTGAATATATCAGTAGGGTAAATTCTGGAAGCAGAAATGGTGTATCAAAGGGTTTGTGCTTTTGTAAGTTGACAAATGTTGACAAAATTACTTTGATGGTAATTGTTCCAATTCGTCTCCCACTAATAATGTAGAGCCTGTCTCCCCAAACCCTCACCAATGCAATATATTATCTTTTTATCTTACCTACTTGATAAAATGTTCTCTGTTTGAAATTTCATTTTCAGGTTGAATATCTTTTTTGTTTGTTTAAGAGCCATTTGATGTTCTTTTCTGTGAACTATATATGAATATATATATCTCCATGCCCATTTTCTACTGAGTTGGGTTTTTTCTTATTGATTTGTGGGAACTCTTGGTATTTTAGGGAAATCAGGATTTTTGTCTGTAGTATAAGTTGCAAATCTCTTTCCAGCTTGTTACTTAAATCACAGCAGTTCTAATATCATTTTCTTCCTATTTATAGTCATTGAAGTGCCAAAAATTCACAGTAAGCAGTCTAGTGAATGATATACTTATTAATATCTGATTATTAAAATTAAACAGTGACGGGACTGGAAGAGACCTTAGAAACCCTCTTACATTGCCACTTAGATTTGTAGATGAGACCCAAATAAATGAAGTGATGTAATCAGGTTACATAGCAGGTAAGGAATGGTCCTAGATCTAGAATTTTTCCCTGGCTTCCATTTTGGATAAGGTTATTCTATTTAATATACACACTAAGAAAAGTTCTGAGCTTATGAGGATATTTATGAATTGAAAGTTCATTTTGTGATAGAGAAACGGGCCCTTTCCCATTTGCTCTTTGTCTTCTCACCTCCCTCTTCTTCCCTAAATGCCTTCTGAATTCTGAAATCCCAGAAAGACAGAATTGGCCCTTTGAATGTGCCGTTTTCTAAGGTCTATTTGGGTTCTAAGCATGTAGGCCCAAGAAGAGGCACAGAGTAAGGATTCTCCAAGTGATGTTACTGCTTTTGATTCTTGCTCACAGGCCATGAGGATGCCGGGTTAAGGCTGTTTGGGTGGGTGGTCGGGAGATTTGCTGCAGCGTGGACCTCTAGGCCTCCTTTGTCTTTAAATGGAGAAAACTTGACCCCTCCCTGAATACCCCTGGAACTTTGGCGGTTTATCAAAAATCTTTTGATCCAAGTAATGAAAAAGAGAAAATGAAGTATGAAAATAACAATAAAAATTAAAATAATCAAATTATATATGCCCATTTATCAAATATAAGATGCCACTGACTGTATAACATGTGCCATTATTTTATGCATCACTAAGAAAAAATGCTGCTAATTATATTGATCTATGTTCACTTCTCACATAGATTTTTATTATTTATTATTCTTGTGCATACAGAAAGAGTAAAGTAATTTTTATTTACATGCCAAATCATTTTAAAGCTCTTTTAAGTGGCAATAAAAACCTGTGTAGATGAGCTCTAAGATGGTGGCATAGAGAGGAGAGGAAGCTAGTTAGTCCCCCTGTAACAACTAATAAATAACCAGGAACAACTAGTAAATAATCTGGAATAACTGCTGGGGGACAACTGTGACCATCCATTCATCATACACCAACCTGAATTGGGAGGAATGCCTGAAATTGCAGCATAAAATTTGTAAGTAAAAACTGCAGATCCAAGCTGGGAGCCCCCTCCCCCCATGGCATGAGCTGCAAAACCTCCTGATGCTAGAGAGCAACTCTCTCTGAACAAGTCAATATAGCTCAGCTGAGCTCCAACTGGGGTTTTCATTAACAAACGTGGACTGCTCTATACAAGCTACAAATCCCCAACAAGCAGACAGAGGCTTTGGGTGATTACTGTCCTTGGAGAGCTGGAGGGTGGCCATGGACAGGCCCTGAAGGGGGCTTTCTTTCCCTGTTTCAGCTCAGTGGAGAAAGCCTCAGCCATTTTCAGTTCCCAGTGCTCTGACCCAGACAAGGGTGGAGATAGGACTGGCAGAGAGAGACCATTGAAATGCTAATGACCTCTTTCTAGGGGGGTCTATCTTCCCTACGAGGAAAGAGGTGGGGCCAAGCTCTACTACCCGCCTTCCATTCAGAACCAGACCCCAGAGCCTGGGGAAAACAGCCGTGGGCCACACCTCCTTACACCAGTCTGGAGTTACAGGCTGACAGGCGCCACCTGCTGGACAGAAAAGCCCAATGACCTGAGGCATCACAGGTTGTACCAATTTTCTAAGACACACCCTCAGGGAAACCGGATACTGAATGTTTCTTCCTTCTGGGACTGGAGCTCATTTTTGTCTGGGGAAACCTGGTTGGGGTAACCAAGGGAACCACACCTAGACAACAGAAAACTACAACCTCCACTAAGAAAAATGAAGTTATGGCCCAGTCAAAGGAACAAACTTGTACTTCAACTGAGATACAGGAATTTAAACAACTAATACTAAATCAATTCAAAAAGTTTAGGGAAGATATGGCAAAAGAGATGAACTGTTTAATGAAAATATTGGGTGTACATAAGGTAGAAATTGAAAGTTCGAAAACCAACTGGCAGAATCTATGGAGATGAAAGGCACAACACAAGAGATGAAAGTCACAATGGAAACATACAACAGCAGATCTCAAGAGGCAGAAGAAAACACTCAGGAACTGGAGAACAAGGCACCTGAAAGCCTACACACAAAAGAACAGATAGAGAAAAGACTGGAAAAATACGAGCAACGTCTCCAGGAATTTAAGGACAAAACAAAAAGCAGGAATGTACATGTCATTGGTGTCCCAGAAGGAGAAGAGAAGGGAAAAGGGACAGAAGCAATAATAGAGGAAATAATCAATGAAAATTTCCCATCTCTTGTGAAAGACATAAAATTACAGATCCAAGAAGCGCAGCATACCCCAGACAGAATAGATCTGAATAGGCCTATGCCAAGACACTTAATAATCAGATTATCAAATGTCAAAGACAAAGAGAGAATCCTGAAATAAGTAAGAGAAAAGCGATCCATCACATACAAAGGAAGCTTAATAAGACTATGTGTGGATTTCTCAGTAGAAACCATGGAGGAAAGAGGAAGTGGTGTGATATATTTAAGATACTGAAAGAGAAAGACCACCAACCAAGAATCCTACATCCGGCAAAACTGTCCTTCAAATATGAGGGGGAGCTTAAAATATTCTCTGACAGACAATGACAGAGTTTGTGAACAAGATACCTGCTTTACAGGAAACACTAAAGACAGCATTGCAGACAGAAAGGAAAAGACAGGAGTGAGAGGTTTGGAACACAATTTTGGGAGATAGTAGCACAGCAATGTAAGTACACTAAACTAAGATGACTGTGAGTATGGTTGAAAGAGGAAGGTTAGGACCATGTGGGACACCAGAACAAAAGACAAAAGGTAAAGACTGGGACGGTATAACTCAAGGAAACCTAGGGTGCTCAACGATTGTAATAAAAGGTACAAATATGTTTTTAAATGAGGTAGAACAAATGAATGTCAACATTGCAAGGTGTTAAAAATAAGATGGGATTGGAAGGAAAATGCAATCAATGCAAACTAGAGACTATAATTAACAGAAACATTGTACTGTGCTTTCTTTAATATAACAAAGGCAATATACCAAAGCTAAATGCATATGGGGGGTGGGGGAATAGGGAAAGGGTATGGAACTCTTGACATTGGTGATGTTGTCTGACTCTTTACTCTACTTTAGGTTAATGCTATCTTTCCTTTTGTTGCTTTCTAGCTGTCATGTTTTTGTTTTTTTTTCTCTCTCTTTTTTCTTTTTTGTCTCTCTGCCGCCTTTGACTCTTCTTCCTTCTTTGTGGACGAAATGGGGATGTCCTTATATAGATAGTGGTGATGGTGCTGAATACATAAATATGTGACTATACAGGGAACCAACTATTGTTTACTTAGGATGGAATGTATGGTGTGTGAACAAAACCATCTTAAAAAAAATGGGTTGATGAAGAAACCTTGAGGGTACTATACTGAGTGAAATATGAGACACATGAAGACGAATATTGCAGTCTCACTGATATGAACTAATTATAATATGTAAACTCATAGACATGAAATATAAGTTACCAGGATATAGAATGAGGCCAAAGAATGGGGAGCAGTTGCTTATTATAAGCAGAATGTTCAACTAGGGTGAACTTAAATGTTTGGAAATGGACAGAGGTGATGGTAGCACATTGTGAGAATAACTAACAGTGCTGAAAAGTATGTGAGGGTGGTGGAAAGGGTAAGCTCAGAGTCACTTATGTCACCAGAAGGAAAGTTTGAGGTTAAAAGATGGGAATGTATAAAACAGTGAATCTTGTGGTGGACAATGTCCGTGATTAACTGTACAAATGTTAGATTCTGTCTCACAAACTGGAACAAATGTATGACACTATAACTAGAAGTTAATAATAGAGAGGCATATAGGAAAAAATATATACCTATTGCAAACTATATACTACAGTTAGTAGTATTTTAACATTCTTTCATAAACAGTAACAAATGTACTGTACTAAAACTATGAATCAGTAATGGAGGATTTGAGTGTCCTTTTTTTGTCTTTATTTCTTTTCTGGAATAATGAAAATGTTCTAAAAATTGAAAAAAAAATTAATTGTGGTGATGAATGCACAGCTGTATGATGGTACCATGGGCAACTGATTGTACACTTTGAATCTTTGGATAGTTTGTATGTTATGTGAACAATCTCAATAAAAAAAAATATTTAAAAAAAGAAACCTGTGTAGTACCATCAAATATATTTAACTGAACTGAAGTGACAACAATATCAATAACCAAGACAAAATTCTCACGCATTCAGGTAAGAGGTATGACCACCTCTCAACAATTTGTCTGACTACTATTGTAAGATTTCAGAGGCATTAAATGTGAGGGAAAATGTGCATCTTAGAATTGATGCAGTGCTATATGTACTTGACTAATTGCAAAGCACTTTTACACATGTGATCTCACGTAATCTTCCCAGCAACCTGGAGAATAGATACGTAAAACCATTTCCTAGATAAGGAAACTGAGGCTTAGAGAGATTAAGTGACTTGCTGAAGATTAAGTTAATAAGTGCCAGAAACTGAGACTTAAACCCTGGACTTTCTGCTCTACCCATTTTTTCCCCAGCATTTGATCTTATCCACTTGGATTTTTCTGTTGTATCCATAGCAGATACTGGAACAGCCTCAGGAGGCTGCTCTGATTCTCTGCTTGAATTCCCTGTAACTTTCGTTCTGAGAGAGCTGATTAAAGACAAGTGCTAGAAATTCACACAGTCAGAAACTAGAATACAGGTTACTTGGGGCTGGGGTGGGGGTAGGGAATGGGGAGTTAATAGTTTATTTGGTACAGAATTGTTGTTTGGGGTGATGGAAAAGTTTTGGTGATAGTGGTGATGGTAGCACGTAATTGTGACTTTAAGTAACACCACTGAATTACATATTTGAATGTCGTTAAAAGAGGGATTTTTAGGTTATGTTACTAGAATAAAAATTTTTAAAACAACACAAACAGTGAACCCTAATGTAAACTGTGGACTATGGTTAACAATATAATTATAAAAATATTCTTTCATCACTTGTAACAAAAGTACCACACTAATGCAAAGTGGTAATAGTGGGGGGGAATGTATATGGGAACTCTATTTTCTCCGTGATTTTTCTATAAACCTAAAACTTTTCTAATTAAAACAATTTTTAAAAAGCAACTACAACAAAAAAAGGACAACTGCTGGCAGAAATAGGTATGCAAAGTGGTTTTCTTAAAGATTGAAAAAGTGGAAACATAAATTTAATCTCAGAACCTTCTCTTTTCCATCCACCCCCACCCCACCCCACCCCCTTCTCTGCAGGTACCAGAAAGCAGCTGAAGAAGCAAACATGGAAAAGAGGAGAACTGTAAGTATTCAGAAGCCCCGTGGCACATGGCACTTCATGAGCAGAGCCTGTGTGGCCAAGCCACCTGCAGTCCTTTGGGCTTAGGCTTTTTGTCAGCTGAGCTGGCCATTCATGCCAGCTGGTCTGATTTGTGAGCCATTTGCTCAGGAGAACTTGGCCCAGGTGCAGGGAATTTTAATTTTTCACTGAGGTTCTGCTTTTGACCCACTTTTTCTTTCCTGAGTTGAGTGACGTTCAGAAAGCCAAGTGCTTTGCCAGAGGTTAGTATAATGGCTTACTGGTTCTGCTGAAATTAGCTGTCATTCTTTTTTCCAAATCGAACAACCAGAACTCTATATCTGTGCATTTAAATGGTAGCAGCTGCACAGTTGATGTCATCCTCTGAGTTCTTTGTTTAAAACAAACATCTTGACCCAAGGCTGTTAGCAAGTTTCCTAGGGGTAGGATCCATCAAAGGCAAAACTTCCAGAACAAACACTCTGCTAGTACCCATTCTCTACTGTGCCTGCTTGCTAACTTCCAACTGGTCTGGGTAATATAATTTCTTTTTGAAATCTTACTTGATTTAATCTTATGAGGAAAAAAAAACCTCAAATATTTGGGCAAGAATTCTTTAATTTGGCTGGCATTACAAAAACATCCTCCTGGCAGTTCTCGGTACCTAACCTGTTTAAATTAGTACATAACATGCCCCTGTCAATTTGTTCTCTTGGCTTAAATTTCTTGTAATTTGAAAATGTATCCTCTCTGGTACATTGTAACAAAAAGCTACTATGATTTATTCATCTGCTGGTTCCTTTTCTTCCTTCTGTCTTCCCTTCTGCCTTTTTTCCCTTCCTGCTTCCCTCTTTCCTTCATTTCACTCATTTACTCAGCACATATTCATGCAGCATCTACTATATGTCAAGCATTGTTTTATCCACTGAGAATACAGACCACATTTCTGCCTTCATGGAGTTTACATTTTAGTGGGTAACAGCCTTGAGCAGAGATCTGAGGATGTGAGCCAAGGGGCACAAGGAAGAGCATGTGTAAATGCCCAGAGACAGGAGCATTCTAAGTGTGTTTGAAGAATGGGAGGAGCAAGGTCTTAAAGGGTCACCGAGAGGACCTGGGCTTTAACTCTGAGATGGGGCCCTTGGGAGGATTTTGTGTGCAAGAGAGTGGTGTGATCTGACTTAAATTTTAAAAGAGGGGGAAGAGACCATTGGGGAACAGTAGCAGAAGCATAGAAACCAATTAAGAGTCAATTGCAAAAAGAAAAACAGAGAGAGACAATTGCAATAATTCAGGCAAGAGATGATAACGGATTAGACTGGGGTAGAAGGAATATGTGATGAGAAGTGGTCAGGATTTATACTGAAGCTAGAGAAGCTAGGATTTGTTCATGGGCATGAGGTATAAGAGAAAGAGAAGAATCAAGGATGGCTACAGTGATTTTGACCTGACACACCTGGAAACATGATATTAATTGAGATGGGAAAGACTGCAATAAAAGCAGGTTTGGGAGGAGGAAATTGTGACTCAGTTTTGGACATGTTAAATGTGAAATACCTTTATTAAAACATTCAGATGGAGATGTCAAGTAGAAACTAGGCTATATAAATTTGGAATTGGAAAAGATCTGGACTGGAGATAAAATGCACATGTGTGAAAGTATCAGCGATATTTAAAGCCATGAGATGCCTGCAAACACCTAGGGAGTGAGTGCAGTAGAGAGAAGAGGTCCAAAGACTGAGCTCAGGAGCACCTTGGTGTTTAGAAGTTGGAGAGATAAGAAGGAACCATTAAAGGAAACAATTGCTGAAATAGCAGTAGAAACAAGAGAATGGGGTACTAGAAATCAATGAAGAAAGTCATTCTAGTAGAGAGTTATCAAAAGAGTTAAATACACAGACAAGTTGAGAATTGACCATTGGATTTGGCAATACGAAGATCATGGGTCACTTAGTGCTGTTTGGGAGTGCCGGGGTGAAGGCCTGACTGGAGGAGGTTCAAGAGAGAGTGGGATGATAGAAGTTAGCATCAAAAAGATAGATAACTATTTATGGAGCTTTTCTTTACTAGGTGCTGAAAACACAGGAATAAGATGTGGTCTCTGCCTTCAAGGAATTATTTAAAGTTTGGAAAGCAGATGTTACAATACAGACATGATAAGTACCATATTAAAGAAATATTCAGGGTGGTGGAGAAGAATTTAGGAGGGACCCATAACCTTTATAGACTATGCCATGTCAAGGAAGCCTTCCCTGAAGAGTCAGTGCCCAACTGAGACATAAGGACAAATAGGAATTAGCTAAGCAAAAGGGGCAAGGGCATGGCAGAGGAGTTGTATTCAAGACAGAAGAAGTAGAACATGCAAAGCATGGAGATGTAAGAGGACATGCACATTTGGCAGTTGAAAAGATACTTGTCACATCCACCAAGATGGAGAATTCAGGAAAAGAAACAGATTAGTAGGAGAAAGGAGACTTCAGCCTAGATTAGGATGAGTTTATGATGCCTATAGGCATTCCAGGTAGAATTGGTATATAAGGGGAGATTTATGGATCTTAGGCTTAGGAGAGGCCTCTGAGTAGAGTTATAGGGTGTGAGTCATCAACAGATAGCTGGTGGGTGAAACCAGGGACCAGATGATGTCATCTACAGAGGATGTGTAAAGTGAGCAAAGAAGAAGACTTAAGACGTTGAGGGATCCTGCCATATATGGAAGGAACAGAGGAAGAGAAACCTGTAAAGAAAACTGAGGAATGGCCAGAGAAATGGGAAGAAATCTAGGAAAGAGAGGCATCACAGAAACCATGAAAGAAAAGAATTTTTAAAAGGGGAAGTGGTCAGTAAAGCCAAATTCTGTAGAGAGATCAAGTCAAATAATGACAGAAGTATCTATTGCATTTGGCAGTTGAGGTAAGAAAATATGAACAGGTAATTAAAGAAATATAAAAGGCCAGTAAACATATGAAAAAATGCTTAGCATCCTAATCAAGGAAATATAAATTAAAGTAAAAATGAGATTGTAAATTGTAATCTAAATAGTTGGCAAAGGATTTTTTAATGAATAATTTCCAGTATGTGAGGAAATATGAACTCGCATACACTGTTTGTGGGAGGTCAGTTGGGAAATATCTATTAAAATGTTAAATATATTTCATACCCTCTGGTCCAGCAATTCCACTTCTAAGAAGTACCATTGGGAAGACTCCCAAGTGAAAAAAAATAAATGTAAAAGGATATTTATTTCAGGATTCTTTGTAATATTGAAAATTTTGAAGCAGTTCAGCTATCCAGCAGTAAGAGAAAGATAAATTATGGTACATACATACACTATCTATGATTATTAAGATTTTACATATGAAAATGGAAATATATAAGAAGCACATTAAGTTATTAAAGCAGGTACAGAACAGTATTATATGATTATGTAGGAAAAAAATGTTGTATAAAAAATAGAAAAAAAAATTGAAAGATATATACAAACCCGTTTGCAGTAGATGTCTTGGTTGGGAGAGATGGAGAAGTAGAGTAGGGAAAATCATAGCATCTATTTGTCATGTATACATTCCTATATTGATTGTGGCTTTTTTCCCTGGTAAGCTTGTATTGTGTTTCTAATTGGGAAATGTAATTAAATTAAGATAATCAAATGAAAACTGTAAAGAGGTAATTGGTTATCTTGGTTGGAGCTAATTCAGAGGTGTTTGGTAGTAGAATTTAAGAGTGAATGGAGAATGATAGGAAATAGCAACTGCAAATTCTGCTTTCAAGACCCTTAGCTGGGCAATGCAAGAGACAGCTATAGTTAGAGACATAAAATTAAAGGAGGGTTACTTTTTTCATGCAAATTTTTAGTTTTGAAATACTTTTGGATTCACCGTTGAGTTATATAGACGGTACAAAAAATTCCCATATATCTTTCACCCAGCTTCCCCCAATGCTAACATCTTACTTAACCATGAAACAGTTATGAAAACTAAGAAATTGACTTTGGTGCAATGCTATGAACTAAACTACAGACTTTATTCAGATTTTACCAGTTTTCCACTAATGAGGAAGGATTACTTTTAAGATCCACTAGACTCGTAAACATCTAAATTGTCTCCTTCTGAAGAACAGAGGGAAATGTCCACAGAAATTTATAGAAGTGACTGACCAGGTGAAAGAGTACATGCCTACATTTTACCATGGAAAGCATGTTAGAGAAACATTCAGGAACAACTGGGTAAATTTGCTCTTTAAGCAAGTAGTGGAAGATTGAGGTTACATGATAGCCTGGATTCCCAAAAATTTATTCTTCCTTTTCCCTCCTTCCATTTGTACCTGGGATACAGAAACAGACCATTCATATCACCATCAGTTATATTTTCAAGTTCCTTTCAAGCACAGGAATATGGAATATGCCACTTCTTAAAATCTATGCCTTGCACACATTAGTGCACTAAACTCCATGACTGCTTACTACTTTTCTAAGAAATTCTTACCTAGAAATTTCTTCCCCTCCTTGGACGCTGTACATCCAGGTAGTGCTTGTTTCCATTCCTTCCGCTATATCTTCCTGCTTTTAAGACAGAGATTTGCCCACCAACATTTTACCTTTAAAACTCCTTTGACCCAGCCTCTTCATTTTACAGTTGGAATAATTGAGAACCACGGATAGTGACAGAGTTGGGGCTCATCCCAATTCCAAGTCAAATTGATCCTTCAGGACACTGGATTGCTTCTCTTGGGTGTGCCTGTCTGGATTCAGGAGCCAGTTATGGTCCAGAGAAAACATCTGCCAAGATTCTTGGGTAGAATGAACAGTGTCCTGGATGTCAGTCTGAAAGTGGAGGCTGTGGTAGTGGCCCTTGAAAACTTTCAGCCTTCCTAACTTCCCACTGCCTTATTCTAGGAAAATACTTAGGAAAAAGTTAAAATCTTGATACAAATGTCATCAACCAGAATTTCACCTTATTCTGTCCCCTACCTCCCAGCCTGGAACAGTAGTGAATCTATAAGAAACTGACTGTAACCCAAGTTTAGAACTTGGGAGATGCCTGAGTACTGTTGGTGATCACCATTGTGAGGTATGGCTGCAGGAGTAGGGAGGGCCACCTACTTAATAATAATTATCACCACTTATTGGGTGCCTAATTACGTCAAACACTATCCTACGTGCTTTAATATATTCTTCATTTATTTTCCACAAGAGCCCTGCATGGTAGTTCCCAGAAATTAAGAAATTGACTGGATGGAGTTGGATTATACAAGTTCATTGTCAAGAATACAGATAAAGAAAAAGAAGAAAATCAAAGTGGCATGTAATCCATTATCTTTTTCTTGTGCTGTCCAAACTGCTTTCAGCCATTGCTATTTTCCTGTACCTTCTTGCTTCTCTTTCTTGCACAGAACGACTGTTGCCACTGTTTCCTCCCCTTGGTTGTGTGCCTCAGGCCCTGAGAACTTGGATAACCTGAGAACTTGGATAACTAGGTAGGACTGCCAAGAGTGATGTCAGCGTGTGGGTCCTTTAATGATGCCAGACCACACAGCCCTGCCTTTCCCCCTCTTGCCCCTCCGCAGTACTTTAGAACTTCTACCCTAAGAGCACCTTTGGTAAAAGAGCACACTTACTCCTGAAAGAGCCCCTAAGAGACGTGCACCACCTTGGCCACTGTTTGGGACACAGCTGGCAGTCTACCACACAAATCCCTGTCTCTTCCTGGTCATTACTTGGTAAAGTAAAAATGACAATTTTCAAAGTTCTTGCAGTAACTTCTGTAGAAGTTCTGTAGAAGCTTTCTTGTGATATGAAAGTGATGTAATTTTATTTTTGTATTCACTTTTGTTACTCAACAAATACAAATACACATTTATTGTAAAAATAACAAACCAAAAGAAGAACATGAGTGCTCATAATCTAACCCATTAATATCCTGATGTCTGTTCTTCCAGACTGCTTTTCTATTCCTATATGTACAATATGCATGTGTATTATAAAATGGGATCATGCTTTTTTCATTCTTAAGTATCTTATGGGCATCTTTCCAATCAGTAAATGTGCTCTGATCACATGATATGTAGCTGAGAAAAACAGTGTCCAGTTACCAAGACAAAATGCCACTTTGATTCTTAGGACTCCTGTATGGGCAGGGCAGGGCAGGTGAAGTTGGAGACCCGGATGACTCATTCATTATGTGGCACAAAGTAGTACAGAACCAAGAGTGCTGCTGGTTAAGGTAGCACCAGCTTCTGGAGCTGTTTTTTAATTCCCTCTTTTCCAACAAGAAAACTTTATATGCCTCTTATACCTGTGATCCATATGCCCTTCCCCCAAAGAATTATCTTGTCAGCTAAGATTTAAATACTAAAATCAAGCAGTTCTCTTATGACTCCGCCCCACCCCCCAAGACTTGGTGCTGGTTGATGAAGTGGCTCTCAGAAGGTATTCAGAAGAATAATAGAGTGAGAGACTTAATTCCCAATATAGCTGCTAATCCTGTTTGATTCCCTGAAGTCTTTCAGTCCAGGGCTGTTTGTCCTTCCTTGGTTGAAAAACTGGTGAGTCACAGACTCCTGGAATGGAGAGCAAGAACGTATTGGAGCCTGTGATTTGTTGGGGAGGCGATGCTGCGCAAGTTATTTAGAAGGAATATTTTCAAAGTATAAGACATTTAATTTTACTTCAACAAGCATGTTTCCTTATTTTTGTGACACAGGGACAATTTCCAGATTTTCAATCTATTTTATATGTTACAAATTCCGTTTTTGACCCAGATGAAAATGAAATCTCTAAGGTGTGTAGATATCTCCTTCAGTTAACAGAGTGGGTTTTATTGTTGTGATGGTGATTTCGTTGCTTTTTAAAAAAAAATTTTTTTATGAAGCCTAGGTATTTAAGCTCAACCAAAAGGGCTGTAAAATAGTGAATTTTCTGATAACAGAATTTACACATGGACAATTATATAGAGAAGGGCGGGGGGGAAGAGGGTTCGATTCTTACGTAAAAATAAAATTTGACTGTTTCTGTGCTTGTAAATTATATATCAGATATGAATTATCATTACAAATAGTGATTCAATCCCTGATGCTACTATCCATAGTTATTGATACTGCATCATTTTGGCTATACTGCATCTTTGTTTTATTTAAAATAAAAAACCCAGCAGGATTCACCACATAATTTTGTGACAAGTAATGATGAACTTTTATTAATGTGTATCTAGTGTTTAAAGTTTCTGGTAGTTTACTTTTTCTTTCTTGTTTTCCCTGTTTATCTTCGGATTAAAAAAATCTCTTGTCTCCTATGTGACTATCATTAGATCTGGGTTTTCCTTTCCTCTCATTTTGTCCTTATAAGGCTATCCTGTTTTATCACTTCCTGCTTCAGCTCCCGACTTTTTCTCTCTTCCCCTCTCCCGGGGTGGATTCCTTCTCCATGTGGCAGGGCTGAAGCTATTCGCAGCTGGCTGACGGTGGTGGACCAGGAGCAGCTTGGAGTTTCAACTTTCATTTTTCAAACAACAGCATGTTTGAATGTTTCAGCAGGCAGATTGTAACGGGCACTTACTTCTTGTCCTTCTAGAACACTGAAAATCTCCCCCAGCACTTTACCAGGGGAATCCTGACTGTGTTAAAGAAGAAGTGGGAGAACCCGCTGCTGAGAGCCAACTCTCAGACAGACGCTCCGCGGAACAGCAGCACAGAGATTAGGCACAGAGTCGACCACCCTCCCGCTGAAGTGGGAAGCAGCCCTGCTCCTGGAGCCGAAGCTGACCCAGAGGAAATAGCCCATCCCAAACCTAAAGTGGATTCACCTCCCGAAGCCCTTAGTCAGTATCGGTATCCCCGCTTCGAGGACAGTGACGATCTTGAAGACCACTCGGCAGAAAGTAAGAAGATGGAAAATTGTCTGGGAGAATCCAGGCATGAAGTAGGAAAACCTGAAATTGGCGACAACACAGAAGCTGCAGGCAAAATAGAGAAATATAATATTCCGCTGAACAGGCTTAAGATGATGTTTGAGAAAGGCGAATCAACTCAAACCAAGGTAAGGATTGGGCAGGTTTAAAACTCGAGAAAGCCAATTCATGTAACTAAACAAAGCTGTTTTTCTAATCTAGACATTTTGATTGGAGGTGTAGATTGTGACTTTTGATGAGTTAAAAAAAATCTCAAATGAATTCTTTACATAGATGCTTAGTTAGATTTTTGAGTCTCTTGACCCAATTTCATATTAAATCAAACTCACACTGGGATTCAGGTTGATATCTAGAAATGTAATAGAGTTTGATACCGGTTGGATTATGTGTTTTCATACACTTGCCCTTTTAATTTGTTTTCCTGTGCCATTTCTCACTTGTAGCTTTGGGGGGTGAAATTACTGCTGAATTTCTCTGTGCTTGGACACAGCTGCAGATTGAGTGTTAAGCCAGAGTTTAACGTCAAGACTGAGGCTCAGTTGTCTCTTGCTTGCTGAATCCCTCTCTTCTCATCATCTGTGCCTTCCAACAAAAGTTTTCTATCAACTAAAATCCTCTCCCAGGAAAAATCAATGAAGATGGCCAGACTAGCTGTAGCCTTCAGGAGTTTTGACTTGCAAATTGCACAGGGTTGCATTTTCCTACAACTGCTAATGAAATTTGATCCTTCATGTGGATTGCAGGCTGGATCCCCAGAGGGAATTACTTAACGAGAAAATGAGTTACATATGCTGATGACTTATAACACAATCCAGGGGCTGCTGTGCTGGTAAATTTTTCCAGTTTTCTCATACTTTCCTACATATCTGGCTTTACACATGGGGGATGGTTTGGTTCAACAGTCATTACAATGAAATAAACAGATCTGACAGAGCCAAGTCATCATTTATTCTAGATACCATGTAGATGGGAAAGAATTTTTTGGAAGCTAAATATTTGGCCCAAATCCCTACCTCGCAAATTAATAGTATAAGCTTTCTTTCTGAGACAAAAATTAGATAACTCATCCTCTAGGCCTCCATTATGTTAGGTGTGATTTAGTCAATCCCTTTTTTGGAATTTGCAGTGCCTCTCACCTTTCCTGCCTAGATGAGTTCTTGAGTGTTTGGAGATCATCTATTTGAAGACGTAGGAAGAATGTTTAAAGGTTTGGAAAGCTAGAACCTTTTTTCTTTTGCATGAGTTTTTAGCTATACTTTAACACTGAAACCATTTGGCAAGAGTTGTAACCACAAAGCAGTTTTATGACTTTTCTTCCCTCTCAATTTTTAGTCCTCCAAGGCATGCCAATTCCCTTTTTCCTCTTTATTGTCCAAATAAAGTGTTTTTCTTTTAAATGGAAGGAAAAACGTCCAAAGTCTTAAATAGAGAGGAAGGGGCTTTGTTGTGACTCAAAGCACTATTGTAAAGTCTCCTCCTCACAGACCCTGCTAGGGGCAGGGTGGCTGATGTCATAGCAGCACACACACAGTGTGATTCAGTGCAAAAGGCAGTGCATGTCGAAACTGGCCTAAGGTAGGAAATGACTGGGACTGCAGCAAACAAAAATGCTGATTATCTGGTGAGAGGCTTTTTTTTCATTAGTGCCTGGTGAGAGATGGGTCAGAACAAGCCTACATATGCCTAGTCAGTGTGGAAAAAAACCCCTTGTGTAAAAGGTCATACTAGATCTCTGATGGCACTGGGCAGCCTGGTGGCTAAAGGTATAGGAATATGGCGGGGTTCTAGGATTGACCTTGCGTTTTTGTGTGTGTGTGTGTGTGTGACTTTTTTTTTACTTCCTGATTAGTCATTTGTCATTTAATGGACTGCCTAGGAAGTATAAAGCACAACTGCCCTTAGTTTGTAACCATTTTTAAATGATCCATGTTGGAAATAGGTCTAGTCTACTTTTAAAAGTTTCTAATATCTCAATGAAACTGCTAAAAATTTGTCTACTTTAGGTTAAGAAATAACTAATCAGTTGGAAATTTGGTTATGATTATCGTTAACAGAATTTCAGCTTTAGGATGCATAAGGTTTTAATCAGGAAGTTACCTATTTGGATCATTAGAAAGAAATTCTGACAAATATGGTAGGGACATTAGAAATCCTTTTAAGAGCAAGAGTGTGCAAGTAAGAATGTATACTTCAAAGCTCCAAGTGAGAATAAATGTTTCAGTGGGATGAATGAATATATTGGATGCATATTGTGTGGATCTTTGGTTCCATAATTGAATTTTAGAGAACCAGACTGAATCTCAGCTAACTTGCTGTGGGAGGTCAGGAAGCACGTAGATAATGGAAATATATGGTCTTATGTCTCATTCTCCTAAATCTTTTTATCATTGTTATTTGCTGGAGGCAAGGTTTACTGGCTTGAATTCCACTTATCTTAGTCTTTCTTGCATCCTTTTGTCTAAGATGGCTTCTGATCTTGTCCTCTTCCTGATCTCTTCTCTGTCTTTCTGTCTTTTTCTCTCTCCCTGTGTAGACTCATCTGTTTCCATGACTCCAAGAGATGAATCCCAAATCTGGACTCTAATCCTGAACTCTTAGCTAGGTTTCAGCCCCATATTTCTGATTATCTGCCATTATCCATTATCTTCCCAACCAAAACCCACCCTACCACTGTTGTCCCTTAATGCATTACCATTCTCCCACTCTCCTGGTCTGCAAATCTTGGAATCAGTTCTTCTCTCTGCCTGCCGTCTTTCCCCTAGTCGATCATTTACTAAGCCCTCTAAACAAGTCTATCTTCCAAACATCTCCCATGTATGGGTCATTCTTTTCAGTCCTACAACTAGTTCCAAGGTTTAACCTTATCACATGTAGTTACAGTATTGCTACAACACCCTCCCCCCAACTGACCTCTCATTTCTTTCTTCCTATCCATCCTCCACATTGTTGCTATTTAACTTTCTAAACATAGCTGTAAATTATATTACTCCCTTGATCAGAAACTTTTGATGCTACAAAATTAATCCATATTTATTATTCAGGTCTTCCACAATCTCAGCTCAACCTGCTGTTCCAGCCTCATAGTAATCTTATACTCAAACCCTGGAAGACATCTCACTCTTAAGTTTCATGCTGTCTCATGCCCAGCCCCAATTGCTAACTTTTGAAATCTTACTCATTCCTCAAGGTCTATCAAGACTGTGAGGACTTAACCTCAGTTTGTTCCAGATTAAATTAACTTCACCCTCCTATAGACCTTTCTTTTACTTTTCCCTGGGCATTCATATTATGCTTCCTTTAATAGTCATGTGTGAATCTGTACACTCCCCAGTCTGTAATTTCTTTTAGTAAGAATGTAAGAGTAATTATGTTTTTGTCCCCCAGTGGTCAGCACAATGACTTGGCTCTTAATGTTTCTTTAATAAAAGGAAGACAACCTTAGAACTCAAATACTTTCTAAATAATGAGATTGATTAAAGGCCATTCTTCACTTATTCTCCACCTTTGGTGAACAGATATGTTATTCAGGTCACGTGGTTTAGTTGAATCTGATGGTTCTAATTCCTGTGAGCAAGTGAGTGATAGCTGGATTAATGTAGCCAAAAATCATTGTTAGGAAAAAGAAATCCCCCAGTGACATATACTGGATGTAGTTTATCAGCCTTAGCTTCATGTCAACTTGGGGTTTAAGTAGCTGACCTAACTATTCTGGGCATGCTTTTATGAAAAAGATAAGTGATCAACTCCTTATAACCAGTGTCCAGTTATCATCATCTTGACATGTGAATCCATACTTTTTCAAGGCCAGGATGAGGTTATTAAAATATTAACTACCTTTTCTTAATTTTTGTGTAGAGAGAATGTGACAGGCTCCTTAAGCCCCAGTTCTTTCTGTTTTTTCTCAAGCATATTTGGTCCACAGAAATCCTTGGATAGAAGAACAAAAACCAAATATTTGGATGATATATTTCTGCCTTCATAGCCTATTTGATCAATAGGTGTAATGCAAGGAAATAAGACTGGACTGTGGACACCCCTTGATTCTTTTATGCAGATGCTGGCTCCTACTTCTTCCACCCAGTGTTCCCCTTCTCTAGGAGAGAAGGAGAAAGGAAGGAAAGAGAAAAGAAGGGAGAATGCCTTCTCACCAAAAATTCCCATTCTCTGAAACTCATAAATACTCTTTGGGACCTAGCCAAGGATAGGAGGTAGTAATGAGAAGGTAATGATAAATTTGTCCATAAGTGAAAAGAATTTAAATTATTAAAAAAAAAATTCCTCATTCCCTTTTTGTTTTTTCTATTATTCATAGTATGTTTTAATGCTTCCAGTTTGTTATATTTTAATTGGTTTTAACTTGTCTTATATTACAAAGGTTAAACAATACATTCAGATAAAATAGAAGTATCTAAAGTAAAAAAGGAGAAGTTTCACCTGCCCCATCCCCTTTTTTCACTTTCCCCTTAGATACCCAGCCCTTCAACTTCCCTCAGATCATCTGTTCCTCTTATCACCAGGATCATTTGTATGTATGGTAGCATCAAAATTCCAACAAAAACTGCATTTGTTAATATGAGAGTAAAACCATCCTTTTTTTTTTTTTTCCCCAATCAAGAACCAACATTTTTGTGGTTTTTCTTCTGTAAGTTCTTGGAAGTGACACTTGGTATTTTGTTTAGCTTAACATAACACTAGTACATGGCAGTATATTTGTGCTGATATAGGAGAGCAAGCCCTTGAGGAAATAAGGCAACCAAACTAAAGTCTGATCTCTGTTCACTGGACATTTTATCCATAGCCAACCAATCATAAACTGCAGCAAAGAAACAGTTCTTATATGCCTTCTTCAAGAATGGCCAGGTGTCCATAGAGAATCCCCAGATTGTTGCAAAAGTTATCCATATGTATCCATGTTATATTTTTGTCTTCGCCTCTCTCGGTTAATAATTGCACATCTTCCCTTATCTACTTAATGTTAACTTAATAAAATTTTCTCCTGCTTTCTTACTAGGTCTTAATTAAATTATTTAGAATTATAGTCTAAGAAGAATAAAATTCTGAGGACTTCATAATTGGTATTAATTGCATATTTTTCTGCTTCATTTTAAGTCCATGGCAACAGAATGGGCTTAGAGGAAGAGTGGGCCTCTGGAGGAAAGATTTGAATAACTATCAGCATCACTGTGGGGTCTAATACAGTCCATCCTAGTGTAGGGGAGTATAACTTTAATTTGCTTGTCAGGGAATCATAAATCTTAAGTTGACCTATTATTTAACCTCCAATCGTTATATAGCTAGTGCTTTAAATTTGAATAACTGGTTTCACATATTATTTTTATTATTGCTATAATGATACACACAAGAATTATCTTTGTTTTTCTATCAATGCCTTCTTTCACATATATCCTATATTTCCTTCTGCTGAATTAGTGTATTACCTGTAGTTTATAGCTTGATATCCCTTCTTCTGTAATTTCAAAATGTAAATAAGACTAGTTTTCAGTGTTATTTTGATTGACTTTTCTCTATAGTGGTACATTTCTTGAAAAGACCACATACCAATATAAATTAAGTTTTATGAAGTATTAGCTCTGATATATTCTTTGGCCTTTTGTGATCATATAATAATGGATCCAGGTATAAGGATACCAGTCCAGGAATACTGATCTTTCTCAATGTTTATTGCCCTAAATAGCTGTTCTTGGTGTACTAACTAGAGGCTAGCCATTTCTTCTCCGCTTACTTCCATACCAACTATTTAGTGATTTCTAGACGGTTTCATTATAGTAAAAATATTGAAAAGTCAATGTCAGGAGACTGGAACATTTTCTTAGAAGCAGTGTTAGCTACATTAGAGATAGAGGGGGCGAGAAAGACCTCATCTGCCCCTTCAAAATACAGCCACCTTTGTCTGCCTGCTATTGGAATCACTCCTGGATTAGACAGTAGAGGTGTGTACCCAGGTGAACATATAAAAGTCATTTCTCTAGCCTTCCGACTCATTGATGACTTATAGTGAGTAAGAATTTCCCAGGAAGATCACTGTCAAATAGATCCTAGAACTTATAAGAAACTTTAAGAGGTTATTGAATCCCACTCACTGCTTTCAGGTAGTTAAGATTTTACAATCTCTGTTTTACAGATGGAAACAACTAAGGTCAGAGAGGTTAACTGATATGCCTAATGTCATGTGGCTCATAATCTCAGAACATGGGCTGAAATTGTGTAATACCCCTTCTAACATATAGCACTATCTTCTTTGCTATTACCTGAATAAAAACAACTGGTCAGGGGCCTCCATATGTTTGAAATCTAAGGAAAACAGGAAAAATTGTAAACATGTAAACAGCTGAATTCTCAAAGTCTTTAACACTCTAGCTAGCTTTACTTTCCCCTAAATCTTCCCACATTTTATGGTCTCTCTCTCTCTTTTTTTTTTTTAATTAAATTCAGTTTTATTGAAATATATTCACATACCATACAATCATGGTGTACAATCAACTGTTCACAATACCATCATATAGTTATGCATTCATCACCCCAATCTATTTTTGAACATTTTCCTTACATCAGAAAGAATCAGAATCAGAATAAAAAATAAAAGTGAAAAACACCCTATTTTTCATTTAGTTTTGTCCCCATTTTACTACTCATCCATCCATACACTAGATAAAGGGAGAGTGATCCACAAGGTTTTCACAATCACACTGTCACCCCTTGTAATCTACATCACTATACAATTGTCTTCAGGAGTCCAGACTACTGGGTTGGAGTTTGATAGTTTCAGGTATTTACTTCTAGCTATTCTGATACATTAAAACCTAAGAGATGTTATCTATATAGTGCATAAGAATGTCCACCAGAGTGACCTCTCGACTCCCTTTGAAATCTCTCAGCCACTGAAACTTTATTTCGTTTCATTTTGTATCCCCCTTTTGGTCAAGAAGATATTCTCAATCCCACAATGCTGGGTCCATATTCATCCCCAGGAGTCATATCCTGTGTTGCCAGGGAGATTTACACCCCTGGGAGTCTGGTCCCACGTAGGGGAGAGGGCAGTGAGTTCACCTGTGAGGTGGCCTAGTTAGAGAGAGAGAGGGCCACATCTGAGCAACAAAGAGGCACTCAGGGGGAGACTCTTAGGCACAATTATATGCAAGTCTAGCCTCTCCTTTGCAGTAACGTGCTTCATAAGGGCAAGTCCCATGATAGAGGGCTCAGTACCTCTAACTGCTAGGGGGTTTGTTTTTCTTATTGTTATCATGTAAATTAAATAGTCTTCTGAACAATAAAACACATGCACACAAACAGGTAAACCAGAAAGGAAGGGAAAAGAAAAAGCCAAGTAAACTAAGGGAAAAAAATTTTCACCGGTTGTGTGCAATACTCTTGATCCTTTGTAGTCCTTATCATTACATAACTGGTTTTTGCATGATTTTCGTGACTGTGTACTCACTGTTTTGTGTTCTTCCTTTTTGATTGGTCTTTTTTATATAGACCTTCCTGTGTATCTTTCTAGTTCATGTAGTTAGCCTTTTATGGAAGTATATTTCATTATACTGTTTAATCATTCCCAATTTTCAGATTGTTTTCTAGCCTAATAAGAATGCTCTTAGCATGTTGTCAGAAATGTTTTTTTCTTATTTTCTTTGGCTGTATTGCTGAAGTGATATCATCATGGTCAAAAGCTGCAATTAATTAAACATTTTTCATACATATTTTCAACTGTTTGGAAAGATTTTAAACACCAATAGCACAGTGTAAAGATATATTTATTCCCCAGAGCCTCATTTTATTATTTTTATTTATTTCTATTAATTTAACAGATAGGAAGTATTACCTCTCCTTCCTTTTCCTTTCTTTTTTTTTTTTTTTTTTTGTAATTATAAGAGTAATATATAGTTTTTGTAGAAAGCTTAGAACTACAGAAAAGCTTTCTGTACCACCTGGAGATAAACACTCCTTCTATGTGTATTGTTTTCCTTAAATGAGCTCTGTTTTTTTCTAAGAGCATACCTGGTGAAAGAAATGTTTCTCTCTTAATACTCTGAGAAATTAACGCCAGATTTCATTCCTCCATCCCCTCCCAGTTCAGCCAAGTACCATTTTCCCCTGAAAGCCACCCTTTCTCAATCCTTGACTTTGTAAGGACTAGATAGTCCAAAGGATGGTCAAAGTAGAAAGGTGAGTTGAATGGCTGAGAGAGGTAGGAGGCTCTCGGACCACATCTTTACCCTCTGGTAATTTAAGGTGTTGAAAATCAGCTTTTAAAGAGATTTTTTTCCTGAAAAAGGGGGTTGAGGGGACAGGGAAGCCTGTTTTATACTTGAGAGTATTTGGAAACTAACTTATTTTATTTCTTAACAAGTTTAAAAAAAAAAAATCTTGGCTAAAAACCCCCAAAGTCTTATTTGTGTATGTTCATATAGCTAGTTAATAAATTCACAAAGAATATTTAAGGGGTGTTCACGCTAATGAGAATTACAGTCAGCAGATCGGAAGGAGGACTTGTGGGGTGGGGTGAGGCCAAACCTTAGGAAATTCCAGAAAGTCTTCAAGTGTGGTCTCTTCTCTTCTCCCTTAGCAGATTATGATTAAGGCTCCCACAGTGTCTGAGTTAAAAGGGCTAAAATGTGATAAAAAGTTGTTACAAAAGAGTGTTTAGGTATCAGAATTCCTGTTTTTCTTCTTTCTGTGCTCCTTTACTTAACTTGAGAAATATTGAAGGAAACTCCTCCTTCTTCCTGAACTTCGGATTACAATTTGTAAAGTAAGGATCATAAAATCCATTAAATGCATTTGAGATCTTCTTATTCTTTGTATTTGATTGTCTCAGAGGTGAAAAGCTGTTGAATGAAGTGCTCAGTGCTTCACCTGGGATCTCATTAAAAGCCTTCTCATGTCAGAGATGTATTCCTTCTCAGAACCACTGTCAGTATAATTTTGAGTTCCAGAAACATTTCTCTCTTTCCATTATTCTGTAAGACTGCATGGCTTTGTACACTTAACTTTTTTTTATGCTTTTAAAGAAAGAAAATAATTTAGAGTATTGATAAGCTGGTGGACCAGAAAGCCTTTTTTTTTTTTTTCTCTTTAGTAACCCTTATGTTTTTAATCTGAGGGACTAAATAAAAAGCTACAAGAGATGGAAAATTACGGGCATTTTGCAAGCATCTAAAACCAAAGAAAGTCCCTGACCCCAGAAGCGCATATGTTCTAGATCTAAAGGGACTTGTTCCCATCAACGTCAGTGTGGGACTTTGAGGCAGAGACTGATGTATGACTAGAACTAGACAGAAAACTGAACTCTCTGCAGGTTGCAACATATTAACACATACTCTTGGAATTGTGCTTGAATTTTACCTTTGATGGAAAATAAATGTTTGAAATATTGCTCCAGTATTAAAAATGCAGACTCCATCCATTCCCTTTGGTTAAAAAAAAACAATAAATTGTATTTCCAGGCTTTCTCCCTTTTGAGTCCTGAACATTCTAATTTTTATAGTGATCATCTTACAGTGCAGGAGCATTTGGAATAAATCTTTGGAATTTCCTTTATTTTAATGACCAGTAAATGAGAAATTTGTTGAAAACAAACCGAAAAAAAAAAAAAAAAAAATGTGGCTGGAGAGTGTCTTGCCAAACCTATCCTTTTCCCTTGGCTGGTGAGCGTCTTTTCCAAATGGGAGCCTGCTCCTAGAGCAGGGGCACGTTGAGTCATGTGAGACACACGGATGTGATTGATTTTAGGGCACATGAGCCTGTCATGTGTCAAGGTTAGAGTTGCTACTGCTTATTTTATTTTTAATTTAAAACAGATTTCATTAATTTATAGATAGCAAAGCTAACTGGAAGTAAATTATATTAATTCTGTATTGAATATGCAAGAAATTGTATTCTTATTGATGTGGCACAAACAATCCTTGTCTCTGATTTCTGATCTCCAAAATGGAGGAGGAAGGAATATTTAAAAAAAAAAAAAAAAAACTTGTAAAAGTGAGAGTTTTACCTTCTTAAACTTTACTGTTATTGAGTTGGTTAAGTCTATTGATCTTAAAGTTGAATAACTATTTATAATGTTAAATTCAAAAGTGTTAAGTGTTTTACTTGTATCTCCTGTTACACAGAGTTTCATATATTTTTCCTACTTCAAATTATCTGGAAATAAATTGAGATTTGAATGATAGGATCTGGTTGAAGGCTCTCGTTACAAACTGAACAAATATGACCTAGCCTCCAGTGAGCTATGTCTGGGAACATTCTGTGACACTAAGTGGCTTTCTCTTAAACTACTTTTCCAGTATTAAAAATTATGATTTGTAACAACTGGAGATCTATCCTAGATACATATGAGAAGTATAAATGGAGTGATTTATAGGCATCACAAAGTACTTTATTAAAAAAATCTGTGCCTCCCACTCTTCTATCCATGCAGGAAATATGGATGAAAAGGCCCAGTCCCTGCTGTCAGTGAGCTTGCAGTCCAGTGCAGGGACAGCCCAACAGTTGATAAGAATTGTAATGGAAGTGTGTCTAGGTACTACAGGGACAGAGGAAGGAGTACCTAAATTTATGTGGGAGTAGAGCAGGTTTTCCAGTGGGGATGTCACTTACACTGAGGCTTGAGGAAATAGTTTATTTGCTAGACAACAGGTTCCAGGTGGGGGAACCTCATTTACAACGGCATGGACCTCACAAGCAGTTTCCTTTACCTGGATGTAAGAATGAGGCAGACTCAGAGAGGAGGCTGGATAGGTAGGGATCAGATCTAGAGCAGATCTGTGGCACATACTAAGCACTTTGGATTTAACTCTAGAAGGAATAAGGAATCCTTAAAGAATTTTGAACAGGAGAGTTAACATTCTCAGATTTGCATTTTGAGATGATTACTTCGGCAGCAGTACAGAGACTGTATTGGAAGGTGATGAAGAACTAATTACCATAGTTAATGAAATAGTTCAGGGAAAAGATGATGAAGACATGAACTAAGGCAGCAGCAGGGATGAAGTGATGGAGAAGGGAAACAGCAGGTACTGCCATCAGGACTTGGCAATTTAGAAGGATGTGTCAGTGGAGGGGACATGAGGATTCCCTTCCAGTTACTGTTTAATCTAAATTACTAGGCTTGCTGTTTAAGCTGGTTAGATGGTGATCTTTAGCAGAGAGCAGTACCTATATAGAGTTATTTATTTTTCCCTGGGCACCTGTGAATAAGTGGCGCTTAATATTTATAATATTTAAAAAGCATTCTGTGGAATATAAGAACTAATATAAAATCTAATCTCTTCTGAGTTTTATTTATAAAGGAAATTTACAAGCTTCCTTTTTGAACATCGTATCAAGCCTTTCCCATCTTCCTGCATATTTATTGTTGGGTTTTGTCTCCCAAATAGATTCTTCGGCCTCAGAGCCGAAGTGCAGGTGGAAGGAGGACCTCTGAAAACAGCTTTTCTCTGGATGACTTGGAAATAGGCCCAGGTAAGCAGAGAGTTCATGTGTGTGTAGTCCTTTAGGGAAGTGCTAATTACTAAGAATACCTTTTGGCCTCAAGGCTAATGCTTTTCAAGGAAGAGTAGCAGAAATGGAAATCTGTCTGTCAGATATAAGCCATTCTCAGATCACATTGTTCTCTACAAATAGCTTTTCTGTACTTTTAATCCATCCTTGTCAATGGTAACCTGTGGTCACCAAAGGGTACCTTTCAGGGATTTCAAGGGAAATGCTATGGACAGTTTTGGCTCCACAGCCGTCGGGCTTGAGGGCATCCATGGATGGGCAATACCCCCTATCGAGTTTGGTAATCCTGTAGTGTCCAATAACATAACACCTTGAGAACAGAATTACTATATTTAGAAAAGGGCATACATAGGCACTTCACAAGAGAAAAAAAAATGTAATTAACAAACAGGAAAATCACCAGTCTGCTAGTCATCTAAGAAATGCAAATTATAACTGCATTAAGATCTAATTTTTTCACATGGTAAATTAGCCATAATTTTTAAATGTCTTGTAATCATGGTCAGGATTCTCCTTTTAATGTTGGGAAAGTGAATGATTATTACCCTATAAATGACAATTATATTCCTGATTTCTTTCTTTGTACTTTTTTAATAGAAGGAATTGGTCATTAGATTGCAATAGCCCAAAATTTGGAATCTTAAAACCATATGAATCACATTTTGTCTTCTAATAAAGCATGTTATTTACATGTTTCCAGGTCAATTGTCATCTTCTGCATTCAACTTGGAGAAAAGCGAGAGTAGGCGAAATCTGGAGCTCCCACGCCTGTCAGAAACCTCCATAAAGGATCGAATGGCGAAGTATCAGGCAGCTGTGTCCAAACAAAGCCAATCAGCCAGCTTTACAGTATGTGTTCTGTATCATTCATTCATTCCATCATCTATTAAACAATCACTGAGCACTGGAACTAGGAAATGTCTTCCAGATCTGTACCTTTGAGCCCTGGCTCTTTCCCTTGTCCCCTGGCCATTCTGTTCTTACGTAATTCCTGCCTTCGCATCCTTGAGAATCCTTACCATGTTCTAATCCTGACTTTGCTTTCCTAGTCCTCATTCCCACCCCACTTGTTTTTTTTTTGTTTTTGTTTTTGT
Source organism: Choloepus didactylus (assembly GCF_015220235.1). Classification (NCBI taxonomy): domain Eukaryota; kingdom Metazoa; phylum Chordata; class Mammalia; order Pilosa; family Megalonychidae; genus Choloepus; species Choloepus didactylus. The sequence goes on from NC_051314.1 coordinate 85,308,476, forward strand.
TTTTGTTTTGTGACATTACCATCTAGTAATATCATTGTTTTCCTAGCTCTTCTATTTAATCTTTTGTTGTTGTTTTTGTTAAGGAAGTATTTTAGTAATCTTAACAGAAACTCTTATTTTATTTTAGTTTTTTTGTGGAGAGAATGGGAGAATATTGGAGAGAAATATTGGATGTGTTCAACATTATTATGGGATTTGGGGGCAGTTTTTAAATTGAGATATATAACATAAAATTCACCATTTTAAAGTGTATGGTTCAGTGGTTTTTAGTATATTTAAAAGGTTGTGCAACCATCACCACTATCTAATTTCAGAACGTTTCTATCACCCCCATCTTCTCCTACCCCCACCCCCACCCCCCCAAAAAAAAAACCATACATGTTAGCAGTTACCTCTAATTATGGACTTGCCTATTTCAGGAATTTCTTATAAATGAAATCACACAATATAGAGTCTACTTAATCTTTAATCCTTCCAAGGTAATGATTCCTGAAGAAGTGGAATAGCAGATGAGAAAAAGGGGAAGAAATGATGGGATTGTGACATGTTCAGTAAGCACAAAAATTTGGTATTCTAAATAGAATGAAGAGTCTCTCCATTTTACATTCACTCAGGCATAACTGGCAGCCTGACCCAATGAAACTGCTTAATTGAAGTTACCTTAAAAATGCCATCCATACACATACATATACATATGCACACACATACATAAATGTGTCTTTCAAACATTTGTTCCTTCTAACATTTCAAATTACAAACCACTAATCTCTTCATATCCTAATTTGTTAACAAAGTTGCAAGAGTAGCATTGACTTTTACTTGTTTCCAGGCAAATTGAAACTGTTGCATATTAGAAATCATAACATGTATTGCAGGGGTTAGGCCTTCTTTTCCCCACAATATTACGTATGCATTCTTCTGTAGCATTGGTGGACTAATTCTCCGGGCAGTGAAAAATTCCATCTTGATTTTTCACTGTGGTTTTAAGAAGAGATGATGTGTAAATCGATAGTGAAGTGGCATATCACAGGCTTATTATTCTTTGTGAGTGGGAAAAATTAGCTCCTTTAGACTTCTGTTAGAAGGCAAGTCAGGAGAAACAGTGAAGAGGTGATCTGTGGAGCTTAATTCCCTCTTGCTACAGGATTTTCTTGCTTCTCAGTGCCCTTCTGCTACAAGCATTCCTACTAGGTGACTCCCTAAGTGGAAAAACCTGTTTGGTGAATGTTTCTTTTTAACTCCTAATAGTTTCTGCATTGTGGTTCTCCTACTCTGTAAATTTTAAGAGTCGAAAATTCTTTAGGAATTCTTGTAAAAAGTACATTTTATCTCATCCCAAAAGAATTTCTTAGGCCCCTTATAGAATGTGGTTGTAACAAGGCACATATTCTCCACAAGTAGATCTGGAGGCTGGGCTTTGAGATAGGGTCAGGAATGAGTTTGGTGACTGTAATGTGTTCTTCAGTGCTGGCTTCCAGCTCCTCCTCATAGATTTACCCCCAGCAGCTGTGTGCCTTAATCTGAATTCCTCACCAAGTGAGCCAGTAACACACTCTTCACTGACCCTGCGACCATAAAATGTTTAATTTCTTCCTCATGCCTAAAGAAGCCCAGAGAACAGAAAGGTACTAGAATACTAAATTACTAGAAGACTAAAAGTTGATTTTGCATCTAGTAAAGTTAATTTTAATATTCTGCCCCAAGAATCCTTTGCAAGGAAAATTAATTCTTTATTGCAGTTATTAATGAATGCTTTTTTATGTCAAGGCTCTGTTACGAGAAGTAGAATAAGGTATATCATTAGTACAGTGTATGAATTTTATGTGAAAAATAAGTTTTGGAAGTCTCACAAAAATGGTTGTTTTATGGTCTCGTTAAATATAATTTGTTTTTATATGTGTACATCATCCCTGTCTCTCTTTCCAGGCCGGGCATTTATATATATGGTCAGTATATTTTCTTAATTATTGGCACTTGGCATCTCCTTTCCCCTGCTCCAGAATGGTCTTTTCTGGTAAAACTCACAAGCTTTGCATTCCCACAAGCTCTGCTGCTAGAAGAGTGAATCACAAGAACGTTGTGTGCTGGGGGGTCTATGTGTATGTCTGTACTGATGTGTCTGTATTCTAATGAGCATCCAATTTTAGACCAGCGTACAAATATTTAACTCTGAGATAAGTGTCCACAAAGCTGCTTTTGTCATTTCACTAGTGTGTGGGTTTTGCTTGTGAGAGTTAGGGGGGTTATTTGACTGAGGCCTCTTCAAATAAAATTTTGTTAACATCCCAAGCTTTCTTAATAGATGTGCTATGAAGAGAATAGAATGGTGAGACTTTTTAAAAAATTCACAGGTTATTTTTATTTTGTAGAGTGAGTTGAGAGCCAGTGGTGGTGAAATCAAAACTCATAAATTGGAGCAAAAGGAAAATGTGCCCCCAGGTCCTGAGGTCTGCATCTTTCATCAGGATGGAGAAAAGGTAGGTTGAAAAGCCTGATGTCCAGTTGCCAAAGAAGCATGTGTTCTAAATTAGATGCTTAAAATTAGAAACACCCCTAACTCTGGAGCTGTAGAGTGTCTGGGAATTTGGTAACAGCTGCCAGGACAGATTGTCATTTTTACAGGTCACATAATTTTGGTTTGAGAGCTCTGAAACTTACGGCTGACCAAATAATGAGCCTTCATTGGAAAATTCTTTTGCTCAGCAAATGCTCAGAAGGTGGAGAGCTAAAATGATTTTTAAAAATCTGTTGTGATTAGAGGTATTATCTTCAAAGCACTTGTTATTTTAAATTTAAGTATACAATTATCCCTTCCACATTGCAGGGGTCAGGGCACACTGTCCCCTCAATCTGGAAAATCAGCATTATGTTTTTTTTTCAGGGTTTCAGGAAATTTCCCAGCTGCCTCTTGATTGGCAGATGCTGCCTCTCCCGTTACTTTTACATTGTGTAGGGTAAACCTTTTTTTAAAAATTTTCAAACCAGCCTTTGATGGCCCGAAAATCCTTAGGCGTAGACCCTTCACCTTCATTTTCCTTTAGGGAATTGAATAAAGACTTTGCCTTTTCTCGTATGATGCCAGAGTCTACCAGAATGCCTTTTTAAAATAACAATCTTGCACATGTGTCATCTGTTGGCCTTCATATGTCGTCTTTGGCTTCCACAAAACTTCCCCAAAATTGCCATTTAATTTCTTATGGTGACCCATGATATATCAAAACTGCAATGGGAAAGTCATGTTTAACACATTTATGCAAGAAAATCTTCTTTCACGCAGCATATTTTGAAAGCTAGGCACTATGCTAAGATAAGAAGTGCTAAGCTTAAAAACAAAACAAAAAAAACAAACAAACCATTTCATGTGGTCTTTGTCTACAAGGAAGTTTACAGTTAGAGAGGAGACAGGTTGTAAAATCATAACAGGTTAGCCATCATAAAACAGGGTGGCACATGCTATGGGAAGTCTTTACAGGGCCATAGAAGCTCAGCTGAAGGATAGTTAGTCTGACTTTCTCAAGAAGGTGATGTCTAAGCTGAATGTTATAGGATATGTGGGAACAAGCAAAGTGAGTAAGAGGAAGGTTGAGTAAAGGAAAAACAAAGGGCATTTCAGGCAGACACAACATATGCAGAGGTCTTGAAACGAGATCGTGGCTTACGTAGCAACGGCAGGTTAGTTGGCTTAGCTGGAGCGTGAGGTTCATACAGGCAGGGTGACAGATGGGTGGAGTGAGAGGGCCAAAGTGAGGTCCTGAAAAACTTTATATGTCAGCCTTGAGAGTTTGGATGTAGATCTACAGCAGTGGAAAAACACTGAAGGACTTTAAGCAAATCAAATTTGTGTTTCATGCGTTAAACATTAGATGAATGGTTCAGTTTGAGTAAGTAACAGTATTTATGATAAAAGAAATTTTATCATTCTCTCTGCCAGTCCATTACTCAATTTTTTGGTCTTTCTGTCAATATGATAATCAAGTGTTAAGTGAGATGAGGAGAAAGGGCTTTCAAATCTATTGCAATGATTAATCTTAGGAGAAAAAAACATTGCTGCTGTTCCATGTATTGACCACCTTAATGACATTCTTCAAAAAGATGAGATAATTAAAATGGGTTAAGAGCAGTAGTTCTTTAACTTATTGACTATACTACACTTTAAAAAGCATGGTATATTGACAGAGCACAATATATCCTGAGATACGCTGCGCACTTCGGAACAAAGTAGGCACACACAACGATGGTTTCAATTAATGGCTTCAAAACAAAATTTACTTCATAGAATAGAACAGGAAAAAAATTAGAAAAATTAAATCATTTTATTATATAAAAATATTATCAAAAATATATGTTGATATAAGAAAAAATACTTGGCAATAATGTATTATATAATCATGTTATCATTAAATAAATTATATACCTCCTTGTAACAGTGCATTCATTCATTAGTCTATGGATCAAATGTGCATCCAATGAGCTCTCTCATTTGACTGCCTGTTTTTCCTGTTTTTTTAAATAGGGACGTATTATTTAAGAATAACTGAGTAAATAGATTTGGTATTTTTCTTACATACTGCAAAAATATAAATTTTAATAGAAAAATATTCTAAGCATTGAAATTCCCCCATCTACCCCAAGAGCTTAGTTTAGAAAATTCATTTGGAAAATAATGCTTGGATTGTCCTTATATCTAATTTCATGTTTTCTTTTTGATTGTCTTCAAGAAGATTTGAAACTGGAACTCTGAGCTGAACTGAAGGATCAGAACATTTTAATTATACCTAAGAGAGCATTAGTGCAAGTGAATCATGAACTGGGGAGTGGGTGGCAAAGAAAGGGGATAAAGATAGTACATAATATTCAAGCACATTCTGCAGGTTTATAAGCCTATGACCACCTTAAAATTTACAAGAATTTTGGCTCAGCCATCCTTTTGGCTGTTTGCCTAGCTTTTGTTAAACAATACCTAAGCACTAGTTGAACTTTGGCTTGTTAGAAAAGGACATTAATTCTAGGACAAACTTGCTTGAAATGGAATATTTTGTCAAGGTATTATTCCTCCCTTTTTCCTCTTGTGAATGAATTTGTGCTCTCCTTCAGCACACAGTTGAGCAAAATCTCACATGCCCTCACCTGGCTGTTCCTGCAGTGATGTCATCTGGTTGGGCATGTGCAATGAGGTCATGTTTGGCATTAAACTTACCCTGCAGGTTCAAGGTGACCAAATTAGAGGTGAGAGAAGAACATCCTGGAAGGGATGCATCCACTAATTAGCAGGAATTGAAGTGCTGTTTATGGCCATGCAGAACTTTCAGAAAAATTATTTCATACCATTAAATGAGATAACACATATAAGGTGATTAGTCTAATATCTGGCATATCATAAAGACTCAATAAATGTTTGCTGTTTTTATATTGGTTTGTTTTACACCATGTCAGAATTCCTGTAATGAAAAGAGAATAGTTGAAAAGATGATCATGCTGAAATTCATGTGCAGTCAGCCAAGAACTTAATCTCCATTGTCATTTTATTCACTGCCATTAGACATCCTGATATAAATACTCAGCAGAGCCCCTAAAATCCCTGACATCTGAATTAAAGAATATTACATGAAGGTTCCACACTGGTTCACTTGTTGACCCTTGGTGATTTGGGGGATGGAAGGGGATACCAGGAAGGCCTAGGGGCCAGTAGAAAAGCAGGAGAGAGGTAGTAGAAGGTTCTTTTATTTTAATTTAATGGCTTCTGGGAAAAAAATATACATAAGATCTGCCATCTTATTAAATACTGCAATTTTAAGACTGGGACTAAAGGGAAACTATCCTCAAAGATAATATCAGAGATTGGTTTTAGGCAGGTTTATTTTGTAGCTATCAAAAGATCTTCTGCCTTGTACCTTGTTCCAGTTTGCTAATGCTGCCATTATGCAAAATGCCAGAAATGGATTGGCTTTTATAAAGGGGGTTTATTTGGTTACAAATTGACAGTCCAAAGGCCATGAAAATGTCCAAATTAAGGCATCAATGAGAGTATACCTTCACTGAAGAATGGCTGATGGCATCTGGAAAGCCTCTATTAGCTGGGAAGGCACGTGGCTGCCATCTGCTGATTCTTTGCTCTGGGGTTCTGGTTTCAAAAGGACTTTCTCCAAAATGTCTCTGGGCTTGTCTCTCTCAGCTTCTTGGAGCAAACTCTGGGCTAGCATCTCTTAGCTAAGCATCTCCAAACCTTCTGTTCACATCTCCAAGCATCTCTAAGCATCAGTGTCAGCAAGCATCTGGGCCTGTATGGCTCTTTTTTTTTTTTTTTTTTTTTTTTTTTTTTTTTTTTTTTTCCTTACAACCACTTATTTATTTCTTTATTTATTTTTGTTTTTTGTACTTTCGATTGTTTACAGTACCATTACATAGTTGTACATTCATCACCTAAATCAATCCCTGACACCTTCATTAGCACACACACAAAAATAACAAGAATAATAATTAGAGTGAAAAAGAGCAATTGAAGTAAAAAAGAACACTGGGTACCTTTGTCTGTTTGTTTCCTTCCCCTACTTTTCTACACATCCATCCATAAACTAGACAAAGTGGTGTTTGGTCCTTATGGCTTTCCCAATACCATTGTCACCCCTCATAAGCTACATTTTTATACAACTGTCTTCGAGATTCATGGGTTCTGGGTTGTAGTTTGATAGTTTCAGGTATCCACCACCAGCTACCCCAATTCTTTAGAACCTAAAAAGGGTTGTCTAAAGTGTGCATAAGAGTGCCCACCAGAGTGATCTCTCGGCTCCTTTTGGAATCTCTCTGCCACTGAAGCTTATTTCATTTCCTTTCACATCCCCCTTTTGGTCAAGAAGATGTTCTCCGTCCCACGGTGCCAGGTCTACATTCCTCCCTGGGAGTCATATTCCACGTTGCCAGGGAGATTCACTTCCCTGGGTGTCTGATCCCACGTAGGGGGGAGGGCAGTGATTTCACCTTTCAAGTTGGCTTAGCCAGAGAGAGAGGGCCACATCTGAGCAACAAAGAGGCATTCAGGAGGAGACTCTTAGGCACAAATACAGGGAGGCCTAGCCTCTCCTTTGCAGCAACCGTCTTCCCAAGGGTAAAACTTATGGTAGAGGGCTCAACCCATCAAACCACCAGTCCCCTATGTCTGTGGTCATGTTAGCAACCATGGAGGTGGGGTAGGCGAATACCCCTGCATTCTCCACAGGCTCCTCAAGGGGGCACTACATCTTTTTTTTTTTTTTTTCCCCTTGTTTGTCTTTTTCTTTTCTTTTTTTTTTTTTTTTTAACTTTCCCTTCTTTTTTCAAATCACCTGTATGAAAAAAAAAGTTAAAAAGAAAACAAACATACAATAAAAGAGCATTTCAAAGAGACCATAGCAAGGGAGTAAGAAAAAGACAACTAACCTAAGATAACTGCTTAACTTCCAACATGTTCCTACTTTACCCCAAGAAAGTTACATAATATAGCAACATTTCAGTGAACTTGTTCCTACTACAACCATCAGAAATTAACAGACCATAGTCATTTCTGGGCATCCCCAGAACGTTAAATAGCTTATCTGTTCTTCTTGGATTATTGTTCCCCCTTCCTTAATTGCTCTCTACTGCTAGTTCCCCTACATTCTACATTATAAACCATTTGTTTTACATTTTTCAAAGTTCACATTAGTGGTAGCATATAATATTTCTATTTTTGTGCCTGGCTTATTTCGCTCAGCATTATGTCTTCAAGGTTCATCCATGTTGTCATATGTTTCACCAGATCGTTCCTTCTTACTGCCGCGTAGTATTCCATCGTGTGTATATACCACATTTTATTTATCCACTCATCTGTTGAAGGACATTTGGGTTGTTTCCATCTCTTGGCAATTGTGAATAATGCTGCTATGAACATTGGCGTGCAGATATCTGTTCGTGTCACTGCTTTCCGATCTTCCGGGTATATACCGAGAAGTGCAATCGCTGGATCGAATGGTAGCTCTATATCTAGTTTTCTAAGGAACTGCCAGACTGACTTCCAGAGTGGCTGAACCATTATACAGTCCCACCAACAATGAATAAGAGTTCCAATTTCTCCACATCCCCTCCAGCATTTGTAGTTTCCTGTTTGTTTAATGGCAGCCATTCTAACCGGTGTTAGATGGTATCTCATTGTGGTATTAATTTGCATCTCTCTAATAGCTAGTGAAGCTGAACATTTTTTCATGTGTTTCTTGGTCATTTGTATTTCCTCTTCAGAGAACTGTCTTTTCATATCTTTTGCCCATTTTATAATTGGGCTGTCTGTACTATTGTCATTGAGTTGTAGGATTTCTTTGTATATGCAAGATATCAGTCTTTTGTCAGATACATGGTTTCCAAAAATTTTTTCCCATTGAGTTGGCTGCCTCTTTACCTTTTTGAGAAATTCCTTTGAGGTGCAGAAACTTCTAAGCTTGAGGAGTTCCCATTTATCTATTTTCTCTTTTGTTGCTTGTGCTTTGGGTGTAAAGTCTAGGAAGTGGCCTCCTAATACAAGGTCTTGAAGATGTTTTCCTACATTATCTTCTAGGAGTTTTATGGTACTTTCTTTTATATTGAGATCTTTGGTCCATTTTGAGTTAATTTTTGTGTAGGGGGTGAGGTAGGGGTCCTCTTTCATTCTTTTGGATATGGATATCCAACTCTCCCAGCCCCATTTGTTGAAAAGACCATTATGGCTCAGTTCGGTGACTTTGGGGGCCTTATCAAAGATCAGTCGGCCATAGATCTGAGGGTCTATCTCTGAATTCTCAATTCGATTCCATTGATCTATATGTCTATCTTTGTGCCAGTACCATGCTGTTTTGGCAACTGTGGCTTTATAATAAGCTTCAAAGTCAGGGAGTGTAAGTCCTCCCACTTCGTTTTTCTTTTTTAGAGTGTCTTTAGCAATTCGAGGCATCTTCCCTTTCCAAATAAATTTGATAACTAGCTTTTCCAAGTCTGCAAAGTAGGTTGTTGGAATTTTGATTGGGATTGCATTGAATCTGTAGATGAGTTTGGGTAGAATTGACATCTTAATGACATTTAGCCTTCCTATCCATGAACATGGAATATTTTTCCATCTTTTAAGGTCCCCTTCTATTTCTTTTAGTAGAGTTATGTAGTTTTCTTTGTATAGGTCTTTTACATCTTTGGTTAAGTTTATTCCTAGGTACTTGATTTTTTTAGTTGCTATTGAAAATGGTATCTTTTTCTTGAGTGTCTCTTCAGTTTGTTCATTTCTAGCATATAGAAACATTACTGACTTATGTGCATTAATCTTGTATCCCGCTACTTTGCTAAATTTGTTTATTAGCTCTAGTAGCTGTATCGTTGATTTCTCAGGGTTTTCTAGATATAAGATCATATCATCGCAAACAATGACAGTTTTACTTCTTCTTTTCCAATTTGGATGCCTTTTATTTCTTTGTCTTGCCGGATTGCCCTGGCTAGCACTTCCAGCACAATGTTGAATAACAGTGGTGACAGCGGGCATCCTTGTCTTGTTCCTGATCTTAGAGGGAAGGCTTTCAGTCTCTCACCATTGAGTACTATGCTGGCTGTGGGTTTTTCATATATGCTCTTTATCATGTTGAGGAAGTTTCCTTCAATTCCTACCTTTTGAAGTGTTTTTATCAAAAAGGGATGTTGGATTTTGTCAAATGCTTTTTCAGCATCTATTGAGATGATCAATTGATTTTTCCCTTTCGAGTTTTTAATGTGTTGTAATACATTGATTGTTTTTCTTATGTTGAACCATCCTTGCATGCCTGGAATGAACCCCACTTGGTCATGGTGTATGATTTTTTTAATGTGTCTTTGGATTCGATTTGCAAGTATTTTGTTGAGGATTTTTGCATCTATATTCATTAGGGAGATTGGCCGGTAGTTTTCCTTTTTTGTAGCATCTTTGCCTGGTTTTGGTATTAGATTGATGTTAGCTTCATAAAATGAGTTAGGTAGTGTTCCATTTTTTTCAATGTTTTGAAAGAGTTTGAGTAAGATTGGTGTCAGTTCTTTCTGGAAAGTTTGGTAGAATTCCCCTGTGAAGCCATCTGGCCCTGGGCATTTATTTGTGGGAAGATTTTTGATGACTGATTGGATCTCTTTGCTTGTGATGGGTTGGTTGAGGTCTTCTATTTCTTCTCTGGTCAGTCTAGGTTGTTCATATGTTTCCAGGAAATTGTCCATTTCTTCTACATTATCCAGTTTGTTGCCATACAGTTGTTCATAATATCCTCTTATAATTTTTTTAATTTCTTCAGGATCTGCAGTTATGTCACCTTTTTCATTCATTATTTTGTTTATATGGGTCTTCTCTCTTTTTGATTTTGTCAGTCTAGCTAGGGGCTTGTCAATCTTGTTGATCTTCTCAAAGAACCAACTTTTGGTGATATTTATCCTTTCTATTGTTTTTTTGTTCTCTATGTCATTTATTTCTGCTTTAATCCTTGTTATTTCTTTTCTTCTACTTGGTTTAGGATTGGTTTGCTGTTCATTTTCTAGCTTCTTCAGTTGATCCATTAGTTCTTTGATTTTGGCTCTTTCTTCCTTTTTAATATATGCGTTTAGTGCTATAAATTTCCCCCTTAGCACTGCTTTTGCTGCATCCCATAGGTTTTGGTATGTTGTGTTCTCATTTTCATTCGTCTCTATATATTTAGCAATTTCTCTTGCTATTTCTTCTTTAACCCACTGATTGTTTAGGAGTGTGTTGTTTAACCTCCAGGTATTTGTGAATTTTCTAAGTCTCTGATGGTTATTGACTTCTAATTGTATTCCATTGTGGTCAGAGAATGTGCTTTGAATAATTTCAATCTTTTTAAATTTATTGAGGCTTGTTTTATGTCCCAGCATATGATCTATTCTGGAGAAAGTTCCGTGAGCACTAGAAAAGTATGTGTATCCTGGTGATTTGGGATGTAATGTCCTGTAGATGTCTGTTAAATCTAATTCATTTATCAGATTGTTTAGGTTTTCAATTTCCTTATTGGTCTTCTGTCTGGTTGATCTATCTATAGGAGAGAGTGATGTGTTGAAGTCTCCCACAATTATTGTGGAAACATCAATTGCTTCCTTTAGTTTTGCCAGTGTTTCTCTCATGTATTTTGTGGCACCTTGATTGGGTGCATAGACATTTACGATTGTTATTTCTTCTTGCTGAATTGCCCCTTTTATTAGTATGTAGTGGCCTTCTTTGTCTCTCAAAACATCCCTGCATTTGAAGTCTATTTTATCTGAGATTAAAATTGCTACACCTGCTTTCTTTTGGCTGTAGCTTGCATGAAATATTTTTTTCCATCCTTTCACTTTCAGTTTCTTTGTGTCCCTGTGTCTAAGATGAGTCTCTTGTATGCAACATATTGATGGTTCATTTTTTTTGATCCATTCTGCGAATCTATATCTTTTAATTGGGGAGTTTAATCCATTTACATTCAACGTTAAAACCGTGAAGGCATTTCTTGAATCGGCCATCTTATCCTTTGGATTATGTTTGCCATATTTTTCCCTCTCTCTATTAATATCCTTTATTGTACCCACTGTATGGCTCTTTTTAAAGGACTCTGGTAAACTAATCAAGACCCATGCTGAATGGGTGGGATCACACCTCCATGGAAATAATTCAGTCAGAGTTATCACCTACATTTGGATGAGTCACATCTCCATGGAAACAACCAAATCCAAATATCCCACAAGATTGGATTAAAAGATCATGGCTCTTTTTGGGGGACATAAGATATCCAAACCGGCACATACACCAATGTTCATAGCAGCATTATTTACAATAGCCAAAAGTTGGAAACAACCCAGGTATCCATCAGATAAATGGATAAACAAAATGTGTTACATACATGCAATGGAATATCATTCAGCCATAAAAAAAATGAAGTTCTGATACATACTACATTGTGGATGAACCTTGAAAACAATATGCTAAGTGAAATAAGCCAAACACAAAAGGACAAATATTGTATAATTCCAATTTTTTGAAATGTCAATAATAAACAAATTCATAGAGACAGAAAATAGATTAGAGGTTACCGGGTGTTCTAGTTTGCTAATGCTGCCGGAATGCAGAACACCAGAGATGGATTGGCTTTTATAAAAGGGGGTTTATTTGGTTACACAGTTACAGTCTTAAGGCCATAAAGTGTCCAAGGTAACACATCAGCAATCGGGTACCTTCACTGGAGGATGGCCAGTGGTGTCCAGAAAACCTCTATTAGCTGGGAAGGCATGTGGCTGACATCTGCTCCAAAGTTTTGGTTTCATAATGTCTTTCTCCCAGGACATTCCTCTCTAGGCTGCAGTTCCTCAAAAATGTCACTCTTAGTTACACTTGGGATATTTGTCCTCTCTCAACTTCTCCGGAGCAAGAGTCTGCTTTCAACAGCCATCTTCAAACTCTCTCATCTACAGCTCCTGTGGTTTCTTCAAAATGTCCCTCTCGGCTGTATCTCCTCTTCAAAATGTCACTCACAGCTGCACTGAGTTCCTTCTGTTTGTCAGCTCATTTATATGGCTCCAGTGATTTAATTTAGACCCACCCTGAATGGGTGGGGTAACACCTCCATGGAAATTATCCAGTCAGAGCCATCACCCACAGTTGGGTGGGGCACATCTCCATGGAAACACTCAAAGAATTACAATCTAATTAACACTGATAGGTCTGCCCACACAAGATTACATCAAAGATAATGGCATTTGGGGGGACATAATACATTAAACTGGCACACTGGGGCTTGGGGGTTGGGATTGGGAATGGGCAGTTATTGATTAATGATACGGAGTTTCTCTTTGGGATGATGGAAAAGTTTTGGTAGTGGATGGTGGTGATGGTAGGACAACATTATAAATGTAATTAATTCACCAAACTGTATTCTTAAAAATGGTTTAAATAGCAAATTATATATATATATATATATATATATATATATATATGCATAATAAAATTAAACAAAAAAAAAGCACAAGAATAAGTTGACAGTGAAGCTTCAGGAATTAGGGTTTAGCATTCAGGAAGAAATTATGATTATCCAGGCTATTGCCCATGGAGAAAAAAAAGGAAGTAATTAAAATAATTTTGGAAAAGGAAAGCCCCCACCATATTTGTGGATTAGTTTTGACATAACAGTGCTTGGATTCAAGGGGAAGGGTATGTTATATCTGGAAGTTTGTTTTACTCATCATTCTGTCATTCTCATCAGAATGCAACTATTGGACTCTACAACACAAACAGTGAACCCTAATACAAAATATACTATATACTATATATATTATATATATATTATTATATATTATATATAATTTCTACTGGCCCCTAGGCCTTCCTGGTGTCCCCTTCCATCCCCCAAATCACAAAGGGTCAACAAGTGAACCAGTGTGGAACCTTCATGTAATATTCTTTAATTCAGATGTCAGGGATTTTAGGGACTCTGCTGAGTATTTATATCAGGATGTCTAATGCAGGAAATAAATTGACAATGGAGATTAAGTTCTTGGCTGACTGCACATGAATTTCAGCATGATCGTTTCAACTATTCTCTTTTCATTACAGGAATTCTGACATGGTGTAAAACAAACCAATATAAAAACAGCAATATATATTAACTATACTAATATACTATAGTTAATAATATAATTATAATATTATTGTTTCATCAATTGTAATAAAAGTACTACACTAATGCAAAGTGTTAATAATAGGGAAAACGGTGTGTGTGAGGGGGTATATGGGAACTCTGTTTTCTGCATGATTTTTCTACAAACCTACAACTTCTCTAATAAAAAAAAAGATAGAATAAAGGTCCCTCAACTATTCATGCAACTTAAAATTGATTTCTATGAAAAAACATATTAAAATTCATATTCAGGCAAAAAAAGGCAATTTTTGAATAAAATCTGAACTGGGTCTGCAAAAAAAATAAAGGCCTTCTGACAGCTGCTTTCAGCAGAATGTATTTGATTGGGAAATAAGGAATTAGCAAAAATTTTAAAAAGAATAGTTCCTATATTTAAAGACTTTATCTTGCCTTGGAGTGAGTTATGGTTACATGGTGAGGAATTTTGCTCTCTCTGATAGAGGGTGTTTGATTTGCTTTGTTATTTTTGAGAGTGAAAAGAGATGGTTTAGAAGTTCTTTTATAAAGGGAGATGATGCACACTTTTGGCAGTTGAGTGCAGTGTGTTATTGCGTTACTCTGTAATTGAGAGGCATGTTAATATCCTCATAAAAGACATTTTGCTGCCTCTTGTTTAATGCCTCTCATTTAATGCTCAGCTGTTCTGGTGCCCGTTATTTCCCCCAGGCAGCCAGTGACTGACTGGAGTCAGCAGGTTTTTATGGCATTAACAGCAGTTTGCTCTTTCATATTTTTAATGTGATTCTTAATCCCTCCCCTTTTTTTGTAGATTTCTGCAACTGAGAATAGCCTGGCATTCCATTCCACCCCTGCTGAAGATGACTCCTGTAAGCATTTGTTCTTAGATCTAGAGGATGAGGTCTTTTTCTCTAGCCTTATTTGGTTCAGGAGTGTCCTCATTACCATCAGTGCTAAGAATATAACATTAAATCTAGCAATTTAGCTGATCAAATCCTTCACACAGTTTTAAGGACCAATGCTTGAATACCCTCCACACATTTCGTGACTCAGGGAGAAGTTAAATTCAATTAAAATGATTAACTTGGGGGCAAACTGAATACTTTTGATGCTTCTCTCATTGAACATATCCTCCTTTTTGAACCAAATTCTTTCAGGGTTAAAGCTATATAAACTAATTTTGAAGTTTAATTTTAATAAAAGTTTAGCCAAGAAGGATTTTGTTCATTTAGGGATAAAGTATTGGTATTTGAGTAACCTTTAAAAAATATATTTTCCTACTCATTTAAATGCATAGCCTACCTTCTAGTCAGGTGCTGGAAATTTTTCCATGGAAACTATACTGTGCTGAATTTTGTTACTTGATCATTCTGTTTTGGAGTCATTCTGAGCCTTACCTCTCCCAAAGACAAAAACGTTTGGTTTTACTTTACTGTGTCCACTTTTCATTCTGATTTTCAGTGTATTATTTAGAAGAATGTATGGATTTCTAGCTTCTCCCAGGTTAGTTAGTTTACTGGACACTTCACTCTACAAGTGAAGTAAAAGTATGAGGTGAACAGCCTCTAGTAAACCCAACCTTAAAATTTCAGAGGGAAAACCCTTGCCTACTTGAATCCAGGAACATCCTTTTGCAATCATTTTGCTTCAACTAGAAATGTTTCTGAATTTTGAGTAGGCTTGCAAAACATTTTTCAAAAAATAAGCCTTAATCTTTTAATACGTTGTTGACATATCTCTAAATTTTAAGAAATTCTTTTATGGTTTCTCAGTGACTGTTTATATGACTTTTCTGAGTTCCATAGGATGAATGCAAGTGACATTTCAGTGATTATGAAGAAAACTTCATGAAGCCCTTTCCCATAATCTTCATCCATGAATACCTGCTTTAGGGCTGACCAAAAAAGTGTAAAATGGCACATATACACATTGACATACATGGTATGAAATTCCTGTCCTCACATTCCCCCACTTTCCCGACCTCAGTTGTAGCACCCAGAAGGAGTGATAGGGAATACTAACTACCAAAAAGACAAAAAGACATCTATATCTGTTAACAGCCTTAAAAAAAGTGACAACTGCTACAAGGCAGAAAATTCTTTACACGGGGTGGTCTGTGTGTGGCAAAAGTAAAGGAAGCCTTCTAAGCTGAGAACTTGATTTGTGAGAGGATTGAAACAATCCTAAGGAGCATAGCTTTTAGGGTTAGTGTGTTCTTCAGCAGAAAAGCAGTGTTTTCCTAGTGTTGAAAGGACCTGTCATCAGGGAAGTGCCTGAACTTTGCTTTGGGGAGGAACCTTTTCTGAAACTTCACATGAGATACTTACTATCTTTTGTAACTCAACCAGGTAATTCCCAGGTTAAGAGTGAGGTCCAGCAGCCTGTTCATGCCAAGCAGCTAAGTCCAGATGCCAGAGCCTCCAGCCTTTCTGAAAGTTCTCCACCCAAAGCAGTGAAGGTATGATGGCAATTTATCTCTGAGCCTTTAGTCATTGGTTTACTGGTAGAGCAATTGTACCTTTTGTCAGTTTATCTGCTATAAACTGATTTTGCTTTCCTGGGGATGATGATGCCAAATAAAGGCATACTTAAGCAGGTTACTTGCCCTGGAACTCTTGCTGCTGCTTATGTCAGAAGAGGGTAAGCTCACTAATGTCTCTCATTTGAAATCTGGAAAAGTCAGGAAAGTTTTTAGAAAATCTGAAGTTAAAGAAAATAACCTGAAGTTTCATTTTTTGAAAAAGGTCATAAATCTGTGAATGGGTGAAAGATGCACAAGAAATCTGCTAACCTAAAATCAGCCCATCTGACGAAGATCTGCAATGTCACCTAGTGACTCCTTGGCCTGAGGACTTGGCCACAATCTGACTGGTTGTCAGCATATTTAAAGAAGGAATGATTCCATCAGAATGGGGACTGGTCAGATTATTTTCTGTAAAAATGGGCATTCAAGTAACACTTATACTCAAGTATAATATTAGATTTTAGAGAACGTACAAATTTTTTATATTCTAAGAAAATTTTATCAGACTCAATCTATGATCTCTTTTTATTCCCCATTTTTAAAGACACCCTTTTCCCTTTTTATGAGCATCATATGCTCCCATAAAAGTAAACAAAAAAGATAAGGGGAAAAAAAGCCCAAATTTATTTTAGGCTCATTAACTGACTTGTTAATTGAATGCTTTGGTGTCATTTACCAGTGTTAATTTACCTGTTTGGATTAATCACCAAACATACCCACAAATCTTTAGTGTCTTTCTCCTCTGGTGCTCTATGAAGTGGCCAGGTATTGTTAAAAAAGCTTTGGTGTTTGGGAGAAACTCAATGGGTAGGATTAGTTTTAAGGCAGTTGGTGCTGCCCTGACGTCATGCACATACCTGTCCTGTTTATATCACTCAACTGTATGCATGATTGGTCCTTTGATGAAAGTTTTAGGGCACAAAAAGATGAAGAGAAGAGAATGTAGGTGAACATTTGGAACAAAAGATAGAACGGGAAAATGTGGATTTAGAAGGGAGAAGATAAATGAAGATTTTAAAGGAAGCCAAGAGTTATAAGGAGAGTAAGGTTTATTAAAAAGGAACAAAATGATGGGGAAAGTAGCAAGAGAGAACAAGTTAAAGGAGAAAGAACCGAGTTAAAGAGATTAAGTCTGCACATGTATTCAACATGACCCTCTGTTCTTTTTGGCCTTGAAGATCTGCTCCTGGGGTCAATTCTCTGTGCTTTCTTTTTCCACATCTGGAGTCCAGCAAAGTAGCAGATGCCACACGGGGTTAATTTCCTCCCTAACACCAGCCCTGCCCAGATGTGAATCCCTGGGTTGTGGTTCTGGATTGAGAACAGCCAGGAAATCTGACCTGGCAGCATGGATTCTGTGTGACTGAGGGCCTGGGAATTTCTCTGGCTAATCTAAAACCTAACATTTGTTCTTGGGTGTATTTGAGTTCCTTTCCCAGTCTTACTTCCCTCCCTCAACTGCTAGGCTAGACCTCCTAGGACTAGGTTGGACCCTTGAGGTCCCTCCTGAGTCACATAAAATCCGGAGCCTGTGCTGATGGCAGATGGTGTGCTGAGGAGCACACCTCACTTATGTCTTCCCTGTTATGCCAGAGAAAAGAAACCTGCCCCAGGCCCACACCTGGTTCTTTGGCCCTGGTCACTCAGCAGTGGAATGAAGACAGGCCTGCCTACAAGACAGGCATGCCAGATTTTGAACATTAAGATTGGAGTAAACTGGCTGAGCTCCTAATGTTGTGTTGTACAGAGCCAGGGCGGGACCCAGTCACATCTCCACTTTCATTTAAGGGCAGTTTTATTTTCTCTTCCTCATAGCTTCCCTTTACATTCTGCAGGCCAGTGTGTAGATACTTTAGTAAATGTTTACAGGAAGATCTGCTGGCATAACTGGTCTAATGACTATAGACACTGTAACAAAAGTTGCTTCTCCACTTTGGGAAATTCCATACATACATGTAAGTCCTTGTTTGGGTCCCATCTTTTCTGGAAAAAGCTGTTCCCTATTGTGCCTTGTCTATTACTGAAAATAGAGCATCTAAAGAAGAGACTCGATTCCTTTCAAATTTTAACTGAGTAAAGTAACAAAAAAACAACACTGGTCTTTATATATTTTGAACCTGTAAGTTCAGCTTCATTAGCATCAACTCTCATCAGCTGAGCTATCTGGCCAGCATTCAGTCTCAGAAAGTTGCTGTTCTGGGAACAGAGCTCAGTGAACTCCATGAGAAGGGTCAGGCCTTTTCTTCTTTAAGAGACTCGTTGGTTTCTTAATCTGTGTCTTACTATGCAAAAAAAGTCATCCCCTCAATTTGCCAGAGGGGAAGATAGGAGAGGAGAAAGCAAGGGGATGTGACTGGCCCTGGGGAGGACCCGTTTGCTCCGACTGTGTCCAGGCCACCCAGGTCCCCGGTTCCTCAGGTTGGTCCTGCTGATGGAGGTAGAGAGAAATATGACTGACTGCAGAGAAGACACTTGTTACAGCCAGCTGTCCCTCCTCTAGGTGCAGGCGGAGAGGTTATATGCTGTTTTGCAAAGCTATCAGAATTGTGCTAGAAGGGCTTCTAGAATCTTTTCTCACTATCTACATTATCACTGCTTCCCCAGAGCACTAACTTTTCCTCTGTGTGAAGAGCAGTCTATTTAAGATGTGGGTGTTCCCCAAAATGCTTTCAAAAACAGTTTCACAGAAAGCCAGGGGAACAGTTAAGGCTGTACAGAGCCAGCCTTATGGTGGCTCTTGGTGTGGTAAAGAATTTCAGTTTTATTACCTAGATATTTTGCATAAATTGGAAGGAGGGAATGAAAGGGATTTTGTGGTGGTCATTTTGAGGAATGGAGGTCTGATATCAATACAGAATTTTCTTCTCATTTCACTATGTCCAAGGGTTGGTTAACTTCACTGCCTGTTGCCAGCTGCAAGCTCCACCTCCCTACCCCCCATACATGCACATCCCCACTGGAGACTTCATTAGACTCAAAAATATACGTAAGATAATAGGGGAAAAGAATGTAAATGAAGCCATACAAATTTCTTGGAAAAATAGCTTTAAGTAGATACTGATCAACTGAGATCCTATAATATTCCTCATATGGAAAAAACTTGACATTGGTTATGAACATCAGTTATTTATATATTACTTCATTCATTCCTAAATATTCTGAAGATATTTTCTACATATTTTAATATGAAATAAAGTGAAGACTGAAGTTTATTCAAAGTGCTTTAGGGAGATTATTTTTATTTGGACTAGCATCTGCTCTCTTCCCCAAAGAGTTTCCTTTAGTTATGGAAATTTGACATTCCTGGAATGTTAGACTATTGGTTTGTGCGTTGGCAGTTCTGAGTTTTAATCCTAATTCTGCTACCAACTGTGTGAACTTTGATAAGGCATTTTTAGTTTCTACATGTGAAAAATGGGAAGTGGATGGGAGAAAACTCTTACTGAAAAAATATGAAGATAAAAAAGTGTCGAACACTGTAATACTGGCAGTGTTTTAAACGTGACTGTGTCATGCCATGGGCAGGATGCATGCCAGGCCTACCATAATGGTTAGAGATTTAGAGACTATGCTTCCTGTTGTCTGAATAGACATAGGGGCAATTACAGAAAAATGGCTGAGAGCCCAGGACAGAGAAAATAAAGGAAAAGCACAGCCACAGCCGCCTCAACTTGGCATATTACCATGTTGGGATCCTCTTGTCTTTATGAAACTACAGGGACCCGTGGGCAGCTGCTGCATAAATCTTAAATGATATTGAAAGGGACTTATGTGAGAAAAGAATGGGAATAATGGGAATCTGGTAGGTCTGGCTAGTTACAAGCTAGTAGTCAGTTGTTTGAGCTAGCAGTCTATTAATTTGGTGTTAAGAAGGAGAAATGACTTTTCACTTGCGTGGCTGAAGGCTCCATTAAAAAGAGAGAGCCCTTGCGGGTCAGGTGTGGGAGGTAGTAAGACACTAAAGAATTGTTAATGAGATCCCTGTGGGATCAGGCTCATAAAAACTCGGTCTCCTGAGCTGGGATATGTTCCAGCCTCAGGTAGATTGGAGTGAGGCTGATTTTTCCACGATTAACACTTACTTGAAAAAGAAAGAAAGAAAATGTGGTCTTGGGTCTGAATCTTTCACTCAGCTGCAGTAAAGCACTCCAAGATATGCCAAATGCTGTGTATTCATTGAAGGTTCCTGTTTGTCTCTTCCAGCTTCTGCTTCCTGCTCCAGGTACCTAATTTCTGCTCCTGCCTTCCACTTTCCTCCTAATGTGAGCTCAACTTTCAGCTTTCTCTCAGGTTCTCCTTTCTATTCACTGGGCTGCACCTTTCTCCTACCATGTGTTCTCTTTGTGTGTTTGTAAGGGAGATAATCTCTGTATCCCTCCATTCCCCTTTAGCAGAATAATATCCACTTCCTCTTATATGTGAAATTTCTGTCTCCTGCTCTGTCTTCACTGACTAGAATGAGGACTTACTCTCCTAAGTCTATTTCAAATGTTAAAAATACAGAATCTGCCCTAAGGCTGATGAAGATTTTCATTCTGATAAATAAATACATTTGTCCTGTTACTTTTATGGAATTATGTGAATTGTACAGGCTCTCTGCATTGGCTTCAATTGTACTATTATACCCAAAGTTTATTCTGCATTTTAATGTGTCTCCTCTTTGCTAGACAAAGACCTAGTCCTTTTAAGGTAAACCTAATTAAGGCTATGCAAAGACATCTCCGTATAAGTCCTATCTTGTTAGAAGTGTCCATATGTTAAAAAAAAAAATTCTAAGCTCCAAATAATGCCTTAATTACTTACAGTAATTTACAATACAATGACATTTAGCACAGTGATTGATCACATTTAAATATCTCCCTTAAATGTTTGATAAACTAGGTTTCAGCCTGTGGTCTTTCCTTCTTTAAATTTTTCTTATTACTCTATCCCTAGAATGAAGGGGGTTTGTAAGCTTAGCCATTTCCATTCAGTTGTGCTCCTTCATCATTAAATCCCTTGGGTGCTATTTGGGAGTTTACCACTAATTTTATTGCACTCCCTTTTATAGATCTGCTCCTTCACTTCTATTTTATTCTCATTTTCTGCTCTCATTTCCTGCCCAATTCTGTTTGAAAATCCATTCCTATTTTTTGCTTTACTTCATAGTCATTCATGTGGCAAGTGAACGAGCAGTCTGAATTTTTAATGAGTCTATTTTTTTTTAATCAAAATTCTATCTTACCCATAACCTGGTTTATTTTAGGCTTGGCTTAACTGTTCAGGTTCCGGGCCTTGGGACAAATTCACGTTATTTACTGCCATGTGTTTCTGGACAGAGCTCACGCCGGCTTGGCAGCAGAGATGAAAGCTTCCTGACCACCATAACCTAAGCTGCTTCCTGTATAAACCCTGAGGGGTTTGTATCAGGGCAATTCAAGGGTTACTCACTCACACATAGGGAATCTTTCTCCCCCCATCCCCTTGGTAACTATGTAACAATTTCTCATCATGTAAAAGCTTATATTTTTGGAATTCTGGCTTTTATATCAAGTATTTTATGTTCTTTAGGATTGAGTTTACCCAGTAGAACAGCTATGCCCGCCCTTATTCAAAATTTGCAAACAGTTCATGAATTCCCGGTCTATTATGACCTCCCACTCCCCACTGCATTAGTTTTATTCTCCAGTGATTTTTAAAATAAGATAGGACCTATAGCTTTATTGGGCTTATGGAGTTCCTTCTGGAGTCCTAATAAAATAGTTTGCATTTCTTATAAATTCTTCATTGGTGTCTCAATTTTGATTCCTTTAAAAATATTTTGTTTGCCTAGTTGATTAAGCAAATCAAGATTATAAATAGCTGACAGGAATAAAAGATGCTTTATCAAAATGTCTTTTCCTGATTCCAAAGCCAAATGTTCCTCCGCTCCTTGAAAAATATCCCCTTCAATCTGTTCTTATCATAGTCTGTCCTGCTTTTACTTGACATTTGACTCAGACTTCTGTGTGTGTGATGACTTTTTCTCTTAGTTCTTCCCTCACCCCTTCCTAACATTTTATATGCACTTTTTTTATGAATGTGTGGTGGCTTGTCTAAGCCTTTCTCTGAAATCCAGCCCTAGTTCCACCTGTCCTCAGCGGCTGCTACACTAGGGCAGCCAGACAGTTTGATAAAGGAATGCAAGGGAGCCTCTTGGCTTTAAAGAGTCAGCCGATAGAAATGTGGCAGGCTTATAGAACCTATGAGAATTAACAGACCAGCCAGGGACAAATTAGACTACAAAGTCAATCCTGGGGCCCATCTCAACAGAGTATTAACTCATCACTGCCTATGCTAAGTTAAAGTTGGTCTCTTCCTTTTCCTAGAAGTTTCAGGCACCGGCTCGAGAGATCTGTGTGGAATGTCAGAAGACAGTCTACCCAATGGAGCGTCTCTTGGCCAATCAGCAGGTGTTTCACATCAGCTGCTTCCGTTGCTCCTATTGCAACAACAAACTTAGGTAAGCCAAGCCCAAACAAGCCATCTCTATATTGCTGGATCTCCAAAGGGAGTCTTGGCATTCAGAGCACAGGTTCTAAAAGCTATTTGTGCTAATAGTGTGCTGTTGAAGCCCCTTGAAAAAAGTGAAAAAGCACCATTTAGTGACAAGTACTTGATATCAAATGATAGTGGTGTTTGGAACTTCTTGGTACATTGATATATTCATTTGCATGTTAGGACCGAAGCTTAAATAAAATAGATTGTAAGTAAAACTTCCTGTGTGACCTAATGTTTGAATCACGGAATAATGAATTTAAGGAACCTCAAGAGCTTAATTGTCTGAGTCCTTACTTCAGAATGTTGTAAGCACTGTATAAATGGTAATAATAAATTAATAGTAGCCCCCCAAAAAGCATGTATTTTTCTCTGTTGCTTCATTTTATTCCTGAGAAAATAATCATAATTATTTATCATTCCTTCCAAGTAACTTAAAGCACAGATATAAATGTGACAAATTAGGGAATTATTCTGTGCTAACTCATTTTAATCATAGAGTCTTAGAGAAGGAAGTAACCAAGATGTCCCTTCCTCCACTTTCCTTCTGGAGTAGGCATCCCTTCTAAAATACTCTTGAAAGATGACCTGAAACCTGTGTGACACTTGTGGGGGTGGATACAACTACTTCCAGTGTTAGATAGTTCTAGCTGGACAATTTTCTAGCTTCTGTACCTTCTACTCATTTTCTGCCCACTATATTAATCCTTTCTCCAAAGCACATTTTTTTCTAAGTTTTTGAATGTTTATATTTATGTGGAAATGCTGTAGTTTGTCATACCACCCCTTTAAAATGTGTTACTGTGCAAGGGAGCACCAAATCTCCCAAAGGCCTGCCCAACACTGACATTAGGGAAGACTTACTTCCCAGGTACTTGCTCACCATTCCAACCATAGCCTATTTTATTCAGTCAGTAGCATTTATTGAGTACCACCCGTTTGCAGAGCATGATACCCATTCCTGTAGCGTATACTTTTAATTTATAACACAAAGAGAAAACTAGGAGGAAAAACTTCAAACTGTTCACAAAGGACTATCATTGATAAGTAATTATGGTTCTTAAATATTGAGGAAATATATGAGTTGTTTGAGTTCGATAGGATTACCCAGGGAAGACTACCTAGAAGAAGTAATTTTTTTTAACAGTTTTAGCAGGGGGGAATGAAATCATATGAAAATGGGGATCACATACTAGGTGAGAGGATGACTTGTGAAGACTCAGAACTGGAAATGAGCACATTTTATGTAAGGATAAGAAACAAATTTGCTTAAAAGGGGTAGAGAATCCAGTGCTTGATGTACTTTTAAATAAATTTTTCTCACTCGGCGTCTTCTGAAAATACTAGAATTACCAGATATTAATCTGCAATAAGAGTATGCAGATTACTAACTTTATGTTCTTTTTCTTTTAATGGCAGTCTAGGAACGTATGCATCTTTACATGGGAGAATCTACTGCAAGCCTCATTTTAATCAGCTCTTTAAATCTAAAGGCAATTATGATGAAGGCTTCGGCCACAAACCATACAAGGATCTGTGGGCAAGCAAAAATGAAAATGAAGAGACTTTGGAAAGACCAGCCCAGATTTCAAATGCAGGAGAGTCCCCTCAGAGCCCAGGGGTGGAAGATGCCCCCATTGCTAAGGTAGGTGTGCTGGCTGCAAGTATGGAAGCCAAGGCCTCCTTTCAGCGGGAGAAAGAAGACAAGCCGGCGGAAACCAAGAAGCTGAGGATCGCCTGGCCACCCCCAACTGAACTTGGTAGTTCAGGAAGTGCCTTGGAGGAAGGGATCAAAGTGTCCAAGCCCAAATGGCCTCCTGAGGATGAAATCAGCAAGCCTGAAGCTCCTGAGGATGTAGATCTGGATCTGAAGAAGCTAAGACGATCTTCTTCACTGAAGGAAAGAAGCCGCCCATTCACTGTAGCAGCTTCATTTCGAACCACTTCTTTCAAGGACCCAAAAAGCTTGTCCCCACCTATCAGGAAAGGCTGGAGCATGTCCGAGCAAAGTGGGGAGTTTGTGGAAGGAATAGCAGGAGAGAGGAAACAAATGGAGAATGCAAAGGCCTCAGAGAAGAGTGGGAGTGTGGGAAAAACAACGTGGCAAAACAAGGAATCTAAAGGAGGAGAGGCAGGGAGGAAAAGCAAGGAAGTTCATAGTTTTGAGACAGGGAGTGAGAATCTTGTAGAAAACGGTGCAAACTTAGATGAAGATGATGGAAACCTCATCAAACAGCTAGAACCCAAGTTCCCAAATTGTTCCAGCTTTGTAGACAAGACCTCCACTTTAGAAGATACTACTCAGGATCAGAAATCCCAGGATGTGGGATTCTGGAAGGGAGAAGTGGTCAAAGAGCTGTCTGTGGAAGAACAGATCAAGAGAAACCGGTATTATGATGAAGATGAGGATGAAGAATGACAAATTACAATGGTGCTTGGCCTTAAATTGGTTTTAGTGTTAGTGAGCCGTTGCCCTTTATCAAAGTGATGCACATAAACAGGTATGATAGCATGAACTGTAATTTATGTGGAAGTAACTTTGGAAAAGAATTCCTGCTTCAAAAAAATCCCATACTGCAGCTTAAATGAACCAATTCTAAATGCTAGAGACAATATTACTTCAACTCTCCATTTTAACGATGATATGCATAAAGTGTTTTAAGTTGTTATAAATACAGTCCAACTGTTATAGTCAGGATCCCCATAAGGCAGTGTTAAAGTAGATGGATGATTACTATTGAAGATTTAGGGAACAAACAGAAGGGATTTAGGGTCCTAAACATTATGACTGAATGCACTTTAGTATAAAGGGCACAGTTTCTTTATTTTTTAATGAATACCAATTTAATTATTTAGTATTCATCTTTTGAGAGATAAAATATTTAGTCTTTAAAAAAAATTTTAGGTTAATTTTCTTAATCTGATATATAGGGGGAATTTATTGCCTTTCATTCTGCTTGTTAAACCACACCCTGAACTGGATTATTGAGGTATAACACAGCCATTTTTTGCAGAGCACCTGTTGAGGGAATTAAGAATCAACCCAGATGCTTTGGTATTTGGGGAGATCCATTGCCTTCCAAATAAGCTATGGTATTTGCCAATTAGTTTGACTAAACCCTCAGTGATTGCTTTCTTCTCTGATGGTAGCTGTGCTTCCAATAATTTACTGAAAGCTGCAATATTTTTACCAGACTTTTTGGATTGCTGTTCATTATGCTCCATGCTTGAGCAAAGTGAGGAGTTTAAAGGTATAATAGCAAAAAGAACTGCCTTAAACCACTCGTGCTCAGATCTCCAAAATCTTTATTCCACTTCCGATTTCCCCTTTCTGAGACACCAGTTTTTTAATACTTATCAGCTCTGAAATGTATTGATTTTTATGGCAGACAGTATTCCCAGGGTGAAATTAAACCAACTATAGGCCTTTTTCTTGGGATGGTTTTCTAATATTAAGGCTTTGGAACATTATAGACTTGAGTACATTTATAGTACATAATATTCTAAATTGTATGTGGGGTGGGGAGAGGCATTTTAAGGTATAGGCTTTGTACTGCATTTTTAGAGATTTTGCTCTAATGTTTTTTAGAGATGTAAAATATTCTGCTTTCTTACAGTCTTGCTTAGTCTGAAACATTTTTATTCAATAAAGCTTTTAATTTACATTTGAACTTGTTAGTGTTCCTTTTTCATTCTTTATTGCATTGTTGCAGTCTCTCGGGGATCTCTTTTTTACTTTTTACCTTAGCAGTTTGGGAGTAAAAGGCGAATGGGACTATTAAATTTAGGTAAAGAGAAGTACTTGAATATATCTGACCACTAGGTGGTAGTGTTGGGCTGATCTTGGGTTTTCATCCTCCGGGAAGGAAGACAAACCTTTGGAAAATTGAAAGCAACTTGGCAAGAGAATTAGTGTGTACATTCAAAATGAGCTGTTTGTTTTACCAATTCAAAATTCAGTGATGAGTTTTACTGTTTATTATACTCAACATTTAATAATTCAACTTATAATTATGCTTAGCATGCTAAATGGAATTTCCAAATGCCTCTGCTGAAAATGGACTTTTTACTCCAGGCAGAGGCATAGTTTGTTGCTTGATTTCCTTGTCTGTAGAAGCAGCTGCCCCAGTTGTTAAGAGTTGTTAAGGCTCTTTTTTTTTTTTTTTTTTAATGGTAGGGTAGGGGGATGAATTTTGGGGGGGATAGGTATGCTTTTTAGTCATCTGTTGCATTTTGCAGCATCAATGTGTGTTCCATGGCCTTGCCTGGATTTTTGAGTGGATGGCAGGGTAGAAACTTTCTGCTCTTGTGCCCACTACAGGCTGAAGCCATTTAGAAATCCCTGCTCAATGAACAGTTAATCCAGAAGCCCCCTGCTGACATTCCTATAGTACCTAATCCTGACTTGAGTTTAGTTACTCGATCTTACTCACTTTTTGCCACTCTAACCCACCCACACAATACTCACTATATGCACTGACTTTATACAAAAAAAAGTCTGGGTGCTTGTGCCCAGCATTTATGGATATGGATTGAGTATGTTTCTATATGTCAGGTTCTTGGGGATTGAGAATACTCTTAGAAGAACCCTTTTCTTTACCTTCAAGAGCTATGCTAGATATTGCAGGTACAAACAGTAGAAATAATGAGTAGTGCCTTAATCAATATAAGTAAAGGGATGTCCTTTCAGATAACACTGAACATTCTTCAAAAATAAACCTGCAGCCATACCAAAAGTGTTAATCGTTTATTCTTTTCTTAGCTCTCTAAATGAAACTAATCTTGTCTGGACTTGGTAAGTCAATGGTGGCATTTGGAGGATGTGAGTTTTTCTTTCAATTGTGAGAAACAAGCGCTGTTCCTAAAAAGGAACAAACGCTCACCCGATTGTGGAGAAGAAAAGAATTTCTTCACGGTCTTGCAAGAACCGGTGCCCAACCAAATGTGGGGATAGGCGCACAGAACAATAGATTCAGCAGTATTTATTCCCTAAACCTAACCGCAAGTCCCTCCCCTGTTTCTCCATTGGCTGGATACTCCAGAGGTTACATTCTATTCGACAAGCCTAACTAGCCCGCCCAAATTTGAAACATGCAGCCTGCCCAAATTAGAAACATTTGAAATAGGTTTCCCCAGCAAATTTGCAACATTAGGAACCCTTGGAACAAATCTCCACCCCTGACTATAATGGGTATGCCCAGGCCTCTTTAGAGCCAGTCTGGGCTACTTTGGTAACAAGTTATGAGGCTATTTTGAGAACCTCTATTCTGAGGCTCCACCCTGCAAGGATAGTAGATAGTGGGCGGATAAGCAGGGGGACTGACTGTGGATAGTGGGCAGATAAGCAGGGGGACTGACTGTGGATTACAGTTTGTCTTTTTAACCTTCTACCAATTCCTTAACTGCCCCACCCTGCTAGGCACACCTGTCCTGTGTGAAAGCTAAACTTAATCTCATTCTCACACAGTGAAGCAGGAAAAGGGGGCACTTGGGACTTTAAGATGGATAAGGAGATTCATGACTGCTAGCGGACCAACTTCGTTCCTGTGGTTTACTATTCCGATCACTCCTGCTCAAGGTGAAAGCTGCTCCAAGTTGCAGGAGGAGCAATCTGCTTTCTTACAACCAAGATGTTAAGAAATGGTACAAATGTGTTTTTCTGGAGATAGAGATAATTGATCTTGATCCAGTGCAGTAACCATGCACTGGTTACTGCATGCCAAGTTAGTTATGTTCTTTATTCCTTGAGGCCTTGATTTAAATTCCTATGAGACCAGTGGAAATTTTAGTATTAAAATGTATCTTGAATATAAGGTCAGTTACTATTAAGCTCTTGCTTGGTTTGGATGAAAATGGCTTCAGGTAGTGGTTCTGGGACCAATAGCAGTGGCATCTAACCGTTTGAAATGAGAAATGCAAATTCAGGGATCCTACCCCCAACCTACTGAATCAGAATCTCTGGATTAGGGAAAAAAATTTTTTTTGACAAGCTCTTCACATGATGCTGATGGAGACTACAGTTGAGAACCACTAAGCTAAAGCAAACGTTTTGGTCTAGTTAAGATGGAAGAAGCAAACCCTTTCGTCTACTTAAGATGGCTGTCTTTTTGTTTCTCTTCTCCTCCCCCTCAAAACCCTTTTGTAAGCATGCCTTACTAGTTATAAAGTTACTTTATCTGTCCTTGGGCAAAAGGTAGGGATTTAGTTCTTTTATCTCTTCAGATCATGCTCAGTTAATTTTAGCCTCAGGTAATTAACCTTGCAGCCAGGTTTTTAAAGATAACACCCTGGGGTCAGGATTCCAGTTGAGGGACAATTTAAGATTTAGCCTTTTGAAGGTGCCTATGTTTGTTTACATAACTTCACAAGAGTTCCCTGTTCAAATGTGAAAACCTAAAATTAAGATGGTTTATAGGATAAGGGTTCAGAATTCTGGAGTCTAAACACTTTGTGGCTCAGAAGCCCAGCTCTTTCACTGCTTAGCTTGGGCATGCTGTTTAACCTCTCTGGCCCCACTAAAATAGTGGGGGTAACTATCAGCTCCATAGGGTGAAGTGAAATAAGCTGTGTAAAAGATTCAGTGCAGCAGCTGCACATAGTAAGCCTCACTGAACATTTGCCATCCTTTATTTTCTTTTGCCTTTATATTTTCCTTGGGTGTCTTCCTCTTTTCATGTTGCCTTTCTTTCATTTCCTCTTTCCTATAAGAAGAATGAAAGGATTTCAGAATCCATTTTCTGAGCCAAGGTGATTAGTGAAAGGGGGTTGAGATCATGGAGGGGGTGAGGATAGGAAAATGTTGGGAGGAAAGAGAACTGTGGAGGAGAGTAGCAGGCAGGACCTGCTGAGATGGGGAGATTAGCTCAGGCGAGAGAGGGTGTGGCAGCCCATGAAGGCTATGCCAGTCCAAAGGCCAAAGAAGACAACCAGCATTTTCTGATATATGAACTTTTATTCAGGGCTTACTTACAGGGTGAGAAGTTGTGGAGAGAACTCACATTAGTAGGGAAGTTAGACATTTATAAGGGTTTAAGACAAAGACCCTAAAGGGGTTGGGGCGGTGGAGCATAGAGGAGGGAACAGGTCCCTGCAACCAGAGAGGTGGTGCAGGAAGGACTAGAATTTTTGAACAATTCCATTTTGCTTTTTTGTGAAACCAAGAGCCTTTCACCTCCTGCCTGCTTCCCGTTTCACATTTTAAAGTTACATTTTAAGGTCAATTTACTGTTTTTCTTTTTACTGGCTTACAAAGACAATAGGTTAAATATTAGCTGCGCAGGTCATGCAGACTGCTATGCGCCAGGTCCGCAAGCCTGTTTTATTCAGGCCAGGGGCTGCCACAGAGGGTCTGGGAGACGGAAAAGATTTGAATCGTCTGGCTGAGAAAGAGGAATGCCCCATAAGGGTGAAAGGTCTGAAATGAGAGCTGTGGTCAGAGCCGGCTGAGTTAGTGAGGCAGGAAGAAGCACCCAAAACCGGTAGCAAAAAACGGTGGCGCCAGAGCTGGAAGCCTGTGAGCAAGGAGCCCGGGCTGGACCACGCGGGAAGAGAAGGGGCGTGGCCGAGGCTAGAGGGCTGGGCGGGAGGGGCGGGGCCCCACAAAGAGGCCACCGGGGCGCTGCCCAAAGGGAAATGGGCGGGGAGGAGGCCTGGCCCCGCCAAGGAGGCGGGCAGAGGCGTTCCGGGGACGAGAAAGGCCGGAAGGGGGTGGTCGCCATCCCGGCTCCGCCCCGGGGCCGTGTGCCCGTGGGTTCCGTTGGTCCTGGCGGCAGCTGAGGCTGTGGCGGCGGTGGCCGCGGGGCGGGCGTAAGATGGCGACAGCGGCGGCGGGAGCCCTGGGCCTGCTGTGGGGCTGGCTGTGGAGCGAGCGCTTCTGGCTGCCCCAGAATGTGAGCTGGGCTGACCTCGAGGGGCCGGATGATGGCTACGGCTACCCGCGGGCCCGGCACATCCTCTCGGTGTTCCCGCTGGCGGCAGGCGTATTCTCCGTGAGGCTGCTCTTCGAGCGGTGAGAGCCCGCGAGGAAGCGGCGCGGAGGGCAGTGGGTGCCCGGGAGCACGGGCGGTGGAGCAGCCCCGGGAAAGAGGCCTGGAACCGGAAGCAGAACTGGAGGGAAAGCCCGGAAGGAGGGGGCTGGGGGAGCTTGGCCCCCTAGGGGAGGATGCTCTTTGAGGGTGGCCGGTGTGGTCTTGAAGCCTGGGTAAAGACAGGGAGTTTGGGGCATGAGCAAATGAAAAAGTCAGGGTCGAGGGGGACGTCGGGCCCCCTCAGTTTTAGATCCTGGAGGTTGCTTGGGGGGGCCTTATAAGCCTCCCCCCAACCTCTCAAGAATTCTAGAGATAAGGAAACAGGTTGTGTACGCGCTCCGGCAGAGATCCCGAAGCGAGGAACAGGAAGGGGCTAGGGAAACCAGACCTCGTTGGGGCCATGGAGGGTGATGGGGTCAACACAAGAGCCACACTGTACTTTATAAGTGAAAGGCATGGGTTCACGGGGTCTGGAATTTGTGAGGACACTTGAGTTTCTGAGAGTTGAGGGTAACAGGATTAGTTAGGCCCCAAGTCTTGGTTTGTCAATTCCCGGACATTTGTTTAGGGGGAAAGATAGAGAGATATCTAAGAGTTCAATAAAATCCCCCCAGAGTCAGGAGGAAAGTAGAAATCTGGGAGGCATTCAAAATATGGAAAGGTGTCAGATGAGCAGCAAAACAGGCCTTAGGCTTGAGATGGAAGGAGTGGTCATCTTAAAAGGATGGAAACCATAGGGCTTATTAGAGACAGCTGTATTGAGCCAGCTTCAGATTGAGTTTAGCTGAATCACAACATGCTTTGTGAAACATGTGCTCTTGAACGTGATTTTACATTTCCTTGACTGAGTGGGACATATCTGCTAAGATAAAGATCTTTTCTGAGGACTGGATGTGGTGATTTTATAAGGTGGACTTAGAACTGTGGGCCATTTTAATTAAGTTTATTCAGACTTCAAGAAAGAAGACTTCTTTCTGCATAGGTCTCAGGTTATGAGGGTGAGACTTTGGCATCTTTTGTCCATTTTGCCTTTATCTAGAGCAGAAATGGCTAATGCAGGAACTCCCTTTCTAGGTTGGGAGTATGTTATAGAGAAATAATCTGTTACTCTCTGAAAAATAGTATCTATTTTGGATTGCTTCTTTGACTCAGCTATTTCTGACAAAAAATATTTCAAGAAATGTTTATTATATGTAGCTAGTCATTCATCCATTTATTCATAGTGTTTAGGTATTGTCAGCGAAGTGCTCTGCCAACACATTCAAGTGCAAAAATTAAGATGCTTTTAATAGAAGCAAATGAACCTGAAATCTAAATGCCTTCCTTGGGTCCTCAGGAATTTACTGTTGCAGTGATTCAAGTATAATTTTACTAAGCATTCCTGAGGAGGAGGTGCAAAACACTTGTCTCTCATGAGTAAACTAGATCCAGGCACCCTCTAGCTTAGCATCCTTATATGAGGACTGAAAACAGAAAGGCAATGTAGTAAGACAAAAAAGAAGACAAGCAATTCAAGACAGCAGAGGAAAAGTTCATTGCCTAGGAAAAGATTCTCTGCTTTTTATAGAAATATATACCAATATGGAAATTTCCCCATGTTAGTGGTAAAGGGAAATAAC
This sequence comes from Choloepus didactylus, assembly GCF_015220235.1. Taxonomy (NCBI): domain Eukaryota; kingdom Metazoa; phylum Chordata; class Mammalia; order Pilosa; family Megalonychidae; genus Choloepus; species Choloepus didactylus. The sequence continues at coordinate 85,340,775 of NC_051314.1, forward strand.
TTGCTGCATATAAAGACCAGTTTCATATAAACTGAAATGTTTCTTCAGGTTACTTCCATGGCAGGGCCCATGGAAAAGGATCCTTTACCTGTGGGAATTCTATCTGAATGTTTCCATGGTGCTCCTGTGTCAGGGGAGTATGGGTGAATAGGAATATTCAGCTGAAAGCATTCTAGTATATTTCTTGGCTAGTGAGAAGAGTCACCTTGTGTGTGGCATGTTTGCTGTTGAGAAAGTTAAACCCTAGAAGCAGTCTTGCTATTTTGTGTCTCTTTAAGACCGACTACCTAAGTTAGGAATAAAATTGAAGGCTGTATTACCATTTCTCTCTTGCTGTGCTGGTCCTCTGTAAAGGGGATACACACTACTCTTACAGTAAAAGATGTACCAGAAATACTGGCACAGTTGTCATGTTTCCTACATTTTCTCATTTCTCAGATATCACCTATTTAGTTTCTAGAAGAGACTCATCATAGACTATAAGAGCTACAACTCCAACCTCCAACTTTTACAGACAGTAAACCAAGGCTTAGAGACGTCGTGTGGCTTTTCAGAGGTTGCATACCTGGGGAGGAGCTGGAACAAGGATCAGTCCAGTCCAGTGTTCCTTCCACTGTATGATGTGGCCAACTTTTCCTGTTCCTTGAACCCTCTTACAAGGATTAAGATTTAACCTCCTGTTCCTGGTATTCTAGGATTTTCAGAACAAATCCATCTTCATTCTATTTCTGTTTATTTAATATAATGGATTTCTGTTGAATTTTGCATTTTATGTGTTTTTGTTTCAAATTGTTACTACATATTTTAATAAGTTTTACAATATGTCCCTTGATAAATTTTCTTTATTTGTGTTGTTTCTAGAATCTTCCAAAGAATAAATTGAGAATGTGCAATTTGGTCTTACTTTCTCTTCCTTCTCATCAACCACGCTGAACATTTATTTTTTACATTCCTACATTCTCTAGGAAACTGCAGCCCCATCTGATGGGGATGTCGTAAAAGCTACCCGACCTTAAATAAAGTGTTGGTATCTAGCAACTATTTATTTCGATAGACTGCAGACAGGAGGTTATTACCTATCAAAAGATACAGGTTTCCTTTGTGGGTCTCTGCTGGCTAGTTGCATTGTGGTGGCTTGCATCTGCACAATGCCTTGAATGTAGCATGTGGTCAGTAAATACTTCCTGAATAATTGTGAAGGGTCCCCCCTCATCTACTCAGATCCCCAGAGGAGTAACCCTGAATCTAGATCTTCAATCTGAAATAGCTGTTTGACTTGATTGAAAGAAGCAAATCTAAAATTCCTTTGTTTCTGTTGTTAAATTTCACCATTTGAAGGTTGTGCACCTTTCTATACACATACACAGTCTACCCCCATGCCCTGTCAAAAGAGAGGTAAGAAACTCCTCCATTTGTATTTTAGAACTTATTTTAATATTATGTTGCTGATTTGGACTACCCTTTTTTTTTGTTCAGGTCTCAAGCTAGGTCTGCTGAGTCTGACTTAAACTGTATCTTAAAGACAAAATTGTTTGAAACTTAATATCTAGTCCCTTGAGCACAGTGTTCCCTGGGATCAAGGTGGGAGCTTGAGACTTAATATTCACACCGTCAGAGCTATACAGGCTTATTTATTTTGAATCTGGTGAAATACAATGGGAACTTTACCTTGCCAGAAGAAAATTATTTAGTGAATTGTGGTCAAGATGAATAAGAACTCTCACTGCTGCTCTTTCGTTTTACCAGTCCCTCTTATTACTTCAGAGCAACTTCACTGTGGTGTCAAAAGAACCTTCTCAATAACATTCTCACTCATTGGGGACTGAACAGACTCACTTGCTGGCCTTTAGCATAACTGGCAGCAAGAGTCATGACTCATTTTTCTCATGCATGCTTCTTAACCACTCTTTTCATTTTCCTTTTGTGAATCTTGCTACCTGTGCTGCATACTGCCTTTTCTTTACCCCTGTTCTCCCCGACTTCCCAACAGGCCTGCTGCCATCCTCCCAGATCCGTGTTCTCTCTCAGCGTTGTGGTTCAATTGGTCCACTTGGGTTAGAATGGCCATGGCTGCTGATGGGCTGAAGGAGAAAACAGGCCCATTCCACTGCATCCCTAAAGGTTTTCTGTTGGGCATTATTGAATTGTAAATCACGGAATTGAATCAGGTTTGCAGATCCAACAGAGCGAGATTGGAAAAGATATCCTCATTGCCCTGTCCTTATCTAAGAACTCACCTTTAATAAGCTCCAGATAGTCAGAAGTCTTCTGTGTCCCTCCTCTTCCCTGGGAAAACGTCTTTCCAAGCCTTTTCTGTATAGTGGGTGTTGATGTTCTGAATACTGTCAGGCCTGAGGTCAGGTTTCTGGCTTTATCCCTGGAGACCAATGTATTTGTCATTAAAAAGAAATAAGTCAGATATTTTTGTGTTAGCATCTTCCTGATTGAGAAAACTAGGGTCTCCTAGATGGTAAAGAGGAGGTTAATGAAGGGGAGGCAGCAAGTGAAATCTTATCTTTCTTGTAAAGTAGGAAGGGGGAGATGGACCTATTTTGACTTCCTCTCCAGGAGTATTTTTAGGCAAGTAAAAGCTGCCTTCTAAAGAATTCATTGATTTTTGTGAATTTTTTTGAATCCACTCCTATTGTATCTTTAGAGAAGCTAATTGAGATTTTAACCATAACCAAAGATGTGAACCATAACCACTTCTAACTATAAAAAAAAAAGCTGTCCAAGGCAGTTTTCCTAGATAAGAAGAATAATTTCCTTTAATTATATAGACCTGTGCTGTCCAGTACAGTAAGCCAGTAGCTGCATGTGATTCATGTGACTAGTCTGAATTGAGGTATGTTGCATGTACACACCAGATTTCAAAGACTTTGTATGCGTCTATATATATAGACATATATATATCTTAATTTTTTACATTAAATATTGACATGATAATATTTTGGATATATTCAGTTAAACAGCGTGTTCTAGTTTGCTAATGCCGCCGGAATGCAAAACACCAGAAATGGATTGGCTTTTATAAAAGGGGGTTTATTTGCTTACACAGTTACAGTCTTAAGGCCATAAAGTGTCCAAGGTAACACATCAACAATCGGGTACCTTCACTGGAGGATGGCCAGTGGCGTCCAGAAAACCTCTGTTAGCTGGGAAGACACGTAGCTGGCATCTGCTCCAAGTTCTGGTTTCAGAAAGGCGTTTTCCCAGGACTGTCCTCTCTAGGCTGCAACTCCTCTTCAGAATGTCACTCTAGGTTGCTCTTGGGGTGTCCTCTCTTAGCTTCTCCGGAGCAAGAGTCTGCTTTCAACGGCTGTCTTCAAACTGTCTCTCATCTGCAGCTACTCTCTCAGCTTCTGTGTGTCTTCAAAGGGTCCCTCTTGGCTGTGGCAAGTTCCCTCCTTCTGTCTGAGCTTATATAGTGCTCCAGTGAACTAATCAAGGCCCATGCTGGATGGGTGGGGTAACACCTCCATGGAAATTATCCAATCAGAGTTATCACCCACAGTTGGGTGGGACGCATTTCCATGGAAACAACCTAATCCAAATGTTCCAACTTAATCCCCACTAATATGTCTGCCCCACAAGATTGCATCAAAGAGTATGACTTTTTCTAGGGGACATAATACATTCAAACTGGCACACAGGGTTTGATACTAAAATTAGTTTCAGCTGTTTCTTTTACTTTTTTTTTTTTTTAAATCTTCATTTTATTGAGATATATTCACATACCATGCAGTCATACAAAACAAATCGTACATTCAATTGTTCACAGTACCATTACATAGTTGTACATTCATCACCTAAATCAATCCCTGACACGAGACAGGGCCACATCTGAGCAACAAAGAGGCATTCGGGAGGAGGGTCTTAGGCACAACCATAGGGAGGCCTAGCCTCTCCTTTACAACAACGGTCTTCCCAAGGGTAAAACCTATGGTAGAGGGCTCAACCCATCAAACCACCAGTTCCCTATGTCTGTGGTCACGTTAGCAACCATCGAGGTGGGGTAGCCCAATACCCCTGCATTCTCCACAGGCTCCTCAAGGGGGCACTACATCTTTTTTTCCTTGTTTTTCTTTTTTTTTTTAACTTTCCCTTCTTTTTTAAATCAACTGTATGAAAAAATAGTTAAAAAGAAAATAAACATACAATAAAAGAACATTTCAAAGAGACCATAAGAAGGAAGTAAGAAAAAGACAACTAACCTAAGATAACTGCTTAACTTCCAACATGTTCCTACTTTACCCCAAGAAAGTTACCTAATATAGCAATATTTCTGTGGACTTGTGCCTACTATATCCATGAGAAATTAACAGACCATAGTCATTCCTGGGCATCCCCAGAAGGTTAAATAGCTTATCTGTTCTCCTTAGATTATTGTTCCCCCTTCCTTAATTGCTCTCTATTGCTAGTTCCCCTAGATTCTACATTATAAACCATTTGTTTTACATTTTTCAAAGTTCACATTAGTGGTAACATATAATATTTCTCTTTTTGTGCCTGGCTTATTTCGCTCAGCATTATGTCTTCAAGGTTCATCCATGTTGTCATATGTTTCACAAGATCGTTCCTTCTTACTGCTGCGTAGTATTCCATCGTGTATATATACCACATTTTATTTATCCACTCATCTGTTGAAGGACATTTGGGTTGTTTCCATCTCTTGGCAATTGTGAATAATGCTGCTATGAACATTGGCGTGCAGATATCTGTTCGTATCACTGCTTTCTGATCTTCCGGGTATATACCGAGAAGTGCAATCGCTGGATCGAATGGTAACTCTATATCTAGTTTTCTAAGGAACTGCCAGACTGACTTCCAGAGTGGCTGAACCATTATACAGTCCCATCAACAATGAATAAGAGTTCCAATTTCTCCACATCCCCTCCAGCATTTGTAGTTTCCTGTTTTTTTAATGGCAGCCATTCTAATCGGTGTTAGATGGTATCTCATTGTGGTCTTAATTTGCATCTCTCTAATAGCTAATGAAGCTGAACATTTTTTCATGTGTTTCTTGGCCATTTGTATTTCCTCTTCAGAGAACTGTCTTTTCATATCTTTTGCCCATTTTATAATTGGGCCGTCGGTACTATTGTCATTGAGTTGTAGGATTTCTTTATATATGCAAGATATCAGTCTTTTGTCAGATACATGGTTTCCAAAAATTTTTTCCCATTGAGTTGGCTGCCTCTTTACCTTTTTGAGAAATTCCTTTGAGGTGCAGAAACGTCTAAGCTTGAGTAGTTCCCATTTATCTATTTTTTCTTTTGTTGCTTGTGCTTTGGGTGTAAAATCTAGGAAGTGGCCGCCTAATACAAGGTCTTGAAGATGTTTTCCTACATTATCTTCTAGGAGTTTTATGGTACTTTCTTTTATATTGAGATCTTTGGTCCATTTTGAGTTAATTATTGTGTAGGGTGTGAGGTAGGGGTCCTCTTTCATTCTTTTGGATATGCGTATCCAACTCTCCCAGCCCCATTTGTTGAAAAGACCATTATGACTCAGTTCAGTGACTTTGGGGGCCTTATCAAAGATCAGTCGGCCATAGATCTGAGGGTCTATCTCTGAATTCTCAATTCGATTCCATTGATCTATATGTCTGTCTTTGTGCCGGTACCATGCTGTTTTGGCAACTGTGGCTTTATAATAAGTTTCAAAGTCAGGGAGTGTAAGTCCTCCCACTTCGTTTTTCTTTTTTAGAGTGTCTTTAGCAATTCGAGGCATCTTCCCTTCCAAATAAATTTGATAACTAGCTTTTCCAAGTCTGCAAAGTAGGTTGTTGGAATTTTGATTGGGATTGCATTGAATCTGTAGATGAGTTTGGGTAGAATTGACATCTTAATGACATTTAGTCTTCCTATCCATGAACATGGAATATTTTTCCATCTTTTAAGGTCCCCTTCTATTTCTTTTAGTAGAGTTATGTAGTTTTCTTTGTATAGGTCTTTTACATCTTTGGTTAAGTTTATTCCTAGGTACTTGATTTTTTTAGTTGCTGTTGAAAATGGTATCTTTTTCTTGAGTGTCTCTTCAGTTTGTTCATTTCTAGCATATAGAAACATTACTGACTTATGTGCATTAATCTTGTATCCCGCTACTTTGCTAAATTTGTTTATTAGCTCTAGTAGCTGTATCATCGATTTCTCAGGGTTTTCTAGATATAAGATCATATCATCTACAAACAATGACAGTTTTACTTCTTCTTTCCCAATTTGGATGCCTTTTATTTCTTTGTCTTGCCGGACTGCCCTGGCTAGCACTTCCAGCACAATGTTGAATAACACTGGTGACAGTGGGCATCCTTGTCTTGTTCCTGATCTTAGAGGGAAGGCTTTCAGTCTCTCACCATTGAGTACTATGCTGGCTGTGGGTTTTTCATATATGCTCTTTATCATGTTGAGGAAGTTTCCTTCAATTCCTACCTTTTGAAGTGTTTTTATCAAAAACGGATGTTGGATTTTGTCAAATGCTTTTTCAGCATCTATTGAGATGATCAATTGATTTTTCCCTTTTGACTTGTTAATGTGTTGTAATACATTGATTGATTTTCTTATGTTGAACCATCCTTGCATGCCTGGAATGAACCCCACTTGGTCATGGTGTATGATTTTTTTAATGTGTCTTTGGATTCGATTTGCAAGTATTTTGTTGAGGATTTTTGCATCTATATTCATTAGGGAGATTGGCCGGTAGTTTTCCTTTTTTGTAGCATCTTTGCCTGGTTTTGGTATTAGATTGATGTTAGCTTCATAAAATGAGTTAGGTAGTGTTCCATTTTCTTCAGTGTTTTGAAAGAGTTTGAGTAAGATTGGTGTCAGTTCTTTCTGGAAAGTTTGGTAGAATTCCCCTGTGAAGCCATCTGGCCCTGGGCATTTATTTGTGGGAAGATTTTTGATGACTGATTGGATCTCTTTGCTTGTGATGGGTTGGTTGAGGTCTTCTATTTCTTCTCTGGTCAGTCTAGGTTGTTCATATGTTTCCAGGAAATTGTCCATTTCCTCTACATTATCCAGTTTGTTTCCATACAGTTGTTCATAGTATCCTCTTACAGTTTTTTTAATTTCTTCAGGATCTGCAGTTATGTCACCTTTTTCATTCATTATTTTGTTTATGTGGGTCTTCTCTCTTTTTGATTTTGTCAGTCTAGCTAGGGGCTTGTCAATCTTGTTGATCTTCTCAAAGAACCAACTTTTGGTGATATTTATCCTCTCTATTGTTTTTTTGTTCTCTATGTCATTTATTTCTGCTTTAATCCTCGTTATTTCTTTTCTTCTACTTGGTTTAGGATTGGTTTGCTGTTCATTTTCTAACTTCTTCAGTTGATCCATTAGTTCTTTGATTTTGGCTCTTTCTTCCTTTTTAATATATGCGTTTAGTGCTATACATTTCTCTCTGAGTACTGCTTTTGCTGCATCCCATAGGTTTTGGTATGTTGTGTTCTCATTTTCATTCGTCTCTATATATTTAGCAATTTCTCTTGCTATTTCTTCTTTAACCCACTGATTGTTTAGGAGTGTGTTGTTTAACCTCCAGGTATTTGTGAATTTTCTAAGTCTCCGATGGTTATTGACTTCTAATTGTATTCCGTTGTGGTCAGAGAATGTGCTTTGAATAATTTCAATCTTTTTAAATTTATTGAGGCTTGTTTTATGTCCCAGCATATGATCTATTCTGGAGAAAGTCCCGTGAGCACTAGAAAAGTATGTGTATCCTGGTGATTTGAGGTATAATGTTCTGTATATGTCTGTTAAATCTAATTCATTTATCAGATTGTTTAGGTTTTCAGTTTCCTTATTGGTCTTCTGTCTGGTTGATCTATCTATAGGAGAGAGTGATGTGTTGAAGTCTCCCACAATTATTGTGGAAACATCAATAGCTTCCTCTAGTTTTGCCAGTGTTTCTCTCATGTATTTTGTGGCACCTTGATTGGGTGCATAGACATTTATGATTGTTATTTCTTCTTGTTGAATTGCCCCTTTTATTAGTATGTAGTGGCCTTCTTTGTCTCTCAAAACATCCCTGCATTTAAAGTCTATTTTATCTGAGATTAATATTGCTACACCTGCTTTCTTTTGGCTGTAGCTTGCATGAAATATTTTTTTCCATCCTTTCACTTTCAGTTTCTTTGTGTCCCTGTGTCTAAGATGAGTCTCTTGTATGCAACATATTGATGATTCGTTTTTTTGATCCATTCTGCGAATCTATATCTTTTAATTGGGGAGTTTAATCCATTTACATTCAACGTTATAACTGTGAAGGCATTTCTTGAATCAGCCATCTTATCCTTTGGTTTATGTTTGTCATATTTTTCCCCTCTGTCTATTAATATCCTTTATTGTACCCATACCGAATCTCTTTAGTACTGAACCTTTCTCCAAGTCTCTCTGTCCTGTCTTTGTTTCTCTGTCTGTAGGGCTCCCTTTAGTATCTCCAGTAGGGCAGGTCTCTTGTTAGCAAATTCTCTCAGCATTTGTTTGTCTGTGAAAAATTTAAGCTCTCCCTCAAATTTGAAGGAGAGCTTTGCTGGATAAAGTATTCTTGGCTGGAAATTTTTCTCACTCAGAATTTTAAATATATCGTGCCACTGCCTTCTCGCCTCCATGGTGGCTGCTGAGTAGTCACTACTTAGTCTTATGCTGTTTCCTTTGTATGTGGTGAATTGCTTTTCTCTTGCTGCTTTCAGAACTTGCTCCTTCTCTTCCGTGTTTGACAGTGTGATCAGAATATGTCTCGGAGTGGGTTTATTTGGATTTATTCTATTTGGAGTTCACTGAGCATTTATGATTTGTGTATTTATGTTGTTTAGAAGATTTGGGAAGTTTTCCCCAACAATTTCTTTGAATACTCTTCCTAGACCTTTACCCTTTTCTTCCCCTTCTGGAACACCAATGAGTCTTATATTCAGACGTTTCATATTATCTATCATATCCCTGAGGTCCATTTCGATTTTTTCAATTTTTTTCCCCATTCTTTCTTTTATGCTTTCATTTTCCATTCTGTCATCTTCCAGGTCACTGATTCGTTGTTCGACTTCCTCTAGTCTTGTACTATGAGTGTCCAGAATCTTTTTAATTTGGTCGACAGTTTCTTTAATTTCCATAAGATCATCTATTTTTTTATTTAATCTTGCAATGTCTTCTTTATGCTCTTCTAGGGTCTTCTTGATCTCCTTTGTATCCCGTACTATGGTCTCATTGTTCATCTTTAGTTCTTTGAGTAGCTGCTCTAGGTGCTGTGTCTCTTCTAATCTTTTGATTTGGGTGCTTGGGCTTGGGTTATCCATATCGTCTGGTTTTTTCATATGCTTTATAATTTTCTGTTGTTTTTGGCCTCTTGGCATTTGCTGAACTTGATAGGGTTCTTTTAGGATTTGTAGACCAATTGACGTCCTTATCTCTAATTTATCAGATCTACAGCTTCGTGGAGTACACTTTCTCTAACAAACCAGCAGGTGGCGTCCACAAGCCACCTGTTCTCCACAAGCCAGTTCTCCCCTGCTTAGCCTTTTTGGTGAGTGGGGGAGTGAGTCTTGTGGGGTCCAATTGGTGTACCAAGCTTGCGTGTGTAGTTGGTGTTGCCTGCCCTGTATATGGGGCATGTTTCTGGGTAGTCAGGGAGGGGGGGTGGCTCTAACAATCAAATCTCCCTGGTGATCCTAGAGTTTTAAAGCTGATGCAATAGTCTAATCCTTCAGTTCAGTCCTGCCACAGTTTGTCTCTGCCACTGACCCACAAGTCCTTGGTATTGGCATATGGCTCCTGAGACTTGCAAGTGGGCCCCTCTTCCAGGCTGTGCACCCCGGGTCCTCTGTTGAGGGATGACTGTGCTATGTCACAGGTGAGTGCCGTCCCCCCAGGGCAGTTCTGGGCTGCTGGGCTGTGTAGGGAGGCTCCCAGTCTGCTGAAATGATGGATGAATGGGGCTTTGTTAATTCACACTGCTCCACCTTCCCAACTCTGGGACAATCAGCTGAGGTTGCAGGGAAGGCTAATGTCCACGCCCAGTTTTGTGTGTGTGCCTGTTATTTGAAGCACTTCCGTCACACTCGGTTGTCTGGGGCAGCTCTGGGCTATGGGGCTGGCGATGGGCAGGAGTGTTTCCTGTCCACCAGGATGATGGCTGTGAGCGGACACCCCCCTTTTCTTGGGAAGTTGTGGTGTTTAGTGAATTTTCTCAGCCACTGGATTATTGCCTTTTGTCTCAGAGCTCTCTTAGTTCTGCTCTTGTCTTGACCTGCCCAAATTGCAAGTCTTTGAAGCTTTCTGTATTGGGCTTCTTAGAGTAATTGTTTTAGAAAAAGAAAAAAGGATTAAAAAAAAAAAAAAAAAAAGGACCCTCCTCAGAGATCTAATGGGTTATTGAAATGCTAAGAGACAAAGCAATTAGGGCCATTAAGGAAAGTTCCACAGGGCAGAGAGATCAGCTTTTCTTCAGGATTTGCATATGAGCCTGAGGGCCTGAGCTCTGCCCTTCCCCTTTGTATGTTCACCAGAACTCCAAAAATCCTCCGCTTTTGTTTTGGAGTTTTTCGTGCTGTTTTTTTTCTATGTCTGTCTCCTCTCTGCTGGGCTGGCTGCTCTCAGATTCTCTGGTGTCTGGTCTCAGTCTATCTATGGTTGGAGTTTGGATCAGTAGAATGAGTTTCCGATAAGGGCTGCCACTGCAGTTCTCCCTTCTCCTTCCCGGAGCTGACAGCCCCTCCTCCCCCGGGACTGAGCCTGGCAGGGAGGGGCGCGGGTCCCCTGGCCGCAAAAACTTACAGATTTCGCTGATCTCAGCAGATCCACGTTTTCATGAGTGTTGTATGAAGTATGCCCAAAGTCAGATTGCTCTGTGGTGTCCAGTCCACGCAGTTCCTGGCTTTCTACCTACTTTCCTGGAGGAGTAACTAAAACATACAGCTCACTAGTCCACCATCTTGCCCCGCCTCCTCTTTTACTTTTTAAAATGTGGCTACTAGAAAATTTAAAATTCGTTTGTGGCTTATGTTATATTTCTGTTGGATAGTGCTGATGGTAGTGATAAAAAGAAAATATTAAAAACTGAAAAGAGAATTTTGATGTAAATTCACATTTGATTTAGTTTTTAGTATCAAAGAGGGACACAAATATATTGGACCTTACTTTCAATAACAGATCTTTTTTAGAAATGAGATTTTAAAATGTAAATCATTTCCTGAATGATTTAAATAAATAATTTATATTCTGTTTTGGGTAATCTTCATTGAAGTGCTTTCTAGCCAAGCATTGTGCTGTAGTTTTGTTTGTCTGCATATAGCTTCTCAGTGGAAAAATTTATGACCTCTAAGCAAACAAGTTTGTCAAGTAATTAGATGAGGAGCTGCAAATCTACTATATATGTTTTTGTAAATTAAGGCTTATGGAGTTTTTTTTAAAAGGATATAAAGGTTATTCCTTATTATCTTTAGATTTTGGGAAGTCAGCATTTGTAAGAAGTCTCAATTATAGGCACAGAAGGTCTCAAACTAAATCCTAGTTTTTTGGTTGTGTTTAATTCTTCTTGGGAAGAGTCTGGTTATAGACTGAAATTGTTTAACATGAATTGTTGCTGACAGGGTGGCGCAGGAATGAGACACAGACACAAAGTTAAGAATTAAGGGAGCAGGGGGCCCACTGCTTCTCATGCTAAGTGGACGATAATGCACCTTTGCTCCAGTTATTTATTTCAGAAGATTGGGGAGTATATGCTAAAAGTCCTCAGGCTCGGGAGAGCCCACCAGATACTTAAGTTTACATCCTGTTGCATATCAGAAGGAACAATCTAGGTTTAGGACAATGGTAAACGTTGTTGTCATAGTCACAAGACACATATCTTTACAGGGTGGGCCCGCACGGCGTTCCATGCAGGCCTGCGGCTTAGCGTTCCAAGCCACCACCCTAGATATGCCTCAGGCAACATGGAAGACTCAGTTTCCCATGTGTCCCCCTTTTTGTTTCTTCAATGCAAACAGGATGGACCAAGCAGCTTCTTTTTGCTTTAGGTCTGAGAGGGTTTTTCTCGTGCATCTGAGGACTAAACAAAGACAAAGCAAAATTATTAAGATAACCCATATAAGGAGATTTAATCATTCAAGGCCTTTAGCAATGCCTTGCATAGTTTCAGTTTCAGTAAGAGAACCTGCAGTTTTAGAATATCCAATGTAGGATTATTATAGTGTCCAAGTAAATGTTTTTTGACTTTACTCCAATTAAAAAGTGTATGATTATATTCATGAGGGGTCACACAAAACGTGGACATATTCCAGTCACATTTTAACTTAAATTGATACCACAGATTCTCAACTTCTCCTAGAAGAACAGCATTTTCTAGGTCCACAAGGTGAGCAGTAACTTCCTTGTCAATTTGTAATTGCTTGTCTCAAGACTTGCTTGCATTCTTGTGCCATTTTTGGACAAATTTGGTGGTCCGAATAGATTGATGTAAGGCTGTTCCTGCAACAGCAGCAGTTGTAGCAATGGCTGTTACACCTATAATAAAAGCTATTAATAATCCAAGAAATCTTTTTGTTCTTTTATGTACGTTTTCTAAAATTTGTAGTAAGATATGCATATCAGGTGATGACTTCCAAGGTTTATGCTGTGAAACGGAGCCATAGACCCTTTCGTCGTCTAAGAACTACAACAGTGATGTTGCTAGAATTTATGGTGTTATTTAAACAAGTATATAATGAGCAACTCCAATTGGCCAGACAAGTAATTTCTTTGGTAGTAGTGTTAATAGTTAAGTTTCCTACCCAGAACACATAGGGGTCTCTGACACAGGCTTATATTCCAAAAGTATCTATTTTTGTGAAATAAATATTATGTAAACTAATAGGAAGCCTCCAAAGTGTATATTGAACATAAGAATGATTTAAAGTAGGTCTAGGTGGAGACCAACCAACACTGTGCCAAATAATAGGATATTTAGCCTGAGCATAGAGAGAATTAAGCCCAGTAAGTGTAATTTCCTGAATGAGCACATGCTGGAGATACTCACAGCAACAGCGATAAGAGCCAACATTGCTGCAGTCAGGTTAGGACCTGTTACTGGCAGCATGGCTTGCTGGACTTGTTTTTCTGCATCCTAACACAGCTTTTTTGTCTGACCCCAAGTTGGATGTTGGGCTTCCCTAGTTCGGGGTGTTGGCCCAATCACTGTTGTCTTCAGCGTCAGACCCTGGAACTGCATCACTGGTGGCTCAATGTCCCGTAGGAATTTTCTTTTCTTTGCTGGGTTCATGGTACGGCTTCAGTCATCGGGCCAGTATCCAAAGTGGTGCTCGTCCGTCACCTGGGGAAACACAAGCATAACCTCTTCCCCATGTTAATAAAGTACCCATTGTCCATTCATTAGTTAGCATGTCCTTCTACCATATAGGAGGTGCTTTCTGGAAATAATGTTTCAGTGTTGTCTTTTCAGCTGGAAAATGTCATTCTGCGGCAGTGCCACCCAGTTTTTCATAAAAATTTAGAAAATTTGAAGTAAATAAAGCTTTTGATAATTGTTCATGGGGAGTTCCATCATCTCCCCCTTTTTGTTTTGTTAACATAGTTTTTTAAAGTATGATGGGCACGCTCAACAATAGCTTGTCCTCGGGGATTATAAGGAATACCAGTGGTATGATGAATGCCCCAAGTTGTAGTAAAAGTAGCAAATTTTGCAGATGTATAGGCTGGGCCATTAGCGGTTTTTAAAGCATGGGGCAAGCCCACAGAGGCAAAACAGGCAAAAACGTGAGTACGATCATGTTGAAATGTTTCACCGGTTTGTGCTGTGGCCCAAAGAAAGCCAGAGTACGTGTCAATGCTGACATGAACAGTGGCTAAGCGGCCAAAGGAAGGGATATGGGTAACATCCATTTGCCATAAATCATTGGGGGCTAGACCACAAGGGTTAACACCAGGATCCTGCAAAGGTGGAGCAGTAAGGAGCTGACAATTAGGACAAGAAGAAACAATATCTTTAGCTTGTGTTCTAGTAAGGGAAAATCGAGTGATGAGTCCTTGCACATTAAGATGAGTAAGCGAGTGAAAATGAGAAGCTTCTGAAACAACAGGCAGTAATAATTTATCTGCAGCAGCATTGCCAGCTGCTAAAGGGCCTGGGAGGTTGTTACGGGAATGAATATGGGTAATATAAGAAGGAGATACATGAGCACGAATAGCTGATTGTAGCTCAAGAAGAAGGTTAAATAAACAAGGAGGCAACTGTTGCTTAATGGATGCTGTTTCAATTTTACTAGCTACATGAACAACTTAGGCAGAATCAGACAAAATATTAACAGCCTCAGAAAAATCTGTTAAGATGGCTATTACAGCAGCCAGTTCAGCTTGCTGGGCAGAGAAATGAGGAAGATCTAAAACTTTGGACTTAGGGCCAGTATAGGCAGCTCGACCTTTAGATTGACCCATCAGTAAAAACAATGGGAGCATTGATTAAAGGCTCACAAGAAGTATACTTAGGCAGTATCCATTGTGTACATCAAATGAACTGGAAAAGATCATTTTTTGGATAATGATTATCCAGCTGGCCAACATAGTCAGCTAGAGCAATTTGCCAAGCTAGATGTTGTTGCAAAATAACTGAGAGTTCTTTAGCAGTTATAGGGAGCACAATTAAACGAAGGTCAAAACCATTGAGTTGTTTTGCCTTTTTACTGGCTTGAGCAACTAAAGTAGCTAAGAGATCTAGATAAGGGGAAATAGATTTAACAGAAGAATTGGGCAAGAAGATCCATTCTACAAGCTTATCATTTTTCAGAAGCAAGCCTGTGGGGGATTTGGGAGTGGAAAAGATAAGTAGAGATAAAGGTTGTGTAGGATCAACATGGGATATCTGAGCTTGTTGAACTTTAGCTTCCACTAATTGTAATTCCTTCTCTGCAGCTGAAGTTAAAGATCTAGGGCTGTTTAATTTAGAATCCCCACAAAGGAGAGAAAATAGGTTGGAGAGCTCATAGTTAGCTATACCTACTTCGGGGCGAAGCCAATTAATATCCCCTAGTAGTTTTTGTAAATCATTTAAGGTGGTAACAGCATCTCTGCGGAGTTGTACTTTTTGGGGTTGAATTGTAAGTCTATTGATACTAGAACCCAAATACTGCGCAGGCAAAGTGCGTTGCACTTTGTCAGTAGCAATATGCAATCCCACATCCTGTAAAGCTTTTTGAACAGCGTGGAACAGAGCTTCTTCTTCAGTCTCCTGAGGTGCAGAGCACAACATATCATCCATATAATGGATTATATAGGCTTTAGGAAAATTTAAATAGACTGGCTGTAAGGCACGGTCGACATAATATTGACATATTGTAGGACTATTTAGCATACCTTGTGGTAAAACCTTCCACTGATATTGTTTAGAAGGGGTTTTATTGTTAAGGGACAAAATAGTAAAAGCAAATTTTTCCTTATCTTGATCAGCTAAAGGGTTGGAAAAGAAACAGTCTTTAATATCAATGACCACTAAAGCCCAGTTTTCAGGAATCATGCTAGGATTGGGGAGCCCAGGTTGTAAAGGTCCCATGGGCTGAATGACAGCATTAACACCTCTTAGGTCAGTTAACATTCTCCATTTTCCTGATTTTTTCTTTATTGGGAACACAGGAGAATTCCAAGGACTAAAAGACTCTTCGATATGCTGCAAGGACAATTGTTCTTGAACCAATTCATGTAAAGCCTCTAATTTTTCTTTTATAAGCGGCCACTGCTCTACCCATACTGGTTTTGTTGTAGTCCATACTAATGGGACAGATTGGGGAGGCGAATGAACAGCGGCCGCCACTAAAAAGGTTTACATCCTAAACCAAATTGATCACATTTTGGTGAGACTTGTATGGGTGAAGGGGTACCTTACAAACGTACGCCAAGCCCACAGCTAGGGGCATACCCCATATTTGCCATTATTTTGTGGCTTTGAACACTGTACACTCTACTAGGAGGAGGGATATGTACAGTAGCACCCCATTGTTCAAGTAGGTCTCTGCCCCAAAGATTAAGAGGCAGAACAGCCACATAAGGCTGTAGAGTGGCCTTCTGTCCCTCAGGGCCAAGGCAAGGCAAAATATGAACACTTTGCATAAGTCCCTGAGGGGAGCCTAGGCCCACAACAGTAATTCATGCCTCTTGCAAAGGCCAGTGTCGGGGCCAATGTTGTTGACTAATAATAGAGATATCTGCGCCCGTATCTATAAGCCCAGTAAAGCTATGCCCATGAATTGTAAGAGTACACATAGGGTGCAGCTCCTGCAGAGCCTCTGTGAGAAAAATTCCTGCCTTGTCTTTGCTACCAAAACTTCCATTTTCCCGATATTTAGAGGAGGAACCAACAGGTACATAAGGTAATAATAAGAGTTGAGCAATTCTTTCACCTTTATGGGCAGTCCATGGAATAGAAGACATGACCACCTGAATTTCCCCAGTATAGTTAGAGTCAACGACTCCAGTGTGTACATGAACACCCTTAAGATTGAGAGAACTGCGTCCAAGCAAAAGACCCACCATCCCTTTAGGTAAGGGGCCATAATAGCCGGTGGGGACCTTAACAGGATTATTGGAGAGAAGACATACCTCAGCATTGGCAGCGAGTTCTACTGCTGCACTCCCTGCTGTAGCTGGGGAAAGCTCCAAGACGGAGGGCTTGGAGTTGGTGGAGGGACAGCACATGGCCTCCAGATCTCCATGCCACCTGGCTTCTGCCAGACCCTGCTGTATGCCTGAGAGGCGGGCAGGTTTACAGCTATGCGCAGAAAGAGGCAGCAGAGGAGGTGGGGGCCATTCTTTCCAGCAAGGTGCAGAAGGAGGTTTTGGGCATTGACAAGAATAAAAAAACTTTAGCAGATTTTACTGGATCTTTTTTACCCTTATCATCATCAGAAAGAGGATTGGGACCAGTATTGTTATCAGACTCATATTCTTCCTCATCATCATCAGTTTTTAAAGGCTCAAGAACAGACTTAATTAAAGACCATGTAGACCAAATAGTAGTAGGCAAATTAGCTCCTTGCATACGTTTTTGTTTCAATTCCTTACCTACCTGCTCCCAGTCATGCAATTCAAGGGAGCCAAGGGTAGGGAAACAAGAGCAGTATTTTTCAATAACCTGCAGCAATTCTAAGATTTGTGACTCCCCCACCTTGACACCACTGGCGCACAGCAGCTGCCGTAAGAGGTAAATATAGGGAACATATTTATTGTGTCCTTCAACATTACCCATTACCCTACTTATAATGCTTGGGGTCGTTCTACAAGGAACACATACAAAAGACGGCCGTTACCTCCACCCGAGTTCCAGCGCCGCTGTACCTCAGTCGTTCAAGCGATTCTTCTGTCAGGAACCAGGTCCGGTTCTTCGAGCCCCACGTTGGGCGCCACTTATTGCTGACAGGGCGGCGCAGGAATGAGACACAGACACAAAGTTAAGAATTAAGGGAGCAGGGGGCCCACTGCATCTCGTGCTAAGTGGACGATAATGCACCTTTGCTCCAGTTATTTATTTCAGAAGATCGGGGAGTATATGCTAAATGTCCTCAGGCTCGGGAGAGCCCGCCAGATACCTATGTTTACATCCTGTTGCATATCAGAAGGAACAATCTAGGTTTAGGACAATGGTAAACGTTGTTGTCATAGTCACAAGACACATATCTTCACAGGGCGGGCCTGCACGGTATTCCATGCAGGCCTGCGGCTTAGCGTTCCAAGCCACCACCCTAGATATGTCTCAGGCAACATGGAAGACTCAGTTTCCCATAATGAATTTCTACTGATTCGTCTGAAATCAATGACCCTCTCCTATGCTTGATAAACATAGAACAGGTAAGTATTCTGATATACCTGGAGAACAAGGCTGAGTTTTAATTTCATCCTTACAGATGGCATATTTCCTTGATACACTTTACCTTTTAGTTGAGAATTAAGTTTTTACCAATTGGTGCATCTCTTAATTCTTCAACAGTTATTTATTGAGAGTTCAGTATATGCCAGATATTAAATTGTGCCAAGGGTTAAAGGTTGGTAAGTCATGGTGTCTGCCCTCAGGAAGAGAGGCAAGAAAGTCAATAGTTAAAATACAGTGTAACAAGTATTTGCACAAGATGTTAAGGGAGTTTATAGGAGGTAGATCCATTCCTTTTACACTTGTTAACTAAAATATGGGCTTAGTCTCTTACTAACAATTTGTTCTTGAACCATAAAGACAGTGAAAACTTGAGAGAACTTTTTGTTAACCTTTTACTTGAATCCACTTATTTGTATAATTTATATATTTGTATAATTGCTCATTCATTTTTTAATTTTTTGCTCATTCATTTTTTTATCTTCATTTTATTGAGATATATTCACATACCACGCAGTCATACAAAACAAATCGTACTTTCGATTGTTCACAGTACCATTACATAGTTCTACATTCATCACCTAAATCAATCCCTGACACCTTCATTATCCATCCATAAACTAGACAAACTGGAGTGTGGTCCTTATGGCTTTCCCAATCCCATTGTCACCCCTCATAAGCTACATTTTTTTTTTTTTCCTTTCTGTATGAATAGGTTTTTTTTTTTTTTAATCATCATTTTATTGAGATATATTCACATACCACGCAGTCATACAAAACAAATCGTACTTTCGATTGTTTACAGTACCATTACATAGTTGTACATTCATCACCTAAATCAATCCCTGACACCTTCATTAGCACACACACAAAAATAACAAGAATAATAATTAGAGTGAAAAAGAGCAATTGAAGTAAAAAAGAACACTGGGTACCTTTGTCTGTTTGTTTCCTTCCCCTATTTTTCTACTCATCCATCCATAAACTAGACAAAGTGGAGTGTGGTCCTTATGGCTTTCCCAATCCCATTGTCACCCCTCATAAGCTACGTTTTTATACAACTGTCTTCGAGATTCATGGGTTCTGGGTTGTAGTTTGATAGTTTCAGGTATCCACCACCAGCTACCCCAATTCTTTAGAACCTAAAAAGGGTTGTCTAAAGTGTGCGTAAGAGTGCCCACGAGAGTGACCTCTCGGCTCGTTTTGGAATCTCTCTGCCACTGAAGCTTATTTCCTTTCCTTTCACATCCCCCTTTTGGTCAAGAAGATGTTCTCCGTCCCACGATGCTGGGTCTACATTCCTCCCCGGGAGTCATATTCCACGTTGCCAAGGAGATTCACTCCCCTGGGTGTCTGATCCCACGTAGGGGGGAGGGCAGTGATTTCACCTTTCAAGTTGGCTTAGCCAGAGAGAGAGGGCCACATCTGAGCAACAAAGAGGCATTCAGGAGGAGACTCTTAGGCACAAATATAGGGAGGCCTAGCCTCTCCTTTGCAGCAACCGTCTTCCCAAGGGTAAAACTTATGGTAGAGGGCTCAACCCATCCAACCACCAGTCCCCTATGTCTGTGGTCATGTTAGCAACCATGGAGGTGGGGTAGGCGAATACCCCTGCATTCTCCACACGCTCCTCAAGGGGGCACTACATATTTTTTCCTTGTTTTGTTTTGTGGTTTTTTTTTTTTTAACCTTTTTTTCCTTTTTAAATCAACTGTATGGAAAAAAAAATTTTTTTTTAAAAACAAAGAAAAGAAAAACATACAATAAAAGAACATTTCAAAGAGACCATAGCAAGGGAGTAAGAAAAACACAACTAACCTAAGATAACTGCTTTACTTCCAACCTGTTCCTACTTTACCCCAAGAAAGTTACATAATATAGCAACATTTCTGTGAACTTGCTCCTACTATATCCATCAGAAATTAACAGACCATAGTCATTCCTGGGCATCCCCAGAACGTTAAATAGCATATCTGTTCTTCTTGGATTACTGTTCCCCCTTCCTTAATTGCTCTCTATTGCTTGATCCACTACATTCTACATTATAAACCATTTGTTTTACATTTTTCAAAGTTCACATTAGTGGTAGCATATAATATTTCTCTTTTTGTGCCTGGCTTATTTCGCTCAGCATTATGTCTTCAAGGTTCATCCATGTTGTCATGTTTCACGAGGTCGTTCCTTCTTACTGCCATGTAGTATTCCATCATGTGTATATACCACATTTTATTTATCCACTCATCTGTTGAAGGACATTTGGGTTGTTTCTATCTCTTGGCAATTGTGAATGATGCTACTATGAACATTGGCATGCAGATATCTGTTCGTGTCACTGCTTTCTGATCTTCCGGGTATATACCGAGAAGTGCAATCGCTGGATCGAAGGGTATCTCTATATCTAGTTTTCTAAGGAACTGCCAGACTGACTTCCAGAGTGGCTGAACCGTTATACGGTCCCACCAACAATGAATAAGAGTTCCAATTTCTCCACATCCCCTCCAGCATTTGTAGTTTCCTGTTTCTTTAATGGCAGCCATTCTAATCGGTGTTAGATGGTATCTCATTGTGGTCTTAATTTGCATCTCTCTAATAGCTAGTGAAGCTGAACATTTTTTCATGTGTTTCTTGGCCATTTGTATTTCCTCTTCAGAGAACTGTCTTTTCATATCTTTTGCCCATTTTATAATTGGGCTGTCTGCACTATTGTCATTGAGTTGTAGGATTTCTTTATATATGCAAGATATCAGTCTTTTGTCAGATAGATGGTTTCCAGAAATTTTTTCCCTTTGAGTTGGCTGCCTCTTTACCTTTTTGAGAAATTCCTTTGAGTTGCAGAAACGTCTAAGCTTGAGGAGTTCCCATTTATCTGTTTTTTCTTTTGTTGCTTGTGCTTTGGGTGTAAAGTCTAGGAAGTGTCCGCCTAATACAAGGTCTTGAAGATGTTTTCCTACATTATCTTCTAGATTTTTTATGGTACTTTCTTTTATATTGAGATCTTTCGTCCATTTTGAGTTAACTTTTGTGTAGGGTGTGAGGTAGGGGTCCTCTTTCATTCTTTTGGATATGGATATCCAACTCTCCCAGCCCCATTTGTTGAATAGACCATTATGACTCAGTTCAGTGACTTTGGGGGCCTTATTAAAGATCAGTCGGCCATATATCTGAGGGTCTATCTCTAAATTCTCAATTTGATTCCATTGATCTATGTCTGTCTTTGTGCCGGTACCATGCTGTTTTGGCAACTGTGGCTTTATAATAAGCTTCAAAGTCAGGGAGTGTAAGTCCTCCCACTTCGTTTTTCTTTTTTAGAGTGTCTTTAGCAATTCGAGGCATCTTCCCTTCCAAATAAATTTGATAACTAGCTTTTCCAAGTCTGCAAAGTAGGTTGTTGGAATTTTGATTGGGATTGCATTGAATCTGTAGATGAGTTTGGGTAGAATTGACATCTTAATGACATTTAGTCTTCCTATCCATGAACATGGAATATTTTTCCATCTTTTAAGGTCCCCTTCTATTTCTTTTAGTAGAGTTATGTAGTTTTCTTTGTATAGGTCTTTTACATCTTTGGTTAAGTTTATTCCTAGGTACTTGATTTTTTTAGTTGCTGTTGAAAATGGTATCTTATTCTTGAGTGTCTCTTCAGTTTGTTCATTTCTAGCATATAGAAACATTACTGACTTACGTGCATTAATCTTGTATCCCGCTACTTTGCTAAATTTGTTTATTAGCTCTACTAGCTGTATCGTCGATTTCTCAGGGTTTTCCAGATATAAGATCATATCATCTGCAAACAATGACAGTTTTACTTCTTCTTTTCCAATTTGGATGCCTTTTATTTCTTTGTCTTGCCGGACTGCCCTGGCTAGCACTTCCAGCACAATGTTGAATAACAGTGGTGACAGCGGGCATCCTTGTCTTGTTCCTGATCTTAGAGGGAAGGCTTTCAGTCTCTCACCATTGAGTACTATGCTGGCTGTGGGTTTTTCATATATGCTCTTTATCATGTTGAGGAAGTTTCCTTCAATTCCTACCTTTTGAAGTGTTTTTATCAAAAAGGGATGTTGGATTTTGTCAAATGCTTTTTCAGCATCTATTGAGATGATCAATTGATTTTTCCCTTTCGAGTTTTTAATGTGTTGTAATACATTGATTGTTTTTCTTATGTTGAACCATCCTTGCATGCCTGGAATGAACCCCACTTGGTCATGGTGTATGATTTTTTTAATGTGTCTTTGGATTCGATTTGCAAGTATTTTGTTGAGGATTTTTGCATCTATACTCATTAGGGAGATTGGCCAGTAGTTTTCCTTTTTTGTAGCATCTTTGCCTGGTTTTGGTATTAGATTGATGTTAGCTTCATAAAATGAGTTAGGTAGTGTTCCATTTTCTTCAGTGTTTTGAAAGAGATTGAGTAAGATTGGTGTCAGTTCTTTCTGGAAAGTTTGGTAGAATTCCCCTGTGAAGCCATCTGGCCCTGGGCATTTATTTGTGGGAAGATTTTTGATGACTGATTGGATCTCTTTGCTTGTGATGGGTTGGTTGAGGTCTTCTATTTCTTCTCTGGTCAGTGTAGGTTGTTCATATGTTTCCAGGAAATTGTCCATTTCCTCTACATTATCCAGTTTGTTTCCATACAGTTGTTCATAGTATCCTCTTACAATTTTTTTAATTTCTTCAGGATCTGCAGTTATGTCACCTTTTTCATTCATTATTTTGTTTATGTGGGTCTTCTCTCTTTTTGATTTTGTCCGTCTAGCTAGGGGCTTGTCAATCTTGTTGATCTTCTCAAAGAACCAACTTTTGGTGATATTTATCCTCTCTATTGTTTTTTTGTTCTCTATGTCATTTATTTCTGCTTTAATCCTCGTTATTTCTTTTCTTCTACTTGGTTTAGGATTGGTTTGCTGTTCATTTTCTAACTTCTTCAGTTGATCCATTAGTTCTTTGATTTTGGCTCTTTCTTCCTTTTTAATATATGCATTTAGTGCTATAAATTTCCCCCTCAGCACTGCTTTTGCTGCATCCCATAGGTTTTGGTATGTTGTGTTCTCATTTTCATTCATCTCTATATATTTAGCAATTTCTCTTGCTATTTCTTCTTTAACCCACTGATTGTTTAGGAGTGTGTTGTTTAACCTCCAGGTATTTGTGAATTTTCTAAGTCTCTGATGGTTATTGACTTCTAATTGTATTCCATTGTGGTCAGAGAATGTGCTTTGAATAATTTCAATCTTTTTAAATTTATTGAGGCTTGTTTTATGTCCCAGCATACGATCTATTCTGGAGAAAGTTCCGTGAGCACTAGAAAAGTATTGTGTATCCTGGTGATTTGGGATGTAATGTTCTGTATATGTCTGTTAAATCTAATTCATTTATCAGATTGTTTAGGTTTTCAGTTTCCTTATTGGTCCTCTGTCTGGTTGATCTATCTATAGGAGAGAGTTATGTGTTGATGTCTCCCACAATTATTGTGGAAACATCAATTGCTTCCTCTAGTTTTGCCAGTGTTTCTCTCATGTATTTTGTGGCACCTTGATTGGGTGCATAGACATTTATGATTGTTATTTCTTCTTGCTGAATTGCCCCTTTTATTAGTATGTAGTGGCCTTCTTTGTCTCTCAAAACATCCCTGCATTTAAAGTCTATTTTATCTGAGATTAATATTGCTACACCTGCTTTCTTTTGGCTGTAGCTTGCATGAAATATTTTTTTCCATCCTTTCACTTTCAGTTTCTTTGTGTCCCTGTGTCTAAGATGAGTCTCTTGTATGCAACATATTGATGATTTGTTTTTTTGATCCATTCTGCGAATCTATATCTTTTAATTGGGGAGTTTAATCCATTTACATTCAACGTTATAACCGTGAAGGCATTTCTTGAATCAGCCATCTTATCCTTTGGTTTATGTTTGTCATATTTTTCCCCTCTGTCTATTAATATCCTTTATTGTACCCATACCGAATCTCTTTAGTACTGAACCTTTCTCCAAGTCTCTCTGTCCTGTCTTTGTTTCTCTGTCTGTAGGGCTCCCTTTAGTATCTCCAGTAGGGCAGGTCTCTTGTTAGCAAATTCTCTCAGCATTTGTTTGTCTGTGAAAAATTTAAGCTCTCCCTCAAATTTGAAGGAGAGCTTTGCTGGATAAAGTATTCTTGGCTGGAAATTTTTCTCACTCAGAATTTTAAATATATCGTGCCACTGCCTTCTCGCCTCCATGGTGGCTGCTGAGTAGTCACTACTTAGTCTTATGCTGTTTCCTTTGTATGTGGTGAATTGCTTTTCTCTTGCTGCTTTCAGAACTTGCTCCTTCTCTTCCGTGTTTGACAGTGTGATCAGAATATGTCTCGGAGTGGGTTTATTTGGATTTATTCTATTTGGAGTTCACTGAGCATTTATGATTTGTGTATTTATGTTGTTTAGAAGATTTGGGAAGTTTTCCCCAACAATTTCTTTGAATACTCTTGCTAGACCTTTACCCTTTTCTTCCCCTTCTGGAACACCAATGAGTCTTATATTAGGACGTTTTATATTACCTATCATATCCCTGAGGTCCGTTTCGATTTTTTCAATTTTTTTCCCCATTCTTTCTTTTATGCTTTCATTTTCCATTCTGTCATCTTCGAGGTCACTGATTCGTTGTTCGACTTCCTCTAGTCTTGTACTATGAGTGTCCAGAATCTTTTTAATTTGGTCAAGTTTCTTTAATTTCCATAAGATCATCTATTTTTTTATTTAGTCTTGCAATGTCTTCTTTATGCTCTTCTAGGGTCTTCTTGATATCCTTTGTATCCCATACTATGGTCTCATTGTTCGTCTTTAGTTCTTATAGTAGCTGCTCTAGGTGCTGTGTCTCTTCTGATCTTTTGATTTGGGTGCTTGGGCTTGGGTTATCCATGTCATCTGGTTTTTTCATATGCTTTATAATTTTCTGTTGTTTTGGCCTCTTGGCATTTGCTGAACTTGATAGGGTTCTTTTAGGATTTGTAGACCAATTGAAGTCCTTATCTCTAATTTATCAGATCTACAGCTTCGTGGAGTACACTTTCTCTAACTAACCAGCAGGTGGCGTCCACGAGCCACCTGTTCTCCACAAGCCAGTTCTCCCCTGCTTTGCCTTTGTGGTGAGTGGGGGAGTGAGTCTTGTGGGGTCCAATTGGTGTACCAAGCTTGCGTGTGTAGTTGGTGTTGCCCGCCCTGTATATGGGGCGTGTTTCTGGGCAGTCAGGGAGTTGGGATGGCTCTAACAATCAAATCTCCCTGGTGATCCTAAAGTTTTAAAGCTGCTGCAATAGTCTAATCCTTCAGTTCAGTCCTGCCACAGTTTGTCTCTGCCACTGACCCACAAGTCCTTGGTATTGGCGTATGGCTCCTGAGACTTGCAAGTGGGTCCCTCCTCCAGGCCGTGCACCCCCTGGTCCTCTGTTGAGGGATGACTGTGCTATGTCACAGGTGAGTGCCGTCCCCCCGGGCGGTTCTGGGCTGCTGGGCTCTGTAGGGAGGCTCCCAGTCTGCTGAAATGATGGCTGAATGGGGCTTTGTTAATTCACACTGCTCCACCTTCCCAACTCTGGGACAATCAGCTGAGGTTGCAGGGAAGGCTAATGTCCACGCCCAGTTTTGTGGATTGTGCCTGTTATTTGAAGCACTTCCGTCACACTCGGTTGTCTGGGGCAGCTCTGGGCTATGGGGCTGGCGATGGGCAGGAGTGTTTCCTGTCCACCAGGATGATGGCTGTGAGCGGACACCCCCCTTTTCTTGGGAAGTTGTGGTGTTTAGTGAATTTTCTCAGCCACTGGATTATTGCCTTTTGTCTCAGAGCTCTCTTAGTTCTGCTCTTGTCTTGACCTGCCCAAATTTGCAAGTCTTTGAAGCTTTCTGTATTAGGCTTCTTAGAGTAATTGTTTTAGAAAAAGAAAAAAGGATTTAAAAAAAAAAAAAAAGGGCCCTCCTCAGAGATCTAATGGGTTATTGAAATGCTAAGAGACAAAGTAATTAGGGCCATTAAGGCAACGTCCACAGGGCAGAGAGATCAGCTTTTCTTCGGGATTTGCATATGAGCCTGAGGGCCTGAGCTCTGCCCTTCCCCTTTCTGTGTTCACCAGAACTCCAAAAGTCCTCCGCCTTTGTTTTGGAGTTTTTCCGTGCTGTTTTTTTTCTATGTCTGTCTCCTCTCTGCTGGGCTGGCTGCTCTCAGATTCTCTGGTGTCTGGTCTCAGTCTATCTATGGCTGGAGTTTGGATCAGTAGAATGAGTTTCCGATAAGGGCTGCCACTGCAGTTCTCCCTTCTCCTTCCCGGAGCTGACAGCCCCTCCTCCCACGGGTCTGAGCCTGGCAGGGAGGGGCGCGGGTCCCCTGGCCGCAAAAACTTACAGATTTCGCTGATCTCAGCAGTTCCACATTTTCATGAGTGTTGTATGAAGTATGCCCAAAGTCAGATTGCTCTGTGGTGTCCAGTCCACGCATTTCCTGGCTTTCTACCTACTTTCCTGGAGGAGTAACTAAAACATACAGCTCACCAGTCCACCATCTTGCCCCGCCTGTCCTCATTCATTTTTAAAAAGGTTAACATTTTTAGTGAAATGAATGAATGGATAGTTAACGTCTTTTCATCTTACTACTTTGGTATGAATTATCTTTATTGTTCCTTTCAATAGAACTCTTTTGTGCATTAGAACAATTAGGTTTACAAAAATATAATCTATATACATTCCATGAGGACATCTATGATAATAGTTTCTTCTGCCTCTATCTAGATCGTCTCAATTATTGTTTCAGGTTTGATTATTTTTTCTTGGGAATTTCGATATTCCTTTTTCTTCGTCTACTAAGATCTCCCATGGTAGGTTTGTGGTGAAGTCAAGGAGCTAGATAAAGTGAATGAAACCATTTCAGAGGTCTTGACTAGAACTGTTATCAGTGGGTTCTGAATTGCCCAGATGTTTGGAGATGACCTTTAGATTGAGATCTGTTTATGGGCTTCTTTTCCCAAATACACTGTGTATACCTATCTAGTACTTTCTATATATTAGTTATTCAATAAATATTACTTGAATAAATGACTCTGAAGATGTGGCCCCAGTAGAGTAATTCCCTCTTGGCTTCTGAAATTCTTATGCTTTAAAGCAGTGGACTCTCAAATCTTTTGATCCTAGGACTCTTTTATCCTCCTAAAAATTATTGAAGACTTTTGTTTATAGTTATATCAATATTTTCTGTACTAGAAATTAAGCTGTTTTAAAAATATGTATTTTAAGCATTTAAAACAATAATAATGATAATCCCAGAATACTTCAGTATAAATAAGATTTTAATGAAAAATAGCATTAGTTTTAGAAAAAAAATTAGTGACAAGAATGGCATTGTTTTATACTTTTGCAAATCTTTTTATTTTCTGGCTTAATAGAACAACTGGATTCTCATATCTGTTGCTGCATTTAGTCTGTTCCATTATGTTGTTTTGGTTGAAGAACATGAAGAAAATCTTGCCTTACACGGATAGGTATATAGTTAGAAAAGAGAGGATCTTATCAGGTAAACGCCCTCAAAGGGTCTCAGGAACAACTGCACTTTGAGCGCTACTGCTCTATAGAAAGTAAAATATTCATTAGCCCCACTATACAATGAAACTACAACTTATTCATAAATTAGTTTGCATCTTTTTGAAGCATTTTAACATACTTGTGTACCCCAACTAATTGTTACTATCTGAGAACTTCCCTTATACAGAATGGAGTAAGATAAAAGCAGGATGCCGATCCTTTCTCTTCACAGTGCTTAGATTCATCAAATTGCACAAGGCATTAGTCACCTTAATTCTTTATATGGTCAGGTCACAGGTCTAGGTGAAGATAACTTTACCTCAAGTAGGGAAAGGAATGAAGGATAGTCTGGTATAATTCTACAGTGTGTGGCTTGTTAGAGTTTACAATAGTATATGCCATGAGGGCCTTTTCTTTTTAGCCTGTTTCTGCTTTGTTTCGAGAGCAATTTTGCCAACGTTATTAATGGTCCTCAAAGCAAATTGCAAGGATTACTTGTGTACAGACAATTCAAGAAATGGTGGGTTTGCTATAGGTGTCCTTGAAAAGTATAGTGCCTTGTACACAGTGACTCCTATCCTCTTAAGAATCTACTCAGGAAAATATACTGATATGTGTGTGTGTGTGTGTGTATATATATATGTGTGTGTGTGTGTGTGTGTATGTGTGTGTGTGTGTGTGTGTGTAGGGAATATGCAAAATATAGGTTGGGAGTCACTAGAACATGAATAGCATATAATTCACTCATTCAACTTTTCACTCTTAAAAGTTATTGAGGATCCCAAAGAGCTTTTGTTTATGTAGGTTATACCTGTTGATATTTACCATATTTGAAATTAAAATTGAGAATTTTTTTAATTTATTAATTCATTTTATAAAGAACAATAGTAAATCCATTGTATGTTAACATAAATAACGTTCTTTAAAAGTAGTTGTTTTCCAAAAGAAAAAACTTTTTAGTGAGAATAGCATTGATTTTACATTTTTGCAAATCTCTTTAATGTCTGGCTTAATAGAAGAGATCTGGATTCTCTTATTTGGCTTCTACATTCCGTGTCATATGGTAATACTATTTGGTTGAAGTGAGAACTGGCATCACACAATTTCAAGATGTCATTGAAAAGGGGGAAATATTTCAATAGCCCTTTCTGATAATTTGATAGTCTTCCTTGATACTACACCTTATTCTGTCTTGCACTTTGAATGTATCAGTCATTTGGGAAATACTAGTTGACTGAGTTATGCAAGCTTCCAAATGTCCATACATCTCATTACATCATATTAAAAAATCATATTAGTTAATCTCATTGTAACCAATCTCATCAGAGAAGAGTTGGAAATTTGTCAAGCTCAACAGACAGACATAAGTTTTCTAAAATTCTAAAATTCTATCAATTTTATCATTGATAACAAATGCTGCTAGTTGTTTTCCTTGAAGTGACAGGCTCACTTCATTCATTTTCAAGAAATTGTTTACTAAATGTTCAGATCTGAATAACCTCAGTTGTCTGTTAGTCATTCTTTCAGGAAAAAAAAACGGCATTCCATGAAAAATGACTTAGTTCAGCTCACAACTCAAACAGTAGCACAGGTGCTTTTCCTCTAGATAACCATATACTTTGATATGCAGCAGAACTGCTTTATGTGTACTTCCCATTTCATCATAATATTTTTTAAATGTATTCAAGGGTCGAAATTTAATAAAATTAATAATTTATACTGCTTCAACAAGGACATACTTTTTTAAAATGTTTATTGTGATAACATATATATCATAAATTTTCCCCTTTTAGCACCTTTTAAGTCTACAATTCAGTGGTATTAAATACATTCACAATGCTGTGCTGCCATTACCACCACCCATTATTAAAACTTTTTTTAATCACCCAAAACAAAATTCTGTACCCATTAAGCAATAATTCCCCATTCCTCTGGCTCCCTGCCCATTCTTAAGTGAAACTGGCAGCTTTTTTTTGTTTTGTTTTAATGGAGGGGCTTAGCAGCGAAGAATACAATTATCTGCTATTACAGTTTGGTGCCACTGCCTTGATTTGTGCAAAAAAGTTTTACATGCCACAAGTTTTACCCACCATCTCTTTGCACCATCATTGCAAATGTCATCACAGTGAAAGGCAAATAACTTCTTAATATTATGGAAATAGTTTTGGCTTTGTGGATTCCCTGAGAGTGTCATAGGGATCCCCAAGGGTCGGTAGACCATACTTGGAGACTGTGATATAACTGAATGAGATCATCCATGGTGAGGATGCAGAGTAAGAAAAGAACCTGTATAGAACCCTGAGGAAATACCATATTTTAGGAAACAGCAGAGGAAAAAGAACCCAAAAGGAGGACACAAATAACAGCCATACAGTATTTGATAATACCGATAGTTAGCATTTAGTAAGTCCCAGGCACTGTTCTAAGTGCTAAACATTGAATCCTCATATGAACTTTATGAGATAAGTAGGTACTATTGTTATCCTCATTTTACAGATAAGAAAACTGGAGCACAGAGAAAATAAGTAACTTGTCCAAGGTCACCTACAAGGCGTACATACAAGGCAATCTGGTTCTACTGCCAGAGAGGTAGGGAGAGGACATAAAAGTGTGGTAATGAGGAAGCCAAGAGAAAGGAACAATTCAAGAGGGAGAGCATGGTGAGTAATGTTTCAGAGAAGTCAAGTAAGATAAAGGACTGAAAATCATCCATTTGATTTCACAATAAGGAGGTCGCTGGCGACTTTGGCAAGAGCTGCTTCAGTGGAGTGTAGGGACAGAAACCCAATGAGAGAAAGAGGGAGAAGGGTTGAGGAATGAGTGGGAGTTGAAAGGGAAGTCATGAGGAGAAAACTTTTAAGAACTTTAGTTGTGAGGTGGGAAAGAGCCAGAGGGCACTAGGGACAAGGAAGAGCTGCTTTATTAAGTTGGAAAAACTTCAGTATATTTAAGGTCTGATGAGAAGAAAGAGAGAATAAGCCTGAAGGTAATAGAAGAGTGGTGGGATAAATAGAGTGA
Source organism: Choloepus didactylus (assembly GCF_015220235.1). Classification (NCBI taxonomy): domain Eukaryota; kingdom Metazoa; phylum Chordata; class Mammalia; order Pilosa; family Megalonychidae; genus Choloepus; species Choloepus didactylus. The sequence goes on from NC_051314.1 coordinate 85,371,170, forward strand.
AATTTCCAATCAAGAAGTGAAAGGGTCTAAAACACAGGGAGATTAGTTTTGGAGTGGTTCTGATGCAGAAGTTGAGGGGATTCACTTCTCAGCCAAGCTTCATACTAGTCTTGGCTACTTCAAGCCTTACTGCTTCGTTTGTTACTATTGACCACACCTTCCTTCTAGAAACTTGCTTCTCTCTTGGCCTCCATAATATTATATTGCGCTGGTCCTCACAACATTCTAGCTGTTCCTTTTGAGTCTCTTTTACAAGATTCTGCCTCTGGCCTTCCTATACCCTAAATTTACCTCTTATGCTTTTGTTTCCCAGGGTTCTCACCTCTGTTCTCTTTTCAGTTTATAGTCCTTAGGCAGTCACATTTACCCTGACAATTTTAACCACCACTTACATCTTATGTTCTCATTCACATTCTCTCCAGATAGATAGATAGTTTATTTGCCTACTAGACAGTGCCATTTCAGTGTCCCATGGGTACTTTTTTTAATATACATTTTTTATTGTGAAATCTAACACATATACAGAACAGTGATAACTTTCAAAATATGATTTAACAAGTAGTTAGAGAGCAGATTTCAAAGAATGTTATGGGTTACAGTTCCACAATTTCACTTATTTCCTTACTGTAAAATATAACATACATACCGAAAGGTGATAACTTTCGAAGTACAATTTAACAAGTAGCTATAGAGCAAATTTCAAAGAATGTTATGGGTTACAGTTCTACCTTTTCAGTTATTTCTTTCTAGCTATTCTAATACCCTAGCATCTAAATATATATATATTCATATAAAGGTACAGTGTTTGTAACCCTTTATTAAATCCTATCCTGTTTGTTTGTACCCCTTCCTCTCATTTAATCACTTTCTCAATCTTCGGAGGTGTCTAGGCAGAGACCCCATAACTTGTTCATATTGAAAAGGAGTGTCAGCATTATGGGGAAGGGGGAAAGGAGCCGCATCTGATTGTTGTTCTTAAAAAGGCTGTTGCCTCTGGGTTTTAGGCCTTGTCTGACATAGGAAAACTGGTGGATTTAAGTTTCTGAGAGATAAATTTACTGAAACTTTTACAGAATCTCAGATGGGGACCTCGGTATTTCAGGACTACTGTTGGTAAGGGCTTGGCACACTGGGGCCATTTGGGATACCTAGCTGGAGCTTGCATGAAAGAAACCTCCAGGATAGCCTCTCGACTCTATTTGAAATCTCATAGCCACTGTAACCTATATTGTTACCTTTCTTTTCCTCTTTTTGGTCAAGAAGGTATTTTCAATCCCTTGATGCCAGGGCCAGGCTCATTCCTGGAAGTCAAGTGCCATGTCACCAGGGAGATTCACCCATGGATACTTTTCAAATTCATCGTACATAAACTCGTATGCTCTCTATCACTCCCGAAGTGGGTTTTCTTATCTTATTCCCTGCTTAATTGAGGCTGCATAACCTAGTTTTCCAAGCCAGAAACATTGTAGACACACTTTATTTATTTCCTTTTTCTTTTGCCTCCCACATTTCCACATCTTGGGATCAACTTTACTTCCTCAGCATCTCTTCGTTTTATACATATTATAGAGAGAGAGGGAGAGAGAGAGAGAGAGGAGAGACTTTTGTTTTTTAGAGCAGTTGTAAGTTTACAGCAAAATTATGCAGAAAGTAGAGTTCCTATATACCACCCCTCCCACTCACAGTTTTCCCTATTACGAACAGTTTGCGTTAGTGTAGTACATTTGTTACAACTGATGAACCAGTACTATTATATTGTTAACTAACATTCATAGTTTACATCTTGATTTACTCTTTGTGTTGTATGATTCTATGGTGTTTGTTTTTAGTTTGTTTGGTTTTTTTTATTTGTTTGTTAGTTTTAATTTTTATTGTGGTAACATACAACCTGAAATTTTCTCAGCATCTCTTGATCCATCCTTTCTTTTCCGTTTCTATAGACATAGTTCAGTGCTTTATCACTTAGAGTATGGATTTTTACTATAGCCATATAGTCGATTGCCCTCCTTTAGTAATATAGAGATCCAATCATGGCTTTTTCCAGGTTTAAAGCTTTTTATTGGCACTCCATCAAGTTAGTTAGCATAACATATAAGGCATCTAGACATGATTGGGTCCCTAACTACCTCTGTAGTTTTTCCTCCTGTCACTGTCCTTACCACCTTTACTCCACTTTTTTTTTTTTTTAGCATTATGAACACTTTTTTAATGACAACAGATGGTAAATTTATACAAATTACAGACTAGAGTATAATGAATACAAAATCCATTCAGATAATGGTTAGAAAAGCATCATTTACAAAAGTAAATCTGATTCAAGTGGATAAAGAACTCAAGCCCCCCATTTTGATAATGCACAGCTTTAAACATAGTGCATATAAATCCACCCCCTAGTCAGGGCACTCACTATTCAGTGCTACAGCATAGTCAATGACTAGTAATTTAAAGTTTGTTCCAATACTGTTAGCATCAGTGTCAAAAGACATCTCATAACAGATTCACTATGCAAAACTCAAAGGAAAATTGTGAACTGTAAGGTGCTGTGCAGATGTTAGCTATTGCTATTATTACCATACAGTGAGATTTTCACTGAATTAACTCAGGAAAAAGGAAGACTAGTCTGTGTAACTGACAAATAGGACTTACAGAACAGCTCAGAAGGAACACAGAGGCATACTTTCAAGTACACGCAGCGTCAAAACAGCAAGGAAAGGTTGGCCAGCAGCGATGTTAAGTAGAAGAATTCTGGACCATTTTAATGACTATATAAAAGATTAAGCTAGTCATAGATTACATGTAATATTTATCATTAGATTGCCAAAGTCTCTGAAAATAATTTATTTCTTAAGGTGATCCTTTGCCCCAGCAAAAAGGCAAAAGAAGTTGTTAATGCTGCTTCAGCCCAGTTCTTGTAAATTTATCTTAAACTTAAGAGGCGAATCTGAATAAAGTTGTGCTACTCTTGTGGAATACACAGAGTACTTGACGGAGAGAAGTCTGCTGCTGACCCAAGACCAGTGAAGACAAGAAATACACAGCAGATCAATTTCAAACATTTAAATCCTTTGTTTCTTTCATGGATTCCAACAAAGGCAATATACTAAAGCTAAATGTCAATAGAGGGGGATATAAGGGAGGGGTATGGGATTCTTGTTTTTGTTTCTCCTTTTTTATTTTGTTTTATTCTTTACTCTTTCATTTTTTTCCTCTTCTTTCTTTGAGGAAGAAATGGGAATGTTCTCATATAGATGGTGGTGGTGAATGTATAACTATGTGATTATACTGAGAGCTGTTGATCGTTATCGTGGATGGATTGTATTGTGTGTGTCTAAAACTGTTTAAAAAATAAACAGAAAGATAAATCCTTTGTTTCATGTACCTTCAGCTTTAATTTTTCTTTGGGTATACCTTATTTGTTTAGCTGTTTTTACCAGTCTCCATGGATAATCTAGCTGTATACATAAAATTTATATGAAATTGGAAAATAAACACCAAAGAAGTCAATCACTTGCTTGTTTTGGCAAGACTGGTAAGATTTTTATGATGAAAACGTTAGATTTTAATTATTACTATGTATTTCTGTTAGAGTTCCATGAGGCATGACAGTGGGTATTAATGGGAGGTTTAGATTTCATCAGAAACAACTCAAAACCAGGTTCTATTATTACTTACAAAATACAATCCCTTTGAAGAACTAATGACATCAGATGCATTCGACAGCACTTTTTTAAATGCAGTTTTATCAAGATATATTCACACACCATACAAACCATCCAAAGTATACAGTCACTGGCTCGCCGTGTCATCACATAGTTGTGCATACAACCCTATGATCATTTTAGAACATTTTCATTACCCCCAAAAAGAAATAAAAATAAAAAAGAGAACCCAAATCCTCCCATACCCCTATTATTGACACATAGTGTTATGGTAGTACATTTTACTGTTAGCTATAGTCCATAGTTTGCAATAGGGACATTTTTTCCCATTTACCCCTCTATTATTAGTTCCTTGTAATAGTGTCATAAATTTGTTCTAGTTCATGAAAGAACTTTTTTGTATTTGTACACTTAATCACAGTCATCATCCTCCACAAGATTCACTGTTATACATTCCTATGTTTTAACCTCCAAACATTCCTTCTGGTGACATACATGATTCTAAACTTCCCCTTTCCACTACAGTCACACACCATTCAGCACTTTAAATTATTCTCACAATAATAACGCGCTACTGTCACTTCTGTCCGTTTCCAAACGTTTTAAGTTCAATCTAGTTCAAACTAGTTAAACATTCTGCACATATTAAGCAACCACTCCCCATTCTTTAGCCTCATTCTATATCCTGGTAACCTGTATTCTAGATTTTATGTCTATGAGTTTACATATTATAATTAGTTAATATCAGTGAAATCATACAATATTTGTCCTTTTGTGTCTGATTATTTCACTTAACATAATGTCCCCAAGGTTCATTCATGTTGTCACGTCTGACCGCAGACTTTTTGTTTTTCACACCCAGTGGGGAAAAAGGATTATTTTTTTGGGGGGGTGGGGGTGCAAAATGGGAATTGAGGAAAGTGGTGCATTATAAATGCTGTTAAATCAGTAGCATGTACTGACACTTCAAGTTGCATTTCCTAGTTAAGGTTATCCCTCACAATCAGTTGGAAAATAATATTGAGTATATTTCTCACTTAAAATATTTATAAGGTCTCAAATTGTAGTTTTCCTGTCTATACGTCTTGTACATTGTGCAAGAGGAAACTAGTGACACATCTTGAAAAATAAATCTATTTATCAAATACCACGTGTTATTTAATATAGTTAAGAATAATAACTAACTGGTTTGAAAATAAGTCTATTTTGTAATAATTCTAAATATTTACCCTAGTATCCGATTTTAACTTTAAAACACTGGGTACTTTTCACCAAGAGGAAATAGTAACTGCTTTTGCATGTATCCCTGGTTTAAATACTTGGCAGAAAAATACCTGTATCATTTTCTACTCAGCAAATGCCTGAAACCAAGCAAAATAATCCAACCCTGGACATTACTGTTTTACAAATAAAATATAACGTGTCAAAAGTACAAGAAAAACCTTGGCATTATACAAAAGAAATCAGATGGACAATAATTTTAACTACAACAGGGCATCCAAAAGAGTACCATTTAGAAACCTACCCAAATTCAAACACCATTATATTAAATTTACAGTTCTTTTAAAAAACACTTGAAGCTTAAAGGAGACATTTGAACTATAGATAATATTTAACAGTAAGCAAGAATAAAAAACAGCCCTACAATAATCCTACTTATCTCTTATTTTTCTCAACAGTTAAACAAATACAAATGCCCACTTGGCTTTTATGCCTAACCATTTCTCCCCTCCATTATTCCAGTTCTGCAACCTAAAAATGGTAAGGATGAACAAATAAATGGGTAATGGCAAACACTTAGGCAAGGGCCATTGTATTAAGATTATCAATAACAGGAAATTGAATATTGAGATGACTAGTTAAAAGATTAAAGGTAGAATGTGCTTCTTAAGAAAATGACAAAGTAATCACTCATCTGAAAATTGGAAATAGCTGTCAGGTAAAGTTGGCAGAATTTAAACTTAAACCAAGTGTTAGTGTATAATGAACTAGCATTTAGAAATGGCTTTCAAAACTGCACACAACAAAATAGAGGTTATGCCCAGGTGGCAAAATTATGAGAAACTTTTAACTTTCTTCATATTTTAATATCTATTTTTCCAATTTTTTATAGTGAACACATATTATGGTTTTGTAATAAAGAAAACAACCATTTTGGGGGATTGTTTTAAGATTGTACACAATAGGAGCAAATAGTTGGAAAAAATATCTATTTGAGGGATTGTTTACACTTCCTAACTATGTAAAAATGAATTCACATTTAAATGTAAATTCCTATCATATATATTAAAATGAAAAAAAAAATCAGGAAAAAATTAGATTTTTAAATGGAGTTCTCGCAGAACTTGTAATTAAAGTGCAGATCATTGATGAATGACAGCAAAGCATATCATTAACAAGTTGCTCTGAAAAGCACAAAGCTGGCCTGTGTGAGGCCTTCCAGGAGCAGGCTGACTGGCTGAGTGGTGAGCACCTGGTTTTCCTCTCTATATCCTTAAGGAAACCAAAGTTCTCTTACATAAACGAAGACGATTTAGCTTAGTTTGCCCATAAAATGAGGTAATGAAAGACTCCTGTTGATGAGGGAATCACAATTCATGTGTATTGCTTTGGTGACATTCAGATTAATTCCAGCATCTATAATTTAAGCAACCTTCTATGAGAAATAAAAATTAAAAATCCAGTGACCTGGTGTTTCCATGATTGTTAGGGAAAGTGTTCCAGCATAAAACAAAGCTTAGACTTACTTCACTGTGTAGATCTTAATACCTCTAGAGGACTATCACACAAACCCAACTGTAAGACCAAATACTATAAAACATTTTTTGTTGTAAAAATGATCAAAATTCTTCCCAGAATTTTGTGTAATTAATTAAATAGATTTGTTGGTAACTAATTTAACTTTTCCATAGTTTCATTTGCAAATGAGACTCTTAGTGTTAAAATTGATTTTGCAAACCATTGTATTAGAAGGATCAACATTTACATTAGTCAAGCTTGACTCCTTAAGACTGATTTAAACAAGTTCTTTCCATTTTATTAAAATCATCAATGCCCCCAGAAGCATTTACCATTTTAAAAAACAATTTGTTTAATGTTATCAAAAGGTGATATTCACTTTAATCTGTTTGCCTTCCTGCCACTGTCATGAGCCTTCATTCCAGGCCACGCACACAAAGAGGCCAGCACCATGTGGAGGCATCCACTGCAATGATAGCAACATAAAAATAGCTGTCCCTATTGGGCATCCCCAAGGCACCTTCAAAAAGGTAAGATTTAGTTGTGAAATATAACCCAAGAGGAACAGTGATGATTAAAGTAGTGCAGCGCGCTCAACGCCACCTTATCAAAACACCCCATGGCTGACTGGCGGTTTGATGTGCTGAGCCCTCGAGCATGGGACTTGCCCTTATGAAGCTCATTACCACAAAGGAGAGTCTAAAGTTGTATGTAATGGTGCCTAAGAGTCTCCCCCTGAGTACCTCTTTGTTGCTCAGATGTGGCCCTCTCTCTCTCTAACTGAGCCATCTCAACAGGTGAACTCACTGCCCTCCCCACTACGTGGGACCCGACTCCCAGGGGTGTAAATCTCCCTGGCAACGCAGAGTATGACTCCCGGGTATGAATGTGGACCCGGCATCGTGGGACTGAGAGTATCTGCTTGACCAAAAAGGGGATGCAAAATGAGAAGAAATAGTTTCAGTGGCTGAGAGATTCCAAATGAAGTCAAGAGGTCACTCTGGTGGACATTCTTATGCACTATATAGATAACACCTCTTAGGCTTTAATGTATTGGAATAGCTAGAAGTAAATACCTGAAACTACCAAACTCCAACCCAGCAGTCTGGACTCCTGAAGACAATTATATAATAATGTAGATTACAAGGGGTGACAGTGTGATTGTGAAGACCTAGTGGATCACACCCCCTTTATCTAGTGTATGGATGAGTGGAGGAATGGGGATAAAAACTAAAGGACAAATGGGGTGGGATGGGGGGATGATTTGGGTGTTCTTTTTTCACTTTTATTTTTTATTCTTGTTCTGGTTCTTTCTGATGTAGGGAAAATGTTCAGAGATAGATTGTGGTGATGAATGCATAGCTATGTTATCATACTGTGGACAGTGGATTGTATATCATGGATGATTGTATGGTGTGTGAATGTATTTCAATAAAACTGAATTTAATTAAAAAAAAAAACAAAACAAAAAAACACCCCATGGCCTCCCCACGCCCACAGCAGGTGCTTGGTGGTGGCAGGCTCCACCCCAGTTTTATACTGCACAATTCTCTAAGCACACCTTGTTTCTTTTTTCTCTACCTTTTAGTACATTCTGTTCACCCTGCCCTGATGCCTTTCTTTTTACTTTCTCCTCCCTTGAATGTGGTTTGTTAAAAACATAGTTAGAAGAGGAAAGGACTTTCTGAATCTGTTTCCTGTGGTACTCTTCATTTGCCTCCTGGGAGGCATATGTCTCGGAGGAGGGTCTTCAAATGCTGCCTTTATACCTAAGAATTAAATTCTCTAAGCAGATGTTATTGGGCCCTGAAAATATTTCTTTATAAACATTTCAGTTTTCTTCTGTCCTTATCTGTATAGGGGTGGGGTGAGGGGTATGGATGTGGGTGCAAGGTGGGGAGCATTTTGTTCAGATAATTCAGTTATTCAGTACTCTTTACTTAATGATGGACAATCTTCATGAGTCTGTATGAGGCCTTTCTCTTTTTATTGTATTTTCTCCCTCTTCATTCTGTTCCCCATTTCAGTTACTTTGATGGTTATAGGTCTTTTTGTATCTATTTTGGCACTTTATATATTTTCCAGAAACTAATTAAGTCAGTGCCTCCCAACCTGATCATGTTGCTGCACAGTGTGGTAAATAAGACCAGAGACCACAGACTATAAGGATTTCTGGCTGTCCCAGGCCCCATGAACTGACCATTGTGACAGCTAAGAAGATTGATGTCTTAGAATAAGTATAGCCCTTTTGTGCTATTTGCCCTGAAACACCAGTTGAGAAGCTTTATTTAGACTTTCAAATTTATTTGTGTGTATTATATGTGTGTGTGTGTGTGTATGAGTTCATATTCATCAATTATGTTGCAATAAATCACAGAGATAGAATTGTTAGTATAGCTCTTGTCTGGTATGAAAAAGTGAAGCAGTAGGTAATTTCTTAATTAACCCAGGCTTAGGTCAGCTGCTGTGTGTATCTGGAGGGCAGGAAAAGGGCAGAATGAAATGATCTCTGCAAAGCAGGACAGTTATATCACAGTCAAGTTGGGTCACTGGACTCATGTTCCTGGAGTGGCAGGGGAGGGGAAGAGTTGACCTTTATAGATGACTAAATGCTTACTCATTGAAACATGCAGGCAAAGGTAAATCTGGTCTGATAAGGTATTCTAAAACTTGGCAGCAAATTGATCCTACAGAAGACAGAAAAATTACAAGTTAAGTTTGATTTCTCACTGTCATTTAGCACAGTAGTTTTCAAACTATGATCTCAGGATCTTTACACTTTTAAAAATTATCAAGGATCCTAAAGAGTTTTTGTTTATGTGGGTAATATCTGTCAATATTTTCTGTTTTAGAAATTAAAATAGAAAAACATTTAATATATATTCACTAATTCATTTTAAAACAGTAAACATGTTAATATAACTAACATTTTTATGAAAAATAACTATTTCCCATATCAAAAAGAAATTAGTGAAAAGAGTAGCGTTACTTTACATTTTTGAAAATCTTTCAATATCTGGCAACTGTATTCTCATATCACTTTCTGCAGTCTATTGTGATATCTGATGTCATCAAACTTTTGAAAAATTCCACTGTATATGCAAAAGAATAAGAAAGAGAAAAGAATTATGGAATTATTAGGAAAATAGTTTTGACATTGTAGAACTCCTAAAAGGGTCTTGGGAACACCTGGGAATCTCCAGACCATGCTTTGAAAAATGCTAAAAAATTCATCAAAGGATGAATGCTAGGCTCCTTGTCTGGAGTTTTACTAGCCAAGATACCAATTTCATGGATTATATCAAATGCAAAGTAGATAATGTAGAATGAATATGTGATTAAGCCTGAATTTTCACAAAGTTCTGATTCCACATAACTTCACTCTCTTCATATAATTAAGGTAGTTCATTAAGTACATAAATAAATCTGTATTTAATTTTTATTACTGGAAAAATAATTTATTACTTTCTGTTTGCCTTACATGTGCTTTTTAAAATTTATTTAAAGCTTCATGTCATACCACAAAATAGATGTTCGATAAACATTTGTCAAGTAAGTAAATGTCCTCAGGGTAGGTGCTCCTGGAACTGACTGGATACCATTAGCTTTATGCCTTTTACTGAACTCTGTGAAGTAATGAGGGCAGGATGTGAGCTGATGACAACTCGAGGATAGTAAGTTCACCCCAAAGCCCAGATAATAAAGTTATCTTGACTTCACCCTAGTAGCAGAATATAGACTGGCCTCTGGTGGATGAGGTACCAGATTGAAATAATTTCTAGTTTCTAGTAAAAACAATATTAGCTACCTTTGAATGAATGTTTACCAAGTTATCAAGTACTGAGTTAGGCACATTTACATGCATTATGTTATTTCATCTTTAAACCAACCATGTGAGGTAGGTATTATTACCCTCTTTTATAGGTGAGTAACTTTCACAAGATCTCAGCTAGTAAAATCTGTCTAACTCCAGTGCCTGAGCTTTAATCACCAGACTTCCTCTGCCTGAGCCTGGGGGCTAAGAGTAGAAATTGGAAAGGCTGTTTTCTGCTTTTGGATCTCCATACAATTATGTGGATGGGAGGAGACCAAAGAGACTGAGCAATGAGAGCTTTTTACCCTTGATGATTCTGTGCTTTTTATCCTTGATGTGGAACCAACTCAACAGCAAAGAATGCCTCACTGTCTAATGGATGCTAATCAATCCTGAGTCCAAACTGAGCTCTGGTGGAGCTAGACCTATCCCTTGATAATTATGAGCTGGACAACCTTGGTCAATACAAAAGCCGTATATTATCTGTGTCCACAAGGAGTCGAAACATAAGTTAAGAGAACATTATCAATATACAAAATGATGTATCAGCAAGTATAAATTAAGGTATCTACTATCATTGGCCTTGGAATAGAACTCTTTTTTTACCGCCTGTGTAAATGTGGTTCCCTTTTAGAGAAGGAGAGAATAGGTTATAGATTTGACTGTTATCTGAATAAATGTTTCCCTTTGGAATGCTGGTATTTAAGGGTAAAAGAAGTTTTCATAGAGGAAGATAATAAACAGTTTCTTATTCTCAGTCCCTCCTTTAGAGATAATAAATTCTGTGTTCAAATAAAGGCGAAGAAAATAGGTCAAGAGCACTTCATCTTACTTATGCCTTCTAGTCATATTTTTATCGTGGGACTCCCTAAGAAACTAATAGGACTAAAACTGGTTTGTTTTTTTTTGTTTTTTTTTTTTTAATCTTCATTTTATTGAGATATATTCACATACCACGCAGTCATACAAAACAAATCGTACATTCGATTGTTTACAGTACCATTACATAGTTGTACATTCATCACCTAAATCAATCCCTGACACCTTCATCAGCACACACACAAAAATAACAAGAATAATAATTAGAGTGAAAAAGAGCAATTGAAGTAAATAAGAACACTGGGTACCTTTGTCTGTTTGTTTCCTTCCCCTATTTTTCTACTCATCCATCCATAAACTAGACAAAGTGGAGTGTGGTCCTTATGGCTTTCCCAATCCCATTGTCACCCCTCATAAGCTACATTTTTATACAACTGTCTTCGAGATTCATGGGTTCTGGGTTGTAGTTTGATAGTTTCAGGTATCCACCACCAGCTACCCCAATTCTTTAGACCCTAAAAAGCGTTGTCTAAAGTGTGCGTAAGAGTGCCCACAAGAGTGACCTCTTGGCTCCTTTTGGAATCTCTCTGCCACTGAAGCTTATTTCATTTCCTTTCACATCCCCCTTTTGGTCAAGAAGATGTTCTCTGTCCCACGATGCCGGGTCTGCATTCCTCCCCGGGAGTCATATTCCACGTTGCCAGGGAGATTCACTCCCCTGGGTGTCTGATCCCATGTAGGGGGGAGGGCAGTGATTTCACCTTTCAAGTTGGCTTAGCCAGAGAGAGAGGGCCACATCTGAGCAACAAAGAGGCATTCGGGAGGAGGCTCTTAGGCACAACCATAGGGAGGCCTAGCCTCTCCTTTGCAGCAACCGTCTTCCCAAGGGTAAAACTTATGGTAGAGGGCTCAACCCATCCAACCACCAGTCCCCTATGTCTGTGGTCATGTTAGCAACCATGGAGGTGGGGTAGGCGAATACCCCTGCATTCTCCACAGGCTCCTCAAGGGGGCACTACATCTTTTTTTTTCCTTGTAAAACTGGTTTTTGACTTACTCTGAAAGGGACCGTAGGGAGCTTTTCCTAGACCTGACTGCTCACAAAAATATCTGGTTGTGGTAAAGACTCAGGTTTTCTTGAAAAACTAAGGAATATTTCCTCAATTTTCAAAGATCCAAAAGTTAAAAATTAATTATAATTAATGAGAGCATCATAGAATCTTAGGTATAGAAAAATCTTAGACTTCATCTAGTATAACCTTTTAGGTGGTGAAACAGAGACCCAAGAGGTTACTTGACTTGACCCTTTATATAAGTTAGTGGTAGATCTGGGACTAGAATTGAGTGCTAATAGGTAATTTCTTTCTTAATCTTCCCAGCTTCCTGATTTCTTTCTTCAGGGCTTCTGAAGGTTCTAAGTATTTCCATAATCCTTCGTCTAGGCAGGAAGGTGGTCACAACACAGGCAGGATATCTGTATTTAGGAAAAGCTCTGTCTCAGTTTTACTTTTCCCTCCAATTAAGATCTTAATCTTTTGAAATAAGGAAAACTATCATTTATTAAGCTCCTCACATGTGCCAAAGTCTTTCATCTCTGAAAGACTTGCAAGACTCTTCTGATACAGACCAGTGTTTCTCATATTTTAATGGGCATCTTAATCACTTGGAAATCTTAAAATGCAAATTCTGATTCCACAGGTCTGGGAGGGGCTCAGGATACTGCATTTCTAACAAACTTCCAGGAAATGCCAATCGTATTGTTGGTCCATTTGCCATATCTTGAGTAGCAAGGATATTGATAATGTCTTCATCTCAGATGGAAAAAACTGAGGCTTGGACAGATTAAATAACTTGCCCAAGTTCATACAGGTAGTAAATGGTAGTGTGGTGCTTTGATCTGTCTTTCTGACCATAAAACTCAAAATGTGATAGAGAAGCCATGGACAAAAATGGGAAGAGAGCTTATGTTCCCAATATTTTTTAAACAAGTTGCTTCTCAAGTGAGCCCATGGCGCAGAATCTAGGACCAAGTCAGAGAGTCCTGGCTCTCAGCCCTTTTCGTCTCTTCAATTCCCTAGTTCAGGGTCTTTCCTTCCTGCTTAGCAAAACATATTTAGAATTGCCTTTTGGGTTTTCTGCATTACAGGTTTATTGCCAAACCCTGTGCACTCCATGTTGGCATCCAGGACAGTGGTCCTTATCAGGCCCAATACAATGCCATCCTTGAAAAGGTGTTCATATCAATTACTAAGGTAAGTGGGCAAGGATACAGGGAAACTCAGGTGAAGGGTTGCCCCACAGGACAGGGGAGGATGAAGAGCAAGTATTTCCAAGGGTAAGAATAGGATGGGATAATTTTTCACTTTTGGGTAATCCATATAGCTATAGATTAAGGGAAATACTTTGAGTCAAGATCCCTAAAAAAGTCAAGGTCACATGCCTATGAGTTTTAGGCACAGCAGCCAACTACCACTACTCTTTCCCCTACCCTGCACTATTTCTTGATTTTTCTTTTCCCTCTTCTCCACCTTCTATCATTACCTAATTGCATGAACAAGATGGGGACAGAACTGATAGCCCTTGCAGTTTGGGTTTTTAATATTTGATATCTAATAGCACTCAGGTTCGGCTGAAGGGAAAAGGCCAAACAAAAATATGTATAGGTAAACAGTAAAGGTCCTTGATTTGTAAAATGGGGCCTCTTCTTACCAAAAAATGACTTTGGGATAAAACCTGGCAAGATAAACATCACTTATAGCACCTTAGCCACTCAGCTAGTCAAAGACTTTTAATGATGGGTTTGAGGGGAAAGGGAATGTTCTGACTCTGATCATACATGTGCAGTATCCTGATGAGAAAAGGCTGGATGGCCTGTCAAAGCAACTGGACTGGGATGTCCGAAAAATCCAATGCTGGTTTCGCCATCGGAGGAATCAGGACAAGCCCCCAACGCTCACTAAATTCTGTGAAAGCATGTAGGTGTAAAGTGGGAGGTGGGGGATGAAGAAGAGGATGGGGATATGTATGGACTGAGGTTTTCCTTTTGGAAATCATGTCCATTGTTAGGACAGCTATTGCTGGATGTGGAGGGTTGACTCAGTTTGTTATAGATAGGAAAGAAGAGAACTAGAAGACTGGTCACCCTTGATTTCTTGGATCTGCTTTCCAAATAGATTGGGAGTGAATTCCTGTAACTGCATGTACGTAGATAGATATACACACCTTTGTACACTTTGATAGAGATAGTACCAGCTTGTTCTAAATTGACATACTGGTGGGGAGCATCCCTTTGCAGGGAAATTCTTTATTTCATTTCACTGGGATTTTACTTATTATCCTCTAGAAACAGAACACTGCATTGGCCATTGTCATGCAGAGAAAAACATTAAGCATTATCATTAGGGAGTCTGATATGGAAGAAAGGTTGGATAAGTATCTGATTAAAGCTAGTATATGCTTGTGAAAATCTATTTTAAACAGAGGTTGGAAGACGACTCTATCTGTTTTTTTAGGCAACAATATTTGTCCCTGTTCTGGCAACTTACCGTTTCTCACCAGCAACTGTGTGTCTTAATGTGCATAGCCCCAGAGACCTTCTTTGAGTGGACATTTGTCTAACTTCAATTCTTTCTACCCTCAGGTGGAGGTTCACTTTTTATTTATGTATATTCTCCTATGGAATTAGATTTCTGTGGTTGGTAAGTCTGAACTTTTCTGGTCGTTGGCTTGGGCTCTAATTGTGTCTAGGGCTTTAAAGATGATAGCTGAATATCTGCAAATCTCTATTTTTCCCGGATTTTTTTTTCTCTGCAATGCCCATAGTTCACGTTTATTTGCTAAGTAGATTGTCTTCTGTCTGGAGCTTGACTTTAGTAAACTCACGACTGTTCCTGTATATGATGCTAATAAGAATAATAGTAATAATAATAATAATACAATAGTGTTTGATGGTTTACAAAGAAGTTGACAAAATCCTGCTCTTCCAAAGAGGAGACAGCTACAGAAATGAAATTTAAAAAAAAAAAACAAAAAAAAACCTTTAAATGGGTAATGCAGGTGTTAATCCTACTTTTCAATTATTAGTTCAGTGTTAAAGAAGAATTTCAGTCTTTTTGATTCCTGGCGCCATGCTTTTTTTTTTCACTGTACCACATTATTATTCTCTAAAGGATACAATTCAGGCTTTAAAATCATGAAGAGAAAACTGGTAGAACCCAAAGAAGGGAATAGAGATTTTAATACTCTACTCTCAGTAATTGATCAAATAACTAGATAGAAAATCACAAGGATGTAGAAGCTTTGAAAAACGCTATCAACCAGTGTGCCCTAATTGACATTTATAGAACCCTACACCAACAGCTGAAGAATACATATAATTTTCAAGTGCACATGGAATGTCAATCAAGATAGACCATATTCTGGGTCATAAATAAGTCTCAGTAAATTTCTGAAATCTTACAGAATGTGTTATTTGAACATAATGGAATTAAATTAAAAATCAGTAGGATCAAGGTATCTCAAAAGTATTTGGAAGTTAAATAATACTCTTCTCAATTCGGGGGCCAAAGAAGAAATCATGAGGGAAGTTAGAAAATATTTTGAATTGAATAATAATGAAAAAACATTTCAAAATTTGTGGAATGCAGCTAAAAGACATGCTTAGAAGGAAATTTATAGCTTTAGAATTTATATTTATAATCTTGAGAAAGGAAGTAAGGTTTAAAATCAGTGCTCTAAATTTCCACTGTAAGATCTAGGAAAAGAAGAGCAAAGTAAACCTAAAGTAATGGAAAGAAATAATAAAAATAAGAGCAGAAATCAATGAAGTAGGAATTTTAAAAAAACAATAGAGAAAAAAATAAATCCAGAAGTTGGTAATTTGAAAGCTTTAATTAAAATTGGTAAACCCCTGACAAGACTCATCAGGGCAGAAAAGAGAAAACATAAATTATCAATATCGGGAATAAAGAAGTTATTACTATAAATCCTATAGACATTGAAAGAGTAATAAGACAATATTATAAACCACTTAAAGGCAGTAAATTCAGCAACTTAGATGAAATAGATTCCTTAAAGGACATAATTGAAATTCCATGGGAGGTGATTACTTTTGACTTTTGAATCTTTGGTGTGGTGTCTCTCTGATTGTCAACTGAAATCGTTGTCTTCTTGCCTCCCAGCTTCTTATATCCCAAGTGGTAATGTTTCCTAAAACTATCCTAAAGCTCTTCCTGCTCTTACTTACCTCAAAGCATGATTTTTCCATTTGTAATAGCACTTCCTGGTTCTAGAAGAAAAATCTAGCCATTTATTAAGCTTTAGGGATCTCTGAACTCTGGCAAGAGGCATTCTTTCTTCTTCCCCATCTCTCTTTTGCCCCCAACATAGAGAGAAGGGGATTATAGAGGGTTGATATTGGAGCCAGGTGAGAATCTTGAAGGCTGACCTGAATTATCTGTTTTCTTTTAGTCACCTTGGTTCTGGGACACTCGACAGTGCTGGCATGGCTATCCCCATCAGGTAAGATTTGAGCCCTTTCAAGGCAGGGGCCTTGTGTGTATATTAGGTAATGTGGAGGGGAGTACATGCCAGTCCCGGGACAGATGGCACATTTCCTTGGTATTCTTGAGGGATTATGGCCTGAGTCCTTTTGAGTCATGTATTCAGGGTATCCATTTCTGGGGCCACCATAGCAGTGAAATCCAGTGAGCTTTTTATTCTAGGTTTCCCTTTATAGTCACCCTAGTTAAGCTGAAAAGAAAAGCAACTTCTTGGCACTTACTGAAGTACTTTCTGGTTCACATGTTCCTTTCGTATCAAGGGTGACTCGGAATCCTCTTTAAGAGCATCTTTGTTCTAAGCTATACTAGAAAAATATCAGAGGACTGCTAAAAGGGTAGAAGAGAACACCTGAGTATTTAATCCCTGAAAAACACTAATTGCCCAGAATTCTAGTCACTGATTTGATTTTGCCACAGTAATGTGTTAACCTTATCTGATCTCTAAAAGTTGAGTGAGCAGATATCCATAGAAGGGAGGAGGTTTAAGTCTCCACACCAATCCGAAGTCTGGGGAGGCAGAATATCTCTAATCATTTGGGTTATTGGTTGTCCAAGAAAAAGAAAGTTGCAGAGATGGAATGAATCTCTAGCTGGTATTCTAACTTCTTCTCTCTCTCTTCCAGCCTCTCACAAGTGGGCTTTATTACTATTACATCATGGAATTGGCCTTCTATTGGTCTCTTATGTTTTCTCAGTTTACAGACATTAAAAGAAAGGTAAGGAAGGACCTTGGCTCCCTCAACTCCCTAACTTACTGCATCATCCTTTCTAGCAGCCACCATTACTGCCATTGTGATATATTCTCTGCCCAGACTGGAACCACAAAAGAGGGAGAAAGTAGATCTGATGGGATTATTACCTTTTTCTTTTGATCCCCAAAATGAGAGTTGATGAAGTATATTTGAGACATTCAGGGAAGGGCCAGAGTGAGAACAGTTAACCAGCTAAGAAGCATGCCCTTTTCCTTATTCTTCTCCAAGTTCTTACATGTCTGAGGCTCGGGAAACTAGTGAGAATTTAGGGATTGCAAGGCCTGATTCCAGAAAAGCTGGGTCTGGCTTTTGTTTGGCATTGGGGACCTTTGCTGTCTCTTCTGTTCTTCCTTCTTGATGGTTCCTTGTACTTACCCGAAGAATGTCAACTGGAAGGAGTTTCAGATGATTTAGTGTACCCTCTTCTTGCTATTGTTTAGCAAAGATTCAGAGAAGTGAATTGACTTGCCCACACAGTGACAGAATTGAAAATGACTTAGATTTTTTATAATGAGACAGAAAGGGCAGAATCTTCACCTTTTCATTGATGCCCACTGGACATAATGTGGTTCCCACAGCTCTAATCCTAATGCGTCCCAAACTCATGGTTATCTTTGGTAAGGATAATGAAGGTTAGCTTTCATGGGAGTAGACTGGAACTACTCTGGATCGTTGCTATTCAGTTCAGATGCCTTTCACCTCCTATGGTCAGAGAACATTGACCTTCCCCTCCTCACCCCCCTCATTAAAATTTTATTAAAATTGTGACACATATAAAAAGGTTTTTAACATGTAAGTTATAAAACATAATCATAGAATGTGTTCTTGTGAATTCATTACCCAACTCAAGAACTAGAACATCATTAATAGCGTGGTGTATATGTGGATACAGAATTTTTATCCTTGTGTCTCTGACCCAAATTTACCTACCCTCCCCCGCTCTCTGTCCCTCACTGTGCTGAGAAGTATTTATTATATATATATGACCACTCAGGTATTTAGAGATTTCCCCAGATATAACCTTGGCATTTAATTCCAAGAGGAAATCAGAAGTATTAAATCTGAAAGCAGGAAATGTTTGCAGTAATATGGTTTTTTTAGCTAACATGCATTTCTTCTTGTGGATTTAGCTTTTCTTCTCCACAAACAACTTCTTTCTGTTAGGTTCCCTTGATTGAAATTTCTTTCATCAAGACAAAAAGTCTTAGAATTTCAGGTATAGCTAAGGCTGTGTGTCCTATTGCTGCCTGGGAAATTGCTCCTAGCATCCATGCTCTATATAACTTGCAACTACCAAAGGAAATTGTTCTTGTCTCTACTTTGGGCCATTTTTGCCTAGACTATGGATCAGTCACTGGTGTAGGGAGAGTTAGGTTAAATGCCAGCCTGCTCCCTAAAGGAGAATCTAAGCAGAATGAAACCTCTTAAGGGTGGAGTATGATCCTCAGAGAATAATACAGGACTTTGAGTTGGCTAGCATCTGTATGGTCTTGCCTTTATCCACCTCTTCTATTTCCATTCCTCCTTAGGACTTCCTGATCATGTTTGTGCATCACTTGGCCACCATTGGACTCATCACCTTTTCCTACATCAACAACATGGTTCGGGTGGGAACTCTGGTCATGTGTCTACATGATGTCTCAGACTTCTTGCTGGAGGTAAGACCCAGCCCCTCTTTCCTCATTATTCTCTTTTTCTCCTTCCCTTTCTATGTGAGAACTGGCTTTTTCCCCTACTCAATTATTATCTTCCCTTCTCCAGGCAGCCAAACTGGCCAATTATGCCAAGTATCAGCGGCTCTGTGACACCCTTTTTGTGATCTTCAGTGCTGTTTTTGTGGTCACTCGTCTAGGAATCTATCCATTCTGGTAAGTGTTGGGGCTGTGGAGCTGATACCTTTTGACAGTATAGGAAACAGAACTCCAAGAACTCTATTGCCCTGCTTTTTCCTTGGCCTAATCTGGCCCTTCATGGGCACTCACAGGATCTGAGCTGTCTTGCACAATATTCCTAACAAGGTTGTGATCCTAGGCTTGCAGTATCCAACTCAGTCGACTTGGCTTTTCTGACCCATGTTGAAGGAACAGTCCTCATTTTATGCCAGAGTAATTCGTTTGCCTTCCTTTGCACTAATCACAAAATTCTCAGGCTCTTCTTGCCTATATTCCTGCTCTATACCCTCTTCCCTACCTTGAAGTAGAAACACACCCCTCTCCTTTCTAGACTCACTGCTTTTTGACAAAGTTAATGACTCTGTGGGTTGGAGATTTTGCTTAGTCTGAGGGAATCAGCTACCTACTGATTTTTTGTGCCTGAGGACCTGAGTAATTCTTAGGATTATGACCCTGCTGCTGTCCCAATTTTGTGTAACTATGCATATTTGGTGATTAATGATTAATCCATCATTTCCTAAGATCCATGTATCTTCTCCTGTCCCTAAAAGAAAACATAGGCTGGCTCCCTTTCTTTATTCTTTTCTCACTGTGGATAAATATATCCCTTGAACTTCAACTGATAATACAGTATGGGGAGAAAACACACAGGGCTCTGCTTCCCAGGGAACTCAGCATTGACTCTAGAATATGACTATTGGCCTCCCCTTCTAGGATTCTGAACACGACCCTCTTTGAGAGTTGGGAGATAATCGGGCCCTATCCTTCCTGGTGGCTCTTCAATGGCCTTCTCCTGATCCTACAGGTTCTGCATGTCATCTGGTCCTACCTAATTGTACGAATTGCTTTCAAAGCCTTGATCCGGGGAAAGGTGAGGATGATGGCTTCTTTGGGGGCTGTGTGGTTAGGTGGGTGCTACTCAGTAGACTTTCTCTCTCTGTCTAGCCTGGTGAGCCTCATCTATAGAAGCAGGCCAAGCAAAAAGCCTAGGGCTCCAATTTTCTCCTTTTCTATAAATGTGAACATTTAGCCTTTTAAGACATGACTTATATGCAAGAGGAAGAACCTACCCTGTTCATTTCCCTTAGGAATGAATGTCATTAAAGAGTGAGTAAGGTCAAGAGTTTTGAAGACCACCTCAACCATTTCCTACTCTCCGCCTATCTACTTCTGTAGATTTCATATTTTTATTTTGGGCATGGAAGCCTTTTTTCAAAGGAAATCATGTATAGGATGCCAAGATATAAACTGTATCAAATCAAAGCTGTTAGGTTGACCTAGGAGTGGTGTGGTAGTGCACAAGCCAGCCCAAGATGATCATACTGTGATGTTCCAAGATACAGTGTTTATAAGGGACTAAGCACCCACCTTACCCTGTTATTGTACAAGGCAAGTATCTACGTGAGATGGGTATTTAGCTTTTCTAATAATCGTCTTATGCCAAGGGTCCAAAAGCAAACAAAGAAAGATGCCATTTAATGAAAAAACTCATAACTGAATTCTGCTTATTCTGAAGCAGTCAGGCTGTGATTGGCCCAAGTGCTGTCGGTTTCAGCTTTCAGGAATACAGAATCCCAAAGGGTGGGGGCTCTGCTAGAGGAGGCACTGACTCTAGGACAAAGGGGTGGAATGTTACCCAAACATATATGATCTCTTATGTCATTGCTCCTTATGGCTGCAGTTGGTTTCAGAACTTGCTCAGTGTGCCTACACATCTTGCTGTAGCTACTGGACAACTCTCTTCTCTCCTGCTTTTCTTTCCTGACCAGGTGACCTATCCAGGAAGGATTAGACCCAGACTCTGTACCCTCCACTCTTTTCTCACCTCCTTCCTTTTCTGTATGCCTGGTGGGAGCTGGACAGTTTCAACTCTTGCATGTAAGTGTATCTGTGCTTCTAGTATTCAGTGAAGCATGTCTGTCTGAGTGTGTTTCTCTTCCTTCCTGATCTCCTTTCTGTCCCCGTGTGTTTGTCTCAGAGCATGCCCTCTCTCCTAACTTTGTGGGACCATCTGAAGCTGCCAGATTCTTTTCCTATATTGAAGCAAGAGTTGTCTACTTTTTTTTTTTTGAGCCTCCCTTTACCCCAAATCTAGAGACACTATGTTCCTCTGTCCTCATCTAACCAATTAGTTGTCTTGTTTCAGAGAATCTTAGAGCTAATCCAAATCAAATGCCCCCACCTTGGCAACAGCAATTGTAGCTTTATTCCCTTCTTCCTCCTTACCTTTATTTCTGTGATCCTATAGTAAAGAACTTGGAATACTTTGCTTGATACACAGGATAGTTTGGATTGAGAAACACTGCTCTAATCCAAACTCTTCACTTGAGAACACAAAAAATTACTGAGGATAAGAAGTAAAGATTCACAGCTGGTAGTATGACTGGGACTGGAAATCTTTTCCCACTGATTGCCAGTTCATTTTTCTTTTGACAATACTGTGTCTTGGTAATGCTGAAGTTGCACAAGAGAAGTGATCTTGCTGTTGGGGAAAGGGTGCCATAGGTAGTGATAGTTGAGCCCAGGAATAGTAGAACTACTTGAAAAGACTAATTATAGGTCAGCTTGGGGATAAAACAAAACTCAGGATAACCAGTGTGAATAACTACAGTGGCCACCACCATCAGAAGTTAGAAGCAATGACATATGTATCTTTTGTTTTGGCCTTTCCTGTTCTTTGAGGTGGAAGAGGAGTAAGGGTGTGTGGAGGTTCCCTCAAACCTAAATCAGGATTAAGTGAATTATTTCAGCTCTTTT
This sequence comes from Choloepus didactylus, assembly GCF_015220235.1. Classification (NCBI taxonomy): domain Eukaryota; kingdom Metazoa; phylum Chordata; class Mammalia; order Pilosa; family Megalonychidae; genus Choloepus; species Choloepus didactylus. The sequence continues at coordinate 85,393,163 of NC_051314.1, forward strand.
GGGTTAGTCTTGAAAGATACACCTCCTCTACCCAGGCAGCTTCTATTCCTTAGAGAAATAGAATCAGAGCCAACAAGAGAAAGAACCAGAAAGCAGGCAAAGGAAGTTCAGAATAGTAACCTCCCTCCAGATAATACTTTGAGTTAGGTGCCAACAGAAAGTAGACCAGATCAGGAACAGTGCCCAAACCTGGGCTCTGTTGGCTTATCCTGTCTTATGGTTCTCTCCAGAAAAGCTCTGTTCTCGTCTTCCTTGCCCAGGTGTCTAAGGATGATCGCAGTGATGTGGAGAGCAGCTCAGAGGAAGAAGATGTGACTACCAGCACAAAAAGCAGCTCCAGCAATGGTGCCAATCGGGTGAATGGTCACATGGGAGGCAACTACTGGGCTGAAGAGTAAGGCGGTTGGTATGGGGACTTGAGCACACATGGACTTGTAGGACCACTGGCAACCTTATCCTCTTGAGCCTCCCCACATCTTCACTCCTTTGAGTTAAGGGGATTGCAAAGGCAATGAGGAGAATCAAAGAAGCAAATATTTTCACTTTTTTTTTAAAAAAAACTCTGCCATTTTATATTTAATAGCCTCTAGGTCCTTTCAGTAACATTATTTGCTCTGTGTGTGTGTTTGTGTATGTGTGTGCACATGTGCATTTGTGCATGTGCATGAGTTTCATTGCCTGGGTTGGGGCACAGTTGAAGAGGGGCCCACTGGGCCTTGTCCCTTGCCCCCACCTCAATCCCAGATTCTGGCTGCATCCTGAATTATGCTGGCTTGGGACTATCTCCTCCCTTGTTGCCTGTGACTTGATACTCCAAACCCCTGGACCATATGGATGGAGCAGCCAAGTTCAGCCCCAGGTTTCTGTACTGTTCCTCCTTGGAGCTGGAATACTTCACATGATGAAGTTGTGTAGAAACAAAGAACCACGGGATGGATGTCCAGGACTGCTGTGGCCCCTTGCTGGATCCCCTTCCCAACACCTGGTAGTGACAGGGATAGCCGTGGATACCCTGCTCTTTACTCAATGGTACGCAGAGACAGGGGTTGGGAGAGGGTGAGCTAAGGGCTGGGGAAGTACAACAGCCACTGGGTGAACTGTTAATGGTTTTATACTGTTGTTTACTCTTCTGTGATTAAAAGTGCTTCAACCCTCCTCTGCTGTCTCAAACTCTTTAGCGACTCTATCCCCAATGCTTTGACTCCATAAGATAATTAAGAGTATTTTTTTTTCAGAGATCTGATTCTGGAGGCCCTGTACACCAAATTTTTCCTTTCTGTGTTTGCTGGGAAGAGAGTCAGCCAGAGTACCTACATTTTAGGACTTCATGTTTTAGGAAAATTTAAACGTGTAGTGGTCACAAGAAAAAACACCGAGGAGATAGAAGCATTTATATCACCAAACCAACAAAAGAATTATGTCACCTTTAGTTAGATACCTATATTTCCCATTTTATTGAATCCAAGCCTGCTCTTTGACATTTTAAGGTTGCAATAAATGATTCTGAACAGATATTTTCTCTTTTAGTTCTGTTTTCTCTTTTAGCCCATGGAAAAGCAATCTTCCTAATTCAGATTTTTAAGTTAACAATTCACTGGCATTTAGTGTATTCACAGTGTTGTGTGACCACCACCTCATCGAAACGTTTCCATCATTCCAAATAAAAACCTCCTTACCCATTAAGCTGTCTCTCCCCATAGTCCCAAGTCCCCAGCTCCTGGCAACTATCAACTTGTGCTGTATCTCTATGGAGTTATCTATTCTGGATATTTTATATAAACGAAATCATACAGTATGTGACCTTTTGTGCCTGGCTTCTTTCACTTAGCATAATGTTATTAAGGTTCATCCATGTTACAGCATGTATTAGTACTTCATTTATTTTTATGGCTGAATAATACCCCATTGTGTGTGTGTGTGTGTGTGTGTACCACAATTTATTCATTTGTTGATGGACATTTGAGCTGTTTCTATGTTTTGGCTATTGTGAATAGTGCTGCTATGAACATAGGTATACATGTACTTGTTTGAGTGCCAGTTTTCAGTTATTTGGGATATATATCTAGAAGTGAAATTGCTGTGTCATATGCTAATTCTGTGTTTAACTTTTTGTGGAACCTGCAAAGTTCTTTCCCATGTATAGCTGAACCATTTTACATTCCCAACAGAATGTACAAGGGTCCTAATTTCTCCACATCCTTGCCAACTTGTTTTTTCCTTTTATAAATTTAATGTTTTTTTGTTTGTTTGTTTTGTTTTGTTTTACTATAGCTATACTATTTGTGTGTGAGGTGTATCTTATTGTGGTTTTGAGTTGCATTTCCCTAATGATTAATGATACTGAGAATCTTTTCATGTGCTTTTTGGCCACTTGTATATCTTCTTGGGAGAAATGTCTGTTCAAGTCCTTTGCCCATTTCGTAATTGACTTGTTTGTGTTTTTGTTGTTAAGTTGTAAGACTTCTTTATACATTTTGGATACTAGATTCTTATCAGATATATGAATTATCTGTTGAATTATTTGCTGCTCCCATGACTTTTTCTCTTTAGAGAAAGGACTAACAAGATTTGGTGGATCTGTCAGCTACAAACTGGAAAGCAGACAGGCAGATAGGTATATTATTTGGTACATTCAGTTTTACTTCAAAGAATCTGTGTAGAACTAAGGTTATTTTATTCATGAAGAAAAGACAATATTGGGGAAAGAAAACTAAAACTAACATTTATTGCCTGTTTATTCTGCATCAACGTCTTCTCTTCCTTATCTTATTTATTCCTAAGAATACTATGAAGTAGGATCTGTTATCTGTTATTTTAGGGAAGGGCACCCAGCTTTAAGTGGTGGGATCAGCTCTCACACTCAGATCTGCCTCTAACACCAGGGCCCCTCATGTCAGTGGGTACTACACTGCCTTCCCACATGGATTCAAACAGAACAACAAAATGAGTATTCTTTTCAGACAGGGCTGTAGTTGGAAGAAGTAGTAATACATGTGGGAAAGTAGTGTAGGCTTTTAGGGTTATTCTCTCTCTTACTTTGCCTCACAGGACTAAAATCTCCAAGTGTGAAGTGGCAGCCTAAGTGGCTTGATCAAGCATCCCGTGTGTTCCACTGTTGTCAGGGGAGCTGGAAGCAGTACTTGATACGTTCTACCAGAGCAGTTATGCTCCCTGGTTGTCAAGAGCTGCGAGCAGCACTTTCATATATATTTTTCACTCCTCAAATAAGGAAACTATTGACTCATTTCTAATCTCACCTCTTCTGGACAAAGGTTAGAACTCCTTTGGTAATTACTGGAGCAAAAAAAACAAACAATCCAGGTTGATGGGTAGGAACTAGTTGATGTAAAGGGTAAGGCTTTGTGTACCTTTGACTTGAAGGGATTGTCAAAAGATTTTAAGTGTCGAGGCTTTATCCCCTGAATTTAAAGTACATTATACTTCTCCCGATTGTTAAAAGGCTTTAAAATAATAAGAATGTTAAGAAGAGCCAATACTAATATACTTAAAAAGCTCTTAATAGTACTGTAGTGTACCTAGTATTTTAAATATATTATCTCCTTTAATCCGCATCAGAACCCAAAAAGCTAGGTATTAACCTCATTTTTCACCAAAGAAGCTAAAATTGTACAAGAAAGATACCAATTCTAGATTGATGCAGTCTAAAATAACCTGAGACAAACATCTAAAAATAATAGGTAACTTTGTTTTAAATACATAGTTGAGCTTTCCAAGAAAAGGACACAAAAGACAGAAAGAAAGGAATTGAAAATGAGAACCAAAATATAAAGCTGATGCAACTACTAGGGGGAGAAGGGAAATATAACTTAAGGACTTGGGTTTTAATGCTGACCACAAGAGACAAGACCATGGCCCCCATACAGGCAGCTGGAACTGAGACCCCAAGTTAAAGCTGGGACCCTGAAAGAGCAACAGCCTTAATGAGAGAGTGGAAACTATCAAAAGTTCACCCAATTGGCAAAAGGAGAAAGCATGGAGATTTGTCTGTCTGCGCTTATGGGGTCAGGAGACTCAAGAATTTTAACCCTGGGCCTGCGCCTCATAAGAGTTTTGTTTTGTTTTTCATTAGAGAAGTTGTGGGTTTATACAACAACCATGCATAAAATAGAAGATTCCCATACACCACCTCACCCCAAAACCTGGCATTGGAATGGAACATTTTTTACAATTGATGATAGCATTTTAAAGTCATTACCTTTGTTACCATGGATGAAAGATTATTAAAATTATATTATTATCTATCCACCATAATTTACATTGAATGTATTTTTTCCCATATACTACTACTAATACCTCATGTTCTGGTTTGCTAAAGCTACCAGAAATGCAAAATACAAGAAATGGATTGGCTTTTACAATGGGGATTTATTAGTTCATAAATTTGTAGTTCTAAGGTCATGAAAATGTCCAAATAAAGGCATCAAGAGGTAGATACCTTCTCTGAGGGAAAGGACAATGGCCTCCAGAACACCTCTGTCAGCTGGGAAGGCACGTGGTTGGCACCTGCTGGTCCTTTGCTCCCAGGTTGCATTGCTTTCAGTTTCTTACTCCCGTGGCTTTCTCCTTAAGCATCTGAGTTCTCACTTAGCTTCTCTGCGGCAAACTCTGGGCTTCATCTCTTAGCTTAGCATCTCCAAACATCTGGGTCTATGTTGGCAAGGTCTCTTCACAGTGTTTCTGCCTTTTATCCTCTCATAGAGGACAACAGTAAACTAGTTAAGACCCACCTTGAATGGGTAGAGTCACATCTCCATGGAAACAACCTAATCAAAAGATCCCACCCACAACAGGTCTGCCCCCACAAGAGTAGATTAAAAGAATATGGTGTTTTTATGGGGTACATAACATATTTAAACCAGCACACCTTGTATTAGTATCATACATCTGTTATAATTCATGAAGGAACATTCTTATGCTTGTACTTTTTTTTTTTTTTTTTGCTTGTACTACTAACTGTAGTCCACAAGTCTACAGTAGGGTTCACTGTATTGTACAGTCCTATGTTTTATCTTTTAATTTTTATTCTAGTAATATATACATCCTAAAGTTTCATTCTCTAACCACATTCACCTCTGTAGTTCAGTACTGTTGATTACACTTACAATAATGTGCTATCACTACCACTATCAATTCCACACCTTTACCATCAATCAAAGTAGAAATTCTGTTCAAGTTAAGCCTCAACTCCCATTCTCTAACCCCAGTCTATCTCTCCTGGTATCCTATATTCTAGATTCTAACTCTGAGTTTATTATAATTAGTTTGTAACAGTGAGATCATAAAATATTTGTCCTTTTGTCTAGCTTATTTCACTCAACATAATGTCTTCAAGGTTCATCCATGTTGTCACATGCATTGGGACTTCACTCTTTCTTATAGCTGAAAAATGTTCTATTGTATGTATATACTACATTTTGTTTATCCATATATTGGTTGATGGACACTTGGCTTGCTTCCACTTCTTGGCAATTGTGAATAATGCCACTATTGGCACTTGGCAAATGTGAATAATGTACACATTGTGTACAAATGTCTGCTTCCGTGCTTTCAGTTCTGGATATATACCTAATAGTGGGATTGCCAAATCATACAGCAGTTCTATACTTGGCTTCCTGAGGAACTGCCAAACTGTCTTCCACAGTTGCTGTACCATTTTACATTCCCACCAGCAGTAGATAAGTGTTCTGTTTCTCCACATCCTCTCCAGCACTTGTAGTTTTCTGTTTGTTTAATAGTGGCCATTCTAGTAGGTGTGAAATTGTATTTCATGGTGGTTTTGATTTGCATTTCCTTAATAGCTAGTAAAGTTGTGCACATTGTCAGGTGCTTTTTGCCATTTGTATTTCCTCTTCAGAAAAATGTCTACTTGTGTCTTTTGTCCATTTTTAAATTGGGTTGTTAGACTTTTTATTGTTGAGTTGTAGAATTTCTTTATATATTCTGGATATTAAACACTTGCCAGGTATGTGGTTTCCAAATATTTCCTCCCATCGAGTAAGCTGCCTCTTCACTTTCTTGCCAAAATCCTTTGAAACACATAAGTATTCAATTTTGAGGAAGTCCCACGTATGTTTTTTCTTTAGTTGCTGGTGCTTTAAGTGTAAGATCTAAGAAACCACTGCCTACCACAAGATCTTGAAGATGCTCCCCTATATTTTCTTCCAGGAGTTTTATGGTACTGGCTCTTTTGAGTTATGATACTGGCTCTTTTGAGTTAATTTTTGTATAAGGTGTGAAATAAGGGTCCTCTTTCATTCTTTTGGATATGTATATCCAGTTCTCCCAGCACCATTTGTTGAAGAGGCTGTTCTGTCCCGGTTGAGTGGACTTGACAGCCTTGTCAAAAATCAGTTGACCATAGACCTAATGTCTATTTCTGAACTCTACATTGATTCAATATATCTATCTTTGATCAGTGTGTCTATCTTTATGCCAATACCATGCTTTTTTGACCACTGTAGCTTTGTAATATGCTTTAAAGTCAGGAAGTATGAGTCCTCCAACTTCAGTCTTCTTTCTTAAGATGCTTTTGGCTATTTGGGGCTCCTTACCCTTCCAAATAAATTTGATGATGTCTTTTCCATTTCTGTTAGCATTTTGATTGGGATTATGTTGAATCGGTAAATCAATTCGGATAGAATTGACCTCTTAAAGATATTTAGTCTTCCAATCCATGAACATGGAACGTTCTTCCATTAATTTAGGTCTTCTTTGACTTCTTTTAGCAATGTTTTGTAGTTTTCTGTATACAGTTCCTTTACATCCTTGGTTAAATTTTTTCCTAGATATTTAATTCTTTTAGTTGCTATTATAAATGTAATTTCTTTTCTTGAATTAGTAAGGAATTTTCTTCCTTACTAGTATATAAAAACTGCTTATTTTTGCATGTTGAACTTGTATCAGACCACTTTGCTGCACTCGTTTATTAGCTCTAGTATCTTCGTTGTAGATTTTTCGGGACTTTCTTTATATAGACATGCACTATTTCACTGCAAATAGTGACAGTTTTACTTCCTTCCTTCTGATTTAGATGCCTTTTATTTCTTCTTTTTGCCTAACTGTTCTAGCTTCAACTTCTAGCACAATGTTGGCATAACAGTGGTAGGAATGGGCATCCTTGTCTTTTTCCAGATTTCAGAGGTAAAGCTTTCAGTCTTTCACCATTATGATTTTAGCTGTGGGTTTTTCATACATGCCCTTTATCATGTTGAGGCATTTTCCTTCTATTCCTATTTTCTGAAGAGTTTTTATCAAGAAAGTATGCAGGATTTTGTCAGATGCCTTCTCTGTGTCAATTGAGATGATCATGTGGTTTTTCTGCTATGTTTTGTTACTGTGGTGTATTACATTAATTGCTTTTCTTATGTTGAAACCACCCTTGCATACTTGGGATAAAACCCACTTGGTCATGGTGTATAATTCTTTTAATGTGTAGATGGATTCAATTTGCAAGTATTTTGTTGCAGATGTTTCCATCCATACTCACAAGAAATATTGGCCTTTAATTTTCTTTTCTTGTAGTATCTTTATCTGGCTTTGGTATTAGGGTGATGTTGGCCTCATAAAATGAGTTAGATAGTGTTCCCTTCTCAATTTATTGGAAGAGTTTGATCAGGATTGTATTAATTCTTCTGGAAATGATAGGTAGATTTTACCTGGAAGCCATCTGGTCCTGAGCTTTTCTTTCTTGGAAGGTTTTGGATGACTGATTCAGTCTCTTGTAATTGGTCTGTTGAGATCTTCAATTTGTCCTGAGTCAGTGTAGGTTGTTTGTGTGTTTCTAGGAATTTGTTGATTTCATCTAAGTTGCCTAAAGTGTTGGCATACAATTGTTCATAGTATCCTCTTAGAATCCTTTTTATTTCTGTGGAGTCAGTAGTAATGTCCCCCCTCTTATTTCTGATTTTACTTATTTAATCTTTTTTTTTTCATTGTCAGTCTAGCTGAGGATTTGTCCATTTTATTGATCTCAAAGAACCCAATTTTTGGTCTTGTTATTTCTTTCTATTGTTTTTTATTCTCAAATATATTTTTTCTGCTCTGATCTTTGTTTTCTTTCCTTCTGCTTGCTTTGGGATTATTTTGCTGTTCTTTTTTCTAGTTCCTTCAGGTGTGCAGTTAGGTCTTTGGTTTTTAGCTCTTTCTTCCTTTTTAATGTAAGCATTTAGGGCTATAAATTTCCCTCTCAGCACTGTCTTCACTGCATCCCATAAGTTTTGATATGTTGTGTTCTTGTTTTCATTCATCTTGAGATATTTATTGATTTCTCTTGCAATTTCTTCTTTGACCCACTGATTGAGTATGTTATTTAACTTCCATCTATTTGTGAATTTTCCAGTTCTCCACTTGTTAGTGATTTCCAGCTTCATTTCATTTTGGTCAGAAAAAGTGCTTTGTATTATTTCAGTCTTTTTAAACTCACTGAGACTTGTAAGTCATATGGTCTGTCCTGAAAATGATCCATGCACACTTGAGTAGAATGTATATCCTGCTGTTTTGGAGTGGAATATTCTGTTTAGGTGTGTTAGATATAGTTCATTTATCATATTAATTCAAGATTTCTGTTTCCTTATTGATCCTCTGTCTAGATAGTCTGTCTGCTGATGAGAGTGGTTGTATTGAAGTCTCCAGCTATTATTGTAGTGACGTTATTTCTCCCTTCAGTTTCTCCAGTGTTTGCCTCATGTATTTTAGGATACCATGGTTAGGTGCATAAATATTTATGACTGTTATTTCTTCTTGGTGTATTGTCCCTTTTATTAATATATAGTGTCCTTCTTTGTCTCTTATAACAGTTTTGCATTTACAGTCTATTTTGACCAATATTAGTATAGCTACCCCAGCTCTTTTTTGGTTACTATTTGCATAGAATATCTTTTTCCAAGCTTTCACTTTCAACCTATTTGTGTCTTTGGGTCTAAGGTGATTTTCTTGTAAACAGCATATAGTTGGATCATGCTTTTTTATTCATTCTGCCAATCTGTGTCTTTGATTAGAGAGTTTAATCCATTAACATTCAGTGTTAATACTGTAAAGGCAGTACTTACTTCAGCCATTTTATCCTTTAGTTTTTATATGTCATATATATATTTTTTGGCCTCTCTTTTTACCCTTTAGTTACCCTTACTGATAATCTTCATTTCTACCAAGCACTCTCCTGTCTTTCCTTTTAGCCTGCAGGACTCCTTTTAGTATTTCTTGTAGGGTAGGTCTCTTGTTGAAGAACTCTCTCAGCTTCTGTTTATCTGTGAATATTTTAAATTCTCCCTCATTTTTGGAGGACTGTTTTGCCAGATAAAGAATTTGGGGCAGGCAGTTTTTCCCCTTTTAGTAACTTAAATATATTATACCACTGCTTTCTTGCCTCCTTGGTTTCTGATGAGAAATCAACACTTAATCTTATTGTGGATCCCTTGTATGTGATGAATTGCTTTTCTCTTGCTTTCAGAATCTTTTTGTCTTTGGCATTTGACATTCTGATTAGCACATGTCTCAGAATAGGTCTGTTAGGATTTATTCTGTTTGGAGTACATTGCACTTCTTGTACATGTATATTTATGTCTTAAGGGAGTTGGGAAATTTTTGGCCATTATTTCCTCAAATATTCTTTCTGCCCCTTTTACCTTCTCTTCTCTTTCTGGGACACCCATGATATGTATGTTTGTGTATTTCATGCTGTCATCCAAATCCCTGAGACACAGCTCCATTTTTTTCCATTCTTTTCTATATTTGTTCTTCTGTTTATAAGATTTCAGTTGTCTTGTCTTCTAGTTCACTGATTCTTTCTTCTGCCTGTGCAAATGTGCTGTTGTATGTCTCTAATGTATTTTTTTATTCATTTTATTGAGATATATTCATGTACCATGCAGTCATACAAAACAAAGCATACATTCAGTTGTTTACGGTACCATTATATAATTGTGCATTCATCACCAAAATTAATTTTTGACATTTTCCTTACCACACACACAAAAATAATAAGAATAAAAATTACAGTGAAGACTATGCACAGCCCAGCAGAATGCCTGTGCCCAGGCTGCGCGCTTTTGACTCCAGCGCAGCGCTCACCCGCGCATTGCTCTCCCTCTCGGTCCTAGCTCTTGCTCCATAGAGGTATGCACCAACCTTGGGGGCAGCCCGGGCATATTGCCCGCCGAACTAGGGCCTATGGCGAAGCGGGAGTGGTGGCATCACCTGCAACGGGTGGCTGCGCTGCGGCGGCTACACCAGGACGCACCAGGACGGTGAAAGCGCACTGCGCCCTGGACCCTATTCCCGCGGCCCTGCCCTTGGATGCCGCCTCAAAGCGCGGCAGAGGAGCTGGGGCACCATGAGCGGCGGCGGCGACAGGAGCAGCAGCATATGACTCTGTAACAAGGGGAATTAGACAAAGCGTAACATGGAGTCTGGGCCTGTGCAGGTGCTGCAGCTCTGGGACCAACCGCAGCCAGCGAGCACCGCGACTGGCCCGGCTGCAGCCAATGGGGCGGGCCCAGGCCTCCATGTGATTGCAAGCACTTTCCTCCAGTTGTCCTGCTGTGCCCACCGAGGGTCAGGGCACTTCCACAGCTGGGGCCAGCGAGCTAACCAGATGGGGCCTGTGTGACAAAGGAAGTGGCCTGGGGTCAGTGACAGGTGGCAAGAAACTGCTGAACGCCATGCAGGTGCATGGGGCAGGGAAGAACGCGAACCATATATCGCCATCACCGTAATATCTATCAAACGCTCACCTGGGCAATACATCATGCCTGGGAGTTGCTGCTGCCAGCTAGGATCAAGACAAAGTCAAGAACCCTAGCCTCTCCTTGGTCCTTCTTATAGACTAAAACTCTGATATTAAGACTTGGATGGAAATGTTACGAAATGACAAGGGGAAAATTCCAGTAGAAGGTTTCCAGCCCATGGAGGAACTACTTACCTGGAATTTGAGTCGCACACAACTTTCTCTTGGCATAAAGAGTTTCCCAGCCTCGTTTGTTCTGACTCGTATTAAACACCTGCTAGAGGGTCTGTTCTTGTTTTAATCTAAATCTGTTCTTTACCCCCATTCCCCTTCACCAAAAATTTTTATCTTGTATCTAAAGCAGACAGAAAAGTCGTTACCTCTGTTGAGAGGTGTTTTCCAACTTGATAGCTTCCCCAATCTTTTATTGTTGTTTTGTTTTGTTTTTAAGATTGAAATATCTTTGCAGTCTTTTGCGGAGTGGGCAGGCAGGGATCAAGAAATAAAGTCAACAGGAATGTTTGGAATTGTTGGTTTTTAACAAGACAAATGACTCTTGTCCATTACTTCACTGTTTCCCGTTTATCTGACAATGAGAAGACTCATCTTACTTCTACGAAGAGCTTTCCATATCAGCAAATGTTCAAACATTTATTCAGTGTCTAGTTTTAAATAAACATGCTGCACATTGTGTTACAGATGCTAAAAAAAAAAAAGTGAAAAAGAACAATTAAAGTAAAAAAGAACATTGGGTGCCTTTTTTTTTTTTCTTCCCCCATTTTTCTACTCATCCATCCATAAACTAGACAAAGTGGAGTGTGGTCCATATGGCTTTCCCAATCACACTGTCACCCCTCATAAGCTACATGTTTATACAATTGTCTTCAAGATTCATGGGTTCTGGGTTGTAGTTTGATAGTTTCAGGTATTTACTGCTATCTATTCCAATTCATTAGAACCTAAAAAGGGTTGTCTATATTGTGCATTAAGAGTGCCCACCAGAGTGACCTCTTGGCTCCTTTTGGAATCTCTCTGCCACTGAAGCTGATTTCATTTCCTTTCACATCCTCCTTTTGGTCAAGAAGATGTTCTCCATCCCACAATGCCGGGTCTAGTTTCCTCCCTGGGAGTCATATTCCATGTTGCCAGGGAGATTCACTCCCCTGGGTGTCAGATCCCATGTAGGGGGGAGGGCAGTGATTTCACCTGCCAAGTTGGCTTAGCTAGAGAGAGGGGGCCACATCTGAGCAACAAAGAGGCATTCAGGAGGAGGCTCTTAGGCGCAATTATAGGGAGGCCTAGCCTCTCCTTTGCAGCAACAGCCTTCCCAAGGGCAAGTCCTGTGGTAGAGGGCTCAGCCCATCAAACCACCAGTCCCCTGTGTCTGTGAGCACATCAGCAACCATTGAGGTGGGGAAGCCCAACACCCCTGCATTCTCCACCAGCTCCTCAAGGGATCTCTGCATATTTTTTTTTCATTTTTTTTAATTAACTTTTTTTTTTTGTAAATCAACTATATATAAAAAAAAAATACAATTAAAAAAAACATCTCAAACAAACCATAACAAGGGAGTAAGAAAAAGACAACTAACCTAAGATAACTACTTTACTTCCAACATGTTCCTACTCTACCCCAAGAAAATAACCTAATATAGCAACATTTCTGTGAACTTGTTCCTACCACACCCGTCAGAAATTAACAGACCATAGTCATTCCTGGGCATTCCCAGAACATTAAATTTACCCATGATAGCTTATCTGTTCTTCTTGGGTTATCATTCTCCCTTCCTTAATTGCTCTCCGTCACTAGTTCCCCTACATTCTATATTATAAACCATTTGTTTTTCATTTTTCAATGTTCACATTAGTGGTAGCATACAATATTTCTGTTTGTGCCTGGCTTATTTCGCTCAGCATTATGTCTTCAAGGTTCATCCATGTTGTCATATGTTGTCATATGTTTCACATTGTTCCTTCTTACTGCCGCGTAGTATTCCCTAGTGTGTATATACCACATTTGATTTATCCACTCATCTGCTGAAGGACATTTGGTCTGTTTCCATCTCTTGGCAATTGTGAATAATGCTGCTATGAACAGTGGCATGCAGATACCTGTTCGTGTCACTGCTTTCAGACTTTTCGGGTATATACCAAGAAGTGCAATCACTGGATCAAAGGGTAACTCTATATCTAGTTTTCTAAGGAACTGCCAGACTGACTTCCAGAGTGGCAGAACCATTATACAGTCCCACCAACAATGAATAAGAGTTCCAGTTTCTCCACATCCTCTCCAGCATTTGTAGTTTCCTGTTTGTTTAATGGCAGCCATTCTAATTGGTGTGAGTTGGTATCTCATTGTGGTCTTAATTTGCATCTCTCTAATAGCTAGTGAAGCTGAACATTTTTTCATGTGTTTCTTGGCCATTTTCTAACGTATTTTTAATCTCTTCTATTGTGCCTTTCATCCCCATAATTTGTTATTTGTTCTTTTTATACTGTCAACTTATTTATGCTAACACATTGTCATCTTAATATCCTTTATCTCTTCGGCCATATTTTCCTTCCTGAATTGATTTAGATTTGTTTGACCATCTTTGATTACTTGTTCCCAATTCTGTCTCTCCTCTGAAATTTTAATTTGTCCCCTTGACTTGGCCTTATCTTTCTTAATATGGCTTGTTATTTTTTGTTGATGTCTAGGCATGTGATTATCTTGATGAGTTTACTCTGGAAGTGAGTCTCTCTCTCTTGCTTAGGGTTTATTGTTCATTGGCTTTGTGTTAAGGCTCTTATTTGATGCTTAATCCACCTTATTCTAGACCTTTAAAATAGCCCATTTTTAACTGATTAGATTTTTTCTTTTCAGCACTTTTTCACCTGATTCTTGCCCTGGATATGTGGTATGATTTTTTAAGATTGCACTTTTCATGCAATTGTTTCACCTCCAGGATAATTCTTCATTTCCTCTGTTCTTTCTCTGGGAATCTTGATCTGTTCTGTTTTTGTTTTGCCTCTATAGTTCTTAACACTCCATTCATTGTCTCTAGCTGCTGGACAAATTCTGGAGGGCAAATTCTGAGAGGAGAGTCCCCCTGGAGAGGCCTGTCCCAAGTCAGTATTTCCCAGCCAAAACAGAAGTCAGGGACCCAAGAATGGGGTGCAGACCAGCTCCAAAGTGCTCTGCAGAGGGGATCAGTAAAGGCACCAAAAGCCTCTTTGACAACTCCCCACATCTGTGCTTTCCTGGCCTGCCCAGCAAATGCAACCCTTCAGCTGACTGTCCCCGAGCCCCTGAAAAAAGCACTGTATCTTTAAATCTCCACCATCTCTGCCCCTGATTGGGGCAGAGTTGAACCAATTGCTGCCACCACCTTTGTCCAAAACAGACTGAAACACTAGCTTAGAGCCAGGACCCAGCAATCTGAATTCACTAATCAAGAGCCATGATCAGTGATCCACCATGCCCACCACTGTTCTTGAGGAAGAGGATTTTTATGTCTCTTTCTGTCCCCCACGAGCTAGCCAGGGATTAGACCCAAGGTGGCCCCACAAGAGTGGAAGATGGGTACCAACAGCTGTCACACAGAGAGCAACTCATAGTTCTTTACTGTAGTATATTGGCCTCTTCCTCCTGTTCTTCCCTGGATACTGTACAGTGTTCATCTGGCCTCTGGAGCCCTAGAACAGTTTTTTCAAACAGTTCCTGCTTGTTTAATAGGTGTGTTGGTGGAAGAACTGAGCCCTGGAGCTCCCCACACAGTCATCTTTCCTGGAAGTTCCACCCCTCATATGAGTTTGAGAACCTAAATTTAGACTTCCTAGGTGGTTTGGGAAACATTATCACCAATCCCCAACCCCACCGCCAGGTGACACCTTACATAATAGTCTCAGATCATTTATCCATGGGCCTGCTCTGAAGAGACATATGCTTTAAAGAACTTAATAGAACTTCTAGAAGTAAAAATTAGAGTCACATATTGAAATTTTATACTTAGTGGGTGAGTAAAATGGCAAATTAGACTCAAATGCAGAGTGAGTGAAATGGAAGACAGACCCAAGGAAGTTACCCAGAATGCTACGGATAAAAAAAGCTAGGGATAAAAAATTTGAGAGAGGTTGAGGCAGAGTGGAAAAAGAGAAAGAAAGAAAAAAAAGGAAGAGAGAAAAAAGGAGAAGCAATTATCTGAAGAGATAATAGCTGATAATATTCCAAAATGAAAAACTTGAATCCTCAAATTCAAGAAGCACAAGTCTGGAGCAAGGCAAACAAATCATACATAATTAGCATGATAGATAAGAAATACAAATAAAAGGCATAAAGATTAGAAAAGAAAACTGCAATTTAAAAAAAAAAAAATTTATTGAGGTTGTTCACATACCATACAATTATCCAAAGATCCAAAGTATACAATCAGTTGCCCACAGTACCATCATACAGCTGTGCATCCATCATCACAATTTTTTATTCAATTTTAGAACATTTTCATTAGAGACAAAAGAAGGAAACTCAAATCTGAACCACCCCCCCTTCCATTATTGATTCATAGTATTGGTATAGTACATTTGTTACTGTTGATGAAAGAACGTTAAAATACTACTAACTAGTATATAGTTTGCAATAGGTATATTTTTTCCTATATGCCCCTCTCTTATTAACTTCTAGTTATAGTGTCAATACATTTTTTCTAGTTCATGAGAGCGATTTCTAATATTTGTACAGTTAATCACGGACATTGTCCATCACAAGATTCACTGTTTTATACATTCCCATCTTTTAACCTCAAACTTTCCTTCTTGTGACATACGTGACTCTGAGCTCTCCCTTTCCACCACATTCACAGTATTCAGCACTGTTAGTTATTCTCACAATGTGCTACCATCACCTCTGTCCATTTCCAAACATTTAAATTCACCCTAGTTGAACATTCTGCTCATAATAAGCAACCACTCCCCATTCTTTAGTCTCGTTCTATTTCCTGGTAACTTATATTTCATGTCTATGACTTTACATATTATAATTAGTTCATAACAGTGAGACCCTGCCATATTTGTCCTTATGTGTCTGTCTTATTTCACTCAATACAGTGTCCTCAAGGTTTGTTCATCAACCCATTTTTTGTTAAGATGGTTTTGTTCACACACCATACATTCGGTTCCCTGTATAGTCATGTATTTATGTATTCACCACCATTGCCACTATCTATATAAGGACATCTCCATTTCTTCCACAAAGAAGGAGGAAGAGTCAAAGAAGGCCCAGAGACAAAAGAGAAAGAAAAGAGAGGAAAAAAAAAAACAGCTAGGAAGCACCAAAAGAAAAGATAGCATTAAACTAAAGTGGAATAAAGAGTCAGAAAACATCACCAATGCCAAGAGTCCCACAACCTTCCTCCCATGTTTCCCCCATATGCATTTAGCTTTGGTATATTGCCTTTGTTATATTAAAGGAAGCATAATACGTTTCTGTTAATTATAGTCTCTAGTTTGCATTGATTGTATTTTTCCTCCAGTCCCACTCTATTTTTAACACCTTGCAATGTTGACATTCATTTGTTCTACCTCATGTAAAAACATATGTGTACCTGTTATCACAATCGTTGAGCACCCTAGGTTTCACTGAGTTATACAGTCTCAGTCTTTATCTTTCCTCTTTCCTTCTGGTGTCCCACATGCTCCTAACCTTCCTCCAACCATACTCACAATCATCTTTGTTCAGTGTACCCACATTGCTGTGCTACTGTCTCCCAAAATTGTTTTCTAAACCTCTCACTCCTGTCTTTTCCTCTTGGTCTGTAGTGCTCCTTTTAGTGTTTCCTGTGGAGCAGGTATCTTGTTCACAAACTCTGTCTGTCTGACTATTTTAAGCTCTCCCTCATATTTGAAGGACAGTTTTGCTGGATATAGGATTCTTGGTTGATGGTTTTTCTTTCAGTATCTTAAATATATCACCTCACTTCCTTCTTGCCTCCATGGCAAGAAGAAAAACAAAGTTTTTCCACTTTTGTCTTGCTGCTTTCAAGATTCTATCTTTTGACAGTTGATAATCTGATTATTAAGTGTCTTGGCATAGGCTTATTCAGATCTATTCTGTTTGGGATATGCTGCACTTTTTGGATCTGTAATTTTATGTCTTTAATAAGAGATGGGAAATTTTCACTGATTATTTCCTCTACTATTGCTCCCCCTTTTCCCTTCTCTTCTCCTTCTGGGGCATGTACATTCCTGCATTTCATGCAGTCACTCAGTTCCCAGAGACATAGCTCACATTTTTCCATTCTTTTCTCTGTCTGTTCTTTTGTGGGTAGACTTTCAGGTGTCCTGTTCTCCAGTTCCTGAGTGTTTTCTCCTGCCTCTTGAGATCTGCTGTTGTATGTCTCCATTGTGTCTTTCATCTCTTGTGTTGTGCCTTTCATTTCCATAGATTCTGCCAGTTGTTTTTTCAAACTTCCGATTTCTACCTTATGTTTGCCCAGTGTTTTCATTATATGCTTCCTCTCTTTTGCCATATCTTCTCCAAACTTTTTGAATTGATTTAGTATTAGTTGTTTAAATTCCTGTATCTCAGTTGAAGTGTAAATTTGTTCCTCTGACTGGGCCATAACTTTGTTTTTCTTAGTGTAGGTTGTAGTTTTCTGTTGTCTAGGCATCTGGTTTCCTTGGTTACCCCAATCAGGTTCTCCCAGACAAGAATGGGCTCAGGTCTAGAAGGAGGCAATAGTATCCTTTTCCCTGAGGGTGTATTAGGTTGATAAACCCTGTGATGCCTGCTTTTCTGCCCAACAGGTGGTGCCTGTCAGCCTGTAACTACAGACTGGTGTAAGGAGGTGTGGCCCATGGCTGTTTTCCCCCAGGCTGTGTGGTCTGGTCCTGAATGGAAGGCGGGTAGTAGAGCTTGGCCCCACCTTTTTCCTCTTAAGGAAGATTCACTCCCTGGGGAGAGGTAATTTACATTCAAATAGTTTCCCTACCTGTGCTATCTCGGCCCTTTTCTGGGTCAGAGCACAGGGAACTGAAAATGGCTGAGGCTTTCTCCACTAAGTCAAAAAAGGGACAGAAAGCCACCCTTCAGGGCCAAGTCCACAGCCACCCTCAGTTTTACCCATTGGCCTGAGACAGCAACTGGTTCTCTGGGCTCCCCCTCCCTCCCAGAGAGATCCTCTGGCTCTCCAAGGTCAGTTGTCACCAAAAGCCTCTGTCTGCTTGTTGGGGATTCATAGCTTGATTTGAGTAGTCCATGCTTGTTAATTGAAACCCCAGTTGAAGCTCAGCTGAGCTATATTCGCATGCTTGGAAAGTGCTACTCTCTAGCACAGCAAGGCTTTGCAGTTTGCCATGGGGGAGGGGCTCTCAGCTTGGGTCCACAGTTTTTACTTACAGGTTTTATGCTGCGATCTTGGACATTCCTCCCAATTCAGGTTGGTGTATGATGAGTGGACAGTCACGTTTGTCCCCCCGCAGTTACTCCAGATTATTTACTGGTTGTTCCTGGTTGTTTATTAGTTGTTCCAGGGGAACTAACTAGCTTCCACTCCTCTCTATGCCACCATCTTAGCTCCGCCCCTGCAATTTTTGAAGACATGATTTCTGCTTGGAAAATCCAAGACTTGATTTAAAAGTGTTAAAACTAGTAAGACTTTAATATCTAAAAACCTTAGATCACAAAAGCAGTTCCATTTCTACGCATCAAGCATGAAAACTTAAAAATGTCATTAAAAAAAAAAAGATTCCATTCACAAATGTAACAACTGTTAAGTAGCCAGGAATAAATCTAGCAAAAGATGTGAAAGACTTTTATTGATATTACTGAGGAACATAAAAATAAGTGGAGAAATATTCCATGTTCATGGTAAGAATACTTGATATTATAACTATAGCAATTTGTCTGTAAATTTGTTTGCAGTTTCAATAAAAAATCCCTCAGGGTTTTTCCTGTAACTTTAACAAGCTGATCCTAAAATTTAAATGGAAAAGTAAAAAGTCTCAGTCAATATAATTTGAAGAATAATGACGAGGAACTTGCCCTCCAAGACTGCAAGACTTACAATAAAATTATATTAAGACAGTATAATGTTGGTACAGAAATAAACAAATAGCTCAGAAACTACTCCCCCTTATCCATCTTTCTATCTAAACTTGATTTATGACAGTCATTAGCATTAAAAGGTGGGCAAATTTAGACTAGTCATTAAATGGTGTTAGGCTATTTCCTTTTCTATTCTTATTCATATCTATTGTTCATTTATCTTGCAAATGCTTCCTCCAAGCTGTGGCTTTGTTTTCACTTTTTTCAAAGTGTCTCATTTTTCATATATAAGGTTTTAAAAAATTTTAAACTTTTTCTCACCCAAAATTAGCTTCTGTTCTCTTTCAAATCCCTTTCACAACTGCAGTAGCAGAAGAAAAGTAGCTCAGTAGTAAAGACCTACAGGTAGACTTGCCCGTACAGTGGCACAGTGAGGAGTCTACCCTTATGCTAACACTACACGCACTGTTGAGGCATCACTCCTCACCACAGCCGGGTGCATTCGGCAGAAGGTACTGAGCCGAAAGAGGTGGCCTGCATTCCCATCAGCTGCCCAACAGCTCTTCCTTTTGGGAACTATCCCTCCTCCACTTTGCAATTTTGATCTGTCAAATAAGGGCCTCTGCCTTCCTTGACACAGAGGGACACGTGTGGCCACACTGGCCAGAGTATTCCATTGCCTAAACACAGTAATTGGTCCAGGAATGGTCACTGATGAAAGAAGGATTTTCAGAGGATTTATAAAGATGCTGGGACAGTCTTTTCTGAGATGAGAGCTGATATTACTACTCCTAAAATTGAATATCATCCACTTCACTAGTGATAAGAGCGCAAGACACAGAAATCCAGTCGGTGACAAGAAAACTAGTAGTCAAGGCCCTGCCTCTGTAGTCTACACTGTATTTGGGTAAACAAAAACACCAAAACACAGAAACGGCAAAATATTTAATGTCGATGGGTACACCTCACTCCCATATTCCTGCTGAGTCGATAGCCTCCCCAAACTGGCAGTACCAAAGGAAACACACTTTCTTCCAGCAAGGCTTGAAAAGCATCAAGGCCCTGGTTCTCTTGATATGTAAGTGACGGCAGTGAGGTCTTTCCATAGCATGCCTCAGGCCTCTCTGCTCAGGGGAAAGAGTCCCCAGTTCTACAAGACTCCTGAGGTCTTCTGTTCTTCTGCAGCCTGGCGCCGGGAGCTGCGCAGTTGAAAATAGTGGTAGACTCGGGCACTGCAGAGGTAGCCCCCATACACAGTGAGCAGCATCATAGAGGCGGAGAAGGTCTTATAGCCAAGGTCAGCTAGCTGCTTGGCAGTTGGCATGTTGTCCCCTGCAAAGACATACTGGCTTCAGACCTGAGAATAAGGTCTTATCTGCCCAGCCCCCTTACCTGTTTAAGGCTGTTCCATAACTTATGCATCCTGCTTAGTCTGTCTATACCCTATACTGAGGGGTCCCTACATGTAGGCAGTCTTATAAGGATTCTGAAAAGATATCATTTGGGAACTCTTAAGATTCAAAAGAGCAAATAAAGTCTGCATATTAAGACAGAAAAAAGGCTGAAACCAGATGCACCTGAATGACATCATAGCTAATGCCCTCCCATTTTTGCATCCCTCCATTTTTTTGTGGCCAGAAGTGACTGATATGGACCATCCAGTAATGTTCTTAATTGCTATATTACTTTAAACATGCATCAGTTTTTCTGGCTAGAGGGGAGTTAGTTAATGGAGGCAGCCAGGGATTAAACCTTAGCAGTGAATTTTTCTCTCTAGGAAGATCAAGTGGTTCCTTCTAGGCAAAATCTAATTTGTTTTCGCATAAAAACATTTTTATTCATGGTGGCTAGGCTCCCAGGCTAGCCCTCAAGCATGTTTAAGCCCTATATCTGAAACAGTTCCAACAGTACTTTTAATTATTCTTAACCTTCTATACCATTAATTCTAAGTTCCAAACTTAATACCAAGAGCTTATCCCAAGGACTAAAAAGAAACTTACTAAAAAGAGAGGCTAAGTTAAAGCAATTTGTTAACTCACATTCGCATGAGATAAATTACTTCCAATATAACTATTATCTAAATAGTCTGAACAAGCATGGAAACTACTCATCCTAAACAAAATGTTCATCAGTTTGACACTATGGATGTGTTCTTCAGCTCCTCTCTGTTAAAGGAATTAAGACTGCTTGAAATTAGTGAGAAAAGATTTAAAAGTCAAGCATTTGGAAGAAGAATCTCTGGAATAGCTGGTTTAGGGGACATGTAAGTGCTCTGGGGCTAAACATTGCCTTTGAGCCAGCCTTTGAGGGTGGCTCCCAAGTTGAGCTGAGGCACAGCTTCCTTGAATTATAATTCCAAATGACTCTGGAAAGTGCCATTAAGTGAAGTCAGAGGAAGAAAACCAAATGGCACAGATTCAACATGAGTAAAGGCTGTGTTCAAGTTATCTGAGGTTTGAAAGGACTCCAAGCTGTGCATGTGACAGTAAAAACACATACACAGAGCAGGACACTAAGGTGGGAAGCAAGTGCCCACCACCCCACCACCACTACCAAGCAGACCAGTGACCTTCAAGCTCCCTCTCTTATTTTTTCCTTCCCATCCCTCATTACTCTGAGCCTGGCCAGATGATAACCGGTTACAGAACCACCTCTACAAGGGGCTGGAGGAAAAGAGCTGGAAGAATTCACCAGCCAAAAAAGAAACAGGATGGTATAGCTGGTTAGAAGAGTGACAAGTCTGAATGACACAGACACAGTCCTGGTGTCCAGAACCTCATTTTCTTCTTTTGTCTCTAATCCTTCCTGAGGTTTCTTCTATTTTCAGATAAACAAAAAGTCCTCACAGACTCTGGATAAAGAGTCTGAGCTAAGGCAGTGGCAGTAGAAACGACGAGATCAGATACAGAAGTTATTTTGGAAATAGAACAGGATTTTATCAACTGAATGGCTTAGAGTTGGCAAGACAAAGCAGAAAATACTTCTAAGGTAGCAAGTTAGGAAATTTTCATGTACTATGATACTGTAAACAAATAAACAAGAGAAGCAGGTGCATGTCATTGTGTGTATGATGGGGGTGGGGTGGAGTCGTGTCAGTCAGTCAAGATCACGAGCTGGGTTTTGGACTTGTTAAAATTAAGATGCTCAACACAACACTCATGTGATGATGCCTCAGGCAGATAGAAATGGAAATCTGGACAGAGCATGGGAGAGAGGCTAAATTAAAGATACAAACTGAGGTAACAAGTGACACCAAAGCAGAGGATTCTTATCCAGAGAAACAAGCCAAGGGAATAAGTTTGAAGAAATGGAAAGAAGGTAGGAAGGAACTTCCCAGAGGAATTCCAGAAATTTCTGGGGGGCTTTTTCTTTTAAATATACCCCCTTTCTGGTTGAAAAGCACTGCTACATCAAGTCACTGCCAAAGGTGTGCAGTATCCTTCAGGTGTACTAGGCCAAAATAAGAACTGGGAACCACTTCTGCAAAATTAAGTGCCACGAAGACTGGTCAGATGGGACCATAGGGTGAAAGTCCATTTATTGCACTGGACTGGAAGAGACACTACAGGCATCAAATAAAGAGCATAGATTCTTAGCCAGGGCCCCAGCAGGCCTATGAACCCTCCTCCACAGAAAGAAGCAGATTATTAGAAGGATAACCCCAAAGATAATAACTGCCCTTCCTTTGGTTTGCTGGTTAAGGGAATGGGAGTGATAAGGCAGTAGCTTGAAGAAGGCAACAAGCTCAAGAGAATTCTAGTTTTGTTTTGCTTTTTGACAAGGAAGATTTGAATGTTTTAGAGGGGAAGAAACCGGTGGCTAAACTGAGGTTAAAAGAAAGGGGAGAAGGGAGGAGCAAGATACAGAAAAGCCTAAGAAAAGATGAAATTGAAATTACAATCCCGGGTAGAATTAAGATTGAAGGTAACTTCTGAGGTTAGCAGAAGAAAGTTCTCATCTGACAGATACCGATTTTCTCAATAAAGCACAAAGCTGGGCTATGCTGTGGGGTGATGGGGTTTGGCGGCAGGTTTCAAACAAACAACAAAGGGGAAGAATCGCTATGGAAAATGCCACCGAGGTGCAATATGCAGAGGTTAGTCGACCGCAAGGCACAGGTTTCTCCCCTGGACGACTAATTCCCTCAAATGAGTCCATCACCTCAGTCTAAATTCACTCATTTATCTATATATCTACTCCGCACGTACCGCACATCGTATTATGAAAGCCGCAGCCAAGAGCATGGCTTCAGTCTCAATGGATCTTATGGTCTGATGGGAATAAACTGTTCCTCAATACGTGTTAAGACAAGGCAAAGACAGTACGTGACCAGAAAAGAGAGATGAGGCATTATGAGGAGTTCTGAGCCGGGGTGGATGGGGGATCGAGACAAGTTAGCAGAAAGTGGGAGGAACTGTCTTTTTTAGAAAGGGTAGGTAGAACTGACAACAGGGGAGAAGAGGGAGGGCCAGCTTTCCGGGAGTTGAAAGCAGCCAAGGGATGGCGCTGAATAACTGAAATGCACGAAAGCCACTTATCGGGGCGCAGCGGAATAAAAAAACGAGGAGGGGCTTTTTGGGGTGTGCGCGTGGAAGGCCAAGAGGCCAGATCCGAGTCCAGGTTTGAGACGATCAGCGCTGCGCTTCAGCAAGGCTGAACTGCAGCTGCAAGAAGTTTGGGCTGGAAGCAGAGAGACCTCGCGGCTCTTGGTCCACGGCTCAGGATACGCCCATGACCTCAAGGGCACCGAAGACTGAAAACTCGGGGTAGGGGGATTTCGATAAGCAGAGGCTGGCCCCAAGTAGGCGAGCACTCAGCGAATAGGCGGTCCCTGCCTGGCCCTCGTAGACGGCATACCTGGAGGTTGCAGCTCCCTCCCGTCCAGGCGAGGTCTCCGCAGGCAGCGTGTCGCTACTACAATCAGAGCAACTCCGTACAGCAGCCGAACGCCGCACCCGGAACCAGAGACGTGCGGCCCAGGAACAACACTGAACGCCTCAGCTATTGGTACGAAAAGACCCTTTCTCCCTCCCACACGCCCCACTTGGCCTCTAGGATTTAGCTCTCATCTGGAGAGACCGAATCCCGCGCCCGACCCGGCACAACTCCGCCCACTAAGGCGGGAGCCGCCGCGGGCTGGCTGCCTCCTTTGAACTTCCGGCTTCCGGGCCAGTCATCCTTACTACGCATCCTCAGACGAGCCTTCCTCTCTGAGAGGCTCGTTGAATTCTGGGGGTTGTAGTCTTTCTCTATTTAGGGACGGTCCTTGGTGACCAAGGCTCTAGAACCGGAACTTTTAGTACTGTATACAGTACTCACTGGTGATAAGTCTTTATCTTTCTCCCCGACTCAAGAAAGAGCCAGCCAATCCCCAGCCTACGACGCGGTGACGTCCCTGGCAGCTAAGTAATTTCTCCTGCAGTCACTTCTCTGGAGTGGACCGCGCGCCCCCTAGAGCCTGGAGTTGTCCTTTCCCCCGCGTCCCGGGCGCGAGCCAAGCTCAGGTAGGAGGGGCACCACGAGGTCCGCACCACAGAGGAAGTGGCAGGTCTGGCCATGACCACGGAGGGAGTGGACTTCTTGTCCAGGGTGTCACATTCCCGCTTGCTGAGGCGTGAGGAAGCCCCTAAGGAGTGCCTGGGAAAGCTGGGAGGGCGTATCAGCCTTGTGGGAGGGGCGTGGGGCTTTGGCGGGCGGGGTGGAGGCTCTGGGCGCCGCTGCTGGGAGCTGGGAGTGACCGGGATTATCGAGGCGAGTTTCTTTTGGTTGTTTTTTTTTTTTTTTCTTTTCATTTTCCCTAATGAAAAATTATGCTTTTGGATGTGAGTGAAGAAAGAACGCACACGCAGTGATACCCGACAACATACACATTGCCGCATGCACTGAAGCTCCCTTCCCTAACTCGTTTCTGGAAAAAACATTTTATTGCAGATAGGCAGACTGACCCGAAGGCCTCTGATTCACAGTTGACTGTGGAGTGAACAAACGCAGGGAGATGTCCGAACAGCTAAGTTCGCAGCTGAGGGAAGGGAGCTAGTCTTTCAGGCCCCTCCTTGACCTCCTGGGGAGGCAGCTCTGGTTTCCGTGTCCCACCTGGGCCCAGCCAGCCTGGGGTGACTGTGCTTTTCACACACTCTCCCTGCCTGATCCGGGCAGCTCTGCCCTTCACTGGTAAGTCAGTGAACCCTAAAAGGCTAAAGGCAGAACAGAGCCCACCTTCCTGATTTTGTGGGGTGTAAGGGAGGAATAACATCTAATACTGGCCAGAGTCACAGTGTGCCAGGTGCTGCCACACAGAAGCTGAGACCCTCTGCTGGCGGTTGGCTGGAGCCTCTGGGGCCCTGGAAGGACTATTTATAGCCAGGGGCCCAGGCTGCTGACCTGTGACATTCCCCTCCCACTCCACTGGAGCAGGGCCACTGCAGAGCACCCACCTCTCCCTTCACCTGGTCCTGTCCTTCCTCCTTCACTCCAGAGCTGAGGTGGTTTGTATTTTCTTCCTCTTCCTTGAGTTTTGCAGCTCCTGAGGCACATATGTCACCACTCTACGAGAAGGGCCTCATTGGACAAGCAGCTCTGGCTTTGGAATGTCAGGACCCACTAACATGGGAACCTGCTCACCTTTCCCAGCTCTTGCTCTCCGTGGCCTCCAGATGCCAGATCTGGTTAGCTGCTCTGGGGACAGCAAAAACTGAAGTACCAGGTTTGGGAGGAGGAAAGGGGTGGAGTCAGGGATGTCCTTCAGGGAGATAGCAGCAGGAGGGGCCCAACTGACCCCTCCCCTACTGGAACAGCTGAAAAGGGAGGCAGGGCAAATACAAAGGTCACAGGGAGCCTCGAGATCCAAGCCTGCTATGTAATGGTGTAGCTCTGTCAGCAGATTAAGTTCCTGCTCCCCAAAGAGGATGTTGGAGGGGAAGGCAGGGGAAGGCTTGGAAAGGTCACACAGGGTGGAGAGGAGCTGGCAAAGAACTAAGAATCAGGAAGTCCCTAGGGAGAGTGGCAAGCCCCAGGGCCAGAAATGCCAGCGTGGCAGCAACTTGTGCCAAGGCAGCTCGAGGGAGGGGAAAGGGGATGATCAGAGATTTCTGAGGATGCAGATGTTGCTAGGAGAAGCCAGAAGGGAGTTGTTTGAGATCTTTGTATTTTGTTAACAAACACTGAGATCCATTGATGCTGTGTGGGGCCTGGCAGAGGTCAGAGCCAAGGGGTCCCTGGAGTCTGTGTCAGCTCAAAAGCCCAGACTCCTCCTCCCTGGCTGCCCTTGCCTTCTTCCCTCCTGAGGGTGACGTATTTCTTTAGCCACTTAACTGCACTTACGGGCAGGATTCCTAGTCTGTGTGAGGCAACAACTGGTAGCCCTTGCCCTGCCTCCCTTCCCCAACCCATCCCTCTCCCAAATACACACACATACATACACACATAAAGCAGGCAGCATTGGGGCTTGATTCTACCTCTTTCTCGGGATAGGGAGAAAGCTCCACATCTGGGAAGGGTCAAGGCCACTCCATGTGTGGCTGAGATGTGGTAGCAAGAGGCTGCAGGCTGCTTGAGGATTCAGGATCTCCAGGTGGTAGAAAAGCTTGAGAACAGGCTGCTCCATGGGGAATCCTGGGGGTCCTGGGGACCAGGTGCCCCAAGCTTCTGTTTGTCCCCATTGGCACAAAGAAGCTGCCTGTCCTGGGCCCCATCTCGCTCACATATGTTCTGGATGATTCTGTAGGCAGTGGATGAATTCACCCACTGGCTGGCTCTCGTAGCACACCTTGTACACAGCTGTGAACAGGGGGAACCTACAGTGGGGAGGGAGAGGCCCAGCTTAGCCTCCTGCTCCCCATCCACCACTTACCCCCCACCCTATTCCCCCACCCCCACCACCATAAGCGCATGCAGACTGGCTCTCAATTTCCACTTGCTGAGAATTTTAACTCCCAAGCCCTGGGTTTTAAGTTCCGGTTGCTAACTGCCCTGCTTCCCATCTAACAGAACTTGTCTACTTGATTCCCCAGCTTGAATATTTTGTTCCAATTGGGCAAGCAACTTAACCTCTCTGAGCCTCGGTGTCATCAACTGTAAAATGAGGGCAATATAACAAAGCAGTGAGGATGTGATTATGTATGTGAAGGTACTCAATAAATGCCAGTTTCCTTCCTTCTCATCCTCCTGCTCAGACTGCTCCCTTTACCAGGAGGCTTTTCCCTGACCAGCCATGAGCTGATCTTCTGAAGCCTGTTTCATGGTCTCTTCTTCTGGGATTCTTTCCCAGATCAACAGAGCTCTGCTTTGATCAGCCCGGTGAACTGGGGCTGATTCTGTGCTCCCTGGAAAGGAGCACTTTGAGCACAGACCAACCTGCTGACACCTCAACACCCAAGACAGGATTCTGGGGATAGGATTGGCCTTGGAGGAGAAGCGCAAACTAGAGTGATGGGCAGAGAGGTGGTGCAGTCAAATGAGCTTATCCCTGGTGCCCCGGGGCTCCAACCCCCATAGCAAACAAGAAGCAAAGGACAGAAAGAGAAGGACGCACCAAAGGGGGCCGAGTAATGTAGTATAAGGAGCACTAGACCGAAAGGAGTTCAAAGACCTGACTCTAATGGGTTGAATGAGCTAGCCGGGGGACAATGGGCATATGACAGACTCTCCAAGCTCTGGTTTCATTATCTATAAACATAAGGTAACATTTCCCTCTGCCTACTTCATGGATTGTAGAGGGTCCAGGGAGATGATGAACAGGGAGAGCAGTCCTGGCTGTGGTTCCCTCAACCAGTGGGGTTGTGACGGCCACTTACTTGTCCACCAGGCCCTTGTGCTGGAGGATGCTGTGTAGCTCCTGGGCTGTCTGGGGCCCCTGCAGCTTCTGCCCATTCAGCATCTCTTTCTCTAGCTGCTCAATGGACTGTGAAGAAAACAGGAGGGGATGGGCAGAAGTGGGAAAGGAAGGTTGCCAGGATGAGGTGGAGAGATTGGGGCTCAGATGGGAGGCAGGATCTTGGAAAGAAGGGGTGGGGGTGTTTACAACAGTCTTAATATGATGTTTAGGAGATACCCTCTGTGTAGCATCTCTACCTTGACACCCACCGGGACCACCCTCTGTTCTTCCTTCTCCCCAGGCCCTACCTTTCCGGTGCGGGCGAAGGCCTCAGCCACCTTGCGGTTCCGCCCTCCGTAGCAGGTAGTGATGAGGTCAGCAACACCGCAGCTCTCCAAGAAGGTGGCAGAGGACACGGGGCCACTGCAGAAGAGCTTGGCGAAGGCTATCATCTCCATGAGTCCCAGCCGGATCACAGCTGCCTTGGTGTTGTCACCAAAGCCCAGTCCATCACAAAAGCCAGCCCCCACGGCCACGACATTCTTTGGGGAGAGGAGGTCATAGCTGAGAAGAGGACCACCCCCTTCCAGGCCCCACTTGAAGCTCTCAGCACCTGCCTCCTCCTTCTTACATCAGCCATGGCATACCCATTGCATAAGTAAAATATAGTATATGTAATAGGCCCCTGAACTATTTCTACCTCTTGGTTTTCTCACTTGCTGTATCCCCAAGATTGTACTTCCTGGCTCCCCATCTTGAGGACATTTTCTGAAAGCCACTCCTCTCCAGATGGTCCTCCCATCCATGACCCATTCTATTCTGTGGCTCTAAGTAGTGTCCAGGATCCGTAGTTCTGGCCATCATACTGTCTGAGTATCCTGGATGTCTTGTTTCCCGTTAGCCAGGGAAATACTCCAGGATATCTCCTTTTTCCCCTGGGCCACCCTCTGAAGCCAGGGACAGAGGTCCCACGAGGGGCTAGAGGGAAATGATGAAAAGGGGACCAGTGTCTGAGGGTAACTATTCTGCAGGCCTGAGTGGCCCTGGCCTGGCTTCTGCAGTTTCTTCTTATGTGACTGGAGCTTGGTGGGGAAAGGTAGCAATTGCCCAGGGCTGGGCCTGGAGCTCACCTTCTGCAGGACCTTCTTCCCACCTGTGGGTGCCTGTGCCCCTCTCACCTTTAAGGCTCCACAGATCTCTACTGTTTCCACCTCTTGCACGACGGTAATACGGAAGTTTGGTGTCTGCATCAGCTCTTTCAGAAGCTGTCCCTGGGCTGGGTCCTTGCAGCCTGAAGTGGGGAGGAGGTTCAGGAGGGAGGACTCTAACTGTTGTTCCCACAGCTGCCCTAAGCGGGACCTGTAAGCTCCATTCCTGGGGTGTTCCAGTCCTCCCTCTCCTCTGATGCATTGGTCTTCCCATCCCTGCCTTAGGGGAAGGCTGTGGCTAAGGGGTGGGGGTGGGATGAGGGAGGAGCCATAATTAAAGCTGTGTTGTGTATGAGGGTGGGGGGATTGGGGAGGCGCTCTCACCAATGGTCGTTTCGCAGAACTTCTCATCAGCCACCTCGCTAGCGATGTTGGCCCCCATCAGCACGCTCATGGGGATGCCAAGATGTTCCCCAATCACTTCAGAGATGAGCTTCAGCCCATTGGGGCCCTCGTCTACCCCCTGGGCACACAGATGGAGTTCAGGCCAGGTGCCCTTTATGCCAAATGAAGGCTTCCTACCTAGAAATCCTGCCCCCTCCAAATCTACTGTTCATCTGTGTCCCTCCCCAGAGGTCCTGTCCATTCCCACACAGCTAAAGCCTACTGTGAGGAAGGCAGACACAGATGAAAACCAAATCCATCTGAAAACTCTTCTGCACACCCTCAATCAACCTCTCCAAGACAATATATTCCCTCTGCATCCCTGAACAACTCTCATCCTAAATACCCCAAATTTCCATTTCAGTCACTGCCCCAAACCAACTCCCCTTTCACACTCCTCCAACCAGCTTACTTCTTATATCCCCCAGGCATCTCTTACACCTCCTCAACTCCCCGAAGACATCTGCCTCCGAACCAATCCCTTACCTACTCCTTAACTAACCACCCCTTCCCAGCCACCCCCAGCACCTGACAGCTTTCTCAAGCCTCCCCAAAGCCAACTCCTCTCCTCTTTCCCAGAAACTCTTGGCCTACTTCTGCCATTTTCTGTTCTCACTTCACCCACCCTAAGCCCCTCAACAGCTAGCCCCCCACTTCGTCCACATAAAGGCATCTCTGGCACCTTAATAAGAGATATGCCTATAGCGTTAGCCTTCAGGTGGCCCTTGAGCTGGTCACAGATCTTGCTGATGAACTGATGAGGAACCACAAAGATCAGGATGTCAGCATCCGCTGCAGCCTGGATCACATCTGGGACAGCCACCTGTGGCGGGGGGGAGGGCGGGAGCAGGTGCTCACAGGCCTGGCAGACCTCTCTCAGCCCCTATGGAACGCCACTCAGGAGATCTGGGGGCCAAAGAATGAGGCTGGTTGGGGAGAAGGGAGTTTGAGGGGCTGAATCCAAAAGTGGCTGAACTTGGAGGAACAAGACAATTCCCTCCCCCCAGCTATCACTCCAAGCTCCAGCTGTCCTGGGCCCTTGAGGACTCCTGGAAACCTCCTTCCAGCTTTCCTAGCCCTTGGCTGTGGGACAATGACAGAGGCCAAAGAAGGCCTGCACTGGCAAGGAGGAGAGGCCAAGTAAGATTTCATCACCATGCTCCGTAGGGTCCCCACTAGGAAGGGGGAGGGGAGCCCCAGTCTTCCTGCCTTCCCTGCTCTCCTTTTCCAGGTGGGGAGAGAGACACGTGGATTTGAACAAAGAACTTAAGTCCAAGGAGCAGCCTCCAAGTCTGCTAATAACCTGGTGAATGAGTAACCAGATGACAGCCTAAGGCGGGGACTACCTGGACCCCAAATCTGGGATCCCACAAACGAGTCTTTGGTTGCCATGAAGACCAACTTCCTTGTGTTCTCCCTTTCACACTTGAGAGCCTGTAAGGCAGGGAGGTGCTTTCAGGTTCTCCTTGATCTCATAAAGAGTCTGGGTGAGCAGTTTTGGGGCTGTGCATCGTTGTGCAGGTAAGTGTGCGTGGAGCTCACCAAGTCCAGGCCCCTCATCCTGCAATGGCTGCCTCTCAGTAGGGGCACCTTTGAGATCTGTGCTTTTTAACTTCCCTCCCTCCACTCCCCGCTGTCCCTTCCTTGCAGGGTGTTGGAGCTCACCACATTGGGAGGCAGCTTGTGCCCTGGCAGGTATTTGACATTCTCATGCTGTGTGTTGATGATCTCCGTCAGCTTCCTGCCCCCAACATCTTCCTCAAACACCCACATGTTCACCCGTGGGTCAAAGCCTGCCAGCTGGGCTGCATTGCCACCCACAATCTTGGCGATGGCTGAACCCCTGGTGGGAAGTGGGGACATAGTGAAGTGGAGGCGTGAGGACATAAGGAGGAGAACAGTGTTGGCCAATGGTTAGGGGGCAGGGACAGTGCTCCATTTCAGGATCTCAGCAGCTCACCAGATTTACTTGCCACTTTCCATATCACCCCCGCCCCCATGACAGAGTGCATCCCCAGTGACTTGGTAGAAGAAAGGAGACTCAGTCTCCCTCATGCTTTGCTGCTAGAGAAGTGGGGCCGGCCCTGCTGGTCTCCCCATCCCCCCAACCCCAAGCAGCTTTTCAGGCAGGGAGCACTCCAGAGGCTCCCTTCCTATGGTGAACAGGTGCAGCTGCCCTGGCAGGCAAGGGCCCGGAGAGGTTTGAGGACTGTCTGTCCTGGTGGGGTTAGGCACAGAAGAGAGCAGGGGTGGAATAGGAACCTACCCACTCTCTGCCTCCTGCCTGCCAAGGCTCCCTCCCTAAACCCTGTACTTGGGAGAACCCACCCTTCCCTCTACACCCCTTGACGGAACCGCTTACCAGTTGCCGGAGCCTACAATGCAGACTTTCTTGCCAGCCATAGTGCCGCTTCTCTGTCCAAGCCAGCTCAGTGCCACTCTCCCCAGCTCCTCTGCCGGCTGGGAGCATTTAACTCCGCCACACGTGAGTGCAGCCAAGCTCCACCCTCGAGGGGTGGGTGAAGAGGCGGGTGCCCAGGGAGATGGAGAGTCTGGCAGAGCCAGCGAAAGGGGAGAGGAGGGTAGAGACAGGTGGAGAGCAGGAATGGGACAGAGATCAGGCCTGGCGTTTCCTCTTAGGTTTGCCAGCTGCTGGTGCTAGCACACATCTTCCCTTGGTCTCAGGCCTCGTAGCCATCAAACCCCCTGCCCCTCACCCCAATCCATGCTATCATTTTCATATCTGCCAAGAAACAGCCCAGATAAGGAGCAAGTGACTGTTCCCCTTCACTCCCTGTCCCCTGACAATGGAATGACATACTCAGGCCCTAGCAGCAGATATGGAAATGCCTTTTTCTCAAAGGTAGGAATTCCCCCCATATCTTCCTAGGAGCTCAAAAACTGCTCTACGGGTTTGTCCTCTAGTAATGAAAGGGATCTCAAGTCACTGGTCCCACACTAGCTCCACTGAGGGGCTTGGAGAGGTGCAGTAAGGGGGTATGGGCTGGCTTTTAAAAAGACCATGTAAGCTCTAAGGGCCTATTTCAGGGGCAACCCCAGGATAGGAAGGGACCCCAGGAACCTGGGCCTATTTCAGGGGCAACCCCAGGATAGGAAGGGACCCCAGGAACCTAAGAGACACCATTCCGATCACCACAGGGATCATCTCAGGGACTCACCAGTGGGCCTCTCTATCTCAAAAGACCCCTACCTGAACTTCCAGGAAGGGAGACAAAAAGGTGAAAGAGGGTCCTAATGCCAAGTGGTCAACAGTTCTCCTTTTGCAGGCTCTGGGCTTAAGGCAGGAGAGGAGAGAAAAGAAGGTGCCAAAATGTAACTGTCCTTGAGAGCCTTTGAGCTTTCTTCGGTTCCTTCTCTGCTGGGTTTCCAAGCTACCATACTACCACACTAGGGGCTTCCTCTAGTTCAAGGAGAGTTTACAGAGTTTACAGAGCCCAGGGAAGAAGGACCTGAGACAGCAGTTTATCTCAGGGGCAGCTGTGAACAAGCTATGTCGTCTCAGAATGCTGTAATTGAGAGTAAGTGGAGTGTGTGACTTTCGGGGTTGAGAATGGAAGGAACACATTCAGCAGTTCCAGGGCTGTACACTGCCCACAGACATGTTTGACTAAGAGCGAGCTTTGGTTTCTAGGCTGATTGAGAGTGGCGTAAGAGGCCCCTAAAACTCTAGTTGTTGGTGCACCTTGGCCTAGAGAGCAGATACCACTGGTGCCCACGTGCTGGCCTCCTGGCTTGGCAGACTGCTAAGTGGGTGTTTCTATTCCCTTGGGCTGCTGCTGGTCCGCAACAGTGATAAGCACTGGGCTAGAGGAGGGTCTGTGTGCAACCACTGTGTAAAAGTAACCAGGCAGGAGGTCAAGTCTGGGGAGAAATGATTTTCCAAGTTCCAGAAACTGCCCAGAAAAGCCCACAACATTCTCCTCCCATGGCCAGGGAGTTCCCATAGGGGAACAACCAGTAGTTGGTTGTTTCCTTAGAACAAAGTTGCACTCAAAACAGTTCCAGCCTCCCATAAATCCACTGCACTGGCCCTGCGATCATAGCACCAGTGCCAGGCTGCCAGCTGAAAGCACTACTTACAGGTAATTGAAGAGAAAGGATGCTTCTGTCCCTGGCACATAACCGGAACCCTGAAGAATGAACATTTGTGCATAAAATAACCCCCATACCTTAGACTAAATGCTTCCATCTCTCACTATGACCTATAATCACTTTAGGTAGTGTGGAGACAAACAATCTGCTTATTTATGTAAGAATAAAGAAGGTGCAAAAATTGAGGGTTGGCTGGTCATAGGAAGTTATCTGTACCACCAGAGCTCTTTTCCCAAGAGCAAACTGTAAATTATTTGCTTGAAATTAATAATGGTTCATCAGTCATTCATTACACATGTAATCAGCCTGAGTAAAAACAGATGCCATTTCAATGTCCTTGACATCAATTTTCTCCACTTCAAGTTATCACCACCCCACACACACACTCTTCTCCCTGCTTCCCCTACTCAAGTTTGATAAACCTGCAACTTCCAGACTGGGAACTGGGGTTGTATCTTTAGTGGGTTTGATTGCATACAGGTAATGCTTCCGTGTTCCCATTCAGAGAGGCAAAGGATAGTTTTTTAACTACAACCTTGAAAAGTAGGAGGCATTCACCCCGTGTTCTAAAACCCCCTCTTGGGTAGAACCAAGCACAAAGGAGGAAAGCAATGAGCTACAAATGCAGGTAGTGATTATTCCCTAAGCAAAAGCATAAAGTTTTATAATTTTGCTTAGGGAATAATCACTCCTAAGCAAATCTTCAAAACTCTGCCAACAAGGGGATGGTTGTCTATAGCAGGAGGATGAAAACATAGCACGTCCATGCTGGCTTTAAGAACTGAAATCTTACTCAGGGCCATGAAAAGTGGTACCCTGAAGAATGGCAGGCACAGAAAACAAAAATGTCTTTGGTCTTCTAGGCCCTGATCCATATATGGATAGGAGCCTGAGAGGAGAGTGGAACTCCTCTAGAGGAGGCTCAGTTTGTCACATCCAAAGAGTAACAGGCACCCAAGACAGTCTACTCCAGCCAACAAGGCTTCTATGGCCTGGGGAGCTCTAGGCAGAAAAGGAGTCAGTCAGTGCCACTGACCTGTCAGGTACCTGCCCAAGAGAGGAACTGGAGGCAGGACTCTCAGATCCAGGAGTGAAATCCGACAATCCAACCAGCACCTAGTCTGCTGGAACATTGGAGCTGACAGAGCAATCTATAAAAGAACCTGAGGTCCACAAGGGTAGGAACCTTGTTTTCTACCATATTCCCACTTCCAGCACAACAGCTGGCACTCAGCAGGTGCTCAATAAATATCTGTGAAATAAATGAACAAACACCATGAGCATGGCTAGTATCAGAGAAGAGAGCTCAAGGAAGAGCTCTCCTTCCATAGGTAGGGGGGCACCCATCCTTCAGAAGATTCTTTTATTAAAACCAGGTGACATCAATAAGGGGACAGTACAAAAAAAAATTTGGTCCATGAAAAAAAAACAGTAATTCAGTTAATAAAAACAGTTATCTTCAACAGGGACACTGTGTAGGGGTGCTGAGCTTCCTTCTCATGGTTCCAGCCAGGAGCCGGGCCAGGACTCAGTTGCCCCAAAGACAGAGGTTGTCCAGTGCCACTGTGGGGAGAACCTTTCAAGGGAGGGGTAGGAAAATGGCCCGAAGGGGGAAGATGAGGAGAAAATTCTGCTGTCCTCAGCTTGGAACAAGCAGGGAATAAGGACTGGAGGATGTGCTCGCAGGAGCCTGAGGAACGCGTGGGGAAGCAGGGGCTTTGTCAGTTCTGCGGGTTTAGAGCCCAAGCTGAACAGAATTCCCTCTGTGCCCAGCTGTCTCCCACCCTGTTGTGTTGAATCTGCGAGCCTAGGATATGCTAACTCGGGGGTGATACAACCTGGAAGAAGAATCTGAGGCTCTCCTGGAAAGATGCAAAACCATCTCAGCTCCAAGGGGCCAAGATCACAAGGTCCTGCTGCTACCTGAGGGGTCTGAAGCTTTGAGGGCAGGGGCTGGGGAGTCACAATCCTGTGAGGCAGGGAGAGGGAAGAGTCATAAACCCAACTCAGAGCTATTCTCCAGCCCTAGACGCTTTCTCTCCTCAGTGCCCTAGAAGCCACCAGTGGGTGTCAACTATGCAGACAAGGGACAGGAAGACAGGGATGGCCTAAGGCTTTTACCTGTTTGATTTTAAGCCTGTTTCCCCTTTAAGAGATGGAGGGGACAGAGGGGACAGGGTGGAGTGAATGAATTAATCACACCTCTGAGCAATAACAATAACTCTGCTGGCAGTAACAGTACCCCAGATTAGGTCCCTGGAACTTTGACAGGTAAAAGGCAAGATTTCCCTACCCAAATGCCCTGGGTTAGGGCAGATATGAAAGAATCCTAAAAAGGGCAGCTACAGGGAGTGTTCTGGGTAGGAGCAACAGTTAAAAGAACAAGCTCCAATACTGACGTGGACCCCCTACTAGGGAGTAAGAGAAACACTGAGGCTGCAGGCCAATGCAAAGGACTAGGGACTGACCTGGGTCTCAGCAGAGCCCAACAGTCAGAGTTCCTTTAGTGCTAGAGGGCAACATATAAAGGAAGTGTTTGCTCCAAAACAATGGAAGGAAGGAAGGAAATTGGATTCTGTTATCAGGAGAGCCAAGATCAACTAGCTTATAGAGTGCCCCCAGGCCTGAGTCTCAGAGGGGGCCAATGCTCCCAATTCCTGGGTCTCTGAGGGGCAGGATCAGTGTAGCTGGTCCCCTTGAAGACCACTTGGCCTTAGGCCAAATCCATTCAGAGCACTGATTACGCCTACAGGTTCTCTCTCTAACACTATCTAGAGGTCCTATGTAGACCAGGGGAGGGTAGAGGCACGTGGGAATTGTGGGGCAAGGAAGCTTGAAGGTAGGAAGGGATGGGTGGGAGAAGAGGATAATAGGTGTCTTGGGAGACAGAAATGTGAGACCCTCTTCATTCTGGTGTTGTCCTTGAACCAACAACATCCCCCGGAAGGCCCCAAGCAAGACCAACACAGGTGCTATGAGGCAGGCAGCACAGGGCCCAAATAAAACAATCGGTGCAGCCAAATCAGGGCTGTGGGAGAGGCCCTATGTATTTCGGATTCCCAGGGCTTGCTCTAATTCTTGTCGTCTCTGCTGCACCTAAGGAGAAAATAGTGGAAGGAGTGGAAGATGAGACAAACCAGAAGTTGATACCTAACACCAGTGACCCCCATCAGGGATATATGCCCCTTGCCTTTTGTCAATTTCTCCCATGCACCCCGGGCACCTACCTTGGAGTAGAAGTATCGGCACACAGCCTCCTGAGCCCAAGGCTGAAAGTAGAACTCTGCTCGGCGCTCTTCCTCTGGGTTACCCACCACATCAGTCATGGTCTGAAGACAATGTGGTGGAGGGGAAGAAGAGGGAGGAGGGGAAGTGGGAGGAATCAGATTTGATTTGTTCCTTCACACCAAAAGTCATGCATTCTTCTATCAACAAGTCATTGTCTTGTTCAAGAATCTTTCCCAGCACCCACTTCTCCTTGCTCCTGTGCTCAGCCTCTGTAATTGTAGTGGCACTCACCACAAGCAAGAGATGGGAGCATATTTCACACATTCTGTGCTCACTCCTACCTTCTCTCTTCTCGCCTGAGCTTGATGCTCTCTCTAAGAAATACCTCAACTTCTCATTCTCCATGAAGCCTTATCAATCTCCCTTCTCTTCTGAATTATATTATTGGTACTACCAGTTCTGATAATATCTTATATGGTTTACTGGTTTATTTGTTTTTTAATGCATAATAGCCTAGTTCTTCAAAACAGAATGCATGTTGCTTTGAAGGCACAGATCAGGTCTTTCACTTCTGTATCCCCTACAATATGGAGGACAATGACAGCACATAGTCAGTACTAAATAAATGCTTGATGGTTCAGCTTCCATGTCCCTACTTAAACACAAATGGACCCTGAAATGTGCTAATGAAAATCTGGTCTTTCACTTTCCCCTCAGGCTCTTCTACTAAGTGCTACAGAAATAAAGCAAATGCGTGCCTGACTGACCTAAGTCCCTTTGCATCTTTCCTAGGTTCTTTACCTTGAGGTCTCGACACTGGGACTGGAGCCAGTCATTGATAAAACCCTGTGGGTCTCTGGCAAAGCTCAGCATGAACTCCCGCTGGGTCTTCAGCTGGTTGATAGTTTCTATGGTCTCATGGATCTGAAAGGAAGAGGGAAACTTGTAATATTTTCAAACTGGGGAAACTTAAAAGTTAAATGGCAGGCACTGCCTGGAATCTCCATGTGCTTCTCCCAACCTAGGCGAACAGTGCTATCCAGAGATGGCACTACTGCTCAGAGCTGCAACTGCCCTGGCCCTCAGAATTCTTTTGACATGCATACACAGTTCTTAGGTACTCTACACTTGATTCTGTGTGTTTGTATATCCCACGTGAGAGAAGTTTTCCTTTTAGTCTACAAAATGCCAGTTATGGGCAAAGCTACACAGTAGATACTCAGTCCACACAAAGGAGATCAAAAACACTCAGAAATGGTTAGAGGATTGTCTCAAAAGCTGTGGTTCTCTGGATTTTGTTCTCTGCTCTTTTTGCTTCCCACTCCACACACTCTTCCTGGTAATTTCATCTACTTGCATGTCTTTCACTACCATTGACAAGTTAATGAGTCCCCAGTCTGCAGTCCAGAATCCATTTTCTAAACTTCAACCAATTCAACTGCTCTCTTGACATCTCAAGACACCTTAAACTCAATGTATCCCAGATTAAACTCATTACCTTTTCCCCTGCTCCTGTTTCCTATCCTAGAGTACTCCTATTGACCCAAGGTAGAAACTTGGGAGTCATCATAATCCCTTCTTCTCCCTCACTCCACACTCTCGTCCAAATAGTGGCAAATGCCTAAGTCTCTTCAATTCTACTTTGATACCTCTCAAGTCTGTCTACTTCCTTCCATCCTCACTGTCAGTACCTTAAATTCTGGCCTTCAACATATAACACCAGCAATAATCCAACCCAACTCCCTGTCTTCACATCTGCCCCTCTTCCAATTCATTCTCTACCTTCCTGCCAGAGACCACTCTAAATACAAAAGGATCAGTCCCTCCGCTGGTGATGCTCTTTCAATAAACTCTCTTAGTCTTCAGGACAAAGTATAAACCAGTGTTCTCTGCATCAAAACTCTTTCATGATTTGGCCCTACTTCCTCATCCAGCTTCCTCACCCAAAACTTCCCATCCCTGGCATCCTACGCCGTTTGTACTTCCTGAATGAAGCAGGCTCTCTCTCATCTTTGGGCCTTTATTTAACCTATGCCCTCTTTCTGGAAAGTCCTCCTCTCCCCTTTGCCCCTAAGCATTGCTATCCTTTCTCCTCTTTTATTAACTCCCACTTTGTTCTTCAAGACATAGTTGAGGCATCAACTCTTCCAGAAAAGCATCCCTCATCTCCTTTGTGATCCCAGAACATGTGTAGCTTTTCCCACAGATGCTTAATAATGTTAAATAGTAATGAGAATAGTAAAAGTAGCAGCAGTTATCATTTGTTGTTTTTATGTGCCAGGCACTGTGTCATGAGCTTTATATATATATTGTCTCATGTAATCCTCTTAACAACCTCATAAAATAGGTATTAGATAGATCAGAAACTGAGGCTCAAAGCTATTAAAAGGATAGCCAGAATCAGAACTCCTGTTGTCTGGCTCTAACTAGCACCAAGCATACTGCCTGGTATATAATGGGTGTCAATATATTTCGTATGAATGAAAAAACAAAAGGTGGCCTAGAAGCAGTGATGGGGGCTGGTGGCACCAAAATACCTAGGGCAGAGGCCCCTACCTTGTTGTCTAGTGTAGCAATCTCCTGCTGGCTGGCAGTAGACAGCAGAAAAGAATTCATCTGGGTCTTCAAGGTATCATCCACTTCCACATCAATGTCATAACAAGCCGTCTTTTTCTGATCATTAGGGTCAACACTAGGGAGGAAACCAAAGAGGCCTGGTAAAGGGCTTGGCTCCTAAGACTTAATTATACAGGGTCAAAAGGATAGCCCAGGGATTGAGGAAAGGGTTGAATGCAAAAGGGTATACTGAACTTTTGAGGGTGACAGAAATGTTCTGCATCTTCATTATGGTGGTAGCTATATGGTATACAGATCTGCCAAAGTTATATACATATCAAATTATGCTTTAAACATGTGCAATTTATTACATATAAATTATGACTCAATCAAGTTAATTTTCAAAAGTCAACAGTGAAATGATGTCACATTATTCAAATACATATCAAGAAAATGGATGGAATATGAGTGATGGAAAAAAAAAAGTCAATAGTGAAAACTTCAAATAGGTCAAAAGATACACACAGAAAAGTAAGTTTGCTCCCATCTCTGACACAACCTCCCTCCCCAGAAGAAACTGCTGCTACATTATCTAGTGTACCACTCTCCCTTTTAAACTCAAATTAACCCTGAAAATAAATTCAAATAAAACACACACATAAAATAAAATAAAGTAAAATAAAATAAAAGGGTAGGAATACAGGA
This sequence comes from Choloepus didactylus, assembly GCF_015220235.1. NCBI lineage: Eukaryota > Metazoa > Chordata > Mammalia > Pilosa > Megalonychidae > Choloepus > Choloepus didactylus. The sequence goes on from NC_051314.1 coordinate 85,432,936, forward strand.
CAGACCAGCTATTAATGACCCAATTTATAGGTTCTAGGAGTTACTATTAATGAGAGATGGTTCAGGGCCTAAATAAAGAAAGGAAGGTCTTTAACTATTGTAATAAGATGGAATATGGAATCCCTTTTGCATTAATGGGATTAAGTATCAGTGATGCACTGAAGGCAAACATGTTTGTAAATGGTTGTTTAAAAGCATGCCAACAGAGTAGCACCACAAACCTAAATAAGTGTTAGCATGATACACTTATAAGGTATGACACTGGTGTAGAGGGTTAACAACAGTGGTATGGAAAAACTACCCATTGCGAATTGAAGACTATATTTAATAGGAATATCTCACCAACTCTACACTAATGCTAGGGATGAATAACTGGCAGCTGATAAGAGCTCTGGGATGTATTATGTTATGATAATTGTTTAAAGTTGAGAGTGATGATGACTGTACAACTAACTGAAGATAATGTAAGAAACTGACCATTTATCTTAGAATAGAATATGTATTTAGTGAAGTTAGGAACTCACTACTTAATAAACCAAGTCGTCGACTTGAGGCTTGTTCTTGTGAAATTTAGGTTTGTAAACAGGAGGTTGAGCCCTTCTATAATTATGCCTAAGAGGTGCCTCCAAGGAACCTCTTTTGTTGCCTAGATGTGGCCTCTCTAAGCCCAAATTGGTAAATAAATTCATTAAATTCATTAACCTCCCCCCCACATACACACACACGAGGGACATGACTCCCAAGGGAATAAATCTCCCTGGTGACATGGGACATGACTCTGGGGAATGAGCCTAGCCCTGGCAGCAAGGGATTGAAAATGCCTACTTGACCAAAAGCGGGAAAAAAGAAAGATAATAAGCTGAAGTCACAGTGGCTGAGAGATCCCAAATAGAGTCAAGAGGCTTTCCTAGAGATGTCTCTTATGCAAGCTCCAGCTAGACATCCCAAATGGCCACAGTATGCCATGCCCTTACCAAAAGTAGATCCCAAATACCTAGGTCCCTACCTGAGAGTCTATAAAAGATTCACTCACTAAGTTTTATCTCTCAGAAACTTAAGTTCACCAGAGTGTTCCTATACCAGACAAGTCCTAAAACCCAGAGGCAACAGCGTTTTTAAGATCAACAATTAGAAGTAGCCCCCTTCCCCATACTTGTCGACACCCCCTCTTAATATGAACAAGTTAGGGTGCTCACTGCCTAGATACCCTTGAAGATGAAGAAAGAGATTGAGAAGAAGGGGTAGCAACAAACAAGATAAGATTTAACAAAGGTCTATGAATGCTGAAACTTTATATAATTATATATATATTTTTGGATGCTAGGGTGTTAGAAGGGCTGGAAGGGAGTAAACGACATGGTGGAACTGTGGCTTACAGCATCCTTAGGGATTTGCTTTACAGCTGCTCACTGAATTGTGCATTGAAGGTCTTCACCTTTCTGTATATACCTTGTATTCCACAATAAGGAAAGGACTGAGACTATGGAACTGTAACCAGTAGTAATTTTTTAAATTAACTATATAATTGCCTGTTGAGCAATTGAGCATCGAGAGTTGACATCTTTTTGTACGTATGTTATATTTTACAATAATGGAAATGCCTAAAGTTGTGGAACTGTGACCCATGACATTCTTTGAAATTTACTCTCTAACAACTTGTGAAATCATACTTCGAAAATTATCATTATTATGTACATATGTTAAAGTTCATAATAAAAATAAACGAATAAATAAACAAATAAATAAATAAGTGTGCTGGTTTAATGTCTTATGTCCCCCAAAACGCCATTATCTTTGATGTAATCTTGTGTGGGCAGATGTATCAGTGTTGATTAGATTGTAATTCTTTGAGTGTTTCCACGGAGATGCACCCCACTCAACTGTGGGTGATGACTCTGACTGGATAGTTTCCATGGAGGTGTGGCCCTGCCCATTCAGCATGGGCCTTGATTAGTTTACTAGAGCACTATACAAGCTCAGACAGAGGGAGCAAGCTTGCTACAGCCAAGAGGGACACTTTGAAGAAAGCACAGGAGCTGCAGATGAGAGACAGTTTGAAGATGGCTGTTGAAAGCAGACTCTTGCTCTGAAAAAGCTAAGAGAGGACAAACACCCCAAGAGCCACTGAGAGTGACATTTTGAAGAGGAGCTGTGGCCAGGAGAGGAACATACAAGGAGGAACCCATTTTGAAACCAGAACTTGGAGCAGATGCCAGCCACGTGCCTTCCCAGCTAACAGAGGTTTTCCAGACGCCATTGGCCATCCTTCAGTGAAGGTGCCCAATTGCTTGGACACTTTACGGCCTTAAGACTGTAACTGTCTAATCAAACAGACCCCCCTTATAAAAGCCAATCCATTTCTGGTGTTTTGCATTCTGGCAGCATTAGCAAACTAGAATAACAAGGAATAAAGGAAAGAAGGCAAACGGACTATAAAAAATAAGAGAGAGAAAGTGCTGTGAAGAGGAAGTCACTTCCTTCATTCTCTATCTGCCTGGAGATGACCTGCTCACCCATCTTCTGAACAAAAAATGGAAGGAGGTATGGAGTTAGAATCTCAGACTGGACTGCCCTACCATCCAGAGAAAAGATTGCTGCTGATTCCTCCTGTCAGTGATGAGCCATTAAATGTGTAACAACTTATTCTCCACAAGAAAAAAAAATCTTTTTTTGTAGCATTTGCCTATTTCTGTGGTTTAAAACTCCCACCACAGATGACTTTAAGCTACCAACATTATGCCACTGCCCAGAGTTGGGAAGAGATATGTGATAGTACAGCAGTATATGGCATTTCCACTATACAGATACAAAAGACATAAATGACCTCAAGAGCATAGATAATAGCAAAATGTAATAATTACAAAATGATGAGTTTTAAGCATACATTTCTCTTACTTTTAATATAATGTATTTAATTATAAGTTTACACAATTTAATTTTAAATAATGGCCATAGATAGCAACCTGCTTGCAAAATTCCTGAAAATTTGATACTTGGCTCTTACAAGCTGGTAAAAGCCATCTCCAGCACACCACTGCCTCCCATACAGATGCTTACCTGATGACATGATTGATGATAATGGGTTCTGGTGGCATAAGCAAGGCATGGAGCCGTTGGGGAATCTCTGAAAACTTCATACGCTGAGACTCAAAGATCTATGGGAAAAAGGAGAAGCAGCTAGAAGTTGGGATTTTGAGTACCACTAAAGAGTCAATGGGTTCCAGCAAAAGAAAGGGTCCATTACTTACCTGCTGGAGGTACTTGTCACAGATGACAAACTCCCGCTCGTGAGGGTCCTGGAGCTTATGTGTCTTAATATATTGCCACAGTGCTTGGATGATCACTGGACGGGTCTGGGTGTGGATGCCCAGGAGCCGAGCCAGGCGAGGATCTAATTTAAACTGAGGAGGCTGCAGAGAACCAAAGAGTACAGGAACAAAGCTAGTGAGCAGTGTCTACTTGCACTGTGAGGCGCTTACTGTGGCAATTCATTCAACCCATTCAACAAACATTAATGTAGTGCTTTCTCTGAGGCAGAAAAATACTAAGAGGAATTTGGAGATGATTAGACCCTATCCTTGTACTTAGGGAACTTAAAGTCTGGTAGCAAAATATCCATGATGAGACTTAAACCCTTAAACACCAGAACTGCTGATGGGATGTGGCTATGAAAGTTGGACCCCCTCACACCACCACAGAATACCTGGTAATCCAGCATCAGTAGGACAGTACACCGTACATTCACATCTCCTGGCCGCTTCACCTGGAAGCCATCAGTCTCCTGGGTAGTGGCGGTCCTGTGCCACTACAGAGAGGAAGATGTCAGGGGGTGCTCTCCCAGAGGAAGAGCTGGGGTAGGAGGGAAGAGCTTCTGTGATGACTGAATATTCAACTTTTGATTACTGAGGCTATTGGAGAAGAGCAATAGCATGAGGCATTTCTTAAAACTGCATACGGAAAAAGTTACTTGTATATATGTTACCACAATAAACTGTTTTTTAAATTGCATATGGCTTTGGGATTAATGTCTGTATGTAAACAGATTAACCTTTCAATTCTGACTGTTCAGTCATTTAAATAACCTAAATTTCCAGTGATGACTTTATCCACGAAATGAATAATACACACATGCCCAGTAATATAGCCACCATTTACTAAGTATTTTCTGCATACAAGAGTATTCTAAGCTATTTACCCAGGTTATCTCACTTAATTCTCACAACATCCCTATGAGATAGTCAGTTTCATACCTATTTTACAGATCAGAAAACTAATACTTAGAAGATTAAAGTAATTTGGAGCTCTGATTTGAGCTCTGGTATGTCTGACTCTGCAGTCCACATTCCTGGCCACTATGATTTACTGCTGTAAAATTAAGTTACATATATTTACAAATTTCTATTGATTCTACGACTCACTTCCCTTATTAGATGGTAAAGACCTTCTGTGTCTCTTAGTGGTTGAAATTAAGGGGCTGTGGCTACACTGGCAAAGAAAGGAGCAGGTTAAGTTCACTCAGAGTGCTGGACTATCTCATTCTGGTTTTGACTATAATCCAAAGCATCCTATAGCTAACCTGTTGTTCAGAACACTGTACAATTAGGCATTTAATAAAGGATTTTGTTGATTATTTAGAATGTGAATTTAAATGGAACAGGGACCAAGAGGAAGTCCCAGATCTGTAAAGGTAACCCTGGTAAATCCTGGTATCCTATTATTAAACCCCTTTAACTAGAAAGTGCTGCCAGGAAAAAGTATAAACGGTATATAGATAACTAGTCCTCACCATCAGTAACTAGCAAAATGCAGAGATGGCCCGGCAAATCCAAGAGGCCTTCATTAAAATTTCCTTTGAAAGTGGGGGCATACAGTAGACATTCCATGCAACCACAAGAGTGAACATTTAAAAGGTGGGACAAGTTAGACTGAAAGTGCTCTCGAGCATAACAAGAACTAAACACAGCTAGTGCCACCTGGAGGTCAACTGGCAAACTGCAATGGTGATACTGTACATCTGGAGTAAAAGCCTTCAATTTATTCCTCCCCCTCTCCCTAGACATTAAAGTTTGACTCCCAAGTCCATCATTCTCCAGACACACAGTCAAAGTCAGGAAGGCAGAACTACTACTTACTTCTACCAGATGGTTGTCTGGCCCATACAGGTCTTTGTCCAGTTCGATCACCAAGGATTTAAAAAAGGAAGAGAACTTTCTCTTTTGTTTGGTAGCATCATATTTGGACAAGGCTGACTAGAGGAGAGACAGGAGAGCTCATGTTAGGAAAAAAAAAACAGAAAAAACTTCCCAAGATAAAGTCCAATAAAAAAGGAACCCACAAGGGCAGTAGGAAAAAACTCAAAAAAGTCTTTTAAATATCTCTCAGGAGATAGCAAAGTAGGCCTCTGTGGATATTAAACCAGTCACAATAGCAACAAAACCATGGAAAAGCATCCTGTAACACGTACAGGGTCACTGACTTACCCACTTCACTTCCTCAAGAGAAATGAGGTAAGTTAAGCTGAACTATTGCACACAACATAAAAGCAAGTTTGAATAGAGAAAAGTCTGACTCTACAAGGGAAATGAATCACAGGCAATAAGCAGCCAGAACAAAGACGGCTTTATTTGGACCAAATGACACCACCAGCAGATGGAATGGACCTGTATAGAGAAGGCTCTGACACTGAGCCCTGGTTCTCTTGCAAAGGTGCATTCAAATTGGCTTGCCTGCGGCAGTTTAAAATGAAAGGCTATAGAGTATGAGGGAATGAGAGGCAAGCTTTCCCAAAGAGCTGCTGAGGTGGGGCTGTCACCGGTCAGCTGATGTTTCTCATAAAGCAATAGGAATCTGTCAGAGAAATCTATCCCACTTAAACTGTGAAGTATCTCCAATCAAAGTTGGGAAGAGGGAGATGCTACACTGGGAACCAAGCATCTTGAGGGCTCAGAGAGGAAATCTTGGCCTTAAATGCCAAGAACAAACTCACTTGATTAAAAACAAAAACAAAAAACACAAACAAAAACAAAGTAATCTTCAAATACTGGTAAATTCAATGGCCAGGAGCATGAGGGGAAAACAACAAATCAGATCCCAGGACAATAATGATACCATTATATGAGAGCAAAAGTTGTAGGAGCCAGACACAAAGAACTACTGTCTTTCAGTACAGAGAACAGAGTGTCCCTCTCCCTGTTGCTTCCAACAGGAGCTGTGCTCACAGTCAAGGCCTCTAGCAGACCAGATGACACTGCTCGTTCCCAGCAGCTCCCACCCTAGACACCGACCTCCATGGACCTTGAACTCACATCCTCCAGGAGCCGTCCTTCTACCCGAAGCTCCCAGGAAGCCACTGTCCCTTCCCCATCCTCAGCATCTGATTTAGCCGGATTGAAAGTGTTAGAAATGAAAATTCGCAGCTTCCGTTTTTGCTGAGGAAGGCAGAAACAGGATTGATGGTGGGGCTTCAGTGGTCTGATATTGAAGATAAGGGTCTCCCCAAACCCCAAAATTACTCCTAACAGTCTGGCTTACTATCTACCCAGGCCCAAAGATGGGTGGAGATTCCATCTAGAAGAGGAATACAGGCCACTGACCTGAGTGCAAGTGCATACACTGGGATGCCAGGTGGACAAAGTCATGCAAGGTGCCAGGCTCCCAAGGTGGGAAAACAGTTATAACAAAAACATGGACAGGATATATTTCTGATGCAAGAGATATTAAGAGCCCCTCCCCTTGCCATGCTGTTCTTATGCTCTTAATGTAATTCTCTGTTTGCAGGCGGAAGGGAGAGATGCAATTTAAATGCCAGAGTAAGCTGTGTTGTGCCTTTGATTTCTCAACTAAGACTGCTGAAGGTTCCGGAGTCCTCTCCTTTGGCTCTCTGCCTAGCACTCTCCTGCATTACCTTGATGGGACGTTTCAAGGCCTCCTGGATATCTAGCCGTTTCCTCATGATGGTCTGGTCCAGTTTCCTTTCAAAAGCCAAGAGATCCATATAGGCCTGGGATTCTGGTACCAGTTCACGAATCTTAAGAACAAAAACGTAAGAATTAGGTTTTAGAGCTGACAATCTCTATTCTCAAACTCACTGCATCCTCAAGAAGACCTACAGCCTGGACTCACCCTCTGAGGTAGAATTTTGTCAGCCATCTTCTTTTTCTTTGCACTGTTCAGAATAAATACTGTTATTAGGATGAGATGAAACTAGTCAGAACATGAAAACAAGCTGTCAGCACCTCCATTTATAGAAAAGTGGAGGAGCTGCAAGGCTTCTCGCAAATCAAAGAGCTTCCCCCTTCACTAAAGGGAGGCGGTCTCACAAATGACTCCCGGAGCCCCAGACTGCTGACATAGCACCACTATTTCTTGGTTCAGGATACTCCCACCACCTTTGTTCTCACAGATCTCCTCCCTCCCTCCCTCTGCCCCAGGGTCATCTTACTTGTGGTTTCGATTTTGGACCGCCTGCTGCTGGACCTGCTGGATCTGCTGAGGCGCAGGTCTCTTGCGGGACTGGTCCATCCCTGACTGTGTCAGGCCAGGTCGGACTGAAGGGTTCCCCCCATAACCAGGGGGTCCCATGGAAGGTCCCTGAGGTGTCATTCGGCTGCCAGGCAGCATACCTGGTCGCTACAGAGGGGAAAGGACCCAGAAATGTCATGGTTTCCCCTACTAACACCAGCAAGAAAGAGAACGTGGGGGATGCCTGAGTTCTTTAAATGAAACCAGACTGGGGAGGTGGAGTAGAGGACAATGAGAGGAGAACCCTCTGCTTTCTTGAAATATAAGTAACTGAGAGTTTCTCCACTCCAATTGTGATTCCATGGGTGAACATGACCCAGAAGATAAGAGAGAGCCAGAATATACTCAAATGCTCTCCTATCTATTTTGGATCTAACATATTTACTCCCACATTTACTTTGCCAGCTATTACCTACTTAGAAACTGACCCCAATTTGCTAGTTACACCCTCTGTCTTTCTCTGGGCACTAGAGTTGCCAATCCCCTTTGGGCTCCAGCCCTTAAATGCCCACCCGTGGCCCCACGCCATCAACCCTGACCCTATACCCTGACTCGCCACGGAAACAATGCTCCTTTGGAGCAGGTGGGGATACTAAATGCCTCCCCCTCGGTTTCTCCGCACTATCCCCATCCCACACAGGGCCTGAATTCCTCCCAGGGGAGCCCCTCCTACTTCTCCCCCACCCGTGTTACTCCCGAGCCCCCACTGGGCCCCGCCCCCGGCCCGCCCGCTCCTCCTCCTGTCCTACTCACTGGATAGGCCGCTCCCGGCATCGGGGAGCGGTACAGCCCTTGACCTGGCGCTGGTCCCATTCGCACGGGGGGCCCCGGAGTCCCGCCCGGGCCCAAGGCGGCCGCCGCGCCCGCCCCTCCTGAGGCTCCGGGGGCGCCACTCGGAGCCACTGACTGAAAACCAGCCCGGGCCGCCATCTTCCCCGGAGCCGCTGCTGCAGCTGCACAAAGAACCGGAACCGGAACTCCCCCCGTCCCCCGCGCGCCCCCCAAGGGCCCTCCTGTCCGCCTGCCGGCCCGCCTGGCCCGGGAGGCTCAGGGCAGCGAGACTGCGGGCTAGAGCGGGAGGACTAGCGGAAAAGGCTGGGCTGACCACTCCCTCCAGCCCTCACGGTCCGGGAGGGACGACCATAGAGATGAACCCTGGGATAGAGAGGCACTGGGAGCGAGCGCCCCCAGGCCGACCGGAGGAAGACAAGGACCTGGAAAAGGAGGACCCCAGCCCCAGCCGCAACTTGCTGAGGCAGAGGATGGCGAGTAACTGCTTCATCTAGGCGCAGCGCCTTTAACCTTCCAAAGCGCTTTGATTTCTTTTCGTTTCACTCCCTATTGCTGTATCTCCGGGGAGCTTAGGATGAGAGCGCAGTTTATTCCATTCTACAATGGAGCTCAGAAGGTAAATGACTTGGCCTAGGTCATCCCTCAAGTTAGTAGCAAAGCGAAGCCTAGAATCCACATCTCCTGGCTTCTAAATAAAATAACCACCTTATTCTAGAACTTCAACCCAACTTGTCCCTATCCTTTAACCTCACCTGCCTCCAGATTTTCAGTTCCAGTTTATATTGACTTTTGACTGTGCCCTCCTCTCCAAAGAATCCTTGTGGTGGAACTTCTCCTGGGGTCTTTGTTGTCTTTGGCCCTTCCCTCTTTCCCTGCCCAGTAGTTCAAACCATTCCCAGAGTGATGGTCAGCCTGTCCCATCCCAGGAGGAGCAGGACCTCCCTACTCAGACCCTGTTCTTACTATTCCCCCTGGTTCTTTGGTCCCAAGCTAAATTCAGCATTAGGTAATTGGTGGAAAGACCTAAATTACTTTCCAAATGAGTGAAGAACAACACTGAAAAGGAGTTGGTTGGAACCCAGTTTATTAGACCAGAGGCATGCATCACCCAGAGCCCCACCTGCTGTTCCCCCATCCAGTGCACCCTTTTGGCCTTGCTGTTGTTTCCCTCTGGGGAGGTCTGCTCTCTAAGGAACTCCTAGGAATCAAGACTTGCCAAAGATCCTACAGCTTCACTCACCAGCTCCAGGCCAAGCACAGGTGACCTGCCCATAGGTCCTGTTCCAGGGTTGGAGACCAAGAAATGGCTGGGCAGAGAAGGCCTGGGAAGCGTTTAGGACTCTGGCCTGGGCGGGGATGTCTGTGGAAGGGAGAGGGGGCAGGCCCTCTCCCTCACTTGCCTCTCATTAAGGTAGGGAGGGACAGAACAGCAGAGATTTCAACACCTCCTCTAGGCCTGTCTCTTTCCTCCTACACCACACCCTACCTCACCAGAAAATGTGAGTGGTAGGCTTGAGTATCACGTGAGAAAAGGGAGCTGGACACCCAGAAGATGGGAAAGGCCATAACTGAGGACCTCAGCTTCTTCCTATCAGCAGCCCGCTGCCCAGCTGCCCCAACTGCGGGAGTCATTGACCGCTAGCTTCCTTCTGTCTCTGACACTCCAGCTGCCAGCTTGGAAGAGGGATCCTCCTTGGCTTAATGTCCAGAGTAGATCTCCATCTCCTGGATGGGGGCTATTCTGTAGCAACCCTCCCCCACACCCCCAGGGGCTGGAGCTAGCCAGGCAAAGGGTACTGGGGAGGGTGGAGCAGAGGAAGGGAATGTTAAGGCTACAGGAAAGGCAGAGGGTACCCGGACTGGGAGGAGAGGATGAGGCCAGAAAGAGGCAGAGCTTGTGATTCACAGCTTCCTTTATGTCGCCACCGAGACAGTGCGAAGGTTACAATGCGTGTGTCGTCTCCTTGTGCTTCTCAGAGGGATGTGTGTACACAGTACAGACACCAGGGGAGAGAGTCCAACTCTTTATACAGGCGAAGGCATTCAGAGACCAGGGAGGGGGCAGAGACACAGAAGGGGGGTCTTGGGGTAGGGAGATGGTTCTCAGAGACAAGAGTGGATGGGGAGAGACAGACAGGGTTGGGGAAAAGTATATACAGAGATATAGCAATATAGAGTCTGTATCATATAGAAATAGAAAATGCAGATGAGGTTGTTGAGAGAAGCAAATGGAGTTGGGGAAAAGGACTTGGGAGAGTTCCATAAGAAAATTTATGGATGTGGCCCTCTGCAGGGGCCCGTGGGAGAGGGACTAGTGAGGTCAGGCACCATTGCCCCTCTCCCTGAGCTGGAAACCAACCAGCAGGGTCTTTCATGGGATGGAAGAGGAGGGCTGCCTCTTGGGATTTCTCTCCAGCAGCTACAGCTCTGGTGTGGGGGTGAACTTGTAAGTAACAGGGTGTGGCCTACAGCACCAGGGCCACATCTTGCCCCCATCTCCACTTCTTCAGGAGGTCTCCCCACCCAGCCCCCTGGGGACTCCACATAGTGTGAAGGAATGGGACTGGGGTCTTAGTTTTTCTGCCTGAAGACAGGGTTGGGGTGGGGGGTGCTAAGAGGGTCTCTTAAGGCTGGGGAAGCCCCCTCCCAGTCCTCCCCCCCAGGGTACATTCTCGGGTTTGGGGCCAAATTCCAGACCCCAGGGATCCCCTCCACCCCCCCACTGGAAGGAGGCTTTGGTGACTGGTGGCAGCAGAATGGAGGTGGATACTCAGATGACAGACAGAATTCAGGCTGGGAGCTGGGGGAGGCAGCATGGGGCAGAGAAGGGCAGCCTGAGGTTCCTTGCCCCCTTCTCTCTTTTTAGTTTCAATTTTAGAATAGTTTACTTTTGTTTAAAAACAAAAAAGGGTGGGGGGGACGGGTAAAGGCAGGAAGAGTACTCTGTGGTCAAGACTCCTTCCTCACCACAGAGGAGAGGAAAGGATTGCCCAGGAGTGGGGGTCTGCCCTAGGAGGGGAGGTGTGGGGGAGTCCCCAGGGCAGATTGTGGGGGCAGCGAGGGGGGGCCCCCCTTGCTCTCCTAGCCTTCCCCATCGAGGCCTTTGGTACAGTGGCCTGCGGGGTTTCAGCAGGTAAAGTCCTCGAACGTGCCTCGGGCCGGATGGTGAGGTAGGATGTTGGCAGCGTACGTCATCCCGGCAGGATGGCCCCGGAGGCTCTCGCACGGGTTCTAGAAGAAAGGCACACACAGGACAGAGACTGGTTATCGGAAGGGCCAAGGGTGGCACTGGGGCGTGGGGAGGTGGGGGCGGAGAAAAGATGGTGCCAAGGCGCGGGGAGGGGTCCTGGGCGGGGAGGGAAGGGCCGGGGCCGCAGGTCGCCCCTCGCTGGCTTCCTCACATGTCTTTTGACGTCGTCCAGGCTGAGGGCCACACCTTTGTCCGCGCTGCTCCTTTTGGCTTCCTTCTGGCACTTCCCTCGTCGGCACAACTTGTGCTTAAGGACCTGCGGCAGGCGGCGGGGTGGAACCCCTTCCGTGGCTCCGCCCCTCGGCGTCCGGCCCCGCCCCCTCGCTTACCTCGTAGGCGTAGTCAAAGAGCTCGAGCACCGTGAGGATGCTGGCCCCGATGAACAGCCCCATCTGGCCCCCGATGTCACCTGCGGGAGGGATGCGCGCGGGTCAGTGAGGTCGGGTCACCGTACGGCGGCAGGGCCCACTGTGACAGAGGCGGACAAATTCCTTTCTCAAAGGGATTGACCACCTACGTACAGAAGGAGTGCAGAGCCAGGTTCGGGTGGGATTTTTGCTTTTCTGCATGGTTCTACTTTTCTAAAATGCATAGGTATTATTTCAAAACACCCAGCATTCTTAGTGTCTCAATTTTCAGGGACATGTGCAACAGTCCCCATCTCCACCCCCTGTCCCACCCTCCATGCCCATGGGCCTCTCTCTTTCCTTTGCCCTAAGAGAAGGCTCAGCTCCCTCCCCCTGCCACCTACCAAGAGAACAGGGTTTGGGCAAGGGTTTCTGGGATGGATAGAGGTGAGCATCCTGCTTTGGGTGGCAGGGAGCCGGGCCATGCTCATGGCTGGGGAAGGGACAGGTGCCATCGGCAGCTCACCCAGGAGTCCTGCAATCTCATAGGCCTTCTTCTGCTCAATGGTCTCATAGTTGAGGACTTCAAAGAAAATGTCCAGTACCAGGATGTTCTCCCTGCAGTGACGTTGGGGAAGGAAACACAGGTTCAAGTCATAGCTTTGCCCCTTACTCGCTGGGTGACCTTAGCAAGTTAGCCTCTCTGACTCTCAGTCTCCATATCCATAAAATGAGATGCTAATGGAGATATGTACCTCTTGTGAGGATTAAATGAGATGGTGAATAGGAAAAGACACTGCACACTTGGTAGTGTGGGATGATCACAGTGACAGCAACAAGGATGAAGATAGAAGATAAAGCAAGGGGGGTGGGGAGAAACGGGTGCTTCCCCTGCTTACTATGGCTTGGTCTTCCCTCCATGCCCACCCGAGACTCGTTGGTTGCTTCTTGGACCCTCCCTGTGTTATCTCAACTCCCTCCTGCCTGCCTGCATCCCAGCAAGCCCCCCACCTCGTACCCTTCACAGTCGCCAGCCTGAGAGCCCTGCCTTACACAGCAGAGTCCTTACCCTATGTACTGCTCAGACTTGTTGAACTTCTTGGCCAGGTACTTGGCTGAGGCTTTGCTAGGGATCTTCACCATGGACAGCTCCTTGCCATACCGGGTGAGGTTGCAGGGCATTTCACACACACAGTATTCTTGATCTTTCTCCACCAGGAAGTCTATGCGGAGGCCAGATGGAAGGCACCAGTTTCACACACGCCCAAAGGAATCCCGGGCTCCCTTCTCTTTTCCCTCTCTGTCCTTCACCTGTGCTCCCCCCCCACCCCCGGTCTCCTGTGGTGCTGATCTTCTCCCAGCCTCCCCATGGATATTTCTTAATCCTTTCTCTCACTCCCTCAGGGCCCCCAGGCTCCATTGCTCCACCAGGGCTGAGGTGCTGATGAGAGAGGATGAGGGCCTCTCCCAGGTGACACCCATTAATTTTTCCTAAGGGCCTTCTGGAGATGCTGTTGCCAGCCTTGCTAAAGTCAGAGACACAGGAGGGTGACACCTGGTCTAGGAGTTATTTGAAACCTTTGGAAGTCTGGCAGCACCTCCTTCCCTCCCCCAGACTGGCCCAGGTCAGGGGTGCTCACCCAGTGCAGGATCTGCACACTCCTTGTACTGTTCTGGGGTGCAGTATGGGGCATCCCCTACAGTGGAGAAAAGAGCGGTGCACAGTGAAGATTAAAGGGATCTTTTGATGGTGATGGAACCAAAGGCCTAGAAGGTGGAAGCTGGGAGAGAATGGGTGGGGAGGACGAACCAGCCAGTTTGCCCTGGAGTTGATGCCCACACACATGGTCTGTCCCTCCTGGACACTTCCTACCCCACCCCCGTGGGCTCAACCTCTCCCTGGCACAGGTAGGAGTCACACGGGTATGGAATGGGCATGGAAGGAGGGTGGGGAGAAGCCAGCTGTCCTTGCTTCCATGGTGGCAGGAGATTGATATGGATAAGGAGCTAGTGAGGGGCAGGGCAGGCTGAGGGACCCCAGAATTGTGCTCGGAGGGGGCTTCGTGGCCTGACCTGGCATGTGCACCATGCGGCAGTTGCAGTTCTCTACCAGGTAGCGTGTCTCACAGTCGATGCGGCAGGCGGTGATGCTGTAGGAGTCGAAGAAATCCGAGTCCATGGTAACAGCTTTGCAGGTGCCCCAGGGCGGGGGCAGGTAGATGAGCTGCTGGGAGAGGGGGGGGAGCTGGGGGAGCTGGGAGGATGTGGAGACTTCTCCCCACATCATCTTGATGGGCTTCTCTGACAAGACTTAGAACACAGGAGTCCCGCCCCCTCTCCCTCCACAGGCTCTGCAGGCCTCTGAGTTCCCCAAGACTTCCCATTCATTGGATCATTCCTGCTTGACCAGCCAGGCCCTAGCTCACCTGTCCCGCCCGTTACTCATCACCCAGCACTCCATCTTGACCTCTCAACACCCTACCCCAGGACCAGTCTCCCAAGGCCCTCTCACCCGCTGCTCCTGGCAGGACACAAAGGTCTGGAACCCCGGGGCCACGCCAAAACCCAACTGGTCGATGAAGGGAGGTTCATCCTGGCTGTGGATCTGCACTTTGATGCCTGCCTCGAAGGACGTCTCATCTGTAAGAACAAGGGGTGTGTGTGTCGGGAGGGCTTCTGCCTCCCAGGTCCCCCTCAGAGCTAGGGTCCTCCTGTGTTTCTTGGGAATAAGCACAGCATATGCCTGGGCTGGGAGGTCTATGGGGTCCTAGGCAACCCCCAGCCTCCTTTGGGTTTACCAGCTCCCTGCTGCTGCCATCACCCCTGCATCCTACACAGATCTTTCCTTATCTGGCTTCTGTTAGGCATCTAAGTATTTCAAATTATTTCTAGAAGATTGTCACTATCTCAGACTCTCTCCATTTCTCTCCCTCCCTTTTCCCCTATTTCTCTCTGCCCCAAGGCCCCCGAGACCAGAGAGACAGCAGGCAGCCCAAGAAAAGAGGGAGTTATTTATAGAGTGAGTGGCGGCCACTGATGGAAAGAGATGGCTGGTTACCTTGGAGAGTAACGGAGCCAGGAAGGAGGAGCCAAAGAGATCTGAGTGTGGAAGACAGGTAGGGTTGGAGACGAGGTGGTGAGATGCTGGGAGGATGGGAGAAGGGTCCGAACTCTGCCTTAGGCCCCACGGCAGAGCCCAGGGTCCCCTGGTCAAGGCTGGAGTTGGAAGCCCTGGAGGAGGGATCCCCAGGGCCAGGCGGCCCCTGAGGAGAGTGACGTACCAGTCTCCCCCCATACAGGCAGGTACTCGTCCTGCTGGATGTCCAGCATGATCTCCAGCCCGTTGCCCGTCCCACCCTTCATGGTCTTCAGCCGCGGCCGCCCATCTCGGCCCGAGTTGAATGTGTAGCACTTTCCATACCGTGTGAAGACCTGGTGGGGGCAGAGTGGAGAGCCTGAGAATCCAGCCAGCATGCCCGACCCACCAAGGGGCATGGTTGGCCCAGATCCCCCAGCTACTGAAATCTTGATACCCTTCAGGAGTGACATCTCCTGTGCAGCCCATTCTCCATTTGTCTCCCTCTCCTTCTCCACCTTCCTTTGCCCTGCTGTGTGCCCTGGAAAGCTGGTTCTTGTGGGTGCGTGACCTGAACTCCTTTGCTACCTGAACAGGCTTCTGGTTGAACTTGGCCAATGAGAGGCATCAGTAGGGGATCAGAGGGCAGGGGCAGAGAGAGAGAGAGAGATGTTCATCTTTCCCCACTCCCTGCCCCCTGTCATCCTGGCAGTGGCTTCCACCCCACGTGACTACAGATCCTGCCAGCAGGCCCCTCTCCATAGCACCATTTCCTTCCTGTGCTCATTCAGCCTACAGGTGATAACATTTCCCACTATTGCTAGTGCCTCAGCCTCCCTTGTTGATTCCCTGCATCCCGCCCACAGCTCTGTAAACCTCCCTTTGTTAAAGTCTTCTCAGTTGAACTGACTGAGTAGCAATCTTTTTCCCACCAGGACCCTGACAATATGCCCCCTTCACCAGGATCTTATCACTGCCAGACCCCTGGTCCCTCCATGGACCCCTCCTCGCTGGCACAAGTTCCTGGAGCCTTCTGAGACATCTCTCCTCTTCTGGATTTCACCCTAGCCATCTGAAATCCTGTTCTCACCAAGACCCTCTCCCAAACAAAGCTGAGTTTTTTGGTTTCCTCCAGCCATCAGGTCATCATTGTCCCATGGTCACTAGGGCCTGAAAGTAGCCTCGGTTGCCATACCAAAGACCATGCCTGCCCCCCAAGCACCAGTTCCTCTTCTCCCAGCATTTGGGACTGAGCACCCAGGATGTGGCATGCTTAATAATGCTTTTGCAGAACTATGGGGGCCTCAGAAGTTATCTTGGCAATCTCCCCAACCTTTTCCCCACTCCACGCCCCCACACAGTTTTTTATCACTGCTCTGATTACACAACCAGTTCTTCATGGCCCTTTACCCATAACTTCCCTGAATGTCCCCAAGTTTCCCACAAATGGAGTGCTCAATGGTGACAAAGTCCAAAAACAAGTCATAGTGTGAGTATAACTAAGGCCAAAGAAAGGGAAAGACAAAGTTTCAGGACAGAGGTGTAGTGGGGGTGGGAGGGGGGAGAAGGAAACAGTCTCTGCTTCCTTCCCCCTTCCTAGAACAGCCTCTCCCAACCCCCTCCAGAAAGATCTTGGGTCTCCCCCATTTTGTGGGGGAGACCAAAGATGAGGCAGAGAGAAATGACTAAGAAGACTTCTGATTCCCTAGCTCCATGCCAGGCTGGACATACACTCATGCCTTCCAGTCCATTGGACCATGTGAGGGATTCGTGGTGGTTCTAGCCTTGCCCTAACTCAGAGGGCTGTGCTGCTGCACAGTGGGTTGCTGCTGCCACCTGCTGGTTCTGGGTGGCAAGTGTCCGCTCTCTACCTTTAGGTCCAGAGGAAGTCAGCTTGACCCGTTCCTGCACCACTGTTCCTACATCTGCTGGCCTGCCTGAGGCCCAGTGGCCAAAATCCCCCAGATCCATGCTGTCTTCAGTCAGTCCACCATGCACTGAAATGATGACACCCACCTTCTCCTACACTAGGGAGGAGGAGGGGATTGAGGGTGGGTGTCTGGGGAGAGAAGGGGCAGGAGGAGTCAGGCCAGACTGAGCCAGAAGCCAGACTGGTGGGAGGATGGGGTGCAAGTCTACCCTCAGCACAGGGGGCCCTAGACACCTGGCTGGGAGGGCCAAGCTGAGGTAGACTCTCCTGGTATGGGCTTCTCTGGGAAGAGGGTCCCTGACCCCTGGGTCAGAGTTGGTGGGGATGGAAAGGATTTAGAGGAGGCCTGTTGTTCACCTTGTGGACATGCAGAGCCTGAGGGAGAAGGGTGGTCTGTGGCACAGAGAACAGGAAGAACAAGTAAGGATGCAATGAAGTCCCTGCTGTGGGAGCTGCTGACATGCTGACGAGGGGCATGGTGGGCTGGAGGTGGGGACTGTTCCAGCCCCTCCAACCCCTGATCCTGCACCTGCAGTCACCAGGTGGCCCCTCCCCAGCTCCAGCCCAGGAGTGATAGTTCAAAATAATTCACAATTAGTCAGGCACAGGCACCCACCAGCAGATCGAAGGTTGACCTCAGAGATGGAGCAAGCCTTGAGACCCTACCAGATTGGGAGATCTGGAGATGTGGGGAAGTATGGGGAAGGATATTTAAAGAGATACCAGGGCCTTAGGACAGCAGCTCATTGCCACACAGTACAGATGTATTTCAAGATTCCAACAGGGAGAACCGTACTGGTGAGGGCACCCGGGAATGTTAACCCAGCTCTGGACCCTGGGGCTCCCAGGCAAACTCTGGCTCAGGCCTCTCCAAGACATGTCACAGAGGGTGGGTGGGCCAGGTGAGGTGTGGAGGGGTAGGCAGCATGGTCACCAGCCCCAGCCCCAGGAGGTGACGAACAGGGCGAGCCAAGAGGGGTACACCTTCAGGGTGCCATACCAGGCATGGGCCCCCACTCACCACCGAGAAGTTGTGAGGGCCGCACGGCCCCCCGCGGTAGGAGCAATACAGCAGCATATCCTCCAGCCGGTGGCAGGAGCGATTGTAGAAGCGGTGCAGGTTAAAGGGCTCCCCAGAGAAGGCCTCGGGCCCCGGCGGGGCCAGGGGCACCCCGGGGTCATCACTTTCATCCAGCCCCAGCATGGGGGCCAGGTAGAGCAAGTCAGGGTAGCTGAGCTGGGACAGCCGCACGGCATTGGTGTTGCACAGGGTTACGGCCGGGAAGGCCAGCTCCGTGGTGGCCACCTCGTCTAGCAGAGTCACGTGCGGGTAGCTGAGGTAATAAGCAACGCGGTCGCCCACCTGGCACAGGAAGGCGCCCAGTGCCAGGACAAAGGCCACTGCCCACAAGGCTTGTCTCGGCCCTGGGCCCCCCTCCACGAAGACGCGGCTGGCACCGTGGAGGGTGCAGCTGTTGGCAAAGGCCACCAAGTCCATGGGCAAACCCCCCTCATCAGCCTCCTCCTCCGCTGCCTCCTTTGCCTTCTCTTCTTCCTCTTCGGATTCCGAGATATTCCACTGCTGCTGGTGGGGACCCCAAACATCTGCCAAGGGTCCTGGGGCCTCCTCTCCAGAGGAGAACGAGACAGAGCAAAAGATCTGGATGGGCATCTTCTCCAGGGGCTTCCTGGCACCAGGCTATTGGCAGGAGAATGGGGAATGTGCCGGTAGGAAAGGAGATGTGACCCCAGACAGGGTCTGGCCGGACCGGCCACCCAACCCTCCTGCCAGGTCTGCGCTGCCCGGCTGGCCGTCTCCTCGCCCGAGCCTCTGTGGATGTGTGGCTGAGGTGCGGCGGGGCACGGAGGACCAGCCTGTCCTGCCAGGGCGGGCAGGCGTCTGGCTGATGAATAATTGATGTCAGTGGGAAAGGCTGATGGAGAGGAGGGGGCCCTCCCTGAAGCAAGGTGGGGCCCAGCGCAGTTCCCAGCTCCCATTACCAGGGTGGCCTCAAGCCAGCAACAGCCCCCTCTACCCCTAGCCCCCAATTGACATGCTCCCTTTCGTCCTCGGTTGATTCCTATGAATGGTCTTCAATTTCCCCACCCCAATCCTGGGTCTCCTCTCTTATTCTCTCCTGGCCCAGTCATTCCTCCAGAATACCCAAGCCCCCAACACTCTCTGGGCAGTCTCTCAGTCCCCTAATTCCTCTCTAATCCCTTTGACCCGTAATTCATCCCCAATTATTTCATTGACCCCTAATTCCCCCAATAAGCTCTTAGACCTCAGTTCCCCTCTAATTATTCCTTTGACCCCCAGATCCCTTCCAAGTACTTTCCTGATCCTGGTTTACTTCTAGTTACTCCCCTGAACCCCAATTCCCCTGCAAACACTCCCTTGAGCCCCAATTTCTCTCCAACCGTCCCTGACCTCCATTTCTCCTCCCCTCACCCCCACTCTATTAAAGGTCAGCACCCTCCCCCAGGCTGAGCTGCACTTAGATCACTTCCCCCAGGTGTGGCCACCCCCACTCCCTCCTGTGGTTTGTGGGGTGGCCCAGGTTCCATTAGCAGAGATCTCTCACTGACCACAGACTCATTTATGGCCAGTTCCTGGCACTGGGCGGAGGGACCCTGTCTCGTCTCTTGCAGCTGAAAAGCTTCCTGGCAGCTCACCAATGCCCTTTCCAGCTCACCGACCCCCCAACAGTCCCAGAGAGGAGTTCGAGGAATTCTCTCCTGGTGGGTGGAGGAAAGTGAGGTCAGAGCAGAGACAGGGGTGCCTGGGTCAGGTTGGGGGGTTCTAGAAATCAGCCTGGGATGCCCTCCAAACCCAACGCCTTGCAGATCCCCCAGCCCCTTAGTCTCTGGGGCTCCTTCTGCCTTCAATTTGCTGCTCTCTGCCCCCAGGCCCCTCACCCCTCTGTGTGCTCTGATTACTGGGGCCACTGAGTAAGGAACTTGAGCCACCAGCCAAGTCTCCAGGGCCAAGAAGGTGACCTGAGGGGAGAAGAGAGAGGGAGGGAGTGAGGGAGGGAGGGAAGGGGGATTAACCCTTTCTCTGCAGGGCCAGAGAAGGAGCAGTGGTAGTGGTGGGGGCTGGAGGAGTAGGGTGGGGTGGGGTTTAGACAAGTCCCTGGGACTCCTCCATTCCTTAACCATCCCACAGACCCAGCCACACTTCCTTCTTTCTCCTCATTCCCCCACCATTCCCACATATCTTCACTTCTCCATTTGCATGCAGAGACTCTAGAGTGTGCTGGGGATGGGAGGCAGCATGCCAGCTTCTAGCAGAACTGACTGATGTGGGACCTTTGACCTCAGCTTTGCTGCCAGGGACACTGAGGCCCCGGAGGAAGAGGAGTCTTTGAGATCTGGCCTCTCTCCATCCTTACACTACTGCCCTCAGACTGGCCTCATCATTTCTTGCCTAAACAGCCTCTCAGTTGGTATCCCTATCTCCCTGCCTCCCTGCAGTCCCCCTAATTCAGTCCATGTTATGTAATTCTGACCTTTCTCCTGCTTAAAGACCTTTTCTCACTCCCCAGTGCCTTTGGGTAAACTTAAAACCCACCAGGAGAAAGTACAAGGCATTAGCAAGCTGGAAGCAATTTACCCTCCAGCCTCATCCCCTCCCACAAGCCCCCCATCCCTCATCCTGAATCCAGCCCTAGGACTTGTCCCCACTCCCCAGACACACCAGGTTCATCCATAGTTCTATGCCTTCTCTGGCCTCCATCAAGAAAACTCCCACTCATCTTTCAAAACCCTATTCATACATTACCTCCTCCAAGAAGCTCTCCCAGACCCAGCAGGGCATAGTTAGTGCCCATTCAGGGAATACTGATGGGTCCAGTTCTGCTCAAGGCCCTTCAGGCCTGAGCAGTGGCCAGGAGCTCCTTGAGGGCAGGGACTGTGAGAATGAAAGAACAGGACCCAAAGACCACCAGAAAAACAAGAGCAGAGAAAGACCAGGAATTGCTAATGCTGCAGTGGTTGGAGGCGACATAAGTCAGAGTCAGGGAACACCATGGCAACCAGAGATGGGTCACTGCAGAGATGAAAAGACAAAGACCCCCTTGCCGCCTTCTGTTGTCCTCGGGCTTCTCCAGTATGAATTCAAGTGTTGCTTTTCTGTTTCCTGTCCCATGTGTATTTTCTTCCTCCCTACTAGCTCTCGGAAGGCAGGGTCCTCCTCCTTTGCATCCCCTCACAATTTGAGAGGGTGGTCCAGACTTGGGTTAGGGGTGGGGTGTGCCGAGGCTGAGGTTTGGGCCAGGGAGACCGTGGCTGCCCATTTGGGCCATGCCCACTAGAGGGCATTATCCCCCTCCTTCAGGCCTGTCCTGGAAGGGGAAGTAGATTGGGCTTCCAGAGGGAAGGGGGCAGGGGGAGTTCCAGCTTGGGGGCCCCACCAGAGAGAAGGGGAAGTAAGTACACATACAGCAGTTTCAAAGGACAGTGAATTTGGAATGGATGGACACGTCTTACCCCCGTCCAACACAAAGACCTACCTTGCACATCTACACATCACACATCACTAAACCCAGACACCTAGCCCTCTTGCAGGGCAACAAGGTACACACACACTCTGTGGTAGTTTGGAGCTAGGTACACCACACAACATGTTCTTAAATTTAATCCATTCCTGCGAGTGTGAACCCATTGTAAGTAGGAACTTTGGATGAGGTTAAGGTGTGGCCCAATTCAATCAGGATGGGTCTTAATCCTATTTCTGAAATTCAGACAGAGAAAAAGCCACAGGAAGCAAGAAGCTGAAGATCAACAGAACCCAGAAGAGAAGGGAGAAGCCAGAAGAGGCCGCCATGTGCATCGCCATGAGACAGAGAAGCTGACAACCAAGGACCAAGGATCGCTGTAGCCAGCCCCAGGATGCCAGTCTTCAGGAAGAAAGCATCACCCCGATGACACCTGATTTGGACTTTTCCTAGCCTCAAAACCATGAGGTAATAAATTCCCATTGTTTAAGCCAACCCATTGCATGGTATTTGTCTGAGGAGCCCAGGAAACTAAAACACACCCCTCCACACATTGACAGTATCCTTGCTCCTCTAACATGCTCTCCCACCTTCATCTCGGTCCCAGTAGACAAACCCAAGTGTTTCACAGTAATGGGGAGGTGAGGAAAGTGTCAAGCAGCACATATAGACTGCCCTCCTTCCCAAGCATACACAGAGAATCCCAGGAGTGGTGCCCAGCAGACACACACAGAGAACTCCACTCAGTTCTGAGCTCTCCAGCTATTCGACCCTTCCCCATGTCACTCCCCACCCAGTACCTCTTGTCAACTTTGTGTGATGACTGAGTGGTTTCTCATTCCTCCACATCTTTCTGAACTTGAGTTTTGGAGTGTTTTATGGCTTTCAGTTGAGATCTCATGGAGTTCCTGCACAATCCAGTGAAATAAGCAGCTATGAGTAACTTCACCACCATGTTATGTGCGAGGAAACTGAGGCAGTTACTGGTTCAAGTCACATAGAGAGCAAGTAGTGGGATTAAGGCTAGAATTAGGTCATCCATCTCCAAATCCCTTCCTTCTTCATTCTTTCACATACTCATAGAATATTTACTGACTACCTATGTGCTAAGGACACAATGGAGAATAAAATAATGGATGAGGCCTTGCCCTCATGGAACTTATTGTCCAATAGGGGAGACAGATGTCAATTTAAAAATCACAAAAATAAATATTTATGTACAAACTATGATAAGTGCTTTGAAAGAAATCACATGGTTCTATGCAGGTGAATGATGGGGGAGCTGGCCCAGACTGGGGAATTAGGGAAGGTTTCTCTGAGGAAGTGATGTTTGAATTGTATTCTAAAGAGTAAGGAGCAGTAAAGAGTAAGGTCTTTTGGGAGTGGTGTGTATCATGGAGAGAGAACAGAGTCTGTACAAAGACTCTTAAGAGCAAGAACCGAGAGGAGGATGGTATGGCCAGAGAGGTGGGTGAGAGCAGGCTGGAGAGGCAGGCAGGACCCAGACCACTCAGGGCCTCGGAGATCACAGTAAGGATTCTCATCCAAGAGCAATGGGAGACAACCTATGGAAGGATTTCAAGAAATCAGATCTGTGTTTTGAAAAGACCGCCATGGCTGCAGAGGAAAGGATGAATTGGAGGAGCCAGAGGGGCTAGGAGACCTATTAGGAAACCATTGCGGTGGTCCAGGTGAAACATGGGATGGCTTGGAACAGGATGGCAGAGTGGAAAAGAGAAGTGAGTACCTTGGAGAGAGAATTAAGAGGCAAAACTGGCAAAACCTGTCAAGGCTTGACAGATCCTGTCTAGGGTGGTGAGGGAGATGGTGTGTAGCAGATGGTTCTGGTTCGCATAACTGGGTGGAGAGTGGGGTGGCCCACTAGATCAGGCACACAGATAAAGGACTAGTTTGGGAGATAAGAGGATGAGTTTGGCTTTGCATATGCTGGTTTTAAGGAGCCTTAGAGACATGCAAGTGGAGATGTTAAATGGGAAATTGGCCACCGGGGCTGATGCTAAGAGAGAGCGAGGCTGAGACATAAATTTGGCAGTTATTGGAGTATAAACAGTAACTGAAGTCATGAGTGAAGATGAGACTGCCCAAGAATAGAATATAAAGTTTAAAAAATAGAAAAAAAGGCTTGGTTTGGCAGTATCCACTAAAGCTAAACAGAAACCTACCCTATGACTAAGTCAGAGCTCCTTGTTATATACCCAAGACAAATGAGTGCATATGTCAACCAAAAGACATATACAAGAATGTTCATAGTAGTTTTATTTATAATAGCCAAAAACTAGTAACAACCCAAATGGCTAGCAACGGTAGAACAGTATATTCATATAATGGGATACTACACAGCTTTGAAAAAGAACCAACTACTGCTACACGCAACATGACTGAATCTCACAGACATAATCATAAGCCAAAGGAGATAGAAAATAGTATATACTGTATACTGTATTGAGTACACATATGCTCTATGAAGTTCAAGAACAGGCAAAGCTTATCTATAACTGACAGAGGTCAGAAAAGAGGTTAGCTCTTGTAGGGGTCGTGTTGACTAGGAAAGGAGCTGAAGAAACCTTCTCGGGGGACAGAAAATGTTCTATATTTTTATCCCAATGTAAAATATACCAGTGTAAAATGTAAACTACTACATTGTAAGATATTCCAATGTAAAAATTCATCAAGCTTTACCCTTGAATCATACTCCTAGGATTTAAAGGAAGATGAGAGCTTGGGACTGAGTCTTGAGTAGTGCCAACATTTAATGGCCAAGTGGAAGAGAATGAACTGGCAAAGGGACAGAGAAGGAGTGGCTAGAAGTAGGGGGAAAACCAGGAGAGTGTCATTATCAGGAAAGACGTAGTTGTTTGAATGTTATTGAGAGATAAAGGATTTAAAAAAAAATATTCACTGGATTTGGCAACCTGGAGGTCACAGAGGCCTTAGTTAGATCTATTTTGGCAGAGCCACGGGATGGGAGAAGGCAGCCTAGAGTGGACTGGGGAGTGAGTGAAAGATGAGAAAATGGAGACAGTGGAAAATATAACATCACTTTTAAGAACTTTGCTTGTAAAGGGAAATCAAGAGATAGTGTGGGAGCTATAGGGTGCTATGGAGTTGAGAGAGGTTTGGTTTTGGGTTTCTATCTTAGCCTAAAGCCTCATACATAGTAAATGCCCAATAAAGGCCAGCTGTCTTTATAGCCACATATTTTAAGATGGGAGAATCTTAGGCATGTTGCAGTGTTGACGGGAAGGTTCTACTTGAGAGGGAGAGCCTCACTGCAGAGAAGGAAGAGGCATACTCATTAGGGTAAAGTTCCTAAAAAGGCAGAAGCAGATGGGATGGAAAGAATACATTGAGATTTTGGCCTAGATACAGCAGCTGCTCCCCCTGTTGTTTGGTCCAGAGAAGGGGGGTCTCTTGTATGAGGCTTCTATTTTCTCAGTGAAGGGAGAGGCGAGGTCATCTGCTGGGAGTGGGAGAAGAGCTGGGAAGGGTGGCTGATTGAGAAGAACAGAGAAATTTGCAGTAGTCATTGGAGAGAACAAGCTAACCAGAAAAACACAGTGGGGTTGCCAGGCAGCACTGAGGGCCCATTTAAGGATCTTCATCATGGACACAGTGCAATACCAAGCTGCCCTGTTGTGTGACTTCCTATGGAAGCACCTGCCTGCACTGGGGTCACCCAGGGGAAAGACAGAATGGGTTCATCTAAAGCTGGGACTTGGCCAGATGGTGCCAAGAAAAGGCAAAGGCATCAGAAGACTTGGCTACTCAGCCTTGGGGGAAGGGGACTCCTAGGGTCTTCACCTCTGCACTTTCTTTTCTGTTCCTTTCTAGCCTCACCACACTGCTTCCCCATAGAGCATGGGGAGCCGGGGAGCTTGCAGCACCCTCCCCTTCCATACACACTCTTGCTCCCACAGTAACACACAAAGGACCTGGACTTAGAAGATCTGAAGTCAGGGTTGCACTCTGACATTTATTGGCTGTGTGACCTCAGGCAAGTCACATAACTTCTCTGAGCCTCAGTTGTCTATCTTTCAAATGACACTATTAACATCTTCCTACCTCCCAGAATTATGAGGATCACATGAGTTAAAGTATGAGGGAGAATGTATAAATTGCAAAACACGACCGAAGGAGATGATTACTTTTGCTGGTATGTGAGCCACATGCAACCAGAGGTTTGTTTGTACCCAAGCCCTCGCCCGCAGCTGCACATACAGAGCTGTGTGTGTCCCCATGCGCGTCCACACACTTCCTCTTCACACCCTAGTCTCTATCCACATTCTCCCTCAGACACACACACAGAGGTGCACACGTGTGCTTGCACACTTGGGGCACACATGCAGTGAGTGTGTCAAGAGGAAGTCTGGGTCGGAGGCTGCCCATGGTCAGAGTTCCTGCAGGAGTCTTTCCCAGTTCTCAGCCTGGCATGCTACCGTGACACGCCAATCAGACACACACACACTGAGCTCCACAGCCCAACCTCCCAGGCCCCCAAGTGGTGCTGAGGAGAGAATGAGAATGGCTTTTCTTTCCAAGAACCCATGGGGTCTCAGAAAGCTCACAACCTGCCATTCTTCCTTGGGCATGAGTGGCCTTGGAGAGCCAGGTGTGGCAGAGTCTCTGTCCCTAACACTTCCTCGTGGGAACGTCCCTCCAAGGTGAAGACACAGGAGTTTCATGGTCATTTTAAAATTTTCCAGGAGGAAGAGGTTGCCTGATACGTAAATCCGGGGAAGTTGGTGCTGCACATCCATTATACTCACGGGCCAGCATGGGCTTGGCCAGAGAGCCCCAGCGGAGGGGAGCTCTCAGCTGGAGGATGAAGGAGGGGCTTTCTCTTGACAAAAAAACAATAATTTAACAACCCATTTAGAGCTACCACCAGCACCAGCCCCCATAGGAAACTGGGCCTGGAAGCTAAGAAATGGAGCCAGATGGAGCTATACTCCAAATAGAACCCAAGAGTCCTAATCCAGTCCCATCCTACACCAGAACTAAGCACCAAATATGGTTCTTGCTACCCCTTTCCCAGTTTTGCTGCCCCAGAATCTCTACCCAAAGGTTTCTGACTGGAAGGTTCTCAGCCAGAGGGCAGAGGCTCCCCAGGAGACACCTTAAACACCCTGTGAGGGAAGGCTCCTGCCTGGAGGTCCTGGCCAAAGGCAGGGGAATGTCTCCTTCTGGAAAGAATGAGGCTGGTTCATAACCTGGGGGAGGGTGTGCTGAGGGAGACACCAGTGCATTCCACAAAACTGGGATTTTCGAAAGAGCTGAGCTGGGAAATTCAGGACCACACCTAGATGTTGAGGGTCCTCTCATCCCCAGCTCAGTACTCCTGGCCCAGAAGCCCCATTGCTTCCTTCAGTATCACCCCCACCCCCTCAGCTCTGAGCCTTACTTGGTGCTGCTCTGAACCCTAGGTTCCCTAGAGGGCAGGCTCAGGTCTGCCTGTTCACCCCTGTACCTCTACCCAGCACAGGGCACGGCGCTTAGAAGTGGTTCCATCAGCCACAGGAATGAATAAAGGGGAGCTCGACACTCCCCCAACCCCATTCCTCAGTCCTAATATCCAGTCTCCCTTACCACCACCACCCCCTACCGCCACTCCCTCCAGGATTGAAATCGCTTTCCACAAAGTTGCAGCTTGCTCAGAAGCGAACCCCACCACAAGAGGAGCCTTTCCGACCTCCCTGCAGGCCTTGCCCTCCGCTCGCTGGCCACTCGCACACACCCAGGGCAGCAGCCTCCCCAGGCTGGGGCAGCCAGAGAAGCCCAGGGCTCAGAGCACTTCTCCTCCCGCCCCTCTTCCGCTGGGCTCTGCCCCAGAGGCACTCAGTACTTATATCAATTCCCTATTACTTTAGCCAACAGCCTGGAGATCAATTAGCTTAGAGTAGCCTCTTAGCAGACAGCAGTCTGGAAGAGGGGTGGAGTCAGGACAACTGGGCGTGGGAGTGGAGAGGAGAGAGAAAACTAAGTTACACAAAGCATGTGTGTGTGTGAAAGACAAGAGATGGAAGAGAAACCCCAATCCCGGGTCCCCTAGATTCCTACCACTGGCTCTGCCCCTTCATGTCCCAGGCTCCTCTCTCCAACCTCCTACATCTAGTTTAGGCTCTTCCTAGGGAGAGAAGGAGAGATGGGGGATGAGGGAGGGAGGTATCCAAGAACCCCTAGGGCAGGGAGGCCCTGGGCTCCGAAGTTAACCTCTTCATGCCAGCCTCTCTTATCCCTCTGCAATTTGTGCATGCTCCCCCCACCCCACACGACCACCCAGCCCCTGGGTGGGGTTGCCCATTGACCCTCTCTGCAGACCCTCCACCCCTGCCCAGCTGGGAAACAGACTCCTATGGTAAGGTCAAGCCTTCCCCAGGGACTCCTGGTCTGGACTTTCAACGGGTGGATGGGAGGGGGGGGCAGCCAGGGTGTGGGAGTATGAGGGTCTCGGTGAAGAGATGGAGTAGACCCCAGGGAGAGGAAGCCCCTGTGCTGGTCCTGCTCCCTGGGATTGGCCATCCCTAGCTCGGCTTGGTTTAAGATCACCTCTCCTTTTCCCTCTGTCTCAGGATTGCCCACCCCACACCTCTCTCATGTCAGCATCTCATCTCCCTCCGTGCTTCAGGAGATTCCTGCCCCCCTTCCAGGACTCTGGAGGGATACCTGTACCCACTCCCCCGCCTCTACCTACCCTCTGAGGGATTCCTGTGAGCGAGCACTCTGTTCCCCCATTTGCTGTCCCCCAATTCCACTCCCTCCTGAGAGAGATTACTATCCCCACCACATACCCACCCCCCGGATTTCCATTCTCTGTCCTTCCCCTTCTCTTCTAGGGACCAGAAATGAATTCCTGCTTCTCTCCCCCAAGCAACGGCTCTGGGTCTCAGCTGGAGGAGGGGGGCAGCACGGGGCCCACTGGGCAACCAGCTGCCAGCCCTCTCCCCTTGGTGCTGCTCAACATTCCAGCCACATAGGCCGCTCCCACTGCCAGGGACAGATAAGATGCAGCTGGAGGCTGGCACCAGCTGCTACTGTGCTCATTCTCCCAGCCCCCGCCCAGACACCAGCAGACAGCTGCACCCTCGGCCCGCTCTGGGGAACCCCTGCCTTGCCTTGGCCTGTGTGGCCTCAAGGTGGGGTGGGAGACTGGAGTCTCAGACCCTGCTGCCCTGGAGACTGAACATCCCAGTGGGAAGGAACGGAGGGGGCCAGGGAAGAGGGGGCCCTGTGGCTGGGCCTTTGGTTGCTCTTTTGGTAGCTCTGGAAGGAGTCCTGAGGCCTACCCAACTGGATTGGTGTGGGGAGACATCCCTCATTGCCCTTTTATCTCTTCAGCCCCAAAGGATTTCCAAACCAGTTTCTCCAGGATTTAGCTGAGGTTCCCCACATTCACCCCACTGTCCCAAGCTGATTCAGCACTCCTGGGGGGATGGACCCCGATCAAACACTCTGTGACCACCAGTCCATCCCCTGTGGTTGATCTGGATTCAGAAGCACCTCTGCAGAATCCTGTCAGTGCAGATCCCCATAAGGGGAGGGACCGGAGGGACCCTTCGTATATCCCCCAGAACAGGGTCCCTATTGTTCAGACGAGGGTTGCCCTTGGAAATCCACAGAAGGGTTCACATGTGCCCGTGCACACTAGATTTTGCAAAGACTTTCAGGGAGGGCTTGGACTCCCAGTTCAGAATCTCTGCCCTCAGAGCTGCAGAAGACTGCCAAAATGGTCTTCCCTAAGCCCTGACCCTACAGACAGATGTCAGCGCCATATCCATCCACACCCCCTGGGTCTAGCAGAGGAATGACAAGATATTAATTATGAGACCAAGGGGAGTGGAGAGCACCATATGAGAAGTGTCTGAGCCCATTAGTACTGGGAAGATGGAGAAGAGTGCCAGAGACATCCTCTCCACCAGTGAGATGCCAGACCTGGACTCACAGCCAGACTCAAAGCTGGCAGCAGTGGTAGAGTTCTTGACATGGAAAGGGACTGGCAGCGAGGTCAACCAGAGGGGTAGATGGAGAGGATGAGAGGTTTGGGTCCAGCCAGATTCAGGGTCAGGTCGTTGACATGGGT
Source organism: Choloepus didactylus (assembly GCF_015220235.1). Taxonomy (NCBI): domain Eukaryota; kingdom Metazoa; phylum Chordata; class Mammalia; order Pilosa; family Megalonychidae; genus Choloepus; species Choloepus didactylus. Next base: position 85,462,449 of record NC_051314.1, read on the forward strand.
TAAGAATCATGGAAATTCTGATCTTCCCTGGCAACTCAGAACCAAGAGGTACCATAGTTGCTAGCCCACGTGTCTCTCCCTGTAGCAAGAGGAAGAACTCAGATTTCTCTGGAACTTTGTGAACCAACCATATCTCCCTCTGACTGCTCAGAATTGGCCCCTTAGACAACATGGACCAATCACATTTCAGTATCTCTAGTACCATGAACCAAGCATGTCTAAGCAGCACCATGTAGAATCCTTCTAGACACAATGAACAAATAGAGCCTCAACAAAGCACATTCAATTAGCTACCTATAGCCATCCCAACTTTATACTTTAACACTTTCCCAGGCTGAACCAAGTAATTCTGTCCCTCATCCATCATTACAAATCATCCACCCTACTGGGTTTTCTCTATCTTTCTTGGTGGTCCCTTCTGCCAACAGCTTGAGGTGTGCTGGCGGGAAGGAGTGTCTGACTTTCGTTTCTACCTTCACCTACATTTCTACTACTGTAAGGAATATGATTGGTAGATGAGCCTGGGAACCCCTCGGTCTCAGGCTCTCAGAAACCCAGAACTCTCCTGGTGTGCAGAAGGAAAAGAAGGAAGTGGTTCTTGCACCCAGGCTAAGCTCCCCATCAGCTTGGCTTGGCCAGTAGTGTGGTCTTGTCACCTTAGTCCAGCAAGATGGACAAAGGTCCATGAAACTGATCTGCAGGGCAGGGCTTAAAGAGATTGTGAAGTCCTGCGTAACCTCGGTAGGATAAACCAAGCATTACCATGGCTCCAACCTTTCTACACAAACAAGTCCATTTCATTCCCACATAATTCTGGGAGGAAGCAAGTAAGGGGGGAGGAAATGGGCAGGGAGAGAAGGGAGGATCTGAGAGTGGAGAGTTGGAAGTAGAGTAAGGGGATCCTAGGGAAGACTGGGTTTTGAAAGAGCAATGGCTAGAACTGAAAATGGACACAATGACTCCAGAGTCAGCAATAATGAAAAGGGCACACTGCATTGGGACTTAATAAGATATGAGTTCAAATCCTGAATCTGTCACTAACCAGCTATGTGAGATTGGGCAATTCATCCTACCTCTCTAAATTTGTACATTTGTGAAATAGAGATAATATGGCAGATTCTACCTTACTCCCAGGTTTATCAAGGAGACTGAGGGACAGCCTAGAAAGCATTCTAAAGAGTTAGAAGCATTGTCCTTTCATTTGGTGTTATTTGTACAGGGCTCCAGCTCCTTAGGTCTCTTCAGCCTCTGCCTGGTCCTTGCCTCTCTTTAGGAAACTGGATGACTTTCCCAGGACCACCTGGTACATCAAATGCCAAAGTAGGTTCTCCCACATGCTTCCCAGGGTGCTGGCTTTGAAACACATATCTGTGGGGTGGGGTATGTTTGTGGAGCATCTCCATTTTAAGAAGCAAAAGGAGCCTCCAGTTCAGCTGTGACAGTGCATCCTGAATCCTCTTCCCTTCCTGAGACCCTGCCTGTGTGGCTCTTCCTGGCACAAGGGGAGGGGACCTAACAGTGTGTGTGGGTGTGTGTGTGTATAGGGGTGGAATGGGAGGGAATGACCTGTTTGGCTATTTAAGAGAAAGTGTCTCTTACTTCCCATGATTCACAGTGCTTCTCAAACTTTAATGTGTATTCAAATCACTTGGGGATGTCGTTAAAATGAAGATCCTGATTTAATAGGTCTCGGGGGTAGAGTACCAAAATCCTGCCTTTCTTTCACACTCCCAAATGATGCCAATGCTGCCAGTCGCTTTGAGTAGTAAGGCTGTAGCTGAGCCAGCTCTGACACCTGTGGCCCAGACATTAAGACTGATGAGGTCAGGGCCATGGTAGGCTCTGTGTGTGTGTGTGTCACGTTGAGCGCTGTAGCTCTTTCCTGTCACCACGGGCACAAAGCTGAGGCTCAGGTGCTCACACTGAGCAAATGTGCCCCTGTGCTGAGCAGAACTCCGGGACAGCAACCTCTCCCAGCGTGGAAAGCCCAATGAGAGGACTGTCTTTTCCTCACCTCCTCCTCCTCTGGGGCTAACACATGCATCACATGAGGGGACTCACTCACCACCTTGAAGTCTTCAGCACTGCAGACCTCCCCCCGGAAATGGCAGGAGAGCAGCATGTCGTGAATGTCGTGCCCAGCGCGGTCATAGAATTCACGCATGTTGAAGGGCTTGGGCTTAAAGCTGCGGAAGTTGGCTTTGTCCTGCAGTATCTCCAGCTGTTTTTCATCTGCCATCTGCGTGTCCGGTATCTCATACCTGGGGCCCGGAGGGGTGAGCAGCACACAAGTCAGCACGACCTCTACTTCCTGCCTCCCTCTGGCCTCCAGCATCCTGTACCCAACTCAGGGGAATGGCAGCATCCTGTCCTGGGGATCAGGCCTGGGAAAGGGCAAGGACCTGCCCAGAGGACCTGCCACCTAGGGTCTGAGAAGACAGGAGCATCTGTAGTGCCTGCTCAGAAGCTGGACATCTCAGCACATAGGCAAGCAGAAGAGTGGGTAAGGATGGAGTGGGCAGACAGATCAAGGCAGGAGCTATGGTCACTACCCGTCAAAGAAGGTCTACCTCCCTTCCTCAGAGCGAGGAGAAGGCCAAGACTTAGTGGCAGCAGGGGGACAAAGGTCACTTCAAAGAAAGTGATGATATCTCACAGCTCAGGCTGGGTAAGGGCAGAGCTGTTTTGGACTGTGCTGGGATCAGAGATTGGGTGTCATTAATTGGGTGCCTAGCAGTACCCCAACTCCTCTGGAGTTGAGTGGCAGGTTTGGGGAGGGCTGGAGGGCAGGGTTAGCTGGGCTTCACGGTAGGTTAAACAGGCAAGCTACCTGGTGGGATGTCTGGGAGCCAGGATGCATGCAACTCCAGGAGCCGGACTGGGAGTTTGAGGGGGATGAGGGCTGGAGGGGGAGGTGGGGGAATAGCCCACCTGTTGTTGAGCAGGGCCAGCAGCTCTCCAGCATGGTACAGGTCATTCTTGGAGACTTGGCTAAAGCGGAACTCGTTGAGGTTGCACAGTGTAACAGCAGGGAAGGTGAGCTGGGAGGCGGCCACTTCGTCAAGCTTGGTGACGTGGTGATAGTGGAAGTAGTACTGCACACGCTCGGTGCACACACACAGCAGCACGGCCAGTGAGCCCAGGAAGCACAGGGCCCACAGCGCCCGCTTCAGTGACAGCCGCTCGTAGGAGAAGATGTGGGCTAGGCCGTGCAGTGTGGAGCTGCTGGCAAAGGCCTGGATGCTCACCGGCTGAACACCACCCACCTCCTCCTCCTCGGCCTTCAGTTCCATCCTGGCCGAGGGGACCCTGGGGGGAGGAGGGAGGTCTGTCATTGCCCTGAGATGGCAGTACCCATGGGGACCCAGAAATGTGTTCATCCAGAATCCCCATCTCCAGAGGTCAGGAGACATATCAGGACAATCTCCTGTGGGGCATGAGATTGTCCTGATATGTGAGCCCAGGACGGTTGGAGGGGCACACTCCCAGGACAGGATTCTCCCATTGCCAGGGCTCAGGGCGAGGGTGGGCGTCAACTCCCACCAAGAGAACACGCTCCCAGGGAAGCCTCCCAGGCCAGGGGAGACCCCAGATGGAGTCATCCCAGGGCAAGAGGAAAGTCCCAAGGCTCCCATTGGCAGGCACAGGAGTTCCCTCCAGATGTGGGGTCACTCTGGGACAAGAATGTCCATCCCACCCTGGAGGCAAAAACTCCCCCAGCTGGGCTGAACTCGGGGTCAGGAGCACCTGGTCCTCTCTCCCGGGTGAGCTAAACCTGGACTGGAAAACCCCCCGGGGAGGGCCCCAGCCTGAATCCTCACCTGCGGGTGTCTCCAGATCTCCCATCAGCGCAGGCTGTATGTGTGTATGTTTAGGGGGGTGGGGGGCAGCCCGAGGTGGACGGATTGGGGGCGGGGGGGCGCGGTTCCCTATGACAGCGAACTGTCCCCGCCCCGAAAGCACTATCCCCCCCACACCCAGTCCAGATTCTCGTCGCAGCCAGATGCCCTGCTCGGCAACCCCCGCCCCCGCCCCAGTCGCCGTGCCGCCCCAATACCGGGGAAAGCGAGAGCGGAGAGAGTCCCGGCTTCAAGGCGCTGGGGAGCCCCGCAGCCAAAGGCGGAGGGATCGGAAACCCACCTGAGGGGGCTACGGCTACCCGGCAGCCGGCGGCGGGTCCTGGGGCGCGGGGACGTACGCGGGCTCAGCGCCGAGCCGCCGAGGGGCTCATGGCCCGGAGTGGGAGCCGGCGGCCGCCGCGGCACGCCGCGCAGAGCCCTGCAGGGAGCGGCCCGCCCGGCCCGGCTCAGCTCGGCTCTGCCCTGCCCGCCCGCGCGCGCCCGCTCGCTCCCCTCGGCTCAGTCTGCCCGGCGCGCGGTGCGCGGTGCTCTCAGCCCCGGGATCTGCAGGGATCCATCGTCCGGCCGGGAGGCGGCGAGGGGAGGGGGAGGGATGGGGGAGGGGAGAGGGTGCGCGTGCGCGCCTACGAGTGTCTGCGAGGGTGTCTCTGGGCCGGGTGTGAGCGCGGGGCCCCCGGTCCGGGGAGCGGGACCGAGGGCTTCGCGCTCTGGCTTGCCCCCTCCTCCGGGCCTCCCTCCTGTCCCCGGGTGGTCTCCCTGCCTCCGAGGCCCTGCGGCTTGTGTGTGTGTGTGTGTGTGTGTGTGTGTGACGTGTGTGTGTGTGTGTGTGTGTGTGTGTGTGTGTGTGTGTGTGTGCGCGCGCGCGCGCGCGTGGGAGGGAGGGTGTCTGCCCCGAGCGTCCCCCTCCCCGTGCTGTCTCCTTCGGATCGATGCTCCTGCCTCTTGCTGCCGCTTTCTCTAGTTGCAGGCGCGCGTGCTCGCGAACACACACACACATACACACACACTAGCTCCTAGTCACACTTGACTGCTTTGAGCACTTGCCGGTGTGGACACAGACACATATAGACCACATCACTCACAGCTACACATACCCCAGGGGCTTGGCCCACACTGCAGGAGCTCACAGGCATACACCTATTCACCTGTTCTTATCCCTGTTCTCCACCTACATGTGACACAATACACACAAGTACATATGTAAACAAATACACAGCCTTGGCCTAGATCCCATCCTTGAAACCCTGGGCTTGCCTGGTGTGGGGGGTGGGGGTGGAGTGGCAGGTGGGGGGGTATGCTTGCAGCCTCTCTAAAGGAGGATCAGGCAGAAGGAGGGAGAAGTAGACAGAGGTCAAGGGAATTTGGACACAAGTAGGGAAATAGGGAAAAGGAGTGAGAGAGAAGGAGGGCAGGATTGAGGAAGGGTTGAAAAGGGGGCTGAACTCAGGGATGGAACAGAGAAGTCTGAGGTGTCAAATGCCTGCTGGGGGCTGCTCCTGTCTTCTCACCTCCCTTCTTCCTTCCCTCCCTCCCTCCTCTTGGAGGCCTTGGGGGGCCCTCCCTATCCAATTAACAGAGAAGGAGCAATCAAGGGGAAGTTGTTAATTTGCTGATGCTCATTAGGGGCTCTTAGCACAGAGGTTGTTGAGGTCTGATGGTGTCAGATGCTGATGAGGGGGAGGCGGGGGGTAGGCAGGATTCCATCTCTAGCGGCTCCTTCGCTCCACTTGCAGGTTGGTGCGGCCCTGGGAGAAGGAAGATGAGAGGCGTGTTCCTGGGACATGATGGAGAGCTTTAACGTGGAACAAAGAACCTGTGATGAGAAAGGGCTGGCACAGTGGAAAGAAGTTGGATGAAAAGTTGTGAGGAGTTGGAAGCAAGGGGCACATGGGAAGCCAGGGCAGAGAGCTGGAGATCCCCAGAGGGAGTGTGGGTTTAGGACTGTGGAGGAGGGAGGGTAAGGATCTGTTTGCTTGGGGCCTGGTCATGGAGCTGCAAAAGGTGGAGTCTTCAATTCTGGTGCTAGGTTGGTGAGCTGGCCAGCAGCACCAGCCTGTACCGGCAGGCTGCTTGTCCCTGGGCAGCCACTGGGTGGCAGCACTCTCCCAGATACTTAGAAACAACCCAAGGGGGGCATTTGGAAGTGGGATTTCCGCCTGGGCGGGTCCTTAGCAGTCAGGTTCCTGAATCCCAAGTGTCCTCAGGGGGAGGGAAGGAATGTCTTGGAGCAGCTGTAATTCCCGCACCTCCCCACCCTCGCAGGCAGAGTGACACAGAGCCTCTTAAATGACAGCAAATTGCTTCAGTCACCTGGGATGTAATTGAGGGAGCAGCGGGGGTGGAGAGAAGGTGATGAGGTGAGGCAAAGGCTGATTGAGGCCAAGAACAGCCTCAGGAGTCTGGGGGAAGATGGGAGGCGTGAATCAGGAGACCTCAGAGCATTCATTGGTATGGGTAGATCCCTTGACCCTTCTGAGCCTCAGTTTCCTCATCTTTAAAATGGGGATACTGCTTACTTAACAAAATTTTTTTGAGGATTACATGAGCTAATGCATGGATTGGCTTGTACTTAGTAAATCCTCAATAAATAGTAGCTGTTAGTATTAGTATGATAATAATTAGTATTTCTGCCAAATCTAGGCAGAATCCATGACAGTAGTTCTCAACACAGGCTGCACATTTGAATCACCTTGAGAGCTTTTAAAACTGCTGATGCCAGGGCCCCACCTTAGAACAATTAAATCAGAATCTCTGGGAATAGGGCCCAGGTCTCCCAACCTTTTAAGATCTCTAAAATGCAGCCAGTCTTGAGAATCCTTGCTCTTCAGTCTCCATGGCGTCTGAATCAAGGCTTCATAGTTCCCAGACACCAGCCTTAGGAAGTTCTTTTTCATGCACGACCTAAATCCTTCATGCTGTCATTTTCTCTTCACTGTAGGTGGCATGGATCCTTGCACACACACATGCTCCCTCCATCACATGCTGTACATTTCAGCAATTCTCCAGAGAATTATCCTGGGTCAGGTCCTGGGATTGGCCCTGGGGACATGGTGAGTAGCAGCATAGTCCCTGCCCTCAAAATCTTCTATTGTCATAGGGGAGACAAGTATGTTGACAGCTGACTCTAGTGCAAAGGCCAAGAGCTAAATAGAGAGATGGCCCAGGGCTGCTAGCATAGAGTGGCAGAAGAGGTGGGTCATTTCAGCAGGAGTTCCTGGGGACAAGGATGAGGAAAAGGGGAAGTTGGTGTTGCCAGGGTCTTGGTGAGATGACACTTCAGAGCCCCTAGGACTGTGATTAGTGTCCACCCACCTCTTGCCCAGGAGGTGACAGATCCTGGCTCCTTCAGCTTCTTCCCTGCTTCTGATCCACTCTTCCTTCCTCTTCTTGGCCCCTGCAGTCCCTAGACACCCCTTGCCCCCAGGGCTGAGAGGGAAATAGGCTTGGATAGGCCAGAACTCACGCAGGGCTCTGGCATTGTGCAACTTGGATTCGAATCCCAGCTCTATCACACCAGTGCTGTGTGGTCCTGGGCAAGTTACTTAACCTGTCTGAGCCTCACTTTTCTCCACAAACCATAAAATCAGGCTAATGCCCACTGTGACCAGACATTGTATGGCTAACAAATAGTAGGTGTTCTATCAATAGTGACAAGTATTATTATCATCCCTGAAAGGCTGATGGGGATAAATTCCCCATAGATGCTTCCATGGTAGATGGCCCCATCTGCCAGGTGCTGAGACGCCTTTCAGCCTCTCAGAGACTGGGGTGGGGGAGGTGCAAGGCCCTTTGGGACTCCCAGGCAGCTCTTCTAGCTCCCCCATGCGTGAAATCACAAGCACCCCAATCTGTCTGCATCCACTTCATCTGCCAGCTCAGCAAATACAGAGACAATTAAGGAGTTATTTAGCAGCCGGGTGGGAAGGGGCTGGGGAGCCAGGACTGATGGGACCCACCCACACACCCCTCCATGCTGGCTCCACTTTGCCCTGGTGACCCTCATCTTCTCCCCCTGCCTTCTCTCTTCTCTGGTTCAAATACTCCAAATACTGCTCGTACTTCCCTCCCCATTTCGCTGATGCCCTCACCCTTTCTCCCCCTACCCTGTACTGTCCTCTTTCCTGTCTTCTCCACTCCTTTTACCAAGCTCCTCTCTCCTCATCCGCTCTCAGCTTTGCCCTCCCCATTCTTCAGGGGCTCGCCCCTTCTCCCTCCCCACCTCCTCCTCCCTCCACACACCTTCTCTCATTCCCCTCACCACCCTTCCCTCTCCAACCTGAATTTGGGTCTCAATAAATGTGGCTTGCTGAGGAGTGTGGGGCTCCGCTTCTGCTGCAGGAGTCAGTGAGTTCAAGTGTGTCTGCTAGGCCTGGGCCCTGCCCCTGCAATCCTGAAGGGTCTTCTCTGGCTCCCATGCTCTCCCAGCACCTCTACTCCTGGCTCCCTGGGGGTCTCTGGCTCTCTCTCCTGTGTCAGTGAATCTTGGGGGGCGGGGCACTTTCTCCCCAAACTGCTGCTTCTCTCAGTGCCTCTGCAGTTCCATCTGTGCACCAAGGCCAGGCTGGACCCTTCCTTTTTTCTTTCCTCCCTCCCTGGGGTTGGGGGCTACAGATGGCTACCTTTCTTCCCTGATGCGCTCTGATTTGCATGTCCATGTGTCATTTGGGCAGTCACGGTTTGGAAGGGAAGGATCGTTAAAGAGACAATACATAGAGACTGTGAGACAGCGAAAGGCAGACAGCAAGAGAGAAGTGGAGATATCTGGGCCAAGGCAGAGATGAAAACAGCAGAGGGGTGCACGACCCAGCGGCCCAGCAGGGAAAGGGAGGAATGGAGAGAGAGGGACTGAGGTAGAGACACACAGAGAGAGGGGGTAAGGAGAGAAGAAGAAATACACACATCGTGGAGACCAACCCAGCAGAGATTGCTGAGGTCCCCTCCCAGCTTTCAAATGCTATGTCTTTGAGCAGAGAGTGAGAGAAGGAAACAAAAGGCCCACCAACGGCCTGGGGCTTTCATAATCCCAGGCAGGTTCTCAGTCAAAGCCCCCACCCCAGCACTGACCTCCTGGTTCCTTCCTGCACCACCTACCTTGGTTTCTCTTGTTTTGGAGGCTCTGGCTGGCCTGGGAGCCAGTCCACCCACTGTACTCCTCCCACTCTCCATCCCCCCAAGGCGGGTGCTCCCCAGACTGGGCAGACTGTCCTGACAGCCGCAGAAATGGGGGGAGGGTGGGGATTGTGGACAAGGCAGGTCCAGGTCCAAGACATAGCGCCCCGCACCCAGTAGGTGCATTGTACTATGGGCATCTTGAGGCAGGTCCTAGACCTCTGACTCTAGGAGGCCAAAATCTGGCCTGAGCCTGGCAACTGCAGCTGCTCAATAGTGCTTAGCAGATTGCAAAAAATGAGGAGCACCTCTGGGGGCCATGGCTGGGTCTGGAAGTCCCCCGGGGCCTGGGGACCTTAGTTGGCCCTGCAGAGAGCTAGCCCCTGGCTAGGCACAGTGCTTGCCCCCACCGCCTCCATCAGGTGGACCCCTCCACAGCCTGCTATGACTCCCCTCCCACCCCACTCAGACCCCTCTGGAAGGCGCAATCTCAGCACCCAGGGCAGCCGCCAAGCCCAAGAAGGCAGTGCCAGTGAATAATTCATGGGACTGGGAGGCCCTTATCTCCCTGGCCGGCTCCACCCGGGGCTGCAGCGCTGGGCTGCCGTCCCGTGGCTCCCCGCTTTATCTCGACGCCCAGCTTGTAATGCAGCCCTCCATATCACAGGCAGAAGGGGAGATTAATTTTCTGGTTTTGCATGGGCAGGAAGGGGGAGGGGGCGTGAGGAGGTGCTGGGGAGCAGAAGCTGGGATCTTTCCGATTTCAGACTCCAGCAGCTTAATCCTCTCCGCGGCCTGCAGGAAGGGAGGAAGAGGGTGTTGCAAGCCAAATTTCATCATCAGCGGCAGCCCCAACAAGAGGGAGGAGGCGAGGGACAAACAGACGGGAGAGGCAGAGGCGCTGGCGCAGAAAGGGGAGTTGTTTGGAAACAGGGTAAAAGGCAGCCCTCTCAGCCTCAGCTCCCAGACGGCTCAGCTTGTCTGCTTGTCAGGAGCTGGGACTTGGCCCCATGGTGCACACATGTGGGCACATGTATGTGCATACACACGGGCTTCAGGTACATGGGCATACCTCCTTGGGAACTGATGCCAGCCTTGACCTCATCCCGGGGCCTGGCACAGAACAGTCTAAAAAATGTTGATGGACTGATTGAAGGGCTGAAATGGCTGGGCAAATGTTGGTGAACTGAGCAGACAGCTCCACATGCTCCTGGAATCTGGCTCTGCCATCTTCTTGCCATCTGCCCAGTGGGCCTGGGCACAAGCAGACTGCTGGCTCTGTCAGTTTCCTGTGCCTCCATGGCTACACAGGCCAGCAAGAGTGGGAGCCCGAGCCCCAGCAAGCTGCAGGGCCCTGCTGCCTCTGCTCAGATGACCCAGTACCCAGAGCTAAGCACCTGTCTCGCACCAGGCCCTGGGAGATGCAGTCATGTGCGGTGGCTCCCAAGATCCAACAGAAGTGGATCCTGCCTTCAAGGAGCTTATGGTCCAACAGGAGTGATCAGACACATGGGTAATTGTCTCTGATGCAAGACAGAATGTGATACCTGCCATAAAAGCGGGCACTGACACAGTCCCCAGAGAAGGGACGGAGTTGGTGAAGACCAGGAGAGCGTCTTGGAGGCTGTGGTGTGTGAGATGGGTTGAAGGGTACGAAGGAGTTAGAATTGGCTGTAATGGCACGGGAGGGAGGCAGGGCATTTCCAGGATGGGGGTGGGGGAAGAATAGGATGAACAAAATGAAGATGATGGGGCACCAGAGTGAAGTGAAGAGATATTAATTTGGTTTGTCTGGGAGGTAAAGGGGGATAGTGAGGGCCAAGACTGGGAAGCTGGCAGAGGTGGGGACATCAAAGGCCCTGACACCCATTATGCAGAAGAGCTTGGAATTTGTCCTGAGGTTACTGGGGAACAACTGAAGGGTTTTGAACAGGGGGTGCATTATCAAAGTGGTATTGGGAGAAGATAGAAATAGCCAACATTTATTGGACACTTGTGTGCTGAGCACTGTTCTATGCATGGATTATCTCATTAAATCCTACCAGCCACCCTCTTAGATAGTATTATCATCCCATTTTACAGCCGAGGGCTAGAGGTGATGGCAATAGAATGGGAATGAATTGAAGACAGCAAAAATCAGAGATGGGAAGTTTGGGATGATAAATTCTTTAATGCCTCAGGTATTTTTTGTGCATGGAGAGGAATACTTGTTATTTTTGGTATTTTAATGTCCAATTTATACACCTTAATTCAATTATTAACATTCCCATAAATATTCTCATACTGCTTATACAACCAATAAATCAAAAACTTCTGCATTTAAAAAACTTTATTCCCCCAAATATTTAAACATTGATTGCAAATGAAATCAATTAAACTCTTAATAAGTCTAATATATATATCCAGTGTTCTTAAAAGCTTTAAACACCTTTCAAAGCAGACAAAACCACAATATTACAATGATGAAAAAAAACCCATTATGAAACAATACCATGTATTTAAATTTCTTTGTTCAATATTTCTAACATTATTTCCTTTATTCTTATTCTTTTTTCTCCCCAGGAGTAGGATTTTCCTGCCATTAACTAGATTAGAGTTGAGCCTGGCCTTCTCCTTGAGCTGAGGTTGCAGTTTGGGTTGATGAAGATGATTTGGGACTAGGCACACAAACTCTTGTGGGGCTGAGGCTTCCAAGGAGGTTTTCCAGAAGTTTATTAGACACAGCCTTTTGCCTGTTTCATCAGCAACTGTCGTCTTGTGGCTGTGACCAATTATAGGTTCTGATTTTTTTGTATGTGACCCTAATCTTTTCCCCAAAATGATTCTCGTGCTGAGAACCTTATCTTTACAGTACAGCCCACTGTGTAGCTGCTCTTCTAAGTGGGGCCTGGTCTGGTTCAGTTAAGTCTAAAGCCCTTGGTCAATTGGTTAACTGGAACTACATCCTCTCCTTCTCATCAACTGCTAAGACCTACAATATTGTCAGCTAGGGCACAGAGGCAGACATCTAAGATGAGGTATTAAGGGCCTGAATTAGGACAGTGGAAATGGAAATGAAAAGGAAAGGACAGTTTTCAGAAATTCTATGGAGTCAGAATAGACTTCTATTAAATGGGGATAATAGCTTACCTCATAGAATAAAATGAAAATGCATGCAAAGTCTCTTTGTATCTTATAAATACCATTAAATCCTAGTTATTTTTGCTTTTGTTATTATGTTACTATTATGAGATGGCCAAGGACAAAGCTTTAGGGGATTCACCCCAAATTTAAGGGGTGAACAGAAGGAGGGGAGGCCAGAAAGGGAACTGAGAAAAGGGAACTGGCAAAGATTGGTCAATGAGATGGGAGAAGAACCAGGAGGGAGAGGCATCATGTAGAAAAAGGGGCTGGAAAGCAAAAGAACGGCTTGGTGTGTGTTACAGAGATGCAAGAGATAAGTGGGGAAGGGTTGAAATATGGTGGGGACTGTGCAAGGGGGTGTAGGGAGAGAGAAAGAAGACAAAAGAGGTGAGTGACATCTTAGAGATAGAATTGACAGCTGTGACTGCCTGGATGTGCTGATGGGGGGCCTGAGAAGCTGATGATTCCAAGCTCATTCACCTGGGGCCTGGGCAGACAATGAAGACGTGGGCACATGCAGAAAAGGAAGGTGGGGGTGACCCTGGCTTCCTACAACGCACAGAGTGAAAACTCTGACCCGGTTTGACTATTCCTTTGGAAACAAATACTATTATTTTAGTCACGTGGCCCCTGGCCTTCTAGCACAGCTGTCACCCTCCATTCAGCCTCCACCCTTTCCATGGAAATGAAAATCTTAGAAATTTAGAATTGGTAAGTTCCTTAGAGATCGTCTAACCTACCCTCCACCCTCAAGTACCACATCTAATCATTGAGGATACTGAGGCCCAGAGCACAGAAATGGTGTGAATTGTAAGTGACAAAGCTGGAATCAGAATCCTGGTTTCCTGACTCCCAAGTCAATATTTTTTACCGTGTCACTCAACATGATGATCCTGCTGCAAAGGGACTTGGCCCCCCATGACACCCCATATCACCTGGCTGCCCCAAGAGACTTTTCGAGGTTCTGTTTTGGCTTGCCATGTCCTGACATTGGGGAAGGATTAGGGGGCTTAGTGGTGGTTAATCGTAGGGATGTCGCTGAGCCCATCCTTTCTAGAGTCCCTCTACCTCCAAGCTCTTCCACTCTGACTACCTCTTTTTTTAAATAATTCAATTTTATTGAGATATATTCACATACCATGCAGTTATACAAAGTGTACAATCAGTTGTTCACAGTACTACTATATAGTTGTGCATCCATCACCAAAATTAATTTTTGAACATTTTCATTACCACACGCACAAAAGTAGTAAGAATAAAAACTGAAGTGAAAAAGAACAATTAAAGTAAAATAGAACACTGTGTGTTCCCTCCCCACCCCCCCGCCCATTTTTCTACTCATCCATCCATACACTGGACAAAGGGGAGTGTGATCCACATGGCTTTCCCAATCACATTGCCACCCCGCATAAAATACATTTCTATACAATCGTCTTCAAGATTCAAAGGTCCTGGGTTGAAGTTTGATGGTTTCAGGTATTTACTGCTAGCTATAATCCAGTAGAACCTAAAAAGGGTTGTCTATTGTGCGTAAGAGTGCCCACCAGAGTGACCTCTTGGCTCCTTTTGGAATCTCTCTGCCACTGAAGCTTATTTCATTTCCTTTCACATCCCCCTTTTGGTCAAGAAGATATTCTCCATCCCATGATGCTGGGTCCAGATTCCTCCCCGGGAGTCATAGTCCATGTTGCCAGGGGTATTTACACCCCTGGGTGTCAGATTCCACATAGAGGGGAGGGCAGTGATTTCACCTGCCAAGTTGGCTTGGGTAGAGAGAGAGGGCCACATATGAGCAACAAAGAGGCATTCGGGAGGAGGCTCTTAGGCACAATCATAAGCAGGCCTAGCCTCTCCTTCGCAGTAACAGTCTGACTACCTCTTGATCTCTTAACACCCGCCACCCCATCCTGTTCCTGAAATCCGGGCCTGGACTTCACAAGGTTCCAGAGGGTTCCTCCCAGCCCCAGGAATCCAGTTCTGGGCCCCGCCGTCTCTGAGAGGAGGGAGGGTGGAGTCTCTCTGGGAAAGGGGAACAGAGGAATTTCTTGGTCTAACAGGTTGGTACTGAGGGGAGCAGCTGTCATCTCTCCTCTCAGCAATCCTGAAAGATATTTGGGGGGAGGTGGGGGGGAAGGGGGGACGGGGTTGGAAGCAGCTGATCACTGGTGTCTCCTTCCTAACTCCTCCCACCCTCTTCTCCACATGTGAATGGCACCCCCTGAAGTTGTGCAGCCTGGCAGCTCAGACCTGGCGCCTACTGAAGAATTGAGAGTGGGAAGAATAAAGTGGTGGTGATGGGCTGTGTCCCGCGGGGGTGTGGGATCTGGAGACCAAGGCCATGAGGGCTCATTATAGGACAGGGTGGATGCCTTTATTAAACTTGAGAGAAACACAGTGTAGCCTACCATCATTCTGACTCCCCTGAGCCTCTCTCTGACCACTCTCTTTGCCCATCTCTGTGTGATTGCTGGTGGTAATTGCCTTCCATTTGGTGGTTACTTAGCTCATTAATTGCCTGAGGGAGAGCAGGGGCTTCCGGTCTGGGTGTTTGGCAGAGATAGTAATGGGTAGGGGGGACCCTAGGGGACTGGATATGAACCTGGACCTAGAATTGGGCGGAAGCATGGGGAGGTGAATGGGTCTTGTATATCTCGCTCCAGCCAACAGGATTCCTCTGCACAGATCCAGTTTGGAGGAGCCACTTTTCACCTTTAACATGAACACAACTTTCACTCTAAAATAACCCTATCTGTCCCTGATCCAATCTCCCCCATCAACACTACCACTCGCCAACATTTCCTCCTGCCACCATTCGGTAGGCAGCTCTAAGATAGCCCCCAAAGACCCCTGCCTCCTGGTCTTCATGACCTGTGTAATCGTAGCCCCTTGCATGTGGGCTGCATTCAATGACTCAATTCCAGTGAATAGAATTCAGCAGAGGGAATGAGAAATCACTTCAAGATTAGGTTGCAAACACTGTGGCTTCTGTCTTGGGTGTCCCCTCACTCGCACCGAGGGAAGTCAGCTGCCATGTTGTCAGCCACCCTATGGAGAGGCCCATGTAGCAAGGAACGGAGGGAGGCCTTGGGCCAACACCCGGCAAGCAACTGAGGCCCTCAAGAGGATCCGAATCCTGTCCACAATCATGTGAGTGAACTTGGAGGCAGATCCTTCCCAGTCGAGACAACAGATGAGATTGTAGACTCTGCTGACACCTCAGTTGCAGCCAGTGAGAGACCTTGAGCCAGAAGCACCCATCTAAGCTGTGCCTAGATTCCTGACCCACAGAAACTGAGATAATAAATGTTTTGAGCTGATAAGTTTTGGGGGGGTAATTTGTTGCATAGCAATAGATAACTGATACAGCCACGATCACCGCCACAGTCACCACTGCCATTAGCATCATAACCATTTCATCTCACATCGTTAATATCGCAATCGCCTCTACCAATGCCATCACACTCTCAAACTCACCACCATAGCTGCCATCACAGCCATCACTGTTGTCACTACCATCACCACTACTTTAAACTCAAATATGAATTCCATCATGAGCACTGTCACCACAATCATTACCAATCAGCTGCAAAACTCTAGTGTCCAATATGTGTCAGACTCTACATAGCTCCCAGGATTACGAAGAATTAGAAGATGTAGTCCCTGCCCTCCAAGAATCAGTCAGGGACTCCATTGAGGAAACAGGACACATTCACAAGCAGTGAGGTGGTAAGTCAAGGGAGCCTATGCTTCTCACCAGTGTGGGTCAGGATGGTAGGGAAGGCTTCATGGAAGAGGGGACCCCTAGTCTAGGCCTTGAAGGATCAGGAAGCTCTGGATAGGCAGAGGGGAAAGGGGAAGATATTAATCAGCTTGATGCTTCAGATGGAAAATGAAACGAGGCAATCTGGCCAGAGGAAAGGATCAAACAGGACTAATGGAAAAAGAAGTTGGAACCAGAAAAGAAACCCACAGAGGTATAATATATTATAAATTTACACAGGACTCTATACTTTCCAAAGCATTCTCTGTGCTAAGTTAGTTTGTCAAGTCATGCTATCCCTCTTTCACAAATGAAAAAACTATTCTTTAGAGGGATTTAAAGATTTGCCCAGTTTTGCAGCTCAGCCATGGGGGGCTGGGCCTGGGACTAAGGCCTGGAGCCTGATCCAGCAGGAGGTGGTGTGGAATGATGGAATCTGGCAGGCCTGAGTCACAGTTCATTGCAGGTGGTAATAATGGGCAGGTATTCAACCTCCTTGTCCTCTGGCAGCAGGGTAGGTGGATGGGGTGGGTTAATTATACCTGCCTCTCAGGCTGTTGTACAGACTAGATGTATGAAAAACACTGCATGGTCCTTGGGACATGGTAGCCCCCAAATAAATGTGATGTCCATCTCCTGGCTCTCTGTACCCTCTTCCGTCCAAGCATCTTGACCATTCACCTGGAGGCTGGGCAGAAATTGTTTCACTCTGCATCCAGACAGAGCTACCACACTGCACAACTCCAGGAGGCGCCATTCACAAGTGGAGATGAGGGTGGGAGGAATTAGGAGAGAGACATGGGTGAGATAGTCCCTCTGGAAAGCCTTTTGGGATTGCTCAGAGGAGATGACAGCTGCACCCCTCAGTACTGGCCTGTCTGACCAAGAAATTCCCTCATCTCCCTTTCCCACAGAGACTCCAACCTCCCACCTCTCTGGAAGGGCAGGGCCCAGAATCAGATTCCTAGGGCTGGAAGGAACCTTCTGGTACCTTGCGAAGTGCAGGTCCAGCCTTCAGCCAGGGGACATACCACGATTCCCCCATAAAAACGAGCCACTGCTCTCCTCGCAGTTATTTACAGCTTTCATATCCACAGCTTTGTTGATTCTCAACACCACCCTAGGACAGACCGTATTATTTACTTTCCCCCCATTTTATTGATGAATAAACGGGAGCTCAGAGAGGTTAAGTGATGCTGCCCAAGACGCTGAAGCAGCGAGTGGCTGAGCTGACCCCAGGTCACAGGATGTCAAATGCCGTATTCTCTCCCCACCCCAGGCTCCCCAGGGCTCAGAGAAGCCAAGTGACTTGCATGGCATCCTTTGGCTTAGAAATTGCGGGGGCATTAGAACCCAGACCTCCTCTCCAGCACCTAGAGCAGAGTTCTTTCCACTCTATCACTCTGCACCGGGTAGAAAAACTGCTGCGGTAAACAAGTCTGGCAGTGGAGGGGGAGAAATGATCGGAGGGGCAGGAGGGGGAGCTGGAACCCTGCGGGTACCTGCGGAGGATGGGGTTGATATGGAGATGGGAAAGCTGGGACACCAGGGTTCCCAGTTGGCTGGGACCGAGACCAGCCCTCCCTCCCCGCTACATCAAGCCTGGGGCTGCAGACTGCCAGTGATTCTCTATCAAGACCCCCGGAGAGCCCCAAATCAAATATTCCTCCTCCCCTGCTCAGGCAGCCTTATTGCCATTGACAGCAAATGTATTGCTCTAATCTTTTCTCATTTTGCCGGGATGGGCTCCATTCTGACCTCCCTCCCAGCCTTGAAGGCTTCACGGAGGCGGGAGGGAGGTAACAAGGAGCAGAAGGAACAAGGTGGGAGGGAGCTGGAGGGGTTGGGCTGTAAATGGGGCAGCTGCAGGGATTTCTGATTTGATATTGCCTTGTCTCTAAAAGGCTGAAAGAGACTCGAGAATTCAGGGGTCTCCCTGGGGAAGTCAGCTCCCTTGTAAAAGCAGATGGGAAAGGATTGGTAGGCAATGAGGCAGCAGACTCTGGGGGGCTGACAGGTAAGACAGACCTCTGCAGAGCCGACAGGGTGTCAAGCCCAGTGTGTGCGTGTGTGCGTGCATGTGTGCGTGTGCGTGTTGGAGCCAAAATTCCAAACTTGGGAGATGGTCCTTTTGAGATGGGAAGAAGAAAGGGGGTGTGCCTAGCCTCTCCACGGTGGCTGTCCTGCCCGCCTGTCCTGCTGTCCTTTCTGCTGCCCAGAGAAGCCTGGCCAATAGAATGCTCCTGCTCCTTTGGCTGCCTCTTTTTCTGTCTTCTCTGTTTAGAAGCCTCAGAAAGGATGGTGGGAGAGCCAAAGGAGGGAGAGTGGGAGGAGCAGGATTTGGGAGGTACTCAGTCAGGGGAACAGGGATGGTTCCCAGAGCCCAGGCAGGGGGGAAAGGGGCAGGGTGGGGCAGAGTGATTGTGGGAAGGAAATCATTGGAAACTCAGGGTCAGCTGAGGGTTGATGGGAAGGGAGCTTGGCCAGGGAAGGGGAGAGGTGGCACATCTGGAGCAGGAGTGAAGCAGGCAGGGTCCAGTGCTCTGGCCTGAGGATCTGGGGGGCCAGAGGTTCTGAGTCCTTCATTTGTTCTGCTGAGATCAACCCTGAGTTGGTGTGTGTGTGTGCATGCTTCTGTTAAAGGGTAGAGTCGACCCTATGTCACCTCATAGTGAGTCTGTCTCCCTGGGTGCACCTTCAGGTTGGGCTGGAAGATTTTCTGGGTTCTGACAGACAGTTTGCAAGTAGGCCTCAGAGGGCCTCGGCCTCTGGGTGTGAGTGTGTGTGTGTTTGTGTGGACTGAGAGCCAGCTTCTCTATTTGAGGTTGTCTGATCCCTTTCAGGGAAGAACTGGGAGGCTGAGTTGGGTTAGAGTTCTGCCCAGGTTTCGGCTGGGTGATTGGGGTGAGGGGGTGAGAGTGTGTGTGTGTGGGGGGGGTTGCTTTCTTCAACTGACCTTTCCTCTGGCTGTGGGCTGCCATCTCCTACCGCTGGGCAAGTCGAGCCCTGCATCTTAGCAAAGGTCTTCCCATAAGTACTCCCTTTTCCGACAGGTCTCCCTTTCTGGAGTGACCTTCCCTCTCCCCTCTGACTGTCTCCAGCTCCACCTCAAGAAAGGCCTCCATCCAGTCCCTGAACCTCTGCGGTTCACTTGGAGGCCACTCGTGGCACGGCCACCCTTGCCTTGTTCGGTACCCTTTCTTCTCTCAATCCCTTCCCCTCATCTGATAGCGGAATGAAGTTTAAGAAACTTTCTATGTGGCAGGCCCAGAGCTGGAGCTCAAGGGTCTAACCAGACGAGAATTACTGCCCAGGAACACAGGAGCCATACATGGCTCTGGGGGACCTGGGGCCAGTCGCTGTCCCTCTGGGCTCCTTACCTCCACCAGATCTGGAGATTTACATCTCCCTTACAGAGCCTTACCCATCACAGGTCTTAACTGTAGTCCATAGACCCAAGACTGGAGCCTTGGCCCCTCCTTCCAGCCCTTGGGCCTCAGTTTCCACATCGCACAAGGGCTGCAGTGCCCCCTGGTGGCAAAAGCCTCCCTTCCTCCGTGGCTGTGTAGGATGGCTGCTGCAAGAGCCTTCAGAGGATATTTAAACCAGAGATTTCAACTTCTTTAATTAAAAAAAAAAAAACAAAAAAACAAAAAAACCTGACTCTGACATGGTAGCAGTTGTATTTTTAATATCTCTTGATTGAGAAAATATATCATAACTGAGTTCTGGTCACATCATTAAAATTCAATTTGTATTTTATTCATTCCCCAGCAACCAGGTCATACATGCACAAATCAGTTATACACAGATGGGTTCCACAGAGTCTTTATTCAGACCAGGGCACAAATCTCTTGTGATCACTCCAAGGCTACTACAGTTTAGGAACCAAGGATCTAAACTGTGCCTCATGTTATAGATGAGGAGACTGAATGGGGAGAGACCTCTTCACATTCACATAGCTAGAAAGGAGGCTGCACCAGAATTTGAATTCAGGATAGAAATTTGCCTCAGGGACTGCCAATATCAGTCCTGCAGGGACTTACATGGGAAAGAAGTTGAAGGCAGAACTTCCTGCAGGTTGGGGGACAGCAGAACAAGGCTGTCCCCTAGAGGTGCAAAGACCCCCGCACCTTGTCTTCTTACCATTTGGATTCTGGTAGAACATGCCTAGAGAGCTGTGAAAGGGGAGGAGATGTCAAGAGTGCAGCCAGAGGAATGAGTGGGGAACAGCAGCCAGCTCTGCTCCAAGCCCCTTTCATGCACTGCCCGGGCTCTAAGAAAGTCTCCGCATTTAACTCTCCTGTGACTCAGCTTTCTCATCTGTAAAACAGAAGGGAGCTAACAGTTGAACATTCCCTTCCCTGGGGGAATAATGTCTTTTCTACCTCCTAGGACTGTTGGGACAATCCAATGAGAAAATGTATATGGAAGTTCTGGGTAAATAGCAAAGCGACTGGGGAAGGAAACTTGGTATTATAATCTTTTAAATCCTCACACCAACCCTGTAGGTTCCATTATTCTAATTTAACACCTGGGGAAACAGAAGCCCAGGGAGGTTGAGTGGAGAGAGAGGGAGCTGAGATTTGACTCCAGGTCTAACTCCTGAGACCGGGCTCTTGGCAGGACCATCAGGGTTAACAGTTAGTAGAAGTGGTACTTGTTACAATTTACATAAATCACTGGTCTTTTTTTTAGAACCAATTGCTTTCTCTTCCCTCTTCTAAGTCTTTCAGACACCTTGAACCTGAAGTAGCACAGAGTAGCAGAGTGTCTCCTGAGTCACGTGCAGACAGGCAATGGCCCTTTGCTCAGAGGTAGGGCTAGCTTAGGTGGGCAGGACTGGAGGAGAATTTAGGAGGGGTGGATAGTGGGGAGATGGGGGGAGGTGTAGTAAAAAGCCAGTGAGTCCCAAACCTGTTTGCACATCAGAATCTAACCGCTAACGTTTGAGAATCACTGGAATAGAACCTCAACCTATGGAGGGTCAGGCATGTTGTTAGAGATGGGATGGAGTGGGGTGAGTGGTGAGTGAGCTGTGGTCTTTGTTTTTTTGTTGTCGTTGTTGTTGTTTGTGTGTTTTTTGCACAGGAAGTGTTTTATTTTTTGAAACTTAATCTACATTATTCAGTAAAAAACATAAATCTTAACTGTGCAACTTGATTTTTATCCAAGTAAATGGCTGTGTAACCAGCATCCAGATCATAATATGGAACTTTTCCAGCTCCCCAGAAAAGTTCCCTCATACTCCTTCCTTATCAATTGCTACCACCATCCCCAGACAACCATTACTTTGATTCCATGATCATAATTTAGTTTTGCCTGTTCCTGAGTTATATAATATATATATAATAATAATGGATCACATAGAATAGATTGTTTTGTGTCTGCCATCTTCCATTCAACAAAATGCTTTTGACATCCATCTATGTTGTTGCATGTGTCAGGAAACTGTTATCATTAGTGAGAAGTAGTCCATTACATGAATGTATAACAATTTGTTTATCCAATCTATTGTTAATGAAACATTGGGTTTTTCTAGGTTTGGCCTATTAGGAATAAAGCTGTTACGAACACTCTTTTGTGGCATTATGCACTCATTTCTCTTGGGTATACACTTGGGAGTAAATTGCTAGACAATAGGATAGGGTGTATTTAACTTTATTAGAAGCTTTCACACAGTTCCCCAAAGTGGCTGTACCATTTTACACTTCCACCAGTAGTATAAAGAGGGTTCCAGTTGCTCCAGTCCAGTTTGCTCCCTCACCAACACTTTACGTGATCAGTTTTCTCTCAGGAAGGAATTTAATACAGGGAATTACTTGGGTGAAAAATTGTGAGAGGTGCTGGAGGGGTCAGGGGATGCCACCGGAGTGACAGAGTCCAAGAGCATGTCACCATCACTGTGATCAGCAGTGAGGAGGCCACTGCTGCCACCTCCAACTTCACAAGGCTCCACCTCAACATCCACGACACTGCAGACCAGATCCAGGAATGCAGAGTCCCACTGCTGAGGCATGCTTTCCACACTGGCTTCTTTGAGTCCTTGCTGTCACCAGAAGTGGCAGCAGGAAGGTGGCCTCTGCCCCCCAAATTTCTGATAGGGAATCTATTTGACAGAACTTACTTTATATTCACAACTTCATGTCAAAGCAGTCTGGGAAATGTAGCTTTTTGCTTTTCAGCCCCTGGCCACGGCCAAGGTCTGCTCCTTGCGGAGGAGCCTGTCCCTTTTGGCACATGTGGCCGTGGGTCATCCGGCAACTTCTTGGCACCAAAGTCGCAGGAGTAGAGCACTCAACAAAGGCATGTGTCCTCGGCATGGTGTGGATGAGGAAGGCGTGGACCATGGCTCCGGGTAGGTTGCTTTCCTTCTGGGCCCGCGGACTTCTAACCCGCCACTCCACTCAGCAGCGGAAGAGCAATGGCGGCTACGTGGCCTGTCGGCGCCTGCGCACCGGTCTCTGTTTTTAAGGAGGTTGCAATCTGGTGATGATGAGTTTAGTATCTCAGTAACTACAACCTGCTCTCCCTAGCAGGAATCCCTAGAGCCTAGATGCCTGGGAGAGGCACGGGTACCTTTCTGAAGGAGACTCGGTTCTAGTACACAGTTTGAATCGGTTCAACACTTTGAGTGTGAGAGGGCGATACCCTGGCATGGACTGCGGAAAACATGGATTTGGGAAGTTCCGTTTTGTTTTGATGAAAGGGAGAGGGGTCAGCAGAAGAAAGGGAAGCAAGAAACAGAGGACGACCAGAGACACAAGATAATAGTAAACTACCATTGATGGTGAACTTACTATGTACTACACACTGCGTTCAGAATTTTGCAAATGCTATCTCATTTAATCCTCCCTTCCCACTATTGTTATCATCCCGATTGGACAGATGGATAAACTGAGGCACAGGGAAGTTCAGTTGTCCATCACACAGGTTATAAGTGGTAGAAGTAGAATTTGAACCCGGACAGTCTAACTCCAGAGTATTGAACTACCATGCTTTACTGCTTCGCATGGAGAAATAGGAAAAAGTACAGGCTTGTCATTTGCTCAAAACGCTTCACTTGCTCACTGGTGCCTCGGAAATGTCCCCAAGCAAGATGTTTGCCCTCCAGTCAAACTGAATTGAGTACTCCATTTTAACACTTTGGGAACCTCTCCTCCCGCCCCCACCCCCACCCGGGTTGGGATCCTATCCTTCAAATCCCGCCTAAAACGCCCCTCCTTTCAGGTAGGCTCTTTCCATTCAGTCAGAAGTGTGCTTTCTCCTCCTGAACCCCCAGAACGCCGCCCCACACTCTGCGGAGAACCCCAGGTTGCGGTTTTATGCGCACCGGCCTGTGTATACCACTGCACCCACCCCGTCCCGTGTTTAGCACACCGCCTTGGGACGCAGGAAGCGCTCGAAACATCTTAGTTTTAATCGACAGAGGGAACAACAATCCAACTGAGGTCGGGAGAGAGATCTCCAGAGACAGCGAGCAAATGAGAAGGAACTGGAGACTGAAACGCAGAGGGGGAGAGCGAATGAAGACAAACACTGGACGGTGACCAGACCGACCGCAGCCGGGCTCCGAGTTTCCTCCCGGCTTCCTCCCCAACCTCCCACCAACGCGCCCACCAGGCTTCTAACGCAGCGCAGGGATAATCGGTGACAGTGCCTTCGTCGCGACATCTGGGTAGGCGGCCCATGCCTGGAGAGGCGGGGGACCGGCCGGCCGGGGGCGCGCGGGGCAGCGGGGCGTGAGCACGCTTGGGCGGTCACCCGCGTCCGCTCCATTAGCATAAATCCCATTAGCCGCTCCAGGCGCGCGGCGGCCAGCGCCCGCGAGGATGGGTGGGGAGCGGGGTCTGATGACCGCTCCCTCCTCGCCGCCCCCGCCGCTCCAGTTCGCAGCGCCCGGCTCCGGCCTAGGTTGCAAGGGCTGCGCGTAATGGTAATAACCGGTCTTCCGACGGCGCGTTCCAGTAGAAAGAAGCCCTTTCACAGCCATTACGTCGCTGGCTGCTCACAACCACCCAGAGAGTGGGTCTTGCCAGACGCGGAAAATTAATCACGCGCCTCTCATAAGTGGCAGAGTTGGGAATCGAACCCAAGTGTTCGGGCACCAGCTCGTATGCTTATCCTGCTATAGGTGCAGCCCCAGGATGCCTTCCTACCCAGAGAATTATAGTTTGGGAAGAAGGGAGGTTAGCATCTGCCCTCCGTAGGGGCTGGTGCAGCAGAGAAGGGGGGAATTGAGTGAAATGGGAGGGGTGTGAAGGTGCGTTGGGTGGAGAGAGATGAGTAGGAGGGAGAGTGTCTCCAATCCCCAGCCACATTTGAGAAACACGGGTTGAGTGGTGGAGGAAAATGCTACCACCATCTCATTAAACACATCTCACCCCTGTCCACTAAAATGACTATTCATTGGAGTGGCAAAAGCAAGAGAATATAGCAGTAAATGAGAGGAGTACCATCTCTTGTTCTCTGGTAGTTTATCTAGCAGGGAAAATAAGGAAATTTTTCTAAGTGCCTTGCATGGATATCTCATTTATTCCTCTCAACAACCCTATGAAATAGGTATTTTTATTGTTTCCATTTTATAGATGAGAGAACCAAAGCACAAATGACTTGTAGAAAGCCATAAAACTGGTAACTGGAAGAACCAGGAAGACAAAAGCCAAACAAATGAGGTGACAAATGAGTTGGGGAAGAACAGGGGAGCTTGTAGCAAAGACCTGACACCAGGCATCAGAGGCTTGGCTGAGCAAGGTGGTAAACATTTAAGCTTCCTAGAAGGTTGAGTGGAATATAGCAAGGTGAAGAGGCAGTGGGGGTGGGGGGAAAGTGTTGTGGCAGATGGAATAGCAAGGGCAAAGGCTCTGGGTGGGAACCAAAGCTTGATGCACTTGAGAACTTCAAATGCCGAAGGGGCAAGAAGTGTGGCTAGAGGGGCAAGCAAAGGCCAGGGCAGGAGAATCTTGTTAAAGATTTTGGCCTTTATTGCAAAGTCAATTTGAAGTCATTGAGTGGTTTTAAACCAAGGAGAAGCATGATTAGAATTGCATTTTTAAAAGTTCACTCAAGGGAGGGGTAAACAGTTTCAGTAGTGGCTTGGACTTCTGAATTGGACTAGGGTGATGACAGTGGAACCAAGTATTGGATATGGGCTGTGAGGGAGTGGGAGAAAGCTGAGTCATCCTACACCCTCCTTCTGTCCCTCACTCCTGGCTTCCAATCATTTAATAAATCCATTTGATTTCATCACCTGAATAAATATCTCTCCCATCTGTCCCCTTCTATCCATCCTCACTGACATGGGCCTAATTCAGGCTCTCGCCCTATCTCCCTGGAATTATGGCAAGAGTCTCTCAAACTTCAGATGTTTCCCTCCATGCTGCCTGATCAATCTAAAGTGCAGAGCCAATCAAGTCAGTCCTCATTGTAAAAAGCCACACTGTCTTGTCATTGTGTCTACTATAGGACAAAGTGCAACCCTTGTTTTGGCCTAATCTACTTTGCCAGCTCCTCTTTCCCCTCCTCAGGTCAAAACTGCCCAAGAGGCATCACACTCACTGAACCCCCAGCATAACCTGAATGTGCCTTCACAGACTGAAACCTTCACAAAGCCATTTGTCTGTTTATTTATTAAATATACCTCTGCCTTATTCCTCAGAGGTTTTGAGGTCACATGCTCTTCACACTGCCAGGAATTTGCCATCTTCCTTCTATCTGGTAAATTCCAACTCACACTTTGGGGCCCAGCTCACATATCAAGTCTCTGTAGGCTTTTCTCCAGATAGGATTAGTGCTCCTAAAGTACTTTATACGTATCTCCGCCCTAGTATTTATTTCATTGTATTATAAGTAACTAAGGAGGCCCAGGATAGTGCAATGAGCTCTACTGACCTTGAAGGATTGTTGGGAAGATTAAATGGAATATGTACACTTAATATTTCCTTTCTTCCTCCCTTTCCTAATAATGTTAACAACAATATGTATTCCAGTTTACAAAGTATACTACTATGTGCACCATCTCATTTGATCTCAGGATAAACCCAGGAGACAGGGATGGTATTACTATTATCTCTTTTTTATTGCCAAAGGAAGTGTAGTATAGAAGGGTTAAGTGATAGTCAGCTGTTTCAGTGGTATGCTGAAACATTGGGTTTTTCTAGGTTTGGCCTATTAGGAATAAAGCTGTTATGAACACTCATGTGTAAGTCTTGTTGTGGCATTATGCACTCATTTCTCTTGGGTATACTCTTGGGAGTAAATTGCTAGACAATAGGGTAGGGTGTATTTAACTTTATTAGAAGCTTTCAAACAGTTCCCCAAAATGGCTGTACCATTTTACACTTCCACTTTACACTTCCATTTAACACAAAAGTGTTCAATAGGTATTTGTTCAAGTGGAGACAGATTTTCTGGTTATAAAACCTCTGCTCTGTCCATTAACCCACACTGCTTCTTGTATGCCCTAGCAATGAGGTAGGGACTCCAATATAGGGGGAAAAAGAGAATATACAAGTTCAATTGGTTTAATATAAATTATATTTCTCACTCTGGGTTGAGGTAAAAAACAAAAACAAAACAAAACAAAACAACAG
The DNA here is from genome assembly GCF_015220235.1 of Choloepus didactylus. Classification (NCBI taxonomy): domain Eukaryota; kingdom Metazoa; phylum Chordata; class Mammalia; order Pilosa; family Megalonychidae; genus Choloepus; species Choloepus didactylus. The sequence continues at coordinate 85,488,893 of NC_051314.1, forward strand.
TGTGAAAGCCCCTGTGGTAGCACAGTGCCAGGTTCTAAGTTTCCCCGAGCTGTCTCCTCCGTTCGTAGCTACTGAACATTTTTATTTTTTCGATCCCTAGGGGAGAGTGCTTCTTACAAAATTGCCACTTAATAAATGTGTTAAATGAAAGCCTGAATTACTGCATCAATGAATGAAGAAATAATAACAGTTCAGTAACTATGCTTGAAAATGACCAGTTTCTATCTCCTGGAATTCTTTCTATCCTACATTGAGACCCGACACTGTTCTTCGATAGTTTCCAAAATCCTTATTTCCGAGTCTGGGCAAGACGGCGAGGCCTAGCGTAATTTGCATCTAGACGTACCATTTGCCCTTAGTCAACATGGCGTCCTTAATGACTTTAGGAAGGGCACCGGAAAATACTGTTGACCTTAGTCAAAATGGCTACTTACTGGCTTCATTCTCTGAGAATGCGCATGCCCAGATCTGTCTCGCCCCCTCCCTACGAGACCTTAGTGCGTGCGTCCTAGCGTAAAGAGACAGCGTGAGAGGAATAAGTTGCTCTGTGATTGGTTGGTGCGGGATTTCAAACCGGAGCCGGCGGCACGGTACTGCTCTGCCGTTGGTTACAGCGCGTAGGAAAGTGGAAGGCGGTCCCAGGTAGGCCCAGGTGGACCCCGGCGAAGCGAGCGCTGGGGCCTGCGGAGAAGAGGTACAGCTGGCGCTGGATTTGTGGTAGGAGGGCAGGGTCCGAGATGGTAACCCTTGACCACTGCAGGGATCGGGGGTGGGGGCCGGCAGTTGCCACCCTTCCACAAGGGCTTTCCCCTGGGGCAGGGGCGAGCTGAAGGGGCTAGGGCTGTGGCTGGGGTAGTGGGGGACTTCCTCCTTGGCACTGCGTTTTGTGGAAAGCCGGTACGTCTTTTTGAACTGGTGTGTTTAACGGGGCAGGAGCCGCCAAAAAAGTGGCTCTCACTTAAATTCAGAGTTTGGGAATGAGTCGGGTAACACCCGCTATCCTTTTCAGAGGGCTTTTGGGAAGGCAAAAGCCTTGGAATATGAGAAGCGGGGATGGCCTCAAGGGGGTCCCTCTCCCTTTGAGGCTGTCTGTGTCTAGGTAGGCTGGCCGAGGCAATGACGTCTTGCCCTTCTCATCCTAATTTTTAGCCTCAGTAGCGACAAGGCCTTATTTTCCAGGCCCCTTTTAGAGTTTCCAGTACACTTTTAGCACATTCCTTTTTACTGGATTTCATTCGTAGGCGGAGAGGTATGTAGAAAGCCGGGGGTGGGTGGTTAATGAGCCCTAGGAAAAAAAAAGAAAAAGAAATGGCATTTTCTTTCTCTTTAATGTGTGGGGTAAATCAGCTTTTCGAATTATGGAAGGTATTTGGAGAAAGTGCCTTTCCTATAATTTAATCATTCAACAGGTATTTTTTAAGGGTAGAGTAAGTACAGGACTATTTTATTTTGCCTTAAAGGAGTTTCCAGTTTATGTGGGAGGATAGATCCTATAAAGATAACTTATTTGGTGAATATGAGAGGCTTATACATTGTTTAGTGCACTATACATTAGTACAACCTTTTTAGAAAGTATTTTGGCAAGATTTTATCAGGAGCCATAGCACGTTTTTACCCCCTGGTGCAGTAATCCCAGCATTGGAAATTTATTCTAAGGAATACAGCCCCCCTGAAGACAAATACATGTTCACAGGGCTATTCAAATCATTCATTCAACAAATATTTATTAAGCATTTTGCCAATTGCCAGGCACTGTTTCAGGCACTAGAGCTCAGCAATGAACAGAACAGACAAAAATCCCTGCCTTCCTGGAACTTAAACTCTAGTGAAGAGACAGACTAATAAAATAATTAAATACATACTGGATATTGGATGGAGATAAGTGCTTTGGAGCAAAATAAAGCAGGGAAATCTTGGGTGAAAGGCTGCAATTTAAAATAAGGTGGTTAGGAAAGACCTCACTGAGAAAGTGACATTTGAATAAAGGCCTAAAGGAGGTGATGGCAAGAGATCCCAGGCAGAGAGGCCTGAAAAACTGGAAATTACCTAAATGTCCAAAGAAGAGAATGGTTAAGCAGATAATTGTTCATCAACTCTTTGGAACTTAATTGAAAAAAGCAAAGCATAAAATTGTTTCTCATCTATGACTGCAAGGCTATGAGATAGTGAGTGCACAGTGGGCAACCATTAGTAGGGGGTGTTTAGGGTGGTGAAGTCTTTGTTTCACTATTTAAAAAATCTGTTAATTTTTTTGAACATGGAAAATTAACAATATGAAGCAGTGTTTTATATCTGCCAAATGAGTATTATAGATAGTGAAATCATTTTGGACTGAAATGGTTAGGAAAGGCATCAATGAATTGGTAAGACTTATGCTAGACCTTGAAGAATGGAAGTCTTCAAAATGGGAAGAATTCACAAGAAAAACAGGAGAGTTTAGTATGCTGAACTGATAATTTCTTTAAAAAATAATAATTCTCTTCCTTTATTTTAGTCTTCATTTATTTTGGACTGAGGATGCTTTGTTTACTCTTTCTGCAGTTGATTTGCACATGAGAACATTTGGTTTCAAGATATTCATCCTGTCTGTCAGTTGTACAAAGGTTTTTGATACGGTAAAGCAGAAGCTGGACATTTGGGAAAAAGAATTGTTCTGAAATGCTTTTTAAGAAGGAATCTTGTAGTATTGAGAGTGTCTTTTGGGAATAGTTTTCCTTTGCAGCAGAGAACCCATATTGTTGATTTCTTGGGAACCTCCAGATTTAGCCATATTTGTGAGAGTGTTTTTCGTTAAAGTTCTTTCCTAAAAAACCCAGGCAACCTTCCATTGCTTTATCTGATTGCTTTATCTTACATTATTTAACACCCTTCATGCATCTAAAAAAACCTGGTGTATAGGTCTGCTATTAATGTTATTTGTAGGGGGAGGAAGAAGAGGTTAGGGACTTTTCCCAGGATACCCTGCAGTCAGAATAATAGTCTTTTATTCTGAAGGATGATGTCTGTCTCTTGGCTGGGTGATTGAAATTAAATTGGGGGCTCAAAGCAATCACCACAAGCTTGAGACTCTTTCATCGTGTTGCCAAATTGCTCCCTCAGGGATACGCACAGATTGGTTATCTGTAACATAGTGACTTCTCCACCTCCGGGGCTCCCCATCAATAATAGCTGAGATTTCTAGTACCTTTTCGTTTAAAGTGCTCCACAAACTGGTTTCATTTCAGCTTCCCTGAAAGGCAGCCGCCTCTGTAGTGAAAAGTGACAGCTGTTTTACAGCTGCAAAGCAATGTACCACAATATGACTTTGTTTTTTGTTTCCTTTCACATTAGCGTATCTCCTAGCTATGGAGCTAAATAATAAAGAGGGAGAGATAAAGAAGTGTTTGTGAGGGTGAAAATGTGACCCAACAGAAGGATTTAGACCATTTTCGATTGGCATTGAAGAGGATGAGTAAATTCTAGCTTTTGGAGTTACAATTTGGCTGAGATATCAGTTAGTACTGATGCAGAAAGATATTTTAGTCATATATAAATAACTCCTGAGAGTCACTTCTGTAGAATGTTAATAAAAATATATGGGCCTTCAGTATATAAAAAGAAGATGATTATATTTTGCTAGTGCTGTTTTGGATTACCCTTGGTAAACTTATGTTAGAGGAAAAACTAATTCTCTTCAGAAACAAGATCTAGAAGAATTTGATTAAGAGCTTAGACCTGGTCAGATTTTGCTCTCCTTGGTTTTTCTTGGTCTGGGTTCCAGCTGTGATCTGTGTTTTGGATGACATGATTTGGGGGAGGTATCTGAGAACGTCTGTAACATTTTTTAAAATAACATACCTTCAGTGTGTTAGAGTGGGAAGAACAGAAATTTTGGGACTCTGGTTTTGAATATGAGCTCAACATTTATTAGTCATTTAAGGTCTCTGAACCTTAGTTCTCTATTGTCTGTAAAATGAAGATAATTCGGTCAATCAATTTCATTCAAAGAAGAATGGAGGCTTGTTGCCTGAGTCATGTTGAAGGCTCCTAGTAAATAATGTACTGGTTTTCTTTCTAACTGTAAAGCACTGTAAACCAATGGTCTAAAATTTTGGATTTAGTGATATCCTTTTGTGGAGACAAACTAGATTTGGGAATCACTGTTTTAGGATGTAAATAACAGCTATCAAACCAAAAAAAAAAAAAAGAAAAGTTCTTTATCCCCACTGTAATAAAATCTTATATTTTTATAGTAAAGTTTAGGTAAGTACATTAACTTTTAATATTCTGTGAAATAAATACAGCAGTTATTATTGTTCCCATTTTATAGATGAATCTTGAAATTTAAGTGATTTGCCAAAGGTTATACCACTGGTAAACAGAAGAGTTAGACTTGATCCCAGGACTTCTGCTGCCTCCTTTTTTTTTTTTTTTTTAAATATTCATTTTGTTTTAATCTATACTACACATTGATGTTCAGATAGAATGAAAATTCTTTTGACAATAGCATCATGGGCTAGCGTGTGTGTGTGTGTTTTCTGACTTCCGTTTATCAAATATTTTATTTTGTGTGTCAGCACAATGTTTATATTGTGTATGTGCATGTGTAATACAGTAGTGCTACATGTAAGGTTTCTCCCTTCAAATTTTCAGTCTTTCTGGGGCATGGGCTTGAAACATATGGTAAAGTTAAATTAGAGTGTAAGGTGTGTGCATCTGAGTGCCAGCTGTGCAAAGCAGTGGGGGAAAGACCAGACCTGAGGCAGAGAGGTCAGCTGAAGTGAGTGATGATGACCTGCAAGTGAATACACACACACACACATACACACACATGAGAAGACTCCACAAGGTGTTGGACAATTAGGCTTGTAGGAAAGGGAGGAACCAAAGGTGATTCTGAGATTTGGGACTAAGTGGGACAATTATAAAAATAGGGAAATAAAAATTGGGAGTGAGGTTTGTGGTAGGATGCTTGATGTATATGAGAGGGAAGGGTAGAGGCAAGGTCTGAAAATCAAGCTCAACATTAGGGCATCCAAGCAAGTTGAGAGCTAGAGCTCAGTCAAGGATTGGAGTTTGGGAGAGAGGCTAGGGCTGGAGAGATAAATTGCTAGAGTTGTGTGTAGAGATGTATTGGCTAAACTGAGATCATTTGATAAGTTCTTTAAGAGGTTGGAGGATTGACTTTGGGGAATGTCTGGTGTTGAGGGAAGAATTTAAAAATAAACTATTCCTAAAAATTCTTTATCTGTATGCTATGGAGGTCTGACAAAGTTAAGGGTTGCGTCCTTGTTGTTTGATAGTAGTGCATTAGGAGTTCATCTAAACAACCCTATCCTAAGTATTAGGCATAGAGGTATGTGGTGGTAGTTACACGAGATACCAGTTACCATAGTTACGAGATTTCCCCATGTAAATTCTTCATGTTTTTGGCTTTTTCATGAATCAGACTGGTGTTTTCAAGAGAGTACTCCTACCCCCGTCCTCACTCTAGGGAGTGGTATGCACAAAGAAAATAGGAAAGAAAAATAATGGACTAGAGGAACTTGAGGAAATGTTTTTAAAGGGGACAAAGGACCAGGTCATTGCGTAGTAATTTAAGACATAAAAGCCCTCTGAAAAAAAAAGTTTTTTTAAACAGCCAGTTTTCAACACCATATTTGTACCATGGAAATTTCCTTTTTCTGAATTCTTGGTCAGATAAGATTTTCGTATGCTCTGAGCTCATTGCCTTATTGTTCAGAATATATAGATGAGTTTTGAAACGGTAGAAATCAATATCTATATTAAAACTACTGGTCATTGTCTCCCGTTTCAACTGGGATCTAAAGGAAATCATTTGAATTGGCTACTGAATGCCCTGCATGTGCTTCTGTCCTGTAGCACTTGAGTATGTTTGCCTGTTTTGTCATGCTGTTAAATCCATAGGCATCTCTATGACTTCCAGATCTCTTCCTACTGATTTTAATGCTATTCTTTTAGTTTTGTTCTTACTTGAGAGAAAGATTTTTGTAATATATTTGTTGGTCTGGTTGCTTAGCAGTTTGCTGTGATTATTTAGCTTGGAACAGACACATTGCTATTTGAAAATCATGGTTTCCGGCCCTGATTCAGGTATATGTGGTATCCAGGCTTGGAATTGTAAGCTTTTTTTGCTATCAGAGGAATTGTCATAGAAGTACAAATTCTGTAGCAGCGTAGTAAAATATCTTCATGTTCATATATTCTTTTATCTTTTTTTTTTGTCCTTTCCTGAGCTCATAGCTTATGGTAAATCTTATAAACATTGTAAAATTAGTAAACTTGCATAAAGGAGTTCTTCAAAATGTATTTAGATGAATGAAATAAGAACCTGGACTGGAATGTTGAAGGGGTGGTTAGGAGAAACATAAGAAGAATCCTTTAATGATATTTCTGAGGGCAGTCAATTTTCAAATGAAATTTGGTTTCTTGTTTCACTTCCTTGAGATAATTTTCATAAATACTGTTGATATCTTTCTTTTTTGACTGTTTAAATGAAGATCTTATTTCCTCAAAGTGTTCCCAGTTAAAGACTATTTGGAACACATCGGCCTGTAAGGATACTGTCTTCAATATAATATCAGCAGGTCTTGGGGGAAATATGAAGCCTGAAATTCACTATACAGACTACAGTAGCAAATGATTTTTCCTTTGCCCTTCTGACTGTGAAGGTGATGTATTGTCTCTCTGATGCCAGAATATGGTACAACATAATCCTTTGCCTATACTTAATAAATTTATTAGACATAGTCCCAGCATGCAGTCCAGTAGAGAGCCCTGCATTACAGAAATAATTCTTTTGCTGCTGAGCTGGCAATTTCCCCTACTTAATCACTTGTGTGACATCATCTGTGCTATTGGTAGGAAATGTGCTGACCATGTACTGGATTTTAAAAGGCAGTTGCAACAGGACACTAGCTAAAAATGAAATTTAAAATGAAGCTTTTAAGTTAAATTGAAGGTCTTCAAAGTCCAGAAGGATTAACGTGACAAAAGTGTTATATTAATCAGTGGGCTTGACTTTAAGAACCATGTTTTGTGGTTGGTCACCTAGTAATCAACTGACATGCTCATTCCTATTTGTTTTCTTCTTAGCTCCAGACTGATTCAGAAGGGAAAAAGAAGTAGGCAGGCAGGGGGTGCTATATTCAGAGGTCTGTCAAATACTTTTTAAAATTTTCAAATGAGCCTTATATTCCCATTTTTGTTTTATGGATCACACAAAACATGAATTGTTGGTTTGAGATTCTTGGAATGGTAGCCACAAATGAAAGAGTCCAGAAGTCATTCACTGGTGGGTATATTGGATTGCTACTGAATCTTTTATCTGGGGGAGAAGTCAGGAACCCTAATGTATATTTGATTTCTTGGCAGAAAGATGGAGACTACGATGCTGAATTTGCGGAATCTGTTCGAGCAGCTTGTGCGCCGGGTGGAGATTCTCAGTGAAGGAAATGAGCTCCGTAAGTCATTCTAAGCTAGCCTGTGTAAAGAGAAAAAACAGGTTTTAGATATGGTTTTCTACAAAGCTGAAGCGTGTTTCAATCTTAAAATTGCTTTTCATTTGGGCTACCTAAAAAGAAAGTGATAGTTGCTTATCCATGGTCAAAGCTTAATGGGCACTCATTCTAAGTGGTCTTTTTTTTTCCTATAGTTGCTCTAAATGGGTTTTCCCAGACTTTTTCCATTGTCAAGGTTCTCTTCCCACTCAGTACTTGGCATTAGTTGCCAGCTTTATATTCATACCATAAGCTGGACAAAATCTGAATTTCCAAGGACATTGCTTTCTTTCTTAGAGCAGTAGTTGTCTATGTTTTTCATCCTTGTCCGTCCCTGGGTTCTGTAAAACACTTTTAATTGAAGAGGGAAAAATGGCATAATTTCTTTTTGAAGGAGGAACCAGTCAACTACTTTAACCTACTTCATGTATTTGATGCTTAGTAGTAAAGGATTGTGATTGGTTGAGAATTGGGGAGGAAGAGGAGGTGCTGGTGGAGGGAACAGTCTGGGAAGTAAATTAGCAAGAAAGGAAGTTGGGCTGATAACACTGACTTATGTGATCTAAGGGAATTATTCTAGTATAGAATAGCTTCTCTTCATGTTGCCATTCTCATCTATTTCATATTTTTATTAATATCTAATTTAGTAAATGTTCTTGAGTTAGCCTTGATAGTATAAAAGTAATGCAAGAGCTGTGTCTTAAACTTTTTTATCCCCATGGTACAAGACACCTAGTATGGTGTCTTGCTTATGCTGTTCAATATTTTCTTTAATCTGATTGATGTTTTTAATAGCCCTTTCCCACTAACAAACCTTTCAAAAGAATATTCTAATTTCTCTGTCTGATAGCTACTGTACAACCCTATCATTTGGTACCCAGCTCAGTAATCACATGGCATACTAATTAGGCTTCTCTTTGAGGTCACATCTTCTCAGAGATAGATTACTTTGGAGTCTAGTGGGAAGAAATTTGAATTAGAGATCTTAAAACTCAGGTTCATTCAGCAACCATTTAGTGCAAATCTCTTGTAGCTTCTAGCATATGTGGAATTAAAGGAAAGGAATAAGTAGATGGTTTCGTGGAGAAAAGTAGGTTTGATTTAAGCCATAGATTTAGGACAGGGTCCCAAAAGGCGGAGATGAAAGGGCATTTAAGTAAGGGGAACAGCATGAATTGAAGCAAGAGAGTGTGCGGTTTGTTTGAGGGGAATAGGAGTAAGGGGGAGTGATATAATCAGAGCTGTGTTTTGGGAGTATTAACTTGGCAGAGGTGGAGGCCGCAGGAGAGGTGGGTGCTTGGAGATTATTTAGGAGATGGTTGCCATAGCTCAGGCAACGATAATAAGCCTGAACTAGAATAGTGGTTGTGATGAGGGAAATATGAGAAAATGGGTGGAAGAGATGTCATGATAGTAAGATCTATAGGAGGAGGCAGCTGATAGGATGTGGGGCAGAGGGAGGTTTGGAGTCTTGATAACTTGATAGTGTTAGCTTTTAACTGCTATTTCTGGGTCTGCTTCTCCATCTGTAAAATAGGAATTTAAATGTCTTTATCTTTGTGGGAGTGCTGTGAGAATTTAGGGATAAAACGAGATACTAGTTGTGAAAATACTTTTGGAAGTGATTATGCCATACAAAAATACAAGATATTTATTTTTATAGGTATCCTTATTTTATAAGCAAATTTCTGTTAAGCAAATTCTACTTTTTCACTGATTTATATTATAAAATTAGAGGTACGTGTTCCTCCCTCTCCAAATCCCTAAGTTGGAATGTCAGCTTTTGAGGAACTAAAGTGGCTCAATGTTTTCTAGACTCTAGACTCTCCTTTCTGCAGCCACTCCAGTTGCTATCCTTACGTTAGATCCTAAGAATCCTCTTATTCCTACATATCCTCTGTCTCCTAACTCTTGCCTTTCATTATAACTTCATTCTTCTTCTTCCTTTCTGTACTTTTTTAAAAGCCAAGTCCCAAGTTATTGAATGATCAGAGTGGAAGTTAACATTCAAATAAAGTGACTTTAATAGCCTAGGAATTTTGATATATGTGTTTTCTCCAATCTATATGGTTTTTATCTTCTGTTTTTATTTTGTCATAAGCTGTCTGAACTTTTTTGATATAGTTGGTGTGTAAATTAGGAATAAATGTAACTTAATATTTATCAGACTTGACTTTTCTAGAATGAATTGGTATGTTTGAAACTTAACCAAATTATTAAAATTGTTTAAAATATTAATTGTTTCTCATATTCATAGGTTGAATTCAAGTAGGTAAAGTGCCCTTATTACCTAAGAATTTGCCAGCTTTCAGTGAATTCGGCCTAGTTTCTGCTGTGAACTGGGTTATTTTGACCAGCAGAAGAGGTATACCTTGGAACTTCTTCCATGATGCTGGTGGAGAGTGATGCGTAGAGATATAGGTTAACCAGGAAATTGTACGGCACTTTTGCAAATACGTTGTAGAACAGTCTGCCAATAGTAAGAATGATCCCACCAGTGTTATCTTGCTCTGAGGCAGTGCCTTAGAAGGGGCTCTCTCTGGGCAGACATTTGAAAGGAGTCCACATTCTGCTATCAGTGACTCACCAAAAGCTAGCATGGTCTTCTCTTTCTATGTGATTCCAGCTAGGGTGTTTATATACCCTTCAGGGCAGTGTTAAACAACTAAAGCAAATTGGCTCCTTACTTTCAAATCAATATTTGTATAATTATGTAGCTGAATGGAATTGCAGGCCTAGACATCTATAATATTAATCTACAGCCACTGGAGCATCTTAAAGCAGTTACATTTGAATTTGATGTTGAACGTCTCTCTGGCGCAGCAACGCGTGACTATGAAGGAGGCTGTTTTTGTTTTATGGCTGTCACTGTCCTGATGTGTGACAGCTGCCCCAGAGGTATCCCCCTTTGATTGCCTTCTGTTCAGGAGCTGTCAGTGTTAGTGTTACATCTGGAGCCAGGTGACTAATGAGTTACTTATTCCATAGCAGATGCCACTGGCTAAGCCAAAAGTAAGTGGCCTATTGAAACGGGAATTCCTCCCCACAAAGCTGTCATCTGGAGTGACAGACACATATCCAGGATCTTCTGGTTATTTTCAACTGGATTTGCCCATAGTTCAGCCAGTCTTTTAATATGTATTTAGAGTAAAGCTAACCAGAGGAGCCATTTACCAGAACATTTATACTCTATTTGGTGCTTGAATTATTAAAGTGTTCCCTTTTCCTCAGAATTCATCCAGTTGGCAAAGGACTTTGAGGATTTCCGTAAAAAGTGGCAGAGAACAGACCATGAACTGGGTAGATACAAGGATCTTTTGATGAAAGCAGAGACTGAGCGTAGTGCTCTGGATGTTAAGCTGAAGCATGCACGCAATCAGGTGGATGTAGAGATCAAACGGAGACAGCGAGCTGAGGCTGACTGCGAAAAGCTGGTGTGTATTGTTTTCTTTGCTAGGGCTTACTAGAACTGATGGTCTGGGAGGGGGAAGTACTATTGCTAATGCTTCCACTTGCCAGATATACCCATTTCTTCTTCCACATTAACTGAAAGTGACCTGTCCAATGACAGCCACTTGGCCTGTGATTAGAACTGAAATTGCAGCATAGGAATCCTGTTCTTCATAGGTTGAAATTAAGTTTTTTTTTCTCCTTTTTTTAGATTTGAAAATGTTACTTAGTAGACAGATTTCAAATAAGAATTTAAAGACTAAAATTTGGGGAAAGGCAGGGAAATGCTAGTATAGTTGATTTGTCAAGATATTGACCATCCCTCATTGTTGATTATAAGTGCTATCCAGAGTATTCTCATCCTTATGTCAATACTTTGTTATTGACACAGGCAAGGCAATTCTAAATCTTCCCTTTATCATTTCTCTCTAATTCAGGGTAAAGTGCTAAGTGTATTCAACCACTTAAGCAATGTGATTGACATAGAACACCGTCATTTTGGTATAGCAGGGTGGGTGATAGGGCAAGGGAAAGCCTTTACAAGGAGGGACTAATCCATCTTGGTACAGTGTTAGATGCCTCAGTAAGCTCAAATTGTCTGGTTCCAGTATGTTATAGTTTTTTATCCATTTTAATGCATTTTGCTCCCCGATTTAGAAAGCTGGGTGGCTGCTTTGATCCATAGAAGAAGCCAATAATTGTTCTGAAAAAATGACACTCAAGTGTTTTTGCTATGCTACATCTATTTTGGGCCTTTCATTTTGCATTGTTCTCCTCTTGGATTAGCAGTTTGATCTAGAAGTCTTGTACCAGAACCCCTATTATTCTAAATGGAGTTCATTTTACCAGTCAGAAATCAGAGACACAATCTGGGCTTGATATGAATTAATATGCTGTTGGTGTAGCAGTCTTCCTGAAGGCCCATTTGCATAATGCTGTATTTTAATGTCTTCTGCTCTGCCTGTCCCATAAATTTGAGGTGAAGCATTCTCCCCTGGCTAGTTATGATGTTTTACTCTGCTGTGGTCTGTAGGAACGACAGATTCAGTTGATTCGAGAGATGCTCATGTGTGACACATCTGGCAGCATTCAACTAAGTGAAGAGCAAAAATCAGCTTTGGCTTTTCTCAACAGGGGCCAACCATCCAATGGCAATGCTGGGAACAAAAGGTGGGGGAATTGCATCTGTTGTTATTGGATCACAAGCAACACTGCTGTCATAAGTTCTTATTATCTGAACTCTTAAATATACTGCTTCTGGAATGTGCTGAATAAAGCAGAAAAAGGTTTTTGGGGAGAGGTGGAATATAAAGGCACAGGCTCTCACTTTTTAAAAATTTTTATCTTATTTTAAAATTTTTCTTTAAAATGTTTCACCATGAGTAAAATTTTGATGTTGGTGCTAAATTGGACATCGATATCTAATCCTGCACATTGCTAAGAAACCTAAAGGTGAAAGTGGCAGTTCAGCAATACTTTCAGTGTTTACTCTCCAGAGAGCTTTTGTAGCTCTTCTGGTTTAGAAAGTGTTCTGGGAGCCAAGACCAGGTGATAATTTTGGTTGTACTGCATTGCTATTTAAAATAGCCTCAACCAGGCTTGGAATTTAATATCCCCAATACAATAGGTAGGGAAAGGTCAGTACTCTTAGAGTTGTTTGTTTTGTTGCATGTTTGTTTTGCTGGGGATCTTTGTAACTAAGAAGATGTACGGGCTTAATTTCTTAAAAAGCCAGGACTGGGTAATATCTCACAACCACAGTTGGGATCAAATTAAGCTTCACACTTCTGTCTTGTGAATTTTTACTAGCCTGTACTACAAACTCAGCAGGGAATAGCACCCATACCCCTGACTGTAACTTTCAACTGCTGTTATAAGGCCTTTGTTTAAAGAGCAACTGTGTTGTGTGTGTGCTTGTACATAACTTCCTTATGAAACCATAAAAAGCAACTCACCTCAGCTAAAATTTGAGCCTGTGACTATTTCCATAGAGAAGATATTGCTATGAAATTGCTGATGTTATCTATCTGGTCAGTGGGACTTGTTCTGAGTATTGGTAGATTTTGCTTTCTGTGTCTAATGCTGTATTGTTTCACTCATTTAGACTATCAACCATTGATGAATCTGGTTCCATTTTATCAGATATCAGCTTTGACAAGACTGATGAATCACTGGTAATGAACGTTTGATCTCTAAACAGTATCTACTTTTCTTACTCTTGCTCCCTTAGGAATATCTCTCCTGTCTTCTTTCCCGCACAACCTTTATTACTGTTTTATTAGTTGATGTACTATAGAGTCTGAGTTAGCATTTTAAAATGTAAATCTACACAAGCTAGGAGAGACTGGATTATATATATATTTAGTTTCTAAAAATAAGATTATAGAATTCAGGATTTGTCATGTAGTTAGTTTATTTTAAAAGATCTGTGAACTGCGTATACTAATTGGTTATATCGTGACTTATTAAAGCCCTGGGTAGCAATAAAAAATTAGCAAGACTGTACCCAGGCAGGGTTTATTTGCTGTTCTTTGGGAGAATAGACTTGTGCCTGATTTCTGAGCTAGTTTGGCTCTTGAGAAGGACTTAGCTGTACTTCACAATTAGAAGGTGAAGACTTTTAAACTGAAGAAAAGAGAAAAGAGGGTATGTATGGTTTTGCTTAGCTTTTCTTACAAAATAACAATAAAACATTTTTCTTGGGAAATTTTGCCTTGATATGTGCTCCTGATGTGTTGCTTTAGTCATGTTAGGCACAAAATTGTGATGAGAGTTTCCAGGCGCTATATGATGGTTTGTTACCTTGCTTCTATGGGGCAGCACCCTTCTCTTAACTTATGGCGGTGTTTCCACATGAAGGGTCATCTCCTGATACTTTAATTTTTGATAATCAGGAGACTGGTGGTTCATTGGTTTATTGTTTCCTATTGCTGGTTAAAAGCTAGCAAACAAAACAATAAATTAGAGGAGGTTATTGAAGATTGGTTTTTCTGTTGATAGTAAAACAAGTGACAAACACCTGTTACATGGCTAGGATATTTCTGTTCAAATTCAGTGTTTGACCAGAAAAATAATTGCCATTTCATAGATTATGAAAATTAGGCATTATCTTTTTGTAATAAGGAGTAATATAGACTGGGTCTAGGGTATATAATAAAAGTAGAACATATTATTAGCTGATTTTGGAGCTCAGCCTGTGATGTGGTATCTGTCAACTGCAGCTGAATCAATCAAGTATCCAGATAGCTCGACCAGGAATTGGGGAAATTGTATTTATTTAGATACACCGCTGCTTGCTATGTACAACATCTGTTTCTGGGTATTTATTTTCAGGAATTATCAGGAATAAGGAAACCACAGGTAGCTATTAAAAAGGAACACAAAGGAGATCAGAACCATAGTAAAAGGCAAATAATTCTTCAGTGGTGAGCATCTTTTTTTAGGGTCCAAGGAGAAGTGGTGGTTGAGAGACTTAAAACTTAAACTAGAACTTTTTCAGTGGCAATATTGTGCAGGCCATCAAATTAGACAATAGCAGTTCCTTAAGGGCAAGAATCACATCTAACACAACCAGTATAGTGCCTAACATTTTGTGAGTTCTAAAACTAATTACAAAATAATCAGAAATAAAGGACCAGGCACTGGAAATAATCACGACAGAAGTTGATTCTTTAACCTTTTCTTGCCTCTCTGGTTATTGATTCCTGATTCAATTATATTAGCTTCAATTTTTGAAGGAAAGCATGTTAACTTTCTGTACCTGCAACTTTTGAGATAGCCTCCCTTTCCCATCTCCCACCTGACTCAAGAAGCCTTTAAAGTTTGCTGTAAATTTGCACAAGGTTTAGGAGAAGCCTGACCAAAGAAAGAAATTAATACAATGTAATTGTCAACAGGATTGGGATTCTTCTTTGGTGAAGACTTTCAAACTGAAGAAGAGAGAAAAGAGGGTATGTATGGTTTTGTCTAGTTTTTCTTACAAAATAACAATAAAAATTTTTCTTGGGAAATTTTGCCTTGATATGTGTTCCTAATGTGTTGCTTTAGTAATGTTAGGCACATATTACAAATGAATTTGTGCTGGGGGTGGGAAGTGTTGATATTCCTTGGGGTTAGTAACTCAGGACAGAATCCTATCCTATTTCGCTGTTCTGGGCTGCATCTCAATTCATACATACAGTGAAAAAGGATATACTTAAGTTTGTTTTGAGTTGTCATAAGAATTTTTGTGCAGGACTTTTGTGCTCTAACGTAAGCTTCGGATGAAATGGGTGTATAATGGGATATACAGAGATTTATCTGTGCGTGATTATTTAGGGTACTTAATGTGTTTTCAAAGACTTCAGGTCCTTAGATAGGATTACAGTTCTACTTTTTCTAGTACTGTCATCTAAATTTCTCTTAAGCTTGCTTATTTCTTTTCTAGGCCACTGAGGGCATTTTTGTATTTGTACAACTTAAGTTCCATGTGGAAATGGGCAATGCAAGAGAATGTATTGTATTTATTTTACCCCTAAATCTTGTATTCAAGTTGTCTGATGGGATGATTTTATCTTTCGTGCTTCAGATCTTCTACTTGGCACTAAAGTTATTGGTCTTTGCCCCCTCTCTAGCGCTCTAATAGCCGACAATTTGTTGATGGTCCACCTGGACCTATAAAGAAAACTCGTTCCATTGGCTCCACAGCAGACCAGGTAAGAATAGTCAGACCAAGAGAATTGTGATGTTGAAGACACCAGAAATTAGTGGCCCCAGCCCTTAAATATCCTCTTGAGTCAATATTGCAATGTTATTTTGACAGAGATGTTTGGTGAGAATTTTTCTATGTAATAGGATCCTTATCATCCATAATGAATGCAATTACTCTGATAGAGTAAACATCTGTCAACTTTGTTTGATTCTTAGTTGTTTGTATGCATACCCCTGTGACCCAAATTTTCTGTTCTAAAATGAGATTACAACTTGAGTGATTAGGGCTGGCGTCTTAAATCCTGACCAAGACTCAGGAACTTTTCAACCATGCCAAAATACTCAATAGTGGAGGGGAAATAAGATTTTATATGTTTGTCCTTCCCTCGTTCATACCTCTTGCTTTAGGGGAATGAATCTATAGTTGCAAAAACTACGGTGACTGTTCCCAATGATGGTGGGCCCATCGAAGCTGTGTCCACGATTGAGACTGTGCCGTATTGGACCAGGAGCCGAAGGAAAACAGGTCTGTTGAGTTTGTGGCTAAATTGCCTGTGTAAAATAATTAATAAAATTTGGGAGAGTGGTTTCTTAGAATGAATGAGCTCTTCCGAGGCAGAGATTGGATGTATAGTTTCTTACTGCTGCTTAATGAGGGCTAGGGAGCTGTTTATGGAATGCTTTATCTTTGGATTGCTAGCTTTGGCCTATACCACCAGTGTATAACATTCATTTCTCTTTAAACTTTTTTTTCTTTGCATAACTGTTGGCACTCACTTCTGGTTATAGTTATAGATTACTGATTATCTACCAATTATATTAAAATTGGGATTAAAATTCAAAAGGAACAAAATGCTTAAGACACCAAGCTTAAAATTGCTTGTTTTCTAGGTACTTTACAACCTTGTAACAGTGACTCCACCCTGAGCAGCAGGCGGCTGGAGCCCAGAACTGAAACAGACAGTTCCAGCACTCCACAGAGTAACGGAGGGATGCGCTTACATGACTTCGTCTCTAAGACGGTAAATCTGTGATTGCGCCTTTTTCTTTTGGAAACATTAAGTGTTTTAATTCCAAAAGTAATATACACTTGGAACAAATTTAAATAATCTAGGGTGTTATAAAGTTAATTGTAGAATTTCCTTTCCTTCCAATCCCACTCTTCAGGAGTAACTACTAGTTACAGTAGGTGACAGTAGTATCTTTGTATTCTGTGAATAATATAAAATTAAAGAAAGCAACTTTTTAGAAGCAATTACTTGTGCTTTTCAGTGATACATGTTACATTTTGTTTGAATCTAACACCTTAGATTTTCAAAATGTTTTGTCTCATTTGATTTCCTCAGTAGAAAGCCAAGCAGGCTAATTGAGGCTCAGAGGATTTAATTGATTTGTTTGATCCACATAAATAGTAAGTGGCAGATTTAACATTCAGGTTTTCTGATGCCGTGTCAGCAAGTTCTTTCCACTACTCTACACTGCTACCTTCTAGCTGATCGATCTTAGGCAGGTTACTTAATCTCTTTTTGCTTCTGTTTCTTTACCTTAAAACGAAGAAAACAAAACCTGCCGATTAATGTGAAGATTACATAAGTAAACATGTTTGAAGGGCTTAGAAAGTTGTTTGGCACATACTAAGTGCTCAGTAAAAGTTGGTTGATGATGGAAATTCTTTTGTAATTCATACCACTTTCTTCCTTTTGCCCTGTTTTATTTTTCAGGTTATTAAACCAGAATCTTGTGTTCCATGTGGAAAGCGGATAAAATTTGGCAAGCTGTCCCTGAAGTGTCGAGACTGTCGTGTGGTCTCTCATCCAGAATGTCGAGACCGCTGTCCCCTTCCTTGCATTCCTACCCTGATAGGAACGCCTGTCAAGATCGGAGAGGTATGCCTTGGGGATGCCATCGTTGTGCTATGGCTTCTTTAGTCTTTCAGAGGCTCAAAGTCAGTGTTGGCTTTAAAATTAATGATGCCAACTACATATCCCTTCCACGAATAATGAATGGAAATTGTAAAATACTAACTTTTAGCAGAGTCCTGTCTGGGTTTAATCTGTTTAATGACCTTTCAGAACCAAGCTCCTCTCCCCTTCTTTCCTCTCCCCTCCCTATTTTATTTTGGAAGTTTTCAGACAAATAAATAAGGTAGACAGAATTGTATAATTAACCCCTGGTTCCAGTCACCAAACTTCAGCAATTATTGACTCATGTCCATTCTTGATTTATCAGTACCTTCATCTCTTCCAAGTCAGTCCAGTGGATTATTTTGAAGCAAATCCCAGCCATCATTAATTTTATCTGTGAATTATTTTTCCCTTGTATTACAGATATTCCATACTAAGCATATCAAGGTTAGGTTGGTTATTTCTAAAAATTTATTAAATCAATTAAATAATTTTTGTATTTGCATTTGATAAGAGTTCTTGTCAGCGCATATAATTCTTTTTTTTTTTTTTTTTAACCCATTTCCTGTATTCTAATAGAGAACCATGAAGTTTTGCCCTACAGGTGGGTTTGTGTGTTGTGAGGTGTGTTAAATAATTTTTTTTACCAAGAATAAAGTATGAGGAGGGTTTTCGGTTTTAGAGTAATATTAAAAGCCAGACCTATAATCTCATTATTGGCTGCTTTCTGATGCCCTTTCTTGAATAGGAGAGGAGAAGCGGGTAGAGTTATAGCTAGTGGACTTACTACTTGTTCATGCAAGAGTGTAGCATATGTGACCATGAATCAGTGCTGGTGTGGAGGCAGGAAAAATAATTGAGTCTCTGTTCTAATATATGCTTTGGTAATAGGAATTTAAAAATATACATGATGTCCCAGCCTAAGTATTAGTCTGGAGATGGTTCTTCGCATGTGGTCTTCATCTGCTGGTCTAAGTGGTATAAATAATAGCTTAAAACCCTCCTTTTTCAGGGAATGCTGGCAGATTTTGTGCCCCAGACTTCACCAATGATCCCCTCCATTGTTGTCCACTGTGTAAATGAGATTGAACAGAGAGGGCTTACAGAGGTAAGAGTCAATCCCAGAAGATGGGTGAATAGGTTATTTGTATTAATAATCAGGAGGTTCTTAAATAAAAATGTCATCTTGATAATAGACAGGCCTGTATAGGATCTCAGGCTGTGACCGGACAGTAAAAGAGCTGAAAGAGAAATTCCTCCGAGTGAAAACTGTACCCCTCCTCAGCAAGGTGGATGATATCCATGCTATCTGTAGCCTTCTGAAAGACTTCCTTCGAAACCTCAAAGAACCTCTTCTGACCTTTCGGCTAAATAAGACCTTTATGGAAGCAGCAGGTAAAGGCAGATCTTTTGTGTGTGTGTGTGTGTGTTTTTTTTTTTTTTTCCTTTTTAATTTTTATTGAGATTGTTCAGATACCGTACAATCATCCAAAGATCCAAAGTGCACAATCAGTTGCCCCCAGCACCCTCACACAGCTGTGCATCCATCACCACACTTAATTTTTGTTCAATTTTTAGAACCTTTTCATTACTCCAGACAAGAAATAAAGTGAAAGATGAAAAAAGAAAAAAAAAGAAAAGAAAAGGAAACTCGTATCCTCCCATATCCCTAACCAACCCCCTCAATTGTTGACTTGTAGTGTTGGTATAGTACATTTGTTACTGTTTATGAAAGAACTTTGAAATACTACTAACTGTAGTATACAGTTTGCAATAGGTATATATTTCTTCCCTATATGCCCCTCTATTATTAACTTCTAATTGTGTTGTCATACATTTGTTCTGGTTCATTGAAGAGATTTCTAATATTGGTACAGTTAATCATGGACATTGCCCACCATAGGATTCAGTTTTATACATTCCCAACTTTTGACCTCGAACTTTCCTTCTGGTGACATATATGACTCTGAGCTTCCCCTTTCCACCTCATTCACGCACTATTCGGCACTGTTAGTTATTCTCACATCTTGCTACTGATACCTCTGTTCATTTCCAGATATTTAAGTTCATCCTAGTTGAACATTCTGCTCATATTAAGCAACCGCTCTCCATTCTTGAGTCTCATCCTATATCTTGGTATCTTATATTTCATGTTATGAGTTTACATATTATAATTAGTTCCTATCAGTGAGACCCTGCCATATTTGTTCTTATGTGTCTGGCTTATTTCACTCAGTATATTGCCCTCGAGATTTTGTCATCAACACATTTTTTTTTTTTAAGATGGTTTTGTTCACACACCATACATTCCATCCTAAGTAAACAATCGATGGTTTTCTGTATGGTCACAAATTTATGTGTTCACCACCTTCACCACTATCTATATAAGGGCATCTACATTTCTTCCACAAGGCAGGAGGGAGAGTCAAAGAAGGAAGAGAGGCAAAAGAAAGAGGAAAAAGAAATGACAGCTAGGAAGCAGCAAAAGGAAAAGTAAACAAATCAAAGTAGAGTAAGGAGTCAGACAACACCACCAATGTCAAGTGTCTAACATGTCTCCCCTATCCCCTCCTCTTATCTGCATTTACCTTGGTATATCACCTTTGTTACATTAAAGGAAGCATAATACAATGATTCTGTTAGTTACAGTCTCTAGTTTACATTGATTACATCCCTCCCCCAATGCCTCCCCATTTTTAACACCTTGCAAGGTTGACATTTGCTTGTTCTCCCTCGTAAGAGAACATATTTGTACATTTTATCACAATTGTTGAACGCTCTAGATTTCACCAAGTTACACAGTCCCAGTCTTTATCTTTTCTCCTTTCTTCTGGTGTCTCACATGCTCCCAACCTTCCTCTCTCAACCGTATTCATAGTTATCTTTGTTCCGTGTACTTACATTGCTGTGCTACCATCTCCCAAAATTGTGTTCCAAACCACACACTCCTATCTCCTCCTATCACTCTGTAGTGCTCCCTTTAGTATTTCCTGTAGGGCGGGTGTCTTGTTCACAAACTCTCTCATTGTCTGTCAGAAAATATTTTGAGCTCTCTTTCCTATTTGAAGGACAGCTTTGCTGGATATAGGATTCTTGGTGGGTGGTTTTTCTCTTTCAGTATCTTAAATGTGTCACACCACTTCCTTCTTGCCTCCATGGTTTCTGCTGAGAGATCTGCATATAGTCTTATTAAGCTTCCTTTGTATGTGATGGATTGCTTTTCTCTTGCTGCTTTCAGGATTCTCTCTTTGTCTTTGACATTTGATAATCGGATTATTAAGTGTCTTGGCGTAGGTCTATTCACATCTATTCTGTTTGGAGTACACTGCGCTTCTTGGATCTGTAATTTTATGTCTTTCATAAGAGATGGGAAATTTTCATTGATTATTTCCTCTATTATTGCTTCTGCCCCTTTTCCCTTCTTCTCCTTCTGGGACACCAATGATATGTACATTCTTGTACTTTGTTTCATCCTTAAGTTCCCGGAGATGTTGCTCATATTTTTTCATTCTTTTCTCCATCTGCTCCTTTGCGTGTAGGCTTTCAGGTGTTTTGTTCTCCAGTTCCTGAGTGTTTTCTTCTGCCTCTTGAGTTCTGCTGTTGTATGTTTCCATTGTGTATTTCGTCTCTTGTGTTGTGCCTTTCATTTCCATAGATTCTACTGGTTGTTTTTTTGAACTTTCAATTTCTGCCTTATGTATGCCCAGTGTTTTCTTTACAGCCTCTATCTCTTTTGCAAAATCTTCTCTAAACGTTTTGAATTGATTTAGCATTAGTTGTTTAAATTCCTGTATCTCAGTTGAAGTGTACGTTTGTTCCTTTGACTGGGCCATAACTTTGTTTTTCTTAGTGTAGGTTGTAGTTTTCTGTTGTTTAGGTTTCTGACCTCCTAGGCCACCCCAATTGGGTTTTCCCAGACGAGAACAGGCTCAGGTCATGAAGGAGGAAATATTCAGTATCCGGTTTCCCTGATGGTTTTTCTTAGAGGATTGACACACCTGTGCTTTTCTGCCTGGCAGGTGCACCTGTCAGCCTGTCACTGGCTGGTGTAAGAGGGTATCTGCGTATCAAAAAGTTCTTTGTTTCTCTGACTCTGCTGATCAAAGTGTTTTGATTTTAAAATGGCTGAGGCTTTCCTTACTGCGAGCTGAGGTTTTCTCCACAGAGAGAGAAAGGGAGAGAAAGCTCCCAGATTCACCCATCAGCCAGAGATAGCACCCAATCCTCTGGGCTGCCCGTCCTGAAACAGATATGTGCCCCGACTCTCTCAAGGTCAGTTGTCACCAAAAGCCTCTGTGTGCTTTTTGGGGATTTGCTGTTTGTATTGAGCAGTTAATATTAAAACCCCAGTTGGAGCTAGGCTGAGAGAGTGCTGCTCTCTAGCACCGCAGGGCTTCCGTGAGGGAGGGGCCCTTGGCTCTCGGCTCTCAGTGCGGGTCTGCAGTTTTATTTACAGATTTTATGCTGCGATCTCAGGCATTCCTCCCAATTCAGGTTGGTGGATGATGAGTGGACAGTCACGTTTGTCTTCCCGCAGTTACTCCAGGTTATTTGCTAGTTTTTTGGTCATTTATGAATTGTTCTGGGTGGGCACTAACAGTCTTCCACTCCTCTCTATGCTGCCATCTTAGCTCCTCTAAAGGCAGATCTTAATACTTGAATGTAAGTTCCATGAGGGCAGGAATTTTTTCCTCTTTTCTTTACTGCTTTATCCCCCTGCCTAGTACAGTATCTCAAACATAGTAGGTGCTCAAATAGTTTGATAGATGAATAGATATGTGCACTGTTCCCCATGCCTGTCCTCTTCCTATCTAAACCATAATAGGACAGTAACAGGATATTTTCGTTTTGTTTTTCATCAATTCTCAGGTTGTTTTGAACTTGGAGCCACCTTTGATTTCTTTTCCTCACACCCCATATCCAATCCATTGGTGAATCCTGTCAACAGTCTTGTAAAATGTTTCTTAAATTTGATATTTATCACTCCTACCACTTTTTCTTTTCCCTTTTTAGAGAAGTTGTGTGTTTACAGAATAATCCTGCATAAAGTACAGGATTCTCATATGCCACCATATAACGCCTTGCACTGGTGTGGAACATTTGTTACAATTGATGAAAGCACATTTTTATAATTGTACTATTAACTATAGTCCATGGTTTAACTTATGGTTCACTGTTTGTGTACTACAACCACTCTTGACGTCTCTCACCCTGGAGAAATGTAAGAACCTACTAACTGATTTTCCTGCCCTCTATATTGTATTCCTCATACAGCAGCAGAGAGGCCCTTTTAAAATTTAGATTAGACTGTATCCCTTCTGTCTTCAGTATTTTCCAGTGGCTTCCCATTCCTCTCAAACTAAATCTACAGTCCTTAACATGGCCCAAAAGATCCTACATGATTTGCCTCCTGGTTATGTCTCCAACATTATTTCTTTCAACACCCTTCCCTTCTTTCCTTCCTTTCTAGTTATACTGGAAAACTTCAATTCTTGAAAAATAGAGTTTATTCCCTACCTCAAGACCTTCATATTTGTTGTTATTTTAGCCTCAAACGCTTGTACCCTAGATATTTGCATGGTTTGCTCCTTTAGTTCTTTCAGGTCTCTGTTGAGATATCTTGTCTTCAGAAATACCTTTCCTGACCACTTTGTCTAAAATAACAGTCCCCATTACTTTCTAACTTCTTGTCTGCCATATTTTCTTTATTGTACATATCACTACCTGATATATCTTTATCTATCTTATCTATCTATATCTATCTATCTATCATCTATCTATCTATCTATCTATCTATCTTTTTTTTTTTTTTTTTTAATCAACTCGGCCAGTAGAATCTACATACCACGAGTTAGGGACTTTGTCTAGTTCTGTTTTATCTCCAGCACTTAGTGGAGTACCTGACACATAGTAGGCCCTCAAATATGTTTTATGAATGAACACTTTCTTGATAACTGTGGTCACTGTAGTTGTATGTTCGTTTTCTTAGCAGATGGGTTTCAAGCTGCTTTCCTAACTGGAGAGCCGATATTTTAAAAGTTCTGACTTTTGGTATTGAGCTGTTGGCCAGTATCCTGTTTGTTAATGAAACTAGAGTCTGATGTAGTCATGAACCTAATCAGAAGTTTCAGAGCTTACTGTATAGATGAGACTTTGTGGTCGATATCTTGGAAGGCTGCTGTCAAGGGAAAGAAATCTAGGCCTCTTGGATCTTTCTTTTCATTTACAGAAATCACAGATGAGGACAACAGCATAGCTGCCATGTACCAGGCTGTTGGTGAACTGCCCCAGGCCAACAGGGACACATTAGCTTTCCTCATGATTCACTTGCAAAGGTGAGTACAGCAGAAACTCGTTTCCAGGAGTTAGGGGATTTTCTATAGGGAAGTAATGATGGTTGGGTGTTAGGGAGGGAACATGATCGGTGAGTTGTTTTCTTGTAGAATTTATATTCTGGTCTGCATTTAAGCAGAAGAACATGTCTTCTAATTTAGTACTCTTTTGCCTAGAGTGGCTCAGAGCCCAAACACTAAAATGGATGTTGCCAATCTGGCCAAAGTGTTTGGCCCTACAATAGTTGCCCATGCTGTGCCCAATCCAGACCCAGTGGCAATGTTACAAGACATCAAGCGTCAACCCAAGGTAGGCAAGAGTATATTATATGAATTTGTATAATATGATAAAGTAGCCAGAAGACTTATTTGCCCATAGGATTTTTTTAATGCAATTTTATTGAGATATATTCACTTACCGTATAGTCACCCAAAGCGTACAATCGGTTGTTCACAGTATCATCATATAGTTGTGCATTCATCACCACAATCACTTTTTTGAACATTTTCATTACTCCAAGAAATAAAAAGTACGAAAGGAGCACCCAAAATATCTCATACTCCTTCCTCCTCCCCATTATTCATTCACTTTATGTCCCCCTTTTTTCTACTCATCTGTCCCTACACTGGATAAAGGGAATGTGAGCCACAATGTTTTCACAATCACACAATCACACCATATAAGCTTTATGGTTATACAATCGCCTTCAAAAATCAAGGCTACCATATTGCAGTTCAACAGTTTCAGGTATTTCCTTCTAGCTATTCTAATACACTAATAACCAGAAAGGGATATCTATAAAATGCGTAAGAATAACCTCCAGAATGACCTTTTGACTCCATTTGAAATCTCTCAGACGCTGAAATTTTGTTTCCTTTCGCTTCCCCCTTTTGGTCCAAGAAGGCTTTCTCAATCCCACGATGCCAGGTCCAGGTTCATCCCTGGGAGTCATGTGCCATTTTGCCAGGGAGATTTACGCCCCTGGGAGTCATGTGCCATTTTGCCAGGGAGATTTACGCCCCTGGGAGTCAAGTCCCATGTAGCAGAGGAGGGCAGTGAGATTACCTGCAGTGTTGGCTTAGAGACAGAGGCCACATCTAAGCAACAAAAGAGGATCTCTGGGGATGACTTTAGGGCACAATTATAAGTAGGCTTAGCCTTTCCTTTGCAGTAACAAGCTTCATAAGGGCAAGCCCCAAGATCGAGGGCTTGGCTTACTACAGCGGTAGTCACCAATGCTTGTGAGAATATTAGGAATTTCCCAGGTGGGAATGTTTAATATTTCCAGTTTTTTCCCAGTCCCTTAAGAGGGCTTTGCAAATACATTTTTATCCTCTGCCCAAATTACTCTGGGCATGTATTGGGGTTTCATGCTAACCTGTGCAAACCAACCAGATCTCATCCCCTGTTCAAGGTTCCACGTAATTATGGTGTTTGGATAAACTGACCATATAGTGTCCATAGGATCTTATATGGAGGGAGAATGCTATGCGGTCAGCTCTGAGCTGTGGAACGTTGCTAACATATTTGGTGGCTTTTAGGTGGTGGAGCGCTTGCTTTCACTGCCTCTGGAATATTGGAGTCAGTTCATGATGGTAGAGCAAGAGAACATTGATCCCATGCATGTCATTGAAAACTCCAATGCCTTTTCAACACCACAGACACCAGATATTAAAGGTAAGGCCTAAGGAGTGCTTCTTAAAGACTTGAGCTCCTTCTCTAGTTTTGGTCATGTCCCCTCTTTCTGCCTTTGTTAGAGCTGCTTGAAATTCATATTCTTCAAATTCATATTTTTACTTTTCCATATTCTCCTTTCTTTACCTAGATGAATATATATGTATGTATATTTTATGCAGCTGTAATAATAGTTTTGATACAATTTGTTCTTATTTCATTTGGCATATTGTGAGAATTTTCTCTATGTTACTTTATAATCTTATCATTTTATGTTTGTAAACAATAATTTACTTAAATGTTCCATTAGGTATTGAGATTATTGTTAAGTTTTTCATAATTATTAATAATACTGCAATCAGCATTATATTTGTATAGCTTCCCATCACCGTCCCCCAGTGATAAATTCCCAGGAATGGAATTCCTGAATCAAGAGGCTTGAACATTTTTGTCTCTTGATATGTTTTATCAAACCAGTTTCTTAAAGGCGTTTGCCACCAAACAGTGTGTGTGTGAATAGGCTGGTTTCATTCCACCCTCACAGGCATTGGATTGGAGAGACCTGTTCTTTCATTATTACAGGCGTTGGATTGGAGAGACCTGTTCTTTCATTATTACAAGTTCCTTTTCAAGAGAGCATATTGGTTCTTCTAGAATTGTAAAAATCAAATGATTACATGTTAGATTTGTGACATTTGGAGTTGGAAAATGGTATAAACCAGAAAACGAATGTCAGCTATTCACTGATGCATGGTTCAAAAGATACATTAGTGTGTTACAAAATAACGACAAAAACAAAAACTTTGCTAGTTCTCTAAAGTTAGCAATTCAGTGTTTCGCAAATATTCAGCTTAAAACTGCCCACCTACAAGGGTGCTTTCTTGTTTTCCCCTCTTTTTAACATATGTCTAAACTTTGATTAAAGTGAGTTTACTGGGGCCTGTGACCACTCCAGAGCATCAGCTCCTCAAGACGCCTTCATCTAGCTCCCTGTCGCAGAGAGTCCGCTCCACCCTCACTAGGAACACTCCCAGGTATGCAGAATTGGCCTTCTTAGGAAATATAAAGTGACTGCTTCCTTAGACTCCTTTTCCATCATATTATTGAAAGAAAAAATTGAATTAGATCTTACCTAGTAACCAGACTCTAAAAGGAGAGCTAGAGCCATAAGGATCCGTTTCTTAAAGGTGATTCAGAGTAGCTTACAGAGTAGTCTAGGGTTTCCTACTTTTAGTTATTTTATCAAGTAACGTTATAATTGCTTATTCACCAGTTTTTATACAATACTTCTTTTTTAATACAATACTTTTCCAGTTCATTCTCTTTTTCTTTAGATTTGGGAGCAAAAGCAAGTCTGCCACCAACCTAGGACGACAAGGAAACTTCTTTGCTTCTCCAATGCTCAAGTGAAGTCATGTCAGCCTGTTACTCCCCAGCATTTACTGACTGCAAGAAGGGGCGCACCTGTACTCTGCTCTGCAGCCTCCTGTACTCATTACTACTTTTAGCATTCTCCAGGCTTTTAATCAAGTTTAATTGTGAATGGGGGTTTTATTAAAACTAGATATATCTCCCTTTCCCTCTCCTCAAGTGTAATACATCAACACGTTGTGCTGGTTGTTGGGAGCTTTTAGGTGGGAGATCTTTTGCAGGGGTGAAAGGGGTTGTATGGAATTCACTGAGACTCTTTTGGAGGGAAAGTGGGAACAGTGTCCCTTTGGCTTAAAGCCAAATGCTGCCTCACAGAATGACCTTTCTCTGCTGTCATTTAGAACTAATTTTCATGAGACAACGACAGAAACCCCACCTCTTTGGTAAGACTGACTTGTCTCAAGGTACAGAAAGGATTGGACAGAGGATATAGGATGGTTCCTTCTGAGGACTCAGAAGAGGCCTTCCCCCATTTTGAATTGAGCTGTAAGATGGAGCCTTCATAAGAATGGAATAGAGTGAGGTTAAAACTAGTGATGGAAATATGCTTAGCTTTAATTTGGATTGATTAGCTCTTAATTGTGTTAAGTGACACAACCTTGTAAATATGATACTAAAACTTGTATTTATCTCTAATGGGCCTCTGGCTGGACTTTGGGGTTTGGTTGGAGTCAAAGCCAGTTTGTTCTTCTAAAGTTGAATTCATTCTAATGCTTGACCCTGCTCCCTCCTTACATTGTCCAATGGAGCCCTAATTCTAAAGGTCCGTAGGCCATCTTCTCGGCATCCCAGATAATAATTAAGAGTAGGCTGTAAGGGAAGATTGCCAATATTTTGTGTGGGAAAGAAAGCCACCGTCGTTTTTGTCTTTGCACTTTGCTGAAATCTTCCCACAGAACATAATCCATATCTAGATAAATGTGAGTTTTTTGGTCTATAAAAATTTTCATTGTCTATAAAAATGATTTCTTCTATAGAATGTTATCCATACTGACCCCTGTCTTAGAAACACATATTTGGAATAATATTTGGAAAAAAGTAAATAGCTTTTTCAAAAATGAATATGTGGTTGGTTTTCTTGTCCTGGAAAGTAACCTTCAATGCCTTTTAGAAAGTATTTTCCTTCATAATGTGTTGAATCCATTGTTCATCTCTCTTTCCCACCCTCTGAACCCACCCAACCTTACAGGAATTTGTTTCTTCATTTCTCATTCAACCTCTTTCATTATCCATACTGGAGTCCCATGATATCCTGTGACTGTTATCCTATAGTTTGAAGAAACTACTTTAGCAAACTTTTTTTTTGTTAAATCATTTTATTGAGATATATTCACATACCATGCAGTCATCCAAAACAAATCGTACATTTGATTGTTCATAGTACCATTACATAGTTGTGCATTCATCACCAAAATCAATCCCTGACACCTTCATTACCACATACACAAAAATAACAAGAAGAATAATTAAAGTGAAAAAGAGCAATTAAAGTAGAAAAGAACACTGGGTGCCTTTGTTTGTTTGTTTGTTTGTTTCCTTCCCCCATTTTTCTACTCATCCATCCATAAGCTAGACAAAGGGGAGTGTGGTCCTTATGGCTTTCCCAATCACTTTGTCACCCCTCATAAGCTACATTTTTATACAATCGTCTTCAAGATTCATGGGTACTGGGTTGTAGTTGGATAGTTTCAGGTATCTACCGCCAGCTACCCCAATTCATTAGAATTAAGCAAACTTTTAAAAACAAGTCTTGAGGGACCAGAATGGTGCAGATTAAAGAAAAAAAGATTGACTTTGCCTGGCTGACTGCCTGAAAGATCCTTCACTGCTGGAAGTGACTCCAGAGTGAGCTGGGGTGATTAACTGAGGGCACCTGCGCTTGGAACTCTGAAGCTGGGGAACAGAATGTATCTGAGATTGAACATAAAGTTTCAGGCTTAATATGTAACTGTTGAAAGAGAAGGCAACCTACTGGCTTTTTTTTCCCAGGAGGTGGCAGCTCTCACAGCAGGGCCCATCTGCCTCAGCAAATTGAGAGAGGATGGGTCCCACCTCCCCTCCCCTCCTGCCCCTCCTCACGCCTGCTAGGTTGTTGTTGTTTTTGGTTTTTGGTTTTTTTTTAAACTTTGTGTTAGATGCTGTCTCTTTTCTTATATCTTTGCAAGCCTAGTGTTGGCCCGGCTCCATATTTGCTGTTCTGTAGTATCTCCCCAAGGTGCATTTTAAGTCAGTAATGTAGAGGAAGTAAATGGATTATATAACGTTAGTGAAGGCAAGACTACCCTATGCAGGAGCTGATAGCCCATTAACCAAAAAGGAAATGGTCCTGTGTGTCAAATGTTGGCAACCACTTGCTCAGTTTTTGGGCTAGGCCAAGAAACCTTAGCTGGGAAAATAATTCTGATATTAGCAAAGGGAAATATTTACCCACTTTTAATTTCTTTAACAGTACTTCATGTGGAACGGCTTGACTTGTGAGGGCTTCTTGAATAAATTATGCTTCCTTGATGTTGCAGTCTGTGGAAAGGGGTCCCATGCTTCGTGGTGGCTGTCACCTCCACTTCTACTCCCAGCCTTTTCTGAAGCTGCTTGCTTCACCTTTAATGCGTTAAACTTTTCCACATGCCAGTAACTGGAATCTTGAAATTGCAGCATTCCCCTCTCTTCTCTGTCAGTCTATGTAAGGATTCCTGAGTTTGGTGTTCATTTAACTGGGCAAGCATTACATGGTTTGATTCAGTAGCAACAATTTGTGTTTATTACTGGATATGTAAAGATTTCTCCTTAAAAGGTGAATTCATTGCTTGCAGAGATAGAAGGGGAAAGTCTTTAGGAAATAGCCCATGAGATTTTGTCTTATGCAAGAAGGCATCTGATTTCAATTGGAGGACTACATTGCTCAGTTGATTTACCATGAAAAAAAAAAAAAGTCATTTTTGGCTATGAATTGAACCTGTGGGATTGAAAGGGGTCTTGAATTTTTTAATTCATTGTTTAATTGTTGGGCAGCAAAATGACGGGAGATTGAGTGAGTGCAGGGAGCAAAGAGATCAGGCTTGCTGTTTTTGTTTTATTATGGTACTTGTCCACCTCAAGCTTCAGCTAGATAGGTGGGTAAATTGGCAAGTAGATAGATAATACACAGATGCTTACATATACAATATATGATTTTCTATTGGTAAAGCATTTGGGAGCATCCAGCACTGTGCTTAGTATGCTGAGTGGGGTTTTCTTAATCATGCGTTGCCTTTTCTTAGGCTCTTAACATTAGCAGGGGAAGAGCTGTTGTGGAAATCCAGATCCAAGAAAGGTGGCACAGAGGTCAGTGTTAACGTCGGCAGAGCTCACACAGTAGGTTCTCAATAAATGTACTTTGATGGTAGTCTTAGTGATGACTCAGTTTTCAGTCACTGGTGCAAAAAGCTTTTAATGTTTAAGCATGCCGAGTTGCGGCATGTTAGCCATTGTGCTTTTAGTATAAACAGGGTTTGGAGAATGACCACTTAACCTAAGAACTTAGTAATTTTTTTTATCCACTCCCCGTAGCTAGTATATTTTGTAAATAAATGAAGGCACCAGGCCAGGAGGTTCCTAACTTGTATAATTTGTTAGACACTGGTTCTCAGAACTGTATTTGTTGATGGTTTCTATTCAAGAAGTCAGGTGGAAGACAGCTTGACGTCACCAGGAATAACCTTGCAGTGTATGGGAGCTTTGTCCTCTGCAGTCTGGGATGGGGAAGGAGGCCACTTTTCAGGGACTTGTAGTTAGAAGCAGGATTTTTCCTTTTGTCTCCTTCCTCTATTATCTCTTGCCAGGCTCTATTTAGTCATGTTTTTTTGTTTGTTTGTTGTTTGTTTTTTTATACAGAATTACTCTCATCTCACGCAGTTGGGTACCATCTGTGTGCTAGGCTCAGACACTTGTAAAAGGATATTTAGACTTCTGATAGAGCACAGCCAATTAATATGTTCTTTGGACATCAATGAAAATAGGAATTTAAGAACTGATTCCCCAGAAAGTCTCTAGGAAATTTAATAAGGTGATTTACAAAATACAGAGTGCTTTTGTTTATCATCTTACTTGATCTCACCACACCCATGTGGGATGGGCAGGGCAGGTGATGTTATCTCTCTAACTGACAGATTCAGAGAGGTGATTTGGCCCAAACTCCCACAAACTAATGTATGGTTTAGCTGAGATTAGAACCTGGAAATTTAAACTCCTTGCCTGGAGCTCAGCAACAGTGCTTGCTATTTCAGACTTCTTCAGCCTCATGGGGCCTGTTAATGTATTATTAGGTACCTAATGCTAGTAAATGGCCTGAGCTCAGGGTCAGTATTATTTCTATCTCATGCAAGGAAGCATCTTGTTCTTTTGAAAAGTGTTCAACTGTAAAGTGAACAAAGCTGTATATAGAGAGAGGATAGGTTTACATTTCAGGAATTCTCCCTGTTATTGTAAAAACTTTTGTAACTCACATCCAGCCTAGAGCCACAGATTCCACTGAGAGGTAGGTGTGGATGTACTTATGCACTGCTTTTAATGGGGAACAACAACAGGGAAAGGGGGGTTATTTTAGATATCAACCAGTCATTTCCAGGACTGACAGTAGGCAAGAAAGCCGATGCTTCACTCCTGTTTTGCTGCACTCCATTTGTTTATCAAAGATTTACTCTATTACTTGGGATATGAAAATAAGACAACATCTCTCTCTTTCAGGAGCTTGTAATTGAAATGGTCCTCTCAACAGATGACCCGGAAGAAGCAGGGAGGCCCAGACTACTGGGAAAAGCATTTGGGACAAGAGAGTTTCTTAATGGTTGGGATTATTGTTTAGTATAATGGAAGACCTGGGCTTGGTGATGCAGGGCTGGTCTCTGTGGGAGGCAGAGGATGAGCTGTTCTAAACACTGTAGGTCACCCTTGGTGAATGTCTGTTCTCAGGCCACCCATGTGCATCCTATGTGCTCTGAAGCCCAAAGCCAAGAGCAGGCAAGTCTGCAAGCCAAAGCCATCAGCGTGCTTCTAGAAACGTGTCAGCAGATTGGCTTATTGGCTTTTCCCCTGAGTGGCATTAGTGCTCACCCTGTCTCATGTTCACCATCTGGCTTTGCATAAGAAGTCTTTGAGTGATCTCTCTCGAGCAGCCTGTTCTGTGCCAGGGCTTTCTGAAGGCTATTCAGCTTTCTCCCTCATCAACCCTGGAGCTCAGTGCTCTCCTAAAGGAGGTAGTCTGTTGGGCCATGCATATGCACATCTAGGATCAGAAGAATACTTTAGACCTCAGATAAGAAAATCAGCTCCATAAAGAATGAGCCCAAGTGGTTGGTGTCCTAAGGTCTTATTGTCAAAACTAACAAGTGGCTCTGTCCTTAGATGTGTTTTTAAGATGGAGTCACTCCTGCCACAGCAGAAGCTCTTTCTTCCTTTGAGATGATACAGTTTTCCTGATTTCAGTAGAGAGAGAGACACGTCAAGGGGCTGGGATTTTTCTTCCTTATTGGAGAGCAAAGCCTGGGGGTGTGGAGGTGCTTAAATGAACCACCTCCCAAGGAGCTGGCTGGTCTCTCCTCCCAGGTTAATATACATAGGGCTAAATGCCTGATGTTCCTGGACAGCGTCCAGCGCCTCTGCAGAGCAGCGGTGCTGTGGAGATGCAGCTGCCGGCATTAAAGGGCTAAGCCCTTTCCAGCTGCTTTGCTTTAACGGGAACTGCCTGCAGTCGGCAGCTTAAGGGAGCTGTTTTAGCCGGATTAGGAGGAAGTGACTAATCTCTGCATATTCTGACACTGCCCTGGAGGCTCTGGGGAAGATAACCCAGCGGACTGGGAAGTGGTTGGACAAATGGTGTTGGAGTTCTAGGCCATCACCTCAAAATTGTGGTCCCAAGTTGGCATGGGTTTGTGTTTTGTTTTGCCTCCATGAAAAAAAGTGGGATTCTCTTCTGGGACAGCCCTACAGCATTGGACTCTCCCTGTCACCGAGGGAGAGGAGATGTTCACCACGAGGGGTGGAAGGTATTAGGAAGCTGATATTGCAACAGATTTGCGGGAGGAGGTAAGAGCATATCCATCCCCCTTGAGTGAGATTTGAGACCCTCTAAAATGGTCCTCACTTTGCCCTTCCATTCTTTTAATTAAAGCCCAATTAAAAGAGCCAAGACTTGAATGAGAAATGATCATTTCATTGATTATAAGATACATTTAAAAATATATTTTACTATCTGAGAATCGGGACATCTTGTAATCACTGTCACCTTACAAATTTAATGAATGCAGTGTATTTTCGTTCTTCCTGGTTCATAAAATAATGGTGCATCTTATAGTCAGTGTTACATGGGTTGAAAGTATAAGCTATGTCTGTGACCAGATGTGGAGGCCAGGGAATCTACTTTGCTGTGATCAAAGAGATACTAAAACAAGGAGTTCGTTCAGATTGAGAAAAGCTGCAGTATAGGAAGAGCAAAGAAACCGAGGCTCAGCCCAAGGTCGTCTGGCACAAAGAAGCAGATAAGTTATGTGTAGGCTAGGATCAAAATCTGTCTCACGTATGACCCCCAGAGCCGTCACATATGTGACCCCTGAAACAGGGAAGGGAATAAAAAGCCACCATGAATCAGTGATGCTCTGACTAAAATAGTAGAACATCCTGCTGGAGTTCTGCAATCACAGTAATACTACCAAAACTCATCCAGGATGCTTTAACCCACAGCGAAAAGATTAGAGGTATTAGATACTCTATGGGCAGGGCATTGGGAGAGTTTATCGCAATCCTTTGTCCAATATGTCCATCAAATTCAGAACTACAGAGGGGTCCCTCCTCCCTTAAACTGGAAGACCATGCTTTGGGTACCCACAGAGAAAGGAAGTTTCACCCCACCCCACGGGACAGCCCTGAGATAACAGTTGGCTAAAATTAGAATTTTAAGAATGTCTTCCTGTTCAGGTGGAGGCGCTTAAATGACTATGACATACTGTGTTCAGTGCCAGGGTAAAGGTCGGAGCAGAGTGCTTTGAGAACTCAGGAGGGAGGGAGCTCAAGGCTTAGAAAGCCTGAGATATAAGCAGATCTCAAAGGACGGGATGAGACAAAGGGAGAGGGCCCAGAAGCATATTTGGGGCTTAGGAAACAGCTCCAGCCTGTTGTTCCAGAACAAGGCATCCCTGACTGCTGTCCTGGTCTCTTCTCTGATCACAGGCTGGGCCCTGGTCTGTCTGGGTTTTTCTCCATCTGTGGGGGTGGGTGGGGTACAGGTTATTGGTCCCTGCCTCTGTCTCTGGTCTCCTGCACGCCCAGCTGTGGCAAGTCAATCCTTCATGTGGCTTGATCAGAGCTCTGAAACACTGTATTTCATTCCCCCCCTTTTCTGTCCATTAACTGCAGCCTATTATTATTGTTGGACTCCCCTCCCCAGCTTTTGCTAAATATGTGACTGCGCCTCAGTGTAGCTGCCTCTCCCTGAGAAGTGATTACAGATCTTGACTGTGCTGACCCCCTGCCATAGCTGCCCGGAGTGGCCCCAGCTTGGCCGGATGCTTCATCTTGATTAGCCCTTAACTTCCCTCCCTCCTTCCCTCACCATCTTCCTTTCTGACGTTGCCTGGGCCTGGCATTTAGCTGTGGGTTAAAATCTCTCTTGAGAGCCAGCTCTTTTCTCCTTGGGCCTGTTCCCTGCACTCTCCAGAGCATGGTCATGGTCATGGAGAACAGGCCGTGGGACCAGAGGGACTGAGGTGATCCCCTCACCTGGGCCAGGGGCTTGTCCCAGATCACTTGACCTCGATATAGATCAGTCCTCGAGAAGTTCAGTGCTTTGGAGCTGTGCTACCTCTTCAACCCTGGGCTCTGACAGCCGCTTGCTTTTTGTTTACTTAGCTTTCACATGAAATTCCAAATTCTCAAAGCCCTGCTTTTCACCCCTGCACTCCAATTCCTCTGTTCTGAGAAGGTCCTTCTTTTCTCTTTCTTGTATTTGATTTTTGACTCCTTTTTTCTCTGGGATCCCTTTCTCTCCTCTCCCCTCTGCCTCAGCTCAGGCACCTGGGGTATGGGAAGGAAGTGATCACTTGTTTAGTAACAGCCTGAGCCTCAGAAACTTCAGGGGAAGCAGCAAACTCATTGGCAGAGAGAGTGGCAGTCTACTATGATGATGGTAAAAATAACTACCACAGATTGAGAGCTGTGTGTCCAGTGTGGTGCCAAACCCAGCTCGTCTAATTCTTCTAATTCTTAAGAAGTGGGTGTTAGTATCCCCATTTTCCAGATGCGGAAAGTGAACCTCAGAATCCTTAAGTAACTTGCTCACCTTCACACACCTCAGTGCTGAGCCTGTATTCAAACTCTTTTAACCTCTATACAACCCTTATGTCAGTGTTTTTTGTTTTGTTTTTTACTTTGGGTGCACAGGTACCCATTAAGTCAAAGGGATTTTCTTTGGAAACAGCCTCTGAACCATTGTCTTGATCCTCTTCTTCCTTCAGTCTGGGAATAAATGTGTCTCAGAGCCTTGGCCCCTTCCTGGGTTTTCCCCTTGCACAGTGTGGCCCCAGATAAGGCCTGTCCTCTTTCCACCCGGAGGTAGCAGGTTAGAGAAGTGCAGTGGGAGTGGGGCATGGAGGGGGAGAGGCTCCTGCCACCCAACTGGGAAGCCACAGCCTCAGCTCTGCTGGCCTCATCTGCTCCTGCTAAGACAATCATCAACATAAAAGCCTAATTGTATTAATCACCAAGGCACCCATCCCAAGCCCCCTCCCTTTCTGGAGAATTATGAATTGCAATTGCAGATGGCTCTACTGATTGAAGGCCGTGCTCAGCGGGAAGAAGGGCCAGATCAGATTACACACCATTAATTAAAAACTTCCCCTGACAAACTGGGAGGAAGGGAATGCACACCACGGGTCTGCCTGGTTGGGTCTCTGTCCTCCACCTCCCACCACCCCCCCATCGGTGCCCAGGGGCTGTGACTCTGAAGCCTGCTTCCCCCAGGCTGGAACCCTTGAGATTCTGCTCTCCAAAGGCCAGTCCTTCCTTCATCCAAACAGATGGCCAACTGCCCTATTCGAGGGTTACTTATTCCTGCTTGACTTTCGGTGCTTTTCAGATTCTCACTTAACTCCTCCTTTCTCCTGAAGGACGCCTTTTCTTGCTTTAGTCTATCCTGACATAAGGCAGCTTTAAAGATGAAAACAGGCCCCCAGCTTTCTCTTCTGGCAGACATTCTGCAGCAGAGGTTAGGTAGAGCTGCCCGGAGTATTGGCTGGAGGGTTAAGTACCTGGATTTGCACCATGTTCCCTGGCCACCCCTTCCCGTAAGCACAGGCTTCTCAGCTGCTGTCATTTTGCCTCATTTAGAGCTGTAGCACCTGAATTTTCCTCCTCTTGATCAATTGCTGCCTTCCCTCCTTTGCCTTCCCCAGCTGCTCAGCCTCAGTCATTCATTCATCAAACTTTTATTGAGCACCCAGTGTGTGCTTGGTTCTGGGGATGCAGAGATAATTTGTCAAGGAGCTTAAGAGCCTCCTGCAGGAGCTCCACCCCATGCCCTCTTCAACCCTCCAGTTCCTGCTCCCTTCCTTCCTCTGGTTGCAGCTTGTATAAGCCCCCCTGGAACTCTATTTTAGAAAATTCTAAGCTGAGAGCTGGGGAGACCTTAGGGGGCTATGGTACTGAGCCGGATGACCTTTAGTAAGTCATCCTCTGCACACACGCACACACACACACACAGCTGTCACTGCTTGTAAAAGGGCACAGACTGCCCTGGGTGCTGAGAGATTGTGAAGATAGATGAGTGTGGCCCAACCTGGAGAAATGTGGACAACACTCTGCACTGACGCTAACACAGAAAGCACCAGGGCTCAGCTATTGCCCTGGACAGGCTGTGCTCTGTGACCCTGCCCTCTGGAGCCTTTGGGAGCCCCTCTCCCATCTTGGGACCTCATGGGAAAGGGCCTATCTTTCTTTATGGATTTGGCTCCTGCGTTGCAGGGTACCATGGTGATGGGCACCATAGAGATTAGAAGAACTGACTTTTATTGGCTCGTCTCTTCATTCCAGGGCCCTTCCCTCAACCCCCACGCCCGACATCCACCAGGTTCCCAGGTCAGTAGATCCAGGAGAGGAGGAGGCAGGACCCAGCAGAGCCAATGAAATGAGAGAAAAGCCTCCTCTCTTTTCCCTCCTTCTCCATCATCTTTTTCTCTCTTCCTTCCCCTCCTCCCATTACCAACAAGAATTGTATTCAAAGCCAAAAATTACAGTAACAACAATAATCATCATTTATTGGGGATGTTTTTCTAGCATTTTAACTTCCCAAAGCATTTTCCCATCACTTGTTTGTTTTCACAGCAATCCCTGGGAGAGGATTGTACCCATTTTACAGCTGGTGAAGCCAAGATCCAGACAGCACCCTAAATCATGGTCAGAGTAGATTTATAGCAGCTTTTAAATATTAACAAACCAATTGAGACTCCATTAGTCCTTCAGAAGCACTGGACCGCAAATCTTGATTTCCGGTCATTCTTGGGGTCCTACCATCCTTGGGACATAGTCAACAGCTTTTGGGGGCTCCCAATAGAACTGAGAATCTGGGGCTGGAGCCTGCTTCTTCTGGCCCAGGTCATGGGCTGAGGGATGGGATGAGAACTTCCCTCCTCAGGATCAGTCCTGTGAGTGGGACTGTAGGGTGGGAGGCAGGGCAAAAGCTGGCAAAAGCCCGCCCTGGAAAAGGCCTGTCTGACCCCACATCTGGTCCCTCCGGCAGCCAAGAGCAGGTTCCTCTCTGTGTCAGCTCTTCCCGAGGTCAGGGTCCGGTCCTGAGTGCATGGAGGGGTGAGGAATGACCATCTACTTGGAGAGCAGTCCCTGTCCTCAGGAAGCCCCCAGTCTGATGGGGGAGCCATAGCCCCTGAACCACACCTAAGGGCAGAGAAGTGCCCCTGAGGAGCTCGGTAGACCATCCCAGGGCCTGGTTCTTCTGGGAGCCCTGGACCTCCCTCCCCAAGGTGGGATGAGAAGTGGAGGTTCCCTGATGTCCCTATAGCCATCAGTTTCTTAGCAGAGTGGCTCTCTGGGCTCCAATTCTTCTTACCCCAGGACATGGGGACGTGAAGGCCTAGGGCTCCTGCTGGGGTCCATTTGGTTGAGAGAAGGCAAGGCAATCACGATTTCCCTGCCTCTCTCTGCCCTGTCCTACAGAGAGATGGGGAAGGCCAACGAGGAGGGAACTGGACAGGTACACCCTCCAGATGCTATTTAGAAATGGAGTGCAGGGACAGGGATTGGCACCTCACCCCCACCAATCCTGCTGGGACAAGAGCCAGCCTTCTTCGTCCTCTCTTGCAAAGCCCCCCAGCAAAATCTGAAGTCAGGCCATACAAGGTGTGCTGCAGGCCTGGGAGGGCCAAGGTCCAAGGTCTATGCCGTCTGGCACACGCACTCCATTTCGGTGTTCCCTTCAGTGGGCTTGGATTCTCTCTCCTGGGGCTCCACCCCTACCACTTTGTCCTCCTTCACAGTGCCCGTGAGGATGGCCAGCCGCTGGGCCAGGGTCTTGGTGTCGGGAAACAGGATAAAGTTGTAGATCAGCGAAGCCAGGATGGCCCCCGTCAGGGGTCCCACCCAGAAAATCTGAGGAGGCAGAGAGAAGTGGGCAGCCTGTCCATGAGCAACCAGGATCAGAGGGTGGCTATGGGACCCCAGCATGCTTCCCTAGTGCTGACTTGGTCTCCCAGGAACACTTAAGCTACCCTTAAGATGGCAAATTTGAGAACCAGGAGTTGTGCCTCCCGGGTCATGCAGGTGAGGGGACCCTGCCTTCAGTGGAGCAGGGCCAGGAGCCAGCCTGCCCTCCACTCCTGCCTCTTCCCTCTCGCCTCCCCTATTTCAGCCAGGAGCCCTGCTACTGCTGTGCCATTCTTTGCTGGGGTGTGTGTGTCTATTTCTGTTTGTCTTTTTCTGCACCCAAGTTTTGAAATTGGTCTGGTTGGAGAAATTGAATAAGGAAACAGACAGAACCTAAAGGCCTCCCAATTTTTACCAGACCACTGGGTGCCCCAGGCTGCCAAAGGTGGAAAGAAAGGAGTTACAAGCAAGGATACTTTCCCTGGTCTTCTGAGCTTTGGGAAACCTCCCTCGGGGAGTCAAGATGGTCTCTGTGGAACCTACAGCACTTGTCACCACCCCAACTTAGGCCCCCTCCCCTCCCCAATGACTGCCAGCAGAGAGTCTCACCCAGTGGACCGTGAACTTCCCAATGATGACGGCAGGACCAAAGGAGCGGGCTGGGTTCATGGAGCAGCCGGTGAAGTAGATCTGGGAAGCGAGTGTAGGCTCAGGGTGTGAGGAGGCTTATGGGTGGCCAGGGAGGGGACAGTCACTTTGGCCTGGCTCAGAGCCTGGCCCAGCTTTGACAACTGCAGCACCATATCTGGAGCTGGAGGGTAGGGCTTCCCCAGGGAGAGACCCAGCAGGCACATGTGCACAGCATCCCCTTTACCCCTTACCCCAATGAGGTGGCCCAATGTCACAGAGATCCCAATCATGGTGGCCGGGGAGCCAGATGTCTGACGGCTGTCGGTGGACGCAAAGACACAGAGCACCAGCTGCAGGGTCAGTACCAGCTCCACTGCCACAGCTTGGCCCTCCGAGATGCTGCTCCGGACCTGGGTGAGGGGGTTACGCTGGAGCAGACACACGCTCTGCCCGCAGGTGAGCCCCCCTGGAAATGGGGAACACTTGCCACTTCCCAGCTGCAGGCCTTAAGGAGATGACGCTGCAGAGGAGAGCTGGGCCAGTGGGCTTTGTGTCAGCCCCGGACACCTGCTCTCTGCATGAGCCAGTGCCCCCCACCCCCAAATCTGGCTCAGGCCAGTGGCTCAGGAGAGGGAGGCAGGAGGACAGGACTGGCGGGAAAGGGAAGGCTCAGAGTTGCTGGGCATGCCTGTGTGAGAGGAGACTGGGAGGAGACTGTGGGTAGGAGTGGAAGGAGGAGATGTGGGGAAGTAGGTGGAATAATAGATAATTAGGGGAATCTGGAGGAGTGAGGCAGGCCTCAGAGTGCTGGGAGCCTGGAGGGAGGAGTAGCGGAGAAGCAGAGGAACAGAGGACTTGGAGTAGAGCTTGGGGAGGAAACATGAGGTACATGGAGGGCCCCCTTCCATTACCCTCAGCCCCAGCCCTCCCTTGGCTACCCCTGCCCCTCAATGCCTGATCCTTATACTTGAAGGAGATCCCAGTCCCAAGGAGCCTTCGCATGGTTTCTGCCTTCTCCATCTGTTCTTTGCACCACAATCCTGTTCCTACTCTGCTTGGGCTGAGGCCAATGTCTGATTTCTCTGAGCTCCAGGGCCCGGCCCAGAGCAGGTGTGGAGACATGGGTGAGTTGTTTCCTCCTTCTGTCCCCTCTCCTTGTTTGGACCTCCCTTCTTCCAGCCACGCCAAGTACCCCTGCCCTAGCACCTGCCACCCGCCCCTCCCTGCACCTACCACGTTGATCCCAAAGGTGCCTCGGATGTCCCCTGGCGTGACCCCATAAAGCAGAGCGGCCCCCACGATGGCCCCCGCCAGCTGGGCAGCCACATAGGCCACTGCTCGGGGCAGAGAGATGTGGGAGCCCACGAGGAAGGCCAGTGTGACGGCGGGGTTGGCGTGGGCCCCGCTGGCCTTCCACGAGACCTGCACTGCTACGGCCGTGGCCATATTGAAGGTGATGGCAATCTGCAGCACAGAGGGAAGTGCCGAGGGCCAGCGCAGAGCCGAGCCCACGCCGAAGAACACGTACAGCCCCGTGGCCAGGAACTCGGCAAACAGCGCCCTGCAGATAGCTGTCCAGAGCCGGCGCACCAGCACCCTGGCCCAGCCGCAGCCCGCCTGGCCCCCACTGGGTCCAGGCCCCGGTCCCTCGGCCATCGCCTCTTTTGCTCCGGGGCCTCTTCTGTTTCCCTGTCTCTGCGCCTCCCGGTCTCCACTGGCCTCTGGTCTCTGGATGACCCCGGCTGACCCACTCTCGGTAGGCTTCTCTGCCATCACAAGGCACAGGCCAGTCAGACTGGCAGGGAGCAGGCGGACGAGGTTATGTGTGTCTGGGAGGGCGGGAGGGGTGCGGATGGTGAGGGGGCGGGACTCCCATGCCCGCTCCACCCTGAGTTTACCTGAAAGATTGGGGTGGGGGTGGGGGGCCTGGGCACTGAGCTGGAACCCCCAGGAGATTTTCCAAGGCCAGGCAGGCCTGACTAGTGCTGCGGGCAGAGCCCTGCCTGAGGGCTGTGGGCGAAGGAGCAGCTGGGGCGTGGGGTTCAAGGAAACTCACATCCCAGGGGTCAGCTTAGAGCAAGATCACTCAGACCCCTGGGGCCACAGCCCTCGGAGCCCAAGGCCCACCTCGGGGGTTCCTGTTCTGGACCCCTCTGCCCCCAGGCTCTGCTTCCAAATATGCTGATGCAAGTCTGCACCCCATAAACCCAGATGTGAAATGAAGCTCTCCCCTTCATTGCCACCTACAGCCCCCCTCGCAGAAAGCAGCTGTGAATAGAATAAACTTTACCGAAGACATCTGTGGGGGTTCGCAGGGGGCAGGTGGAGGAGGGTTTATTCCACAGCTCATCAAACCACATCAGATTACATGCGTGCCATCATGTGCCTCTGCTCTTAAAACGGCTGCAGGCTGCCCACCACCGGGAATGTCCACGGGCCCTTCACCCACTGCTCCCACCTCTGCCTTTCCTGCATCCCCCTCCCTTCTCAGCCCCTCACTTCTGGGCTCTCTTCCTCTCAGGGTCAAAGACATTCCCGTCATTTCTCATTCAGTTCAACCATTTTTTGTGGCTATTTGGGCCCAAAAGAACAGCCCCCACCGTTCCCCTTTTACCAACATATCAAGACATTTTCCCTAACAAAGGAAAACACCCCTCTCTCCCTAAGAAGAAGCTTCCCTATGCTATTAAAATAACCACATCTGGGTGCCCTGACCTCACCCCTGGGCATAACTACCGCCCAGTAGATGTTCCCTTGTTGGCCTTGGGCTCCTCAAACAAAACCTGTCTTAAAACAGGCTCCCCCCTTCTCCCTCTGCCCCCATCTCACCTCAGGCAAACGCACCCCTGCTTTCTTCAGCTCAGGTGGTGGTACCTGGCAAGTATCCTTGACCCCCCTCTCTCTCCTACCCCCATCCAATAAAATCAAGTCTGCTGATGCTGAATCGTAAATACTTCTTGACTGTGCCCTCTTCTCACATCCCCTGCTGCCCTACAGCCTTTAACTGGTCTCTCTGCTTGCTCCCTCGCTCTGTTCTAATCAATTCTCCACACTGCAGCCCCAGTGATCTTGCTAAAATGCAAATCTGATCATGCTGCTCCCCTGCTAAAATCTCTTCAAAGCCTCCCTTCCCCTCTG
This sequence comes from Choloepus didactylus, assembly GCF_015220235.1. Taxonomy (NCBI): domain Eukaryota; kingdom Metazoa; phylum Chordata; class Mammalia; order Pilosa; family Megalonychidae; genus Choloepus; species Choloepus didactylus. Next base: position 85,531,263 of record NC_051314.1, read on the forward strand.
TAAGCTCCGCGCCTGCTTCCAAGGCCCTCTGGGAGCCAGTCCCTGCTCCTCCTGCCTCGCCTCCCCACTCCTTGCCTCGTCTCTTACTCTCTGGCCACATCAAATGGCCAGTGGTTCTGGAACATCCTGTGTTGGTCTCTCCTTGGAGGACAGTCTCCCCTCTTCTTGGAGAGCCCTTTCTACAGATCCAGCCAGATGCCCTGGCTTCTCACCTCTCTCATGCCCTGTGCTCTCCATCCCCTCCCTGGGGACCCCTCAGCCACATCCCTGCATTCTCACTCTCCTCCTCTGCACCCCCTGCACCCCGCATCTGTGCAGCTGAGAAACTGCTGGAGGAAATCGTCCAGCCGTGTAGACTGCTGCCACGGCAAGTCCATGGTCTCCGGCCTCAGCAGGGGTCTCCGCTCTGCTCAGCAGTCCTTACCTGTTCTCCTGAGGCCTGCTTCAAATCGTTCCCCTTCTCTTCAGGCACGCGGCTCACCCTGGCTTTCCTCTCCGCAGTCGCCTGGTCTCCTGTTTCACCTAGAAGGCCACGCCGTCAGACTTCTCCTCCTGCCTCGCCAGCCACAAACTCACCGACAGCTGCCCCATGTCCTCAGCAGCGTCCCTCAGGCCTTGAAGAGGAGGCAGTGCTTCTCCTGTGTCAGTCAGGCCGTCCCTCGTGCCCTTGCCTCCCTTTGAGCTCCAGTGCCGTCTCTTGGCATTCCCAGTCTCATCCGCGGTTCTCACCTCTCCCTTTCTCCGGGCTGCTTCTTTATAAACATCTGGGTAATCAGGGAGTAGTGGGAAGATGAGGGGTTTGGAGTCAGATGGACCCAGGTTCCACTGCACTAGAGCTGTCACTTCCTGGCCACTGGAACTGCTCCGGCAAAGGCCACGTGTGAACTCCTCACCCCTGTGTCCCTTGGCCTGCCATGGCACATGGCACTGCTGACACGTCCTTCTTCTTGAAGGACTCTCCGTTCCCACCTCGCCCGGCTCCCTAAGAGATTCTGCCCAGGCAGCCTCGGTCCTGTCTGTGGTCTCCAGCCTCCCGCCTGCTCCTCCTAGTCTCTCTCCCCCTGAGGGGCTCCACCCCCCCCCCCCCGCAACTGTCCAGGCCAGAACCTGGGAGTCATCCAGAACCTCCCCTCCCTCCACCCATCCCCAATGGGCAGCCAGGTTTCCAGTGGCTCTTTCTCATATCTGACACCTTGCCACCATGCCCAGATGCCACTGGCCCAGCTCGGCCCTCGTCTCCCCCAGGATTGCTGCATCAGCCTCCTTACTGGGCTCTCAGACTACGTTTGTGACCCTCTATACCACTTCCCTTCCCATCACCAGAGGGAGTCTTCTAAAGTGCAAAGCCAATCAGTCACTCCTCTGCTCAAAACCTTTCCATGGCTCCCCATTGCCTCAGGATCAAGTCTGAATATTCGAGTGTAACATGCAAGGACAGCTCTCTCTCACTGCCCACCCCTGCGCCTTTTACTCCTGCCAAATATTTGTAGTTCCCCAAAATAAGCTGAGCCCTCTGCAACACTGAGTTTGGAATGCCTTTCTTTGTCTCTCTTTCAAGACTTTGCTCAATCCCAATTCCTCTATGAAACCTGCCCTTACCCTCTCTTACCACCCCCCACCGCAAAATCAGGGCCGGCTTCATAGAGAAGTTGGGCTTGAGCAGAGCCAGCAGGTGGCTGTGGCTTCTGCACCCTCAGTGCTTCCCTCTGCTGTTCGGTGCAGACTTCCACCCTGCCTGGCAGAGAGGAGTCGTTCAACAAAATGTCAACACATGGAGGAATGTGGCTGGGTCAGCAGGTTCCCTGCCTGGGGCTGTCCCATGGCACCTCAGGTAACTGTCCCTTTCCCCCCTCTCAGCAGAGAGCTTGGTGGACGATACTGGCCTTGCACTCAGTGACCAAGGTAGGAGTCCCACCCAGAGGCTTACTTTCGTACCACCCCACACATCTTACGTAGCCTCAGTTTCTGCATCTGTAAAAAAGGCACCAAACAGCAGTAATACCTAGCTGCTGAGAGCTTTCAAAAAGACAATATGTGCACACACATTTTGAACATGGCCATGTAGAGTATGCCCCTGACCTGTTGCTTACCTTCTGTGGCCTTGGTTTCCCCATTTATAAAATGAGGATAATAATTCTCATCTCCCAGGTGTTGTTAGGAGTAAATGAGCTTCTTTGTAGGAGAGTGGCTCTGAGTCTGAAAATGTTGGCTATTAGGATTGCCCTTCACCTCCCTGCCCCCACAGAAAGGGGAGAAGGCACGCCATTGAGACAGCTGTGGGGACTGGAGCGGGGTGGGGGTGGGGGTGGGGGGGTGGGGGGAGTGGGGGGAATCCCGGTTGCCGTGGCAGGGCCAGGACAAGCCTCACCTGTGGTTCTGGCTCCAGGTCCTGGAGGTGGAGAGGACTAAATGCAGGTCAGCCCCTGACCCAAGCTAGCCTTGCACAGATCCTCCTGGGCCCTGCCTGGTCTGGGGCAAGGCCCTTCACCCCCTGAGGCCAAGTGACCATTGGCCGGGGCTTGGTCTGGCCCTGGATTTGTCTGCCCCAGCCAGCTCCTTCCTGGACCCAGTCAGTACCAGGCTCTGATGCTGAGCCAGCTTTTGATCATGTGCAGAGGCCTGTGGCCAAGGCCCCACGGCTGGCTGCCTAGGGCACGTCTCTGGGCTTCCCAGGCTGGTGGGGTGGGCATCTTCTCTGGAAGGTGTATGGGACTGTGCACAGGGGCGATGAGAGCTCTGGCTGAGATGCTCTCAGGGCTAAAGGAAGGGAGGAGGAGCCAGAGGGAGAGGAAGGAGAGAAGAGGAGGGAGAATGAAACCTGACAGAAAGGGAAGGGATTCAAGGTGGCTTCTGTTGCATTATCTGACAGATCCCACAAAACTTGGAAAGATAAAGAGGATTGACATCTCCATCCACACTTAACAGATGAGGAAACAGAGGCTCAGCGAGGAGCAGGAGATGTAATCTTCCCAGCCCACCTTCTTCCTGTCCATCCATCTGGTTAGCAACCATCTGTCCACTCTCGACAGATATGGGGGTATCTGTTGAGAGTGGACATGGGGAAGATGGGGGGGGTCCTCTTCCATCTCTTAATCCCACCATCACATCTACCTTCTTACCTGGTGGACACTGGCAGCCCCTGGGGAGGTGGGGCCAGTGAGGATATGTCCTACAGGAGAATGGAGGCTCCTCCTGGGTTCAGCCTTCAGGTGGAGCAGAGGGTCATACAGGTGACTGAGGCTCCTGGGCAGTGAGAGTGTGTGTGTGCCTTCTGAGAACATACAGAGCCAGGCTCCTAGGTCTGGTACCAGAGTGGCCCTGTGCAAGTGATGGGGGGGGGGTGGATGTTGAGTGTGGGTGAGCGCTTCTATGCTGATGGAAGGTGATAAACGCACAGAGGAAACTCAGCAGCCCCTTGGGTACGACTAAGGGTAAGCCCCAAACCTGAGATGTGCGGGGTTTGCGTGTGTGTGCTCACACGTGAATGTACAAGTCTTTGCGAGCTCACAGATCCATACAGAGAATGGAAGATCAAACACCAAGGTGCACAGCACCCCCTGCTGGTCACACAGCCACAGCTGCTTGCAGCTTGTCAGCACAAAGCCTAAGTCCCACCCTGGCCCACTGGCCGGGCAGCTCTCACCTGGAGAAGCTCAAAGCCTGTAACTCCCTCTGAGTGGGCGCTCCATCCCACCCCCAGGGGTCTGTCTCCCATGCACCCACCGTTTTCACCCTGTCACGCTCACCCTCAAGGACCATCAGAGAAAGGAGTGTAAGTTGCTGGGCTGGTGGGAGAGGACAGTCTCCCAAGTCGCTGTGTCTGTACCAGCGTCTTCTGGAAACTGAGGGTGCAGGACCCCATTCTCTCCTGCACCCTCTCTTGGAGAGTGGGGTGGGGGTGGACTGGGGGCAAGCTGGTTCCTGGTGGCCCCAGGGGACCCCAGCCTGAGAGACTTCCTGTGTCCTCCCCCCCAGCCCCATCCCCCACCCCCCCTGTGACTAGAGCCCAAGACCCAGGACTCTTGGCTGAGGAAGCAAAGCTAATGCGGATTTGGCGGACCAGGACCCCCCCTGCTGGCCAGAGCTGGCACTTGCAGCTCGACTCCCCCAAGCCTGGAGGAGACGGAGCTCCTTTTCTGGGGTCCGGAGGTTCTCACACACACGGTCCTGTGGTGTTAACTGAAAGCCCAACGGGAAGGGCAGGGGCGGTTGCAGCCCTCGTTTACAGATGTGGAGACTGAAGTCTGGAGGAGGGCTGGGATCTGCCCCTCCTCATCCCTAGCCCCTGGGGCTGATCGTCACCAGTTCCTTTGGCCCTACCGGCCCCTCCTCTTCTGAGGTTAAATTGGAGACCCCGGGGAGAGGCAATACAGGCAGAGAATCCGGAGAATCTGGAGGTTAGGTTCACACACTCTCTGGGGAGCACAGGCTCAGAGGTGGGGTGTGGCTGGGGCCCCGGGCAAGGCAGGTATGTGTGCTGGTTCTCTTCACACGAGCCATCTGGGCACTCACTCTGAAGTACCTTACCCTGTGTGAACAAGCAGTTTACTTCCAAACATGAGCTCATTTTATCCTTGCAACAAACCACGAGGTAGGTAAAATCATCCCCATTTTACTGACGAGGCAATTAAGGCTCAGAGAGGTTAAATATGAGACCCAAAGTTGCACAGCAGGATTCATTCTTGGTTTATATGACTCCAAGCTGTGCTGTGTCCTCAGCTGCTCATTTACAGGGCCGAGAGCCTTAGATTCCCAGGCTTTTCCCCACAGAAAGCTGCATCCCCCTCCCTCATCTCATCTGGTCCCTACAATAACCCTGTGAGGGAAGCATTTTTTGTCCCCATTTTACAGATGAGGAGACAGAGGCTCAGAGAATTTAAAGATTTTGCCTAAGGTGTGTCAGGGCAATGGAACAAGGGGCAAGCAAGGGCAGAACTACAGATCCAGAGGGGAGGATGGTGGGGACACTGAGGGGCAGAGGCGGGAGGAGGGGACCAAGAAAAGAGCTGGACTGGGTTGCTTCTGTGGTGGTGGTGGTGGGAGTTACTCCACGTGAGCACAGGCTCCCTAAAAGACACCTTTTGAGATGCAAAGTACAGAGAAGGCAGTTCAGGGTGGTGACTCCTCGCCAATGACAGAACCTGGCTGGTCACCCCGTTGGCATCTCAAGGGGCTGCTGGCCGGTCCACTTCCCCTCCACCCTGCCTGCCACACCCTGGTGCTGGTGCCAGGCCCTCCTCAAGTGGCAGGGACTTGACATAGCTGAGGTGGGAGGGGTGAACGGGGGGGTGATGCCAGTAAGGACCCCTCCTTCTCCGCTCCCACTGCCACCTCCTTGTTGACCTCTAGCTCTATTTCTAACTGTGATCTCTCTCTCTGCCCCGGTTCTCTGACTCTCCAGGTCTCCTCTGGCCTCTGCTTCCCTTATCTTTCCTCAGAGGACTTGTCCTGGATTCCCCTTGTGCCCTGTGGAGACTGTAGGAGGGACAGTGGGATGACAGAGAGGAGAGGTGATGGGCCAGGGTGTCCCAAGGAGAAGCTTCAGGAAGCGATGGAGGCAGAACACGAGTATCACTGGTTTATTGGGAAGCCCCCACCCCTCCACCCCCATCACCAGCAGCCCGACCCCACTCATCCTTGACCAGAAATAAATAAGGGGCCATTCTTGAGCCAGTCTGTTTCCCTCCTAAGGAGCTGTGGAGAAGGGTCCACCTCTGCTGTCCTAGGGGCTTGGAACCCTCTGGCTCTTGAGTTGGGGCTGGGGAGGGTGGAGGTGCACACTGAAGGTCACCCCTTCCCAGCCTGGGAGCTTGGCACTGTGCTCATAATCTCTGAGTCTCACCTCACAGCCACACCGTCTTCCCTGTCCCTGAGAGACCTCTTCCCCACCAGACCCCAGCCCCTCGCCCCTGCCCCGGGAACCCTGTCACGGAGCCCTGCTCCCATCCCTAACTGTGCAGCCTGGAGAGCCAGCACCTCCTCCCCAGCCAAGAGGACCCAGCTGTGGGGGAAGGAAGCTTTGCTGTCAATTTTTTTTTTCTTTTTTTATTCCCCCTGTGGCTCAGGGGCTGAGGGGCTGGCCCCTGCCTGATGCCGGTCAGTGGACGGTCATCTCCATGGTCTTCTTCCGCTCCTCCCGCTGCTCCTCCCAGTCCTCCTCGGGCTCGTAAGTGCCCTTGATGACGGCCACACGCTCGCTCATGCTCAGGGAGTTGGGGAAGAACAGGTAGAAGTAGAGGACGGCAGCCAGGACAGCCCCCACGATGGGCCCCACCCAGAACACCTGGTGGAGACGGGGCGGCCGTCAGGGGGCTGAGCCCCTGGCCTCAGAGACCAGGAGGACAGACCACAGGCCCTCAGAGCAGACAGACATACAGCCTCCCAGGCTTCCAGAGGGAAAGACCGCCCCCATCTCGGAAACAGATACACTGATGCCCTCCTCCCTGATGATAGAGACATGGACCACCGAGGAGGCAGACAGACAGATCCCCAGAGGGACAGGCCCCCTCCAAGTCCACCTAAAGAGAGACAAATAACCTTTCAGAGGGGACAAACACAGATCCTCAGAGAGACAGACCCCCACCCCACACACACACACACATAGGGCCAGAGACACACAGACGCTGGAGAGAGAAGCCCTGAGCTCTTAAAGGAGGTGACAGACAAACTGTCCAAAGGGACAGACACACAAGAAGACTCTCCCAACCCCCTCAACAGGGATGGATAAATGAAACATCAGAGAGGAAAAACACACAGACCCAGAGGGACAGACACAGAAACCTCAAAGGAGATCAACACAGACACAGTCCCCTTTCCCCAGAGGGACAGAAACACAGACACCACCCCCACCCCCCACCCAGGGTCCGCTGTCCCCAAGGCCTCAGGCCATATGACTCCATCCCGGCCTTCACTCTGGCTATAGCCCATCCCCTACTGTGTCTTCTCACCACCCACTGCCCCCGGGCCCCACCCCAAGCTCTGGGCCCACAACATCCAGAAGGCCCAGTCAGCCCTCAGCTGCCACGGGTCGGGTTGCTGGGGCGCTCGGCGACAGGAGCCAGACTCACCCAGTGCGTGGGGCTGAACCGCTTCATGACCACTGCGGGGCCGAAAGAGCGGGCTGGGTTCATGGAGCAGCCGGTGAAGTAGATCTGGATAGAAAGAGAGAGGTGGTGAGGAGGGCAAAGTCCTCATCCACCCATGCATGAGGGCCCAGGGCTCTCCCAAGGTCATGCAGCAATTGAAGGCTTCTGTCAGGACTTGAACTCAGGTCTCCTGATTCCTCAGCTGGCAACCTTGCCCTTCTGGGATCCCAGCTGTCCAGTTAACCATAGAAGCCTCCTCTCTTTTCTGTCCTGAACTCGGGCGTGGTTCCCTGCCCCTACCCCACCTCCCACTCACTCCCATCTCTCCTCAGCCCAGGGAGAAGTTTTGGGGGGGAATAAGCTTAGGGCCCTGTTGAGCCAGAGTCCAGCAGTCCCAAATCAGGGCCAAATCCAGGGCCAGAAGGTGCCGCTCTGTTGGGATCCTCCCAACCCCCAACTCTGCTCCTCCTGGCAACCCCACTCACCCCCACGAGATGGCCCAGTGTGACAGAGAGGCCGATGGACACGGCTGGGGTGCCCACGGGGCTGGTGCGGCGGGAGTCAGTGGAGGAGAAAATGCAGAGTGCTAGTTGGAAGGTCAGAATCAGCTCCACCACCATGGCCTGGCCTGGTGTCGTGTTGTTGTTAAGCTGTGAGGGGAGGGTGGGTTAGGACACCACAGCCACCCTGCCTTCTTCCAGCTCTATGGCAGGGGGCTTGGCAGGGCCTTTGGCCTCTGAGGGGATGTAGAGCCCAAGTACCTGGAAGGGGGACGTCCTGAACCCCACACAGTTGGCAAAGGCAAGCCCTGTGCATGTCACCTCTGAGAGGCCATTTGCAGAAGAGACTACGCACTTCACAGTTTGCACACAGCTCAAAGCTAGGGGCTGTGGCCAAAGGGCAGAGTGTCCTGTAGATGGTTCTGCTCAGCTCCCCACCCCCACAAGCTGGCATTTCACCCTCCCTCCTGTGGACGGCTGCCCAGTTTGCCTACTGCGCCCCCTACCCCGGCTTCCTGCCTGTGCCTGACCTGCTGCCGCTGCCAAACTCAAACCCGTCTCTCCAGTGTGGCTGACTCACTGCTTGACAATGGTGGAAAAAATCCTCCTCTATGTTTGATTAATGAACCCAGTGCATGGGACATGGGGGCTGAATCTAGGGCTGTGGGAGGAGGGAGGCAGCAGGGAGGCAGGAGCGGGGACGGAATGGAGGAACCAATATTCAACAGACACCACTATGGACTGGCCCCATGTTAGGGGGCTCCCACGCATGGCTTCTAAAGGTCATCTTTTCGATACCTACTGGGCATAGATAACCATCCCCGTTATGGCTAAAAAAAAAAAAAAAAAAAGTACCAAGAGGCTAATGTTAACCAAAGCAGGACTACAACCCATTTGTTGCAGATGGTTCCATTAAACTATGCCCCTGAGGGACAGAGAGGAAATGTGAGGGGGCTGAGAGGGAGGTAAAGCTCTCAGAGATGAGACAGGGAAAGGAAGAGGGCAGCAGGCATCAGGAGAGAGGCCAGGATGGGACATCAGAAAGGGAGGGAGCAGAAGAGGGTAGATGAGGACCAGAGAGGCTGAGCCAGGGCACACACCAGCCTGGCCTGGCAAGGGTGTGTGCCCATTCTCGAGTTCTGGCTAGAGGCCTGGCCAGGAGCCCACCACCAGGGTCCCTCCGCCCCCACCCCAGCCCCGGGGCACTCACGGCGTTGACAGCCAGATGGCCCCGGGCATTGAGCGGTGCCAGCCCGTAGAGGATGCCCGCCCCGGCAATGGCGCCCACCAGCTGGGCCACCACGTAGAAGACGGCACGCAGCAGCGAGATCTGGTTGCCCACGAAGAGGGCGAGGGTGATGGCGGGGTTTATGTGGCCGCCGCTCACGGGCCCCAGGGCCTGGACCAGGGTGCCTATGGCCAGGCCGAAGGCTATCGCGATCTGCAGGACGGTGGGCATTGCCGACGGCCACTGGAGGGCCGAACCGAGGCCGAAGAAGACGAAGATGAGGGTGGCCAGGAACTCGGCGAACACAGCCTTGAGGAAGGCCACGGAGCACACCTCTTTCTTCATGGTGGCCGCGGGCGCCCGGCGACGGCAGCGGCGGCGGGGGGGGTCGCCCGTCGGGGCGGCGGCGGGGACGGGGGCGGGGGGCTGGCTCTTGGGCGCAGGGCGCTCTCCCGCGCCCACTCCCTGCCTGGCGGCGTGGCGCGGGCCCGGCAGGGGCGCGCTATATAGAGGGCGGGCGCTCCCGAGCGGGGCGAGCGCGGGGGGGCAGGGGGCGGCTCCCGCGCACAGGGGCCAGCCGGGAGGAAACTTTGCGGCCGCCACCCGCTCGCCTCCCGGCCCCGCCCCGCGCGCCCCCAACCCGGGGCAGCCGCGGTGCCGCCGGGGCCACGCGACCCAGGCGGCGGTGTAGATGGGCCCCGCTGACCCGGACCCGCGCATGGCGTGCTCCCAGACGGCTCCCGCGCTCTCCTGCGCGCCCTTCGTCCCTCTCACCCGGCTCGCTGGGATTCTTTGCTCAGTCTGAACTCTCCCGTCCGACCTGGGACTTTATCTTCCCTTTTTCTCCCCTTCCATTTCTTGGTCCAGCTCCTCCTTTCCCTCCTGCGCACCGGCCATCCTGACCCGGCCGCACGCCCGACTGGGCTGGAGTGATGCGACTCCCTGAGCAGCGCGCCACTCAGCATCCTGTCCGCTGGTGGCGGGGGCGGGCGGTGAGGCTGGGTGGTGCGGGGCGGTCCGGCGGTCCTGGGCCTCTCCCTGGTCTGGGGCATCTGGGAAGGAGTAGGCGCCGTGCCATCCCGCCGTGTGCTTGGCCATCCTCGACGCCCGGAGGTCAGGCAGCCGCGGGAGGAGGCGCACCCCGGGAGCCGCCTCGCGGGGGAGGCCGCCCCTCGTCACCCTCTGCCTCTCCCCGGCTGCCGTCTCAGCCCTCCTGGGTCGCATCCCTCTTGGGGATGCCGACGAGTACCCGCAGGAGATGGGGGGTGAGGGGCAGTTCACTTCTTTATAGGAGGGGAGCCGGTACGAACGGGTTCGCTTTCGTTTGGAGCCAGCGTAAAGGCCCTGGGACTCTGGGTGCTGGAGCTGGGTGCGGGGAGGGTGTAGGTGCCTCCCTGTCGGAAGCCCCCGAGCCTCGACCTTCTGAATTCCAACTCTTCCTCCTCCCTCTCTTTCCCTTAGTTTCCTCTTCTGCTAAGCCCTCATTTAGACTTGGTTTCTTTTCCTGGCCGTCCCTTTGCCTCTCTTTGTCTCTCTGCCTCAGTCTCTTATTCTCTCTTTCTGTCTCTCTCAGTCTGTCTGTCCGGTGCTCACTCTGTCTCTCTCCCTTTCTGTTTCTCATCTCAGCGTGCCTCAGGCCCTTGTGTGCTTTCTCCTTCTTTCTGTCCCTCTCACTCTTTCTCAGCTTCTCTGTTTTTTCCTTCCTTCCCTTTTCAGTGTGTGCTCTAGTCTCACTGCCTTCTCCACCCCCCTCTGTTTCTCAATTTCTCAGTTTACCTCTTGGTTTCTATTTCCTCTCTCCTTACCTTTTCCCCAGCCTCTTTTCATTTCTGTGCTTTTCTTTATTCTGTCTGTCTCTACGTCATTTTGCATGTCTGTCAGTTTTACATGTTGTCTTTTCCAGTATCGCCAAAGTCTAGTCCCCTTCCCCACCTCCCGACTGGGTGATTCTCTTTTCCAGTTCCCAAACCTCATCTTCCTGTTCTCTCCCCTTTCCACCATTCCTCCCTCCTCTCCCTCTTTCCATCCCCACATGTGGCATGTGGGGAATGTGGCTGGAGGGTTCTCCCGGGCTTGGAGGAGGGGCAGGTATCCACTCCCTGGATCCCTTGAGAGGAGCTGCATTGAAGACCCCCATCTCCTGTGTGCTTGGGGGCCGCTGAGCACAGTGCCTGGCACAAGTAAGGCTCAGTAAAGTTGCCTTGTGCTGTAATTGTCATTTTCGAAGTCCCCTTGAGGATTCTGTGTGGAGCTAGGCTGGAGAAAGGAGCCCAGCTGGAAGGTTCAGCACTGGGAGAGAACTGATGTTGCCTCTGTCAGTATGTCAGGCAGGAGCTGAGGGGAGGAGCCGGGAGGAAAGCCAAGGGCTTGGAGGAGCGGGCTCCCGGCTCCGGCTCCGTGGCAGCTAAGAGGCCAAAGAAAACAGGGACCAAAGAAACCCCGCTATTGTTCCCGGCTCTGCTCGGCATTTCCTGCTGGAGTAGCTCCTCCCCCACTTCTCTTCTCTTAAGGCAGGAGGTCTGTCTGTCATTTATTCTGTGGATCCCGTGGCAGAGCATGGCAGCTGTATCCAGGATTTACTTTCTCCTGGGCCTGACACTCAGAGGTTGGGGGTGGGGGGCTACCCGGAAAGGAATAATGACCCTGCTGACCCGGGAGGCCCTTGAGGACCAGGCCCCTTCACTGTTGAACTTGCCCCCAGTCTACTCCCTTCCACCTTCTTTCTCATCCTGTCTCCCCAGGCACTGTCTCCATGAAGTCACAGCAGTCTCATAGGAGACTGGGCCACCAGGAGAAGTCCCACCTGTGGAATTGAGTGCAGTCCTTTACAGCTAACAGAGGTCTTTGCCTTCCACTGTGTGATTTAATTCCAAGCTACCTGTAAGGAAACCCAGACTCAGAGAGGTTTCTTCCTTGCCCAAGGTCACAGAGTGAGTGGCTGCCTTGAGATGGGAACTGCAGGCCAGGAGCGGGGGTCTGGTGCAGTTGAAGGAGACCTGATCTGTCAAGGGGGCAGCCGATTACATTTCCTCGGCCTGTGCCTGATGCCCCTTCCATCTCTCAACATCAGGGTCACTTTGTCCCTGGGTTGTCGTAAGAAACTCCTGGAGCTTTTATCTCCTGGAATTGTCTCTGCCTTGAGCACACAGGTCCTGTGCTGCTGCCCCAGAGGAATGCTTTCTTGGGACCTTTCTGGGCTGGGGGAAGGGTCTCCCCATTTGTGGAAGAGGGAATTGGAGTCCCATTGGAGAGCCCCTTCCCTTCCTCTCCTGATACAGCGACCCATGGATTCCTGCAAGAAGTTCCTAGACAGGGAGGGGGCAGTAGAGATGGTAGGGTAATTGGGAGCAGGCAATGCCCTGGGGCTCTACGTAGTATCCCAATGCTGGAGAAGACTCATTCATTTGTTCATTCCACAAAGACTTCTTGAGCTCCTACTATGTACCAGATGCTGTTCTAGGCATTAGAGATACAGCCATGAACCCAATAGACAAAAGTCTCTGCCCTTAAGGAGCTTATATTCTATGAAAAGAGACAGATAATAAACAGCAAGCATATATAAACTATATCGTATGATAGAATCTGTAAGTGCAATAGAAAAAATAGAACATGTAAAGGGACTGGGCTTGCTGTGGTAGGATGGGGGCTTCTAGGCAATTCTAAACAAGGTGTCAGGATAGGTGTTATTCATAAGGTGACATTTCAGCAAAGACTTGAAGGAGGAGAGGGAAAGAACCATGCAGAGATCTGGGGAAAGAACATTCCAGGCACAGAATAGCCGGTGTTGCTGCAGAGTGTGGGCTGAGAGGAAGCAGAGTGTGGGACCTTGTGCCCCACCCTAAGGACCATGGGCTTTACTTGGAGGGAACTAGGAAACCACTGAACAGAGGAGTGATGTGCACTGACAAAAGTTTTTAACACGCTCATGCTGCTGCTGGGCTGTGAGGAGACCTTAGGGGCAGATGTGGAAGCTGGGACTACAGTGAGCTAGGCAGAGGTGAAGGCAGCCGGGCCTGAGTGGAGGCAGTGAAGGAGGTGAGAGAGATCAGATTCTAGAACCATTTTGAAGGGAGAATGGATGGGATATCCTGATTGATCTCATGTGGGATGTGAGAGAAGGAGGAGTCAAAGATGACCCTGATCTTTTTGGCCTGAGCAACTGGGAAGATGGAGTTGTCATAATTGAGAAGGAGGTTTTGGGGGAAAGATCAGAGGTCAGTTTTGAACATGTTAAGTGTTAGGTGTTGTCCAAGACCTTGGAGGTCCCTGCTCTAACTTTCCAATATGACACTGCAACCAGCACTGTTCTTTCTGGAGAACAGAACCATATGGCACTGTTCTCTCTGGGGGCCACACAGCCTGCCCATGTCTCCATAGTGCCACCTGGTTACAAAGCCTGGGGTGCCCATTTTGACCAGGTTGGAATATTTCCTCAAGGCAATAGGAATTTGCCTCAGCAGGCCTCCTGGTCGAGCTTCTAATTCAGCGCTGAAATCCCCTCTACCCCACTCCTAATAGTAGCTCTGGGCTGAGAAGCTCATTACATGCCAGAGAATCCAGTCTCTTTTCTGGCACCTTGAACTGTATTGACCACTTCCAGGGTATGGAGGAAACAGCACTTATAGGCAAGTGAACATTTATTGAGTGCTTACTATATGCCGAATACTGTGCTAGACAAGACAGATGAGAGAAAACAGATAGGAGAAGGCCATCAAAGAACTGGAAGAAGCCCTGCCCCTAAAAGGCTTACAGTCTGGGAGCCATTGTACACATACAAACTCATATCTTAAAGATATAAAACAACATCAAAGCAACATTTTCAGGTGCAAAGTCATTTGGCACAAAGTGGGAATGGATGCTGCTGGGACCCAGTGGTCAGCCTCCTCCTCCCTTCACCTCAGTCTTTTCTGTCCCCAGCCTAGGGACCTGGAGGTCTGTCTACCTTCCTCTGTCTGGTTTGGAGTGGGTCTGACCTCTACCCTTCTGCAGACTGGGAGCTCTTCAAGGGCAGAAGCCCATCCGATGTTCTTTGTCATTTCCTCTCTACCCCGTCACTTCCCTATCCAAGGCTCTATGCCCTCAAGACAGTGGGTGCAGTTATGTGCTCTGGTTTCTGCCAGGGGCTCCCAGCAGGAGTCTAGGACTTGCCTCAGTACAGACCTGGTCTTTCCTGGTTTCCAAATATAAAGCTCATAGGATTTGAATAAGAAGGCCTGAGTTCAAGTCTTGGCTCCACTACACAGTAGCTGTGTGATTTTAGACCAGTCTCTTAACCTCCATTTCTTAATCTATAAAATGGAAAGAATAATATTTGCTCTGCTTATCTCACAGGGTTGGGAGATAATCACAGGAGATGATAAGGGAGTGCTTTGTAGATAGGAAAATATAAAGCACGAAGCACACTGGCTGGTCTATAAGAGATGCTCAATGTGTGTCAGTTCTCCTCCATCTCCATCGCTTTGAATCCTGCTTCAACCACTGACCTCAGTGCCTCAATCTGGGCAATAGGGGCTGGGAACATTTAGTTTTGGGGGAGATGAAATCCAGAAAGCAGAGCATTGAGAGAACTGCTTGGCACCTGCTAGGGGAGTCTGCTGGAGTGAGGCCAGGCGGGGATGAGGTGCCTGAGGCACACCCAGGCTGGGCTCACAGCTCAGTGCCTTGCTGTCTTTGAACTCCAGAGCAAGGACACGCTGCTACCAGGAGCTCAGCCCCGGAGGTCACTTTGGCCCTGATAGACCCCGTCCCCCCACAGCGGGACCAGGTGGGTCACCAGCTGTCCTGGGCTTGGGAGTCATCTTCATAGTGCCCATGGCCCAGGGCAGTCCTTTTCTGACCCCACAGGGAAAGTCAAGGAAGATGGTCAAGATCATAGAGGAGAAGGGGAAGGTGTCAGTGGGGATGGGGGTAGGAGTGCCATTACAAAGATGGTCTTTATATGCATTGCAACTCTGAAGGGAATCGAGGGGAGGCAGGGGCTGGAGATTCGGTGCTTGGTGCACAGTGGGTGCTCAGGTCACCTTTGCTCCATTGCTTGTGCAAAAGCCTTGAAAACATGGAGGTGACAGAGAGTGCGGGGGTGGGGGGTGGAGCTCAAGGTGTGATCTTAGGTTAGTTATGCAGCAGGCTGGAGAGAGGGAGAGAATGGACAGTCTGGGGGGTGGGAGGAGGGAGCTGGGAGAATAGTCAGCATGAGCTTGGAGTGAGGAGAGGTCAAGAGGCTGGACAAGGATAGGGTCAGCCCCAAACCAGGTTTTTTCTGTCTTAACTGTGGGGCTCCCAGGGCTCTCTTTGGCTTTGACCACTGACTCAGGTAAAGGAGGCCAAGGGCCAGGCCACTTCTGCATTCTCCACTCCCCGGAAGCATAAATAATGAAAATGATCCTAATGATGCATGATAGTGGTATTAGGATTTACAGTTCACACAGCATTTTTACATGCATCATCTCACTTAATTATCGAGAACAACTGCACTGGCCTGGAAATTTAGAAGCCTGGGTTCTAGATTCAGACCTGCCTCTACCTGGACAAGTCATTTCTCTTCTCTGGTGTATGGGTTGGTCCTGTGAGTGCCAGGCTGCTCTCTCAACACTATCCAGTGTCCAGGGTGGGAGCTGGGGAGCAGGGGAGGAACTCTGGGGCTGAGAGGAGGAAGGGAGGGGAACAGAGAGTCCTGGCAAGGAGTCGTTGCTGCCTGGGAGAGGGGTGGGGGATGGAGGGGTGTTGCCCGCTGCCCGCGGCTGTGTGCCTGAGTGCCTTGCCCAGCCAGCTGGAGGTGTGTGCTGAGCTCAGTTGTGAAACCAGTGTCTCCTTTCAAGAAGTGTCTAGTTGCAAATCTCCCCCTTTCTCAAGACAAAGGCTAGGGGCCCACAAAAGGCTTTTGCTTTCTCTGCTGCAGCGGGAGGTTAATCTCTGGGTCTGGCCCTCCTCCCTGGAGATGGGGGTCTTGTGCACACACACATGTAGGCATACACACATATGCCTGCTTCTCCTTTTGGAGAGGTGCTTCCTCAGGGCAGAAAGGATGTCCTTGGCCACCCAGCCCTCCTTTTCTCCCAGAGGCCACTTCTGGGGGAGCTGTACTCTGGTTGGCACCTCTGCTTCAGCCCATGGATCCTGACATGTCTTGGGACCCGGGGCTGCAGCCTGAGGAAAGGGAAATTTCCAGGAGGGGCAGGGCAGGGATTGGAAATCAGGGCTCTCCCTTCAGCCCTCTCAGACCCAGCCCTTCCCCTTCTCCTGGGGAGCACTTCCTTAGAGCCCCTGGGACTCACAGGGAGCAAGGACTCATCCACTGCAGAAGAAGGGGATTTATCGCTGGTGGGGGAGGAAGAGGTCAAAGGGACAATGGGGGAGTGAGAGGTCTCCAGCATGCACAATTGTGCCACCACTAGGTGCACCTGCTCACACTCAGGAGCATGCACAACCCTGCACTCGGGAACTGGGAGACACTCAGGGATGGACACATACTTGCACACAGCAAAACCGGAAGGATCATTTCCAGACGTACCAAGGCCGCGGTCCAGGCTCTCTAGAGCCTCCTGCTTTCTGCCGGCCCTCCCTCTCTCCCCAGCTGGGTCCCCAAAGTCCCCAGCTCCCCCCTTTCAGGGTGCAGAGAGGTGACTACTCGCCGCCTGTAGCCTCAGCGCAGGGCATCTGACAGGCTCCCCGTTACCCCAGCAGCCCCCTGTGCTTTCCTCTCGGACCGGGCCGCCCTCCCGCCGGCCCACGGCGGCTGCACGTCCGGAAGCAGCTACTCTGCCCTGGAGACCAGCTTCGGTGCTGGAGGAGAGGAGGAACGGGGTGGGTGCTTCCGTCTCCGGCTGGGTCCCGGCGGGGCTGGCGGGTGCCCCTGAGCCCAGGGCGCCACCTCCGGCCCCCCAGGCGGTCACTCCCAGCTCCTCTGAGCCTCCGTCCGGGGACCTTCGAGGCCCGGGCCCGCGCGGGCGCTCAGGCCTTGCTGCCCCGCGGCAGGCTCTGCGGCGAGTGCAGCTCCACCGACTGCCGCCGCCGCGCCTCGCGCTCCTCCCAGTCGGTGTCGGGCTCCAGACCCTTCAGCGTCGCCAGGCGCTCCGACAGGCTCTTGACCGGGGGGAACAGGACGTAGTTGTAGAGGAGGGAGCCCAAGACGGCGCCGACCAGGGGTCCGATCCAGAAGACCTGGGGCGAGTGGCGGGTGGGGGGAAAGCGGAGAGGGCGGCTCAGCATCGCGCGCGGGGAGGGAGGGTCTCCCTTCCCCAACCCAGCGCGCGGCCGCGTCTGCAGTGCGGAGCAGGGAGGGAGGCGCGTACTCGCGGCCGAACCCCTCCTTCCCCGCGCCTGGCTCGCACAACCCAGTCTGAGCCTGGGGACATGCTCCCCTCTCCACTCACAGACACCTTTGTGTTGGAAAGGGATCTCACAGGCGATTATGACCACCACTTGTTAGTGTGGTCTTCATGGGTGCGGGCTCTGAGCTACCGCCTGGGTGCAAATCCTGATCCCACCATCACCGCTGTGTGAATTTCAGACGCTACTTGCACCCTGTGGCTCAGTTTCCTTTCATTATAATGGTACCTACCTCCTAGGGTTGTTATGAAGATTAAATTAGTTAATATTTGCAAAGCACCTGGAATAGGGCCTGACAAATACTAAACAATAGTAAGTGCTAAGTAATAAATATATATGTTTTGGCTTTTGTATTACCATTTATTGGGTTCTAAGTGCCAGACACTGTGTGATCTGTTTTAGTGGGTAACCTCACTTAATCCTTTTAAGAAGGCAATGAGATAAGAACTGTTATTATCTCCAATTTACAAATGCGGAAACTGAGTCTTCAGCATCAGACCAGAAGGTGGAGCCTAAGACTTCTGGACTGTGGAGAGTTTGGAGCACAGCTGCTGAACCCCTCGCCTCACTCCTCACCCTGGCCCAATCTTGTGGTCCTGGAACCCTTGTTCTCCCTCTGAGATGGATTTGGGAGGGGGGGGGTTCGGCCATTACCCAGTGGTCATCAAACTTGCCGGTGATGACGGCCGGAGCCAGGGAGCGAGCAGGATTCATGGAGCAGCCAGTGTAGTATATCTACAGTAGGAAGCAGGGGCCAGGGGGAGAAGGGACGTGAGGACAGAGCAGGGAGTCCCTGCCCCCATCCTCTCCAGTGCTTGAACCTCAACCAGCCTGAGTATTGGAGACCAGACAAACTAAAGGGAATCCTCGCAACGTTAAGTATGCGTCTCTGTATTCACTTGGGACTGGATGATATCTGTTCCTTTGGGGTGTCTGGGTGTCAGCCTCTTTGGGGGGACGCCCATGCATCTGCCCCTTTTAGGTTTCTTTGTGTTTGTCCCTCTGGAGGGGGGATCTTTGTGTCTGTCACTTTTGGGGGCTCTGTGTGTCTGTTTCTAGAGTAGTCTGTGTGTCTGAACCTCCAGGGAGGCTGGAATCAGTGGCCATGACCTACCCCAAGGAGGTGGCCCAGGGCCACAGAGAAGCCGATAGAGAGCGCAGGGGTGCCCGAGTTTTCAGCGCGGCGCTCGTCGGTGGAGGCAAAGATGCAGAGCACCAGCTGCAGGGTCAGGAAGAGCTCCACAGTTACGGCCTGGCCAGCTGTTGTGTTGTTGCTGAGCTGGGGACAGAGAAGGTAGGGGGACCCTGAGCATGCTCCCCTCGTTGGCTCTGTCTTCCCACCTGACTGCAGCTGAGGCTCCAGGGTGGCCCCTGGGTTGGGAGCCAGAACACCAGGGCTCACCAGCCACCTTAGCCCAAGCTACTGAAGCCTTCTTCCTGGGCTTGGGACCACCTCCAGCCAGAAGTAGGAAAGCTTTCTCCACAGCTCATTGGGATAGGGGGCTGGGGTTGTGTGCCTACAGTATAGGAGGAAAAGGACACTGAGAGCCAGATTTTCTGTTTCCTGAAGAATAAGAGGTAAGAGGTTTCGATTGCAGCAGGGGAGCTTTAAGTCAGGTAATAGGAATGCCTTCCTCTTGGTTTAGGTCATAAGATACTAGTGTAAAGAGAGAGCTGTGGTCTTTCTGTGGTCAAAGAAATAGGGACAAGGTCTAGAGACTTTGGCCTTGTTGAGATCTTGGGTCTGGGGAGATGGTCCTAGTGCACCCCCTTCCCCATTGAGTCCACAAGATGACTCTTTCTCCTAAGTGTTGCCTGCCCCCCATTGTGTTTTTGGGCCTCATTCTTGCCCTGTTAATTTCCACCCTGCTTCTCCTGAGGAGGTTGGGGTGGAGGTAAGGGAGCCCTGTACTGTGACACCACCACACCTGTGGGAGGCCCCTGGTCCCAGCAGACCTTTCTCTGCACAAGGAGTGAACTTGGGGACCCAGCAAAGAGGCGATTTCATAACTGGGCCACACCCAGCACTGGATTTCTCCCCAAGTTTTGTCAACCTGTGCCCTACACCCTGCCCTCTGGGGCTGGGCCCTGCAATGTGTGGAGCTGCGACAGCTCTGAGCTCTCATGCTCCTTCTCCAGGCCCTGAACCCACACCCCTGGGTCCTAGATATTGAGATGGTACACTAGTGTCTCTCTAGCATCTAACCTAAATCCCTCCTGTTGTCGTCCAGTGGCAGCATGGTCTAGTGGGAGGCAGTGAAAAGAGCTTTGGAAGTGGACACTTTGGAGAACCCCCAACTTGCTGTGGGGCCCTATTTACTTCAGACTCAATTTCTCCTTCTGTAAAATGGGAGTGATAAAATGGATTCTGGAGGGCTGTATGAGGACTGGAAATGACACGAGCGGAGCGCCAGCCCTGTTCCAGTTGGTAAATGCCACTTACTGGATATGTAATTTGGGGCAATTGAATGCCAAGCCTCAACTTACCACTCAGGGTGGGAGAATCACATAATGTACCTTCCAGGGTTGTATGGAGGGTGAAGTGGCACCTGGCATGACATGGAGCACATGCCTGTTGATGGTAACTCTTTCTGGTAACCACAGTGTCCTCCCCAGAGTCCTCAGAGACACATGGGACAAACTTGGGGTCGTCCCTAGGCTCAGGGCAAGTCAGGCCCACTGCTGCCCCATTCTAGCCAGGCAGGGTTCTCCCTGGTTCCTCAAGATGTAAATGACCCTTCCCTTCCGATGGCCCCAGTCAGCTATGAAATGAGGTGAAACAGGCTGGGTGATCCCCACAGTCCCTTAGTGCTCCCACTGCACTGCTATTAGAGAGGGAGATTCCCCAGCCATGCATTCTGAGACTTTCTTGACCATGCTCTCAGGAAGTTCCTCTTTTAGTCTAACTGGACCTCTCCTTGCTGCAAACTGAGCTAATTCTCAGTGAAATTAGGCATGCTCTCTTTTTGTCTATTTCTGTGGTCATGCTAGCCTTTTTGCAATCCTGGGCCTCCAGCCTCATCATGTTTTCCATTTTGAAAAAGGGACACCTCTTCCCTTTGCATGAAGAAGGGCCACCCTTCCTCACAGATTCAAGGCCAAAGGAGGGGATGGCCACAGAGACTGTGAAAGACTCTGCTGAATGCATTTCAGAAAACTCAGAGCTGAAGAAATGTCTGGGAGTAGGCCAAGAAATGGGGAGACTGAGGCACAAAAGGGACATCTGTTTTCTTGGCTTGGAATGGCAGGGGCAGAGGGAGAGCTGAGGTCCATCCCCACCTATGCCGCTCAGATTCTCAGGCCTTCCGCAGACCCAGGGGAAGTGGAGGAGGGGGCAGGGAGGGGGAAGGGGATGCAGCATCATCCTCAGCTCCCAAAGTGCCCAAGGTGCCCAATTAGCCACTGCATCATGTAATCAGTAATTAGCTCATGGGCTCTAGAGACTTTCTCCAGGGTTTGGGGAGACCTTGTCCCTGCAGCTTTCCCCTGGGTTCCAGTCCTTCCTCTGGCATTGACAAACTGGAACTTTCGGCCCATCAAACCCCGTCTCTGAACCTCGGTTTCCTTGTTTGCAAAACGAGGCTTAGATGACGGCCGAGGGAGGGAATATTAGTCAGGGTGAAAGATCATGGGTTTTGTTGGCCAAGCCTGGGTTTGAGGGCTGGCTCTGGCGCTTTCCCTCCATTAGCCTATTGTCACATCCTTGAGAAGTGGGCATGCCCATCCTGACCTTGCAGAGCTTGTGAGGTGTCGGTGCCAGGCTTGTGGGGAGCACCTGCCATGGGGCCCAGCGGACAGGAGATGCTGAAGAAATGTTGGTCCCACTTCCCCTTAGAAGACTCCCATGACTTGCATTCTGAGGTCCCTCCCAGCTCAAAAATCAAGTCTGCTTTGGGACCCTGTCCCCACCAAGCTTTAGCCCAGTCTTCCCTGTAATGTTGGCATCAAGTCCAACAGAACAGAAACCTTGGTGCTTCTGCTCCTCCATGAGGCTCAGGGCAGAAGCTACCAGCAAACCCATCTGTATCCTGCCTGTGCAGTGGCATTCTTACTCCTTTTACACTAGTTGTCCCACAGCAGCTGTGTTCCTGGCTCCAGACTTTCACACATGCGTGCACACACACTCCCTCCCCTACCCTTGTCCCTGCCCTCACTGAGACCCTCATCCTTTACAAGGGACCCCAGGCTCTGGCTACTCACTGCGTTGACCGCCAGGTCCCCACGGATGTCTGGTGGAGTGATCTCATGGAGGATGGCAGCCCCTGCCACGGCCCCCAGCAGCTGAGCAGCCACGTAGAAGGCAGCTCGGAGAAAGGAGACTTGGCAGCCCACCAGGCAGGCCACCGTCACGGCAGGGTTGATGTGGGCCCCGCTGACATGGCCCACAGTCTGCACCAGAGTGCCTATACCCAGGCCGAAAGCCATGGCAATCTGCAGCACTGAGGGCAGGGCCTGTGGCCAGTTGAGGGCCGAGCCGAGGCCGAAGAAGACGAACAGGAGTGTGGCCAGGAACTCCGCAAACACAGCCCTGGAGAAGGCGATGGACCGGAGCTCCCACATGCTGCAGAGCCGTCTGCGGGCTGGCCTGGGGGTCTTGGGCAGCGGGACTGTGGCTCTCTCTTGTTCTCACTCAGGGTCTCTGGGAAGGCTGGGCCACGGGAATATATTGGGCCCTTCCAGCCTGGATTTGGCCACGTGCGGCAGAGGTGGAGTTTAGGCCAATACCCCCTCCAGTAATTGTCCCTGGCCCCCACCCCCTACCCCGGCCCACCCATATCCCTATCACCCCATCTTGGCCTTCACAGCTGACTAATGTTCCCCATTAATGAGCTCCAGATAAGGACTGACGTCCCCTGGTTTTCCGTGTTTGTTCCCTCAGTTACCTCTGGGCTGCTGCCCCAGGGCATCCCTGTCCCCCCACTCACCCCACACCCCTACTGTAAATGAGAACCTCTATAGGGGATTGTGTCCGGCCCACTGTCTTTGACTCAAACTGTTGGCCAAGGCAGGGACAATAGCTCACCCCAAATTGACCATGAGAGATGTCAAAGCTACCCCTTCTCATGACTGGGAAGTTCTGCCTGCTGTCTGACCTCCAACTTTTCTTTCTTGGTGGGGATGGAAAACAACTGATTGGCTTGTGACAAATCTTCCAAGACATAAAGGTTTCGTGTCTTTTCTGTGCTTATTTTCTTGTAGTCAGTCTCCCATGAGTTATTAAACTTTTTCGCCTCCTTCCTGGTACCCCAACCAAATAGCAGCTCTCACAGCCTGGAGGTAGGGGATGCTTTCAATGGCTTTGTGACCCCTGACCTGGGTGAGGGAGTCAAACTGGGGTCAGCGGAGGAAGCTGAGGTCTTCCATTCAAGCCTCACCTTTTTTCCAACTCTGTGATTTAATCCTTCTTGTCCTTATCTGTAAAATGGGGATAATAACAAAACCCATCCCATGGGACTGGCCTTTGGATTCAATGAAATAATGTATGTAAAATGCTCAGAGCAGTGCTTGGCCCAGTAAGCCCTCAATAAATATCAGTTATTAGTAATAGTATTATTTATACTCAGAGGAGGTGGGCAGGTCCCCCAAAGTCACATGCCAGGGTCCTAGAAGCTGTGACAGGCTCTAGGAACCCCCAGGACTTAGAACTACCCAGGCCACAGGCTCAAGACATTTCTGTGGGTCAGTGAGCTGTGCAGGGTCTGGAAGTCTGTGATGCCCGATTAGCTGCTCCCTGGCCTCAGTGCCCACTCAGTCTGGCCTCTGGGCAATGCCACCTTCTGCCATCAGTGCTGCTGTGACTGCGTCAAACCGTTCGGGTCTACGAGTCCCCAGCCTCACTCCTCGGCTCTTCACTAACCCCTCCAGTCCTGCTCCGGGACAAGCGCAAAGGCAGGGTAGGGGGACAGTGGGGTCAGGGGGCCTGGGTTCTGGACTCTGCTCCACCTCCCCCTTCTGGAAGGTCCTGGGGCAAGTCCCAGGCCCAAGAGTGGAGATCTGGGAGAGATTGGAAACTATAGAGTGGAGCCCCTTATGTTGTATTGAGGGGGGAAAGCAAGTGACTTGTCCAAGGTGGTCCAACAGGTCAATGGCTGAGCTGGAATTGGAACCTGGCCTGGAGAACTTTCCATCATATTCTATGCTGACAGGTCACACTCCAAACCTCAGTTTCCTTGTCTGGACAATGGAAACAATGTTGTGAGAATGGAGTAATATAATGAATGGAAAGTATTTTGCAATTGAGACTGCATTGTACAAGTATATATATATATATACATGGACTTATGACTCCTGCTATCAAGGAAGAGGAAGAAAGGAAGAAAGGGGAAAAAGTAGAAAATGATCCAAAGAGAATGGAAGATCCCAAAGAGAGGGATTCCTGTGGGGTTTGTTTTCTGTGTATTCCCAGTGTCCAGAACAGTACCTTATACATCGATAGTGCTCAGATACCTGTCGAATGAAGAGAACTACCCACCTTCACCTGCTCACCCACCGACCTCCCCCTCTTTGGTCCTGGCCAGGCACCAAGCAGACTTTTGATGACTCCAGGCAAAACCCTTTCCTGGACCTGCCTCCCACTCCATCCTTTTCCAGGGCACCCTTGGTGCTCTGCCCTCAGTCATTCCTCCCCAGCCTCAGGTGTTCCAAATGCCCTGGAAAGAGATTCAGGAGGAGGGGACCTCAAACCTTGCCTTGACTCAGCACACGGAAAGACACAAGGACCCAGAGCATCCAGATTGGCTGTGCCTCTGCTCCCACCCAGGGACCGTGCTCTCCCCACTCCCTCCTTCTGTGGCTTCATGACGCACTTCTCCTCACCCTTGGATGCAATCCCCACTCCCAAGTTGACCAGGCTCAGGCCCGAGCCTCAGGAAGTCTCCAGCAAACCTTCCCCACAGGCCTCATATGAGCCAAAGTTGGGACAATGGTTTCCAAATCCACCGTCTACCCTGGAGCTGCTGTGTGCTGCAGGGTCATTTGCCCTTTCTGTTCGCCCCTTTTTGGTCAAAGCCTTCATGGTCTTGAGAGAGCAGCCTACCAACCCTTGAGTCTAGGCAGGACCTCCTCACATAGTTACGTGAAAACATTTTACCTCCTGATTAACCCAGAAGAGGCATCACAGCTTTTCTTTGTGACCCTTTAAGTCCCATCCGAAATGTGTGTGTGAGTGTCTGGTGTGGTTGGTATGTGTGGAGTGGGGGGGTTTGGTGTGTGTGTGTGGTGTGGTTTTGTGTGTTGTGTTTGTTGTGTTTTGGGTACATGTGTTTGATATGTGTGTTTGGTGTTTATGTGGCTTGTGTGTGTTTGGTGCGTACACGTCTGTGTATTTGGTTGCTCAGTCACACAATCGTTGAATTTAGAACCGCAGAACATCTGGCCTGTGGATCGCATTTTATGGATTAGAGAATGAGGTCCAGAGAGATTGTGACTTGCTCGGTCACACAGCTTATGTGGCAGTCAGGACCCGAGACCCTCGAGTTCTGGCTCCAAGTCTAGGAGGAGTGGAGGGCACCGACCACAACTGCACTCCCACCGTGTCCATGCTTTGCCTTTGACTTGTCCTCCAAGGCCGAGAGGGAGAAGGTCTTCCTGCCAAAGCTGGCCAGGCTGGTGTCCATGTGGCCAGGCTGGTGTCCGTGTGGCCAGGATGGTGTCCGTGTGGCCAGGCTTGTGTCCGTGTGGCCAGGATGGTGTCCGTGTGGCCGGGCTGGTGTCCGTGTGGCCAGGCTGGCGTCCGTGCGGCCAGGCAGGCAGCAGAGCTCCTCAGGGGTGGCAGGGGGGGCGATGTCCACAATGGAGGCTGTGCCAATCAGTCAGCATTTTTATTTTGTACTGATTAAAAGAAGTATTTGAGATTTCTTAGATATCAGTTTTTAAAATCAAAATCACTGTTGGCATGCATAAAAAAGGAAATTATAGGCAAAACAAATTGCCTAAATTTTCCTAAAATTCCTCACATTCAAAATCCAACTTTCCTGTGTTCCTTTGTAAAAAAAAAAATTGTTTCATTTTTAAATTGTATTAACATATAAGTAACACAAAATTTCCCATTTTAACCACTTTTAAGTGTACAATTCAGTGGCATGAATTACTTTTACAACATTGTGCTGCCATCACCACCTTCCACGACTAAAACATTTTCACGACCCCAAACAGAAACTCTGTACCCATTAAGCAATAACTCCTCATTGCCTCTACCCCCAGCCCCTGGTAACAGCTAATCTACTTTCTGTCTCTATGAATTTGTTTATTCCAGATATTTCATATAAGTGGAATCACATGATATTTGTCCTTTTCTGTCCGGCTTATTCTGAATCCCTTTTTGACTGAGTGTCCTCAGTGGTTTTCTACACAGTATCACTCTCTGAGCCATTGGGAGCACTGGTGGTGCATTATTTCTTAAAAGATTGTCCATTATTTTCTGAATTTCTTTCCAAGCCTCTGATACTGATTCTGTAAGCTTTATTGCAGGTGTTTTCTTGCTTCATATGTTTTAAGCAATCATTCTGCCTTTTTCTCAGTAATAAAACAACATAGTGTCATCTACTTGTGGGGCTCACTCCTTAGGTCCTATAAAACATTTGGCTGTTGTTTTGCAAGAAAATAAGGAATTGCAGTCATTCTTCATGGATACTATTTGCTTCCTTAGTATGGAATTCTTGCCTCCCTCTGTTTATGCACCTTTCTGTATAGGCAATAACTTTGTTTAAATGCTAACCATAGTGTAACCTTTTTGAAGACATTTTAAACAGCAATTAAACTGAACAGGTGTAGGAATGAGAAGGTACAGAACACATCTGACTGAATTTAGGCATGCACAGGGAGTGACAGCCACTCCCAGCTGCTATAAGACTCCATTAACATGAGATTTTAAAATTGTGGATAAAAAACACATCATAGAATTGATTAAATGTAGCAGTAATAATCTTAAATAAGCATTTAGTATCTACTCTGTCATGTACTGTTCTAGACATTCTTACACACATTAATTCTTTCAATCCTCGTAACAATTCTATGAGCTTAGTTTTATCATCCCATTTTTTTAAGATGAGGAAAGTGAGGCAGAGAGAAGTTACGTAATTTTCTTGAGGTCACACAGCTAGTAAGTGGGGAAGTAGGTTTAGAACCCCGGTAGTCTGGCTTCAAGGCTCCTTTAAAAAATAATAATAATAAAAAATAAAAAAATCCTTTATTTTGAAATAATTTCAACTTACAGGATAGTTGCAAAAATAATATAAAACCTCTACAGAGAACTCCAGCATACACCCACCCACATATCCAGATCCACTACTGTGCTGGTTTGGATCTGTTATGTACCCCAGAAAAAGCCACGTTCTTTTAATCCATCCCCGTGGGTGTAGACCTATTGTGGGTGGGACCTTTTGATTAGGTTATTTCCATTGAGATGTGACCCACACCAATTCCAGGTGGGTCTTAATCCTTTACTGGAGTCCTTTAAAGAGGATAAAGGACACAAAAAAAAGCCCAGAGAGCTCAGAGAGAGAAACACCCAGAAAGGTTTGGAGAGAGAGCTTAGAGTAAAAAGCCCTGGAAGAGCTAAGAGAGGACCCACAGAAGCTCAGAGAAAAAGACACTGAAGCCAGAAGCTAAACCCAGGAGAAAAGGACCAGCAGATGCCAGCCATGTCCCTTCCTATGTGACAGAGGTGTCCCAGATGCCGGCAGCCTTTCTTCAGAGAAGGTTTCTTTCTCATGGTGCCTTGAATTGCTTCTGTTCATGGCCTTAGAACTGTAAATTTGTAAACTAATAAAGCCCCATTGTAAAAGCCAACCCATTTCTGGTATATTGCATTCCGTCAGCTTTAGCAAACTGAAACACTAACTTGAAACATTTTGCCACATTTGCTTTATCATTCTATTCATCCATCCATCCCTCTATCAATACCTCATCTGTCTATCTCTATCTATCTATCTATCATCTATCTATCTGCTAAACACTTAAGAGTAAGTTGTATACATCATGCTCCTTGAACACTTAATACTTCCATGCACATTTCCTAAGAACAAGAACATTTACTTCTCTAACCACCTTAAGTACAGTTTTCAAGTTTGAGAAATTAAGCATTGACCCAAAGCTTAGAGTCTATGTTCCAATTTTCTCATATGTCCTAATAACGTTAAGAGGCCTTTTTTGTTTGTGAAAGTGAATTCCTACCTCACTCCCTGAATCTAGATGGGAAGGAAGTGAGAAAGAGCTAAAGTTCTTTGAATAATAAAGAAACAGCGATTTGAGTGTCATTTGCTAGTGACTTGAAAGAGGGGGAGGGGCTCTGGAGAAGGGGAGGTGGGAGGAGAGTGTGTGGGGAGCCCGGGCCCTGTGCAGCTGTGGCCAGTGGGGCTGACCCATGCGGGGCATAGGGACGGGATTTCAGGAACAGTGTGGTCTGACAGTTGACGGGACATGTGCTTGTGTCACTGGCTCTGAGCTGAGCTGCAATGCCCTCTATTCTCCCCACAAAGTTGGTAAAAATGGGTCGCACACCACAGCCTGTGTGGCTGGCACCTTCGGGAATGAGTGAGAAGGGACAGGGCAGATTGATAGTCGGGCGAAGGGGTACAGAGTGAGCACAGCAGCCACAGGCAGCCAGTGGTGGGGGCGGGGGGCGACAGCCCCAGACTCCTCAGGAGGCCTCAAAGTATTACAGGGCATTGGCACCCCATGGTTCTGGGAAAGGCCTTGAGCCTTTTGATTTCTACGTAGAGTTGCCAGAAAAATAAAAAAAAAACAGGGCACCCAGTTAAATTTGGACTTCAGACAAACAACAAATAAATTTTTAGTATAAGTATATTCCATGCAATATTTGGGACATACTTATACTAAAAAATTATTTGTTGTTTATTTGAAGTTCAAATTTATTTGGGTGTTCTGTGTTTTTATTTACTAAATCTGACAATGGCATTCTATGTGAAAGAAAAGGGTGAATCCAGGGAACTGAAGGTTTGGGAACTTATGGGATATAAACTAAATCCTCACAAGACTTTTGGGAGTGAGTCTTATTGCCTCATTTTACAGATGAGAACACTGAAGCACAGAGAGGTTATAAGAGTTGCCCAAGATCACCAGGGTGGTAAGTGGCAGAGACAAGCTATAAATCGTTTTGTCTGGTTCAGAAAGTCAGGCTTTCTCCAAATTCTTCCTCGCTGGCCAGGTCCTGGCAGTTGGGGCCCGGCTGGAGGCAGGGAAGTCACTGGTCCAGGGTCCTAGAGAGACACAAAGACAGACTCCTGCGTCGGCTCCTGGCCATGGGGTGGGGCCCAGGATGAAGGAGATTTCATCTCACCTCCCAGGGTTCCCATCGCCCACAACACAAGGCCAGACCTTGGGCTCGGTGTGGGCCCCTCACACTCCCTTCAGCTCTGGGCCCTGATATATCCTGTTCCCTGTGCCTGGAACACGTGTCCCCACCGTTTTCTCCTGGCTAATTCTTCCTTAAACTCTAGGCCAATGGCTTTCAAACCCTTTTGACTGAGACCTGCAGTAAGAAGTACACTTAATATCCTAACCCATAAACGCTCTGAGGATAGATAGATATAGATAGATGATAGATCTATCACCTGACCCAGATACGGACAGGATTGACAGATTGGTAGCTCTTTTTCAATTCTGTGGGTTGTGGTGCACGGCTGTTCTTAGTTGGTGGACTGATTTGTCTGGTTAATTCCAATAACGAATGAGACTCTGGCATGCTAACTAGTTATGTGACCCCCCCCCCCAAGCACTCAGCATCCCCCAACTGCTTAGAGGGACAAGTGGGGTTCAGCCACCCAAGACTGAGCAATAACAGGTCTGTGATGCTTTAGATGTCCAGGGCTACACGTGCACTACACTGACTAGATGATAGATCGATTGATCAAGATAGTTAGATAGATAGATAAAAGGTAGCTATAAATAAAACATTTCACAAGCAGTATGATATTTTTAATTCTACTTTATTTTACTAAAAGTAAATTCAGGTCACAAACATTAAATTGATTTCATGACCCACTATTGCCAGTCACAGTTTGAAAAACACTGCCTTAGATCTTGAAAAACACTGCCACGACCATACGCCAAATGGTTTGTTTTGCCTTTTTGTACCTTTCAGAGACTTGTAATGATATGTCCAATGTCTGGCTTCTCTGGATTGTGAGCTCCCAGGTCAGGGACCTTTTCTGGATTTGTCACCATGCACCCCCAGTGCTTAGCACAAGGGCCTTGTACGTTATAGGCGCCCAATAAATGTTCATCGAATGAATGAATGAGCAAACCACCAGCCCTTGCCCACCACCGGCACCCTGCCCGCACCCTCTACGTCACAGCCACACAGCACCCCTCAAGGACCTCTGCATCTGTCTCCTGATTCGGGAGGGACGTTGAGTCTCTGAGCCTGGGTAGAGAGAGGGAGTGCATGTATTTGTGCACTGGTGGGGTGGGGAAGGGTCAGGAGCAAGTTTGCCCACATTCAACAAGGCTTAGGTGTGAATAAGGGCTGGAGGTAGGGAGACCTTTCTAATGACCCTGCCTTGAGGAGTAGCGAGTTCCCAGTTTCTTGGAGGAGCACAAATACTGGGAAGCTGTGGTAGGAGTTTGTGCTCCAGGAAGAGGGTGGGACAAACTGACTAACAGAGTCCTGTGTAGCTCTGGGTGTGGAGAAACCCAAGTTGCAGGGTAATAAAGGCTCCTCACTGGAGGGCAGCTGGGAGCCATGGTAGGTACTAGCAGGAGGAAAGAACAGCTGGGAGGAGGAGGCAGCAGGAAGTCATACCATCCACCACTCCTCTCCTTCTCTGTTCCCAACTCCTCCAAGTCCTCGGCTTCCTCCCCCATCAGATCTGGGGAGGATGGCTGCACTGGAGGCCCAGTAGAGTCAGGGTACATGGGTGGGCCCCTACTCCCTGGGCTTCTACCCAACTAGGGCTGGAGGGCAGAGAGGGAAGGTACTTGTGGGCTGGTCCCGAGACTGGTGTCTCTGCCCTGCAGGGAGAGAAAGAAGCAGTGACTGCCAGGGCGGGGTCTCATGGGGTCATTATCAGAGAAGGGGGTGGAGATGAGCTGTAGGGGCTGTGGGCAATACCCCATAGCATTACTTGCGAAGTTCACCCACACCCACCTGACTCCCACCCAGAACAGCTATAGCCAACCTACCCTGGCTCCCCAGTTCCTGCCTCCAGTATCCACTAGGCAGCCTCAGGGCCTTGTTCAGACTCCCCCCGGGGTTCCCCACCCTGCCTCCTGCTGCTTCCTCCTGCCCCGACTGCCCCTTGAGTGCTGCCCTTCCTGTGTGCAAGACACAGAGCTAGGCTCACACTCGTTCTCTCAACTAGTCACCTCAACTGTGTGGTAAAGTGGGTACAAACCCCATTTTATGTATTAGGGAGACAGGCGAACAAAGACACTAAGCTGGCACCTCTCTGCCTCCTGCTCCACTATAGCACGGATCGTGCTGTCCTGGGTGATTTGTTTACATGCTTTTCTTCCCCGTGACTGTAAGCTCTGAGGACAGGAAACATATTGAATTCACTTTTGTAACCCCAACACTCAACACATGATTGGCTTGAAGTCGATGCTCAAAAATTGTTTGCAGAATGAATGAATTAAGGTCAAACAGGAAGCAGCCAAGCCAGAATTCAATTCGGATCTTCCTGGATTCCAACCCAGCCCCACACCCTTCGCCTTCCTCCAGGAAGCCTTCCCTGACTGACTCGTTCAACGTATCTTCCCTTCCCTCCCTGCCAGAATTCTGTGTGTTTGGGGATGTTCCTCTCCCCTTTCCCCTGCACTCCCTTAGGGCAAGGTCTTGGGACAAGGGGACAAGGTCCTGGGATGCCCTGGCTGAGGGCCCTGGGCCCAGGACAGGACGGCATTGGCGGAGCCAGCAGTGTCTTCCTGCCTGTGGGCCTTCCCACCCCGCCTGGCACCCTTGCTCATCCAGCCGTGACTCTGCCCGGTGTCGGGCCTGCCAGCTTCTCACGTGGGCTGGGCCAGGCCTTGGCATTCTCCAGGGGCGTGTCCAGGTGGGGCACCTAATCCTCTGCCATTTTGCTGCAATTCAGTATCACCCTCCAATTCACACGTGCTGCTGCCAGCCTTGCCTCCTCTGCAGAGCCTCTGCAGGGGAGGGGAGGAAACTGCTTACTCACCACCGCTCTTCTGGGGGCCCCCGTGGTAGCCCTTGGGCCAACTGCACCCCCAGGCCTGTTCAGGGCTGAGCTGTGGCCTTGGGATGCAGGGACCACCATCCCCGCCAAGGGAGCAAGGCCCGGATGTCCGGTGGCCTGGGGGTGGATACTGGTCCCACACTCACAGCTGCCTAGCCGGGACACAAAGTCACTCAGGTTCTCCGGGCGGCAGCGGAAATGCTTTCGAGGTAAAGGTCCCTGGCGTGTGGTGGGTGCTCAAAAAACAGGACTTGAGGTTTTCCCAAGTCGGGGGCCCCCGTGGCTCTGGGAAGGCCTTTGTGTTATCAAACCACCCATCCTCTGGCTGCAATCTTGGCTCATTCTCTCTGGTTCTAGTTGGTTGATGTCTGTTTCCTTGGGATTACTATTGATTCAACAAATATTTATTGAACATCAACCGTGTGCCAGGCTCTATTCTAAGGCTTTAAAGACGTAACAGGGAACAAAAGTGACAAATTCTTTGCCCTGGTGGGGATTACAGTCTGTGGGGAAGTTTGTTTGATTGCCCCTCTCAGTCTGTTCTCCTTCACGTTAAACAACCTGAGTGAGGAGAGAGAATAAGAAATTATAAATATTGGGGAAAAAAGTATTAACGCTCAGATTTCTCTTTCAACCTTAGAACCACCATCTCCATTTAAAATAACTTTAAACAAAATTGAAAGTTAAGCATAGAATTACCATACGACCCAGCAATTCCACTCATATCTAAAAGAATTGAAGACACGTGTTCAAATAAAAACTTGTAAGCCAATGTTCATGCAGCATTATTCACAATAGCCAAAAGGTGGAAATAACCCAAATGTCTATCAACTGATGAAGGGATAAACACAATGTGGTATATACATACAATGGAATATTATTCAGCCATAAAAATGAATGAAGTTCTGATTTGTGCTAAACATGGATGAACCTTGGAAACACCAAGCTGACTAAAAGAAGCCAGGCGCAAAAGGCCACACAGTATATAATTCTATTTATATGGAATAGGATGCAGAGTGTCCTTTTGGGATGATGAAAATGTTGTGAAACTAGATAATGGTGATGGTTGCACAAACAGTGTGGATTTACTAAATGCCACTGAGTTGTACATTTTGAAAGGGTTGAAAAGGTGAGTTTTAGGTTATGGGCATCTTACCACAGTTAAAAAAAAATCTGCTGCTTGTCCTTGCCCACACTGGACTTCTTGTGCCATGTACTGGCTCTGTTCCCCCTCACCCCTCCCACCCTCCCACCCCCAACCACAGGACCTTTGCATATGCTGATCCACTGCTGGGACTCTTGTCCTTCCTCTCCTCTTAGTTGACACATCTTTATCCTTTAGATCTTGGCTTAACCATCACTTCCTCAGCATCAAGCTCCCTAGTACATGCTCTCAGAGCACCATGTACCACCCCAGTGTAGTACTTGTCTTGCTCATAATTTTGACATTTATGTGATGAATGTTTCTCCCACTAAACTGTAAGCTCCGAGAAAAGGGGAGCCTTGTGCGTTTTGGGCTCCCTGATGTGTCCCCAGAGCCTTGCTCAGTGTCCTGGCACATGGCAGGTGCTTCACAGATATTTATTGAGTGCGTAAAATAATAAATGTCCCTGAGAAATTTCTAATATTGTCACTACCCCCACTAACTCCATCTCAGTCTCCTTACTGCCACCGTCGCGCCTTCATAGCCACCAAGACTCATGACTACCACTGGCAGATCTCACTGGTAGGCCAGGATGAGGCAGCCAGAAGCCAGGAATGGGTGGCTTAGGAGGCAAGGACAGAGCTAAAGGGTGAGGCCCAGATCAAATATTGTTATTAGGTTTGGGGACTGGGATTGGGATGTGTGGTGCCAAGTGCCAAGGTCCATACTGCACAGGGCGTGTCTCCTAGCAATGCTCGTTAAGTGAGCTTGTGAGGGAGGGACCTGCCGGGGCCGTGCAGGGTAAGTGCCAGGCACGTAGCAGGAGCGTAAAGAGGGATGCTGGGGACACTGAAGAGGCCCCTGGAGAGGACTTGGAGAGTGACTGGAGGTAGGACTGGGGGAAGGGGGAGGACAGGGACCCCTGGCATTGGCCCTGCTGCCCTTTGCTAAGACAGAGAGAGCATTGGGAGAGAAATGATGAGATGAGTTCTGGATGTTTTAAATTTGAGGTGCTTCAGGGACAGACAGGAGAAGGTTCTGGGGCGTTGGAGAAGCCAGAAGGCAGTGGGTGGGAGTGAGTGGGAGGTGAGGCAGAGGGGATTTCAACTGTGGGAGAAGGTTGAGCACGCTTCAGTGGGGATGGGAGGAGCAGGTGAAGAATTCGAGGTAGCAGACAGAGGAAAGAGAGGGGATAACAGATGGTGCTCCGTGCCCAAGGAGGAGGGTGGAGCTGGGGTCCAGACCCAAGAGAGAGCCAGTCAGGAGGGAGGGCTGTGTATCGGAAGGAAGGAGGAGAGGAAGGGTGCAGATGATGCTGAAACTCAAAGGTGGGATGGCAGGAAGTTGAAGGAATCTCTGTGAATGAGCTGCTCAGATTAAGACTGGGAGAGGTGGAGGTTGGAGGGGTGACAGAAGAGGGTTTGAAATAGCTGCAGGGACCAGAGAGTGAGCCAGCAGGGAAGCGTGGGGAGGGCCTGGCTGAGGTGAGAGGCCAGAGGTCTCCATGGTGGCTTCCAGAGGGGCAGCAGCCCAGGGTGGGAGCTGGAAGGGCAGCCCCTTGGCCCAAGGGGAGCTGAGTTGGGGCAGCGGGCAACTGGGCGGGGGCTGATGGACGAGGAAGGGTGTGAAGCCAGAGGGGCATGAAGAGAAGAAGGTGGAGGAAGGAGGGCCTGGAGGTCGAGGCGAGTGAGGCTCTGGGCAGGTGGGTAGGAATGGGGGAGTCAGGGCAGAAGCACAGAGGGTTTTAACTTACGTTTTCAGGAGTGCAGGCCTTTTATGCGAGAAGTACTCCAGGATGTGGCTGTGGAAGGGAATGACCGAAACGGAGAAGGGAAGGCCTTTGGCATTCAGAAGGTTAAAGAACCAAGGGCTGGAGGCTGGATGGGCCACCACAGAGGAGAGTTTGGCTCCCCTGACCCTAAGCAGGTGGAGAGGAGAGGACCTTGAGGTGTCTGCTGAGGAAACAGAAAGTCTTCTCAGAGGCCTCTGAGGAAAGACTGGGGAGAGAAAGAGGGAAGAGGAGGCAGAGAGAGGAAGGAAAATAGGGGAAAAGTTGGAGGGTCATAGGGGTTCACAAGGTTTTCAAAACAATCCCTCCAGTAGGCCCCTGTGCCTCAGGCACACGTTCTTCATTCAAGCCTGAGCATATCTTGACAAGATCTCCACAGCAGCCAACTGATCTGTCCCTTTGACCCCAGGACACCCCTCTTTCCAGACCTGTCTGTTCCCCAGATGGTAGCCAAGCTCCCCCAGCCTCTCTCAGAACCTTCCCTGGCTCCCACCAACTGCAGGATAAACTCTAATCCTCGTCTCTCAGCCTCCCGTCACCACCAGCCACACTCTCAGAGTCACCTACATGTCCCTGAAGTCTCTCTGCTCTCTCTTGCCTCAGGGCTATGCACAGGTGGCTTCTTGGTTCTGGAAGGCCTTCTCTTCCCCAGCTCCCAGCTCCCACCTACTCGTCCTTTGGGAAGCCTTCCCGGATGAATCAATACTGCCCCTCCTGGGAGTTTCCAGAGAGCTTTCAACCTTCTTATAGCATTAATTGTCTCCCCTCTGGTCTGCCTTCCCCACCAACGGGAACCAGAGCTGGGGCTGTGTCTCCACTGGCGCCTGGCCCAGGGTGAACATGCAATAAAAATTTGTTGAATGAATGGGCTACTTTGTTGAAATTGGGTTGGGCTCAGTGGCAGTGGTCTAACTGGCTCTGGGGACAGTGTCTTGTTCCTTTTTCTTTCTTTTTATTTTTTTAATGCAAGCCTCGCAACAGCTTTTTTGTCTTTAATTTTTTTTTTTTTTAATTATTAGAGCAATTGTAGGTGTCTTAGTCAGGGTTCTCTAGGGAAACAGAACCAACAGGAGATATCTGTAAATACGAGATTTTATAAAAGTGTCTCATGGAACTGTGGGGATGCAGAAGTCCAAATTCCATAGAGCAGGCCGTGAGCTGGCAACTACGATGAAGGTCCCCAATGATCTCCTCAGGAGAGACTGGCCGGCTGAAGAAGAAATGAAAGTTCTCTCTTCTCCCTTAAAAGTCTTCAACTGATTGTATTAAATCCAACTGACTGGATTCTCTCATTGAGGAAGACACTCCTTTAGTTGATCATAGAAGTAATCAGCCACAGATGCAATCAATTGACTGATGGTTTAATAAACCAGCCTTCTGGTTTATTAACCAGCCACAAATGTCCTTGCAGTAACAGGCCAGTGCTTGCTTGACCAGACACCTGGGCACCATCACCTGGCCAAGTTGACATATGAACCTCACCATCACAATAGATTTACAGAAAAATCATGCAGAAAGTACAGAGTTCCCATATACCAGCTGCCCCCCCAGTTTCTGCTATTGTTAATATTTTGCATTAGTGTGGTAACTTTGTTACAGTTGATGAAACAATATTATTATAATTCTATTATTAACTACAGTCCATAGTTTGTATTAGCTTTCACTCTTTGTGTTTTTCACTTCTATTTTGGTACCATATATACAACCCAAATTAATCATTTCAGCCACTTTCAAGTATAGTCTTTTTCTTTTTAAATGACCTTCTAGGACAGTAGTTCTGGGGGAGGAAAAGAAAGTGGCAGAGATGGATCAGAATTACCTGGAGAGCGTTTTACGATACAATTGCTCCCCTCCCCTGGCAGTCTCATCGGAGGTCATAGCATCTGATGTGGGTAGAGTGGGAATAGGGTGGGGGGTGTGGGTGACACATGCACTTTGAGAAAGCTCCCTGGGTGATGCTGACCCTCCACTTCCCCCAGCCCCTAAGGAGCAGTTGGTGAGGTGATAACAACCATCCCTGAGATTCAAACCCAGGCCTGCTGAAGCCCCCTCACTCAACCACCATACTGTGCTGCCCCCACCACAACCATCACTGCCTTCCCCACGGTGGTGATTTTAACCACCATCCAGGTGAACTGCCACCACCTCCACATGGGGCCAACACATTCAGCTCGGTCTCGGGGGACCAGCTCCTGCTGAAGCCCAGCCCCTCTCCCACCAGCAGTCCGGGTGAATACAGGAGTCACATCCCTGCACCCACTACCCATGCTCTTGCCCAAGGACAGACTGTGCCCCACCGAGGGTGCTTGCACTTGGGGTTCCTCTTTTCCCCAGAGCCCAGGGCCAGTGTCCTTGATCCCTGCCATGCCCTTGCTGGTCTCAGGGCCTTTGCTTGGGGGGTTCCCAATCTAAGATCTGTGGAGGGCTGCTGTGTTTCTGAGAAAGGAATCAGATTCTCACAGGAGCTTTGAACCTCTGAGCACATGCCCCACTTCATCCCTCGAGAATTCCCGCTCATCTGTCAAAACACAGTTCAGATGTGGCCGACTTTAGACATGTTCCCACCCCCACACACCCCCATCATAGCCTTTCTCAAGCTCTGTATCTTTACTGGGCTGAGTTTCCATGATCTGCCTTCTGCACTGGAATGCCAGCTCTGAGGGCACAGTCACCACTTTTCACCCGTGTTTTCTGGAGTGACACCAGCCCACAGGACATGTTCAAAAAGTGTTTCTTCCCTAAACGAAAAAGCACCAATCAACTGCTTTCCTCTACCTTCCCAGGTTAGGTAAACCAGCCACACAAACACAATCATGCACACCACTCACTCCTTTCCTATAACCAAACCGTCTGTCTCATGTCATGCTGTTCCAGAAATTGTTTCTCTTCTAAGAAGCCTACCCAGAAAGACTAGGGCACTTCTTTACCCTCACTTCATCCCAGGGTAACGTATCAGGTCTTAACCCTCAATCCCCTTTACACCTTGATTTGAAGACAGTGGAAATGGATCCTGTGCTGAATTGGTGGGTTGTTCTGTACTGGTTATCCAGTTATCTGCCCTGGTACTCCAACCATGTCTTCCATGTGTCTTTTTTTTTTTTTACTTTTTATTTTGAAATAATTTCATACTATCAGGACAGTTGCTGAAATAATACAAACCCATACAAAAAACTCCAACATACTGCCCCCCAACAGATTCCCAACTCCACCAATCTTAACATTTTACCACCTTTGCCATATCATTCTATCTATCTACCTACCTACCTACCTACCTACCTATATATCATCTGTCTGTCTCTCTAGCTATCATTCTCTATCTCTTTTCTGAACGTTTGAGAGCAGGTTGCACATCATATTCCTTGAACATGTAATACTTCCATGTACATTTCCTATGAGCAAGGATATTCACTTATATAATCACTTAAGTGCAGGTATCGTGTTCAAGAAATTTAACGTGATAAAAAGCTTACATTCAATATTCTATGTTTTTCTTATGTCATCATAATATCTTTTTGAGCCTTTTCCTCCTCCATTCTAAGATCCCATCCAGCATCATGTGTTGCATTTAATTGTCGTTATCTCTTTAAATTTCTCTCTTTCTTTTTTAAATTATGGAAACATATATACAACATAAATCTTCCCCTCCTAACCCCTCCCAAGCATACCATTCAGTGAGATTATTCACATCCACAGTGTTGCAGTGCCCTCACCACCATCCTTTACTCTAACTTTCCCTTCACCCCAAACAGAAACGCTGCACTCATTTTGAATGAACTTCCCATTGCTCCTTCCCTCCCATCCCTGATAACCTTACTTATGAGTTTTCATATTCTCTGACATTTCCTTTGTAGTTGCCATGGGGCTCAAATTTAATATCCTATACCTATAACAATCTTGTTTGCCTTCCTACCAACTTAACAACTTCAGTAGCATACATAAACTATGTTCCTATCCACCTCTGTCCCCTGCCTTTATGTAGTCTTGTCACAAATAACATATTTATATATTATGAGTCCAAAGCCACTGATTTATCATTACATTTTATGCATTTGCCTTTTAGATCCTTTAGGAAGTAAAAAGTGGAGTTATAAATAAAAAGTAGAATAGTACTGGTATTTATATTTACCCATGTTGTTATCTCTACCAAAGATCTTCATTTCTTCATGTGGCTTCAGTCAATTGTCTAGTGTCCTTTCCTTTCAACCTGCAGAACTCCCTGTTCTAGTTTGCTAATGCTGCTGGGATGCAAAACACCAGAGATGGATTGGCTTTTATAAAGGGGGTTTATTTGGTTACAAAGTTACAGTCTTAAGGCCATAAAGTATCCAAGGTAACACATCAGCAATCGGGTACCTTCACTGGAGAATGGCCAATGGTGTCCAGAAAACCTCTGTTAGCTGGGAAGGTGCATGGCTGGCATCTGCTCCAAGTTCTGGTTTCAAAATGGCTTTCTCCCAGGTTGTTCCTCTCTAGGCTTCAGCTTCTCTCCAAAATGTCACTCTCAGTTGCTCTTGAGGCATCTGTCCTCTCTTAGCTTCTCCGGAGCAAAAGTGCTACCAAAGGCCATTTCCAAAATGTCTCTGTAAACTGCAGTTCCTCTCTCAGCTCCTGTGCATTCTTCAAAGTGTCCCTCTTGGCTGTAGCAAGCTTGCTCCTTCTGTCTGAGCTTTTAGAGGGCTCCAGTGAACTAATCAAGGCCCATGCTGAATGGGTGGGGCCACACCTCCATGGAAATTATCCAATGACAGATCTTGCCCACAGTTAAGTGATCACATCTCCACAGAAACATCCAATCAAAAGTCTCCTACCCAATCAACACCAATACATTTCTTGCCCACACAAGACTGCATCAAAGATAATGGCGTTTTGGGGGACATAATATATCCAAACCAGCATACTCCCTTTATCATTTTTTGTAGGGCCAGTCTAGTGGTGACAAAGTCCCTCAGGTTTTGTTTATCTGGGAATGTCTTCATTCTTTCCTTATTTTTGAAAGACAGTTTTATTGGATACAGAATTTTGGTTGGCAATTTTTTACTTTCAGCACTTTAAGTGTCTTCCTACTGCTTTCTTTCCTCCATGGTCTCCAAAGAGAAATCAGCATTTAATCTTACCAAGGCTTCCTTGTATGTAACATGTTGCTCCTCCCTAGTGGCTTTCAGAATCCTCTCTTTATCTTTGGCATTCTATACTTTGATTATAACATGGCTTGGCGAGGGTCTATTTGAGTTTATCCTGGTTGGAGTTTGTTGAGTACCATGAATGTGTATATTCATGCCTTTCATTATATTTGGGAAGTTTCCAGTCATTATTTCTTTGAATATTCTCCCTGCGTCTTTCTCTCTTTCTTCTCCTGGGACCCCCCCACAATGAGTATATTGGTGTGCTTGATGGTGTCCCACAGTTTCCTCAGGCTTTTCTGCTCTTCAGATGGAATGGTGTCAATTGCCTTATCTTCAAGCTCACTGATTCTTTCTTCTGCCAGCTCCAATCTGCTGTTGAACACCTCTAGTAATTTCTATTTCTGTGGTCTTCAGCTCTGTTTGGTTCATTTTCATAATTTCCATCTCTCAATTGATATTCCCTTTTGTTCATCTATCATTTTTCTGATTTCCTTTAATTCTTTGTTCATGTTTTCCTGTAGCTCTTTGAGCATATTTAGGACCATTTTATAAAAGTCTTTGGAATGTCGCAGGTCTGATCCTCCTCATTGATGGTTTCTAATGCTTTAATCTTCTCCTTTGTCTGGGCCATCACTTCCTGCTTCTTTGTATGTTTGGTAATTTTTTGTTGTTGAAATCTGGACATTTTAATATTTTATTTAGTGTGTTATTGCTGGAATTTAGACTCTGAGGCATTTCCTTGAGCTTGTATCTAGCTATTGTTGTGACAGAGCTTTCCTTGAAAGCCAGGAAGAGGAAAAAAAGAAAACATCTGTTCTGGTTTGCTAGAGCTGCAAAATACCAAAATGGGTTGGATTTTATAAAGGGGATTTATTAGGTTACAAATTTACAGTTCTAAGGCCATGAAAGTTTCCAAACTAAGGCATCAACAAGAGGATACCTTCACTGGGAAAGGCCAATGGCATCTGGAACACCTCTGTTAGCTAGGAAGGCACATGGCTGGCATCTGCTGGTCCTTTGCTTCCAGGTTCTGCTTTCAAAGTGGCTTTATCCAAAATGTCCCTGGGCTTCTGTCTCAGCTTCTCTCTCTCAGTTCCTGTGCATCTTTGCTTGCTCTCCCAGGGCATTTCTCTCTAAGCATCTGGGGGTCCTCTCTTAGCTTCTCCAGGGCAACTCTGGGCTTCATCTCTTAGCTTAGAATCTCCAAATGTTCTTCTGTCTGCATCTCCCAGCATCTCCAAGCATCTGGGTCTGTGTCAGCTCCTAGCTTTTCCTAGGGGCAAACTCTGGATTACATATATTAGCTTCTCTCTAAAATGTCTCTCTCAGCTTCTCTGAGCTGCTTCTCTCTGTGAGCTCTCTTAAAGGACTCCACTGATCTAATTAGGACCCACCCTGAATGGATGGGGTCACCCCTCCATGGAAATGATCTAATCAAAAGGTCTTGCCTGCAGTTGGGTGGGTCACATCTCTATGGAAACAACCTAATCAAAATGTCCCACCCTAATCAAAAGATTAATGAGTCTGCTGCCACAAGATTGCATTAAAGAACACGGCTTTTGTAGAGGACATGAGAGATCCAAACCAGCTCAACACCTTTCATAGTCTTTGCACATGGACCTCTTAGGAGAGGGCTCTCCTTTAGAGTTTATCATATAATAAGTTGGAAAATAGCTCCAGGCCAAAACCTAGGCGCCTCCCTGGTCCTTGTCCTGGCTATTTGGGTATGCCCATGTGGCCCTAAGAATCCTGCCCCCCTCCCATTTTACACAAATACAAGTGTTGTCCCCTCTTCCCTAAGAAATAGTTTCCTCACAGTTCAAGGCCCAGACTAGCCACTGTCACAGTGCTCTGTAGGAGAGCTCTATGAACTACCTTCTACACCCAGGACAAGTTCTGGGATGACAAATCCCTAAGGCCACCACCAGACAGATTGAGCCAGACATATGTGCTCCCAGTGTGTGCATGAGGGACACTCTGCTCCCTCTGGGAGCCGGCACCAGGCGTCTGCATCTGTGACAGGGTTGGGGCCGGGCCAGCCAGGGCGCCGGGAGATCCTTTTGCTCTTAAGTAGCCTTTTTCTTGATTCCATGCTCACCTTGTTACTATAGTCCTTTAACTGTTTTTCTGGAGCTTTTGGAAAGATGTTTTTACCACTTCTTGCTTGTTGTTCAAAGCATCTGTGGGGGGACAGAGCCGTGAGGCATCTCACTTCACCATCTTGATCTTTCCACGTGTCTTCATATCAAGCTTCAAGTTCTCAGCAGACTCATTGTACACTGCCCAACCCCCACCCCACCCCACCCTACCACCAGTTGCATCCCTCTAGCCTCGCCACCTCATTACCCCAGGGAATTTCTGGTCACTTCATTCCTCTAGAGGTGACCCATTGGGTCCCCTGCACACTCTTATACTCCCCTTATACTGCACGGAGAACTTCCAAGCTACAACGCCCCTCCCAGGACACCCTCATTCCACACAGTTCTGCCCCTTCCCCTTTCCACATCCATGCATGAGTTCCTCTTTCCAATAAGCTTTCTTTGACCAACTCCTACCCCTGGGCTCTTTCCCAAGCTCCCTGCCCCCAGCTGTAGACTGATTCTGTCTTGTTCTGGGTATGGTTGTGTGTCCCCATCAGGGGGCACAATTCTTGATGTCGAGCAGACTTCACCCCATTCTGGGCTCATGGACAGAAATGTGGCGACGGCTAGAATTCAGAGAGCTCTTGAGAATGCACAGAGGGAGGGAAGCCCTGGAGCCTGAGCTCTCAGACACCGAGACTGCAGGAGGAGGCAGTCCCTGTGGGTCAGACCACATTCCTGCAGAGTCTGGTTGGGGCTGTCTGGAGGCGCAGAGGGCAATTACTGCTGTGTTCCATCAGCAGTTTCCAAGTAGTCCCCTGGAGCAACCTGATGCAGCCCTGGGTCTCCAAAGACTTGTCTAGCAGGGGGAGAGGCAGGGGCCTGCTGGGTTATAGGGCACAGGGTGTAGCCGGGGACTGATGTTGGGTTCAGAGGAAAGCCTGCCTCTGGGGAGGGGGCCACCTCCCACAGCTCTGCAGTCAATTCTAAGGGGAGCCAGGCAAACCCTGGACCCTTGGCTTATCAGAGCTGGAAGGAAATTTAGGGATGGTCTGTGTCCTCTGTGGTTCCTGGGTCCAGGGCTGCATGAGGGCGAGGATGGGTTCTCAAGCTGTTTGCTATACTTCACTAGGCTCTAAGCATTTCTCTGACACAAGGCTGCAGTGAGATAATTCAGCCATAAAGAGCCTCTGCCTTTGACTGAAATTCTATTGACCCGGGGTGTCATCGCTTCACTATCTCCTGCAGATCTGAGTCCGCACCACACGTCTTCCAGTTAACAAGAACTGGGAAAACAAATTAATCATTCCTTACACTCAGTCTGCTCTGGAGGCAACATTTTTCAAAGCATGAGTTCCTTGGCAGCGGTGGGGGTGGGGATAGAAAAGAGAAGGTATCTTTGGTGATAAAAAGGTAGGAAACTATTATCCATCTCAGCCCTCATAGAGGATGTAACTGAGGTCCAGAGAGGGAAAAGTTTCCCAAGGTTGCACAGCAAATTGGGGGTGGACGTAGGACTTTTTTTTTTTTAATTCAGTTTTATTGAAACATATTCACATACCATATAATCATCCATGGTGTACAACCAGCTGTTCACAGTACCATAATATAGTTATGCATTCATCACCACAATCTATTTCTGAACATTTTCCTTACATCAGAAAGAATCAGAATAAGAATAAAAAATAAACGTAAAAAAGAACACCCAAACCATCCCCCAATCCCCCCCAATCCCACCCTATTTTTCATTTAGTTTTTGTCCCCATTTTCCTACTCATCCACCCATACACTGGATAAAAGGAGTGTGGTCCACAAGGTTTTCACAATCACACTTGGGCACAGGACCTTAACACAAGTGCCCAACTCCCGGACCAGAGCACTTTCCACCTCCTCATCCCCTCCACCCTCTTGGGACCGCAGAGCTGATCTGTGCTGTTACAAGCCAGGCCAGTGACTACCCAGGGGGGAAGTGATGACTAGAAGGCTAATGAGAACAGTGCTTGGGGGCTGGACAGTTCCGTTTCCTGATTCGAGTTCTGGTCACATGGGTGTGTCCAGTTGGTGAAACGCAGCAGGTTGTACCCTAATGACATGCACATTTTTATGTATGTCTATAATACTTTAATTTTAAAAATTTTAAAATAAGTGATCAATAAATACTTGTCATTGATTGATGGAAGGAAGTACCTAGGGATGGTTTCTAAGCAACGCCCTATTAACAATCACTGTTTTAAATATTGGACCAAATTACACAGTCCGCAGTCCTGGGAGGCTCTCCCTGCTCCACAGCTTGGCCGGTCAGCCGAAGGCCCAACAGAGGCAGGTAGAAAATTCTGCATCTTGCAAACAGCAGAGCTTCATCAGGACAGACCCTCTGGTCCAGGTCACACAGGCCTCCTGGGGTTTGTGCCTCAGTTTGCAGTGAACAGGGGTGGGAAATGCCCTGCCTGGGGATGGGGGAGGGTCTGCACAGATGGAAAAGTGGGCAGGGGTGGCCGACATTAAATGCCCTCTTGAGGAAAAGACGGCTGGAACCCAGAGCTTGATGAGACTTAGAGCTTTGGGTCGGTTCAGGCGGGCACGTGATATCTTTCAGATGGTTTCCTATTGGCCCAGGTTGTGGAAGAAGAATACACCCAGGCGTACAAGTGTGCACTGGTGCAAGCAGGTGCCCATGAGTGTGCCTTTGCTCTAGCCATTCCTTCTCCCCAGGTCACCTCCTCCACCCTGCCTGCCACCCTCCAGTCCTCGTCTCTACCTGGCAAAATCCTAGGCATGCTTCGAGGCTCAGTTCACACGTCCTGCCCCACGTGGCCTGAGGCCTCCCTGCCTCCCGGGCGGAACAAATCTTCCCTCCTCCTTGGGACCCACCGTGTGACTGACTCAGAGGAGTGGTGTGTGCTGTCTCCTGTCCTGGACTGAGCCCTCCTGGAGGCAGGGGCTCTGTAGCCCCAGCAGCCCCCTCATAATTGTTTAAGGAGCATATATGTGCATTTAGCTCTGAGAGCATATACTAGAATCGATGAGGACTAATCCCTCTAAGAAAAAGAAAAATTGCTAATGGATTAATTGAGAGTCCTATTTGGAGTACTAATGTGAAGGCTAATAATGTTTTAGTTTAAGCAAGATCCGATGCTTTGATAAAACCTATCTATCACTGTGTTACAGTATTGATTGAGGCTGGGCCCTGGCTGTGGAGGGCTTAAGTAGGCAATTCACCCATAATTCCTTAGGTAATTCATATACATTTTTCTCCTATTGACAAGTGTTCTAATGATTATAATAAATTAAGGAAAACTCAGGTGAAACAACATGTGACTATACTTGTCAATAGAGGTGGACCTATGAATGTAATCAATGCATTTGCTAAGCCCTTCTTAGTGCAGGACGTTTGCCCAGGTTCTGAGCAGAATATGAACACACACGTGTACATGATGACCGTGTGAGTGGCTCAATAGCACTCA
Organism: Choloepus didactylus; assembly: GCF_015220235.1. Taxonomy (NCBI): domain Eukaryota; kingdom Metazoa; phylum Chordata; class Mammalia; order Pilosa; family Megalonychidae; genus Choloepus; species Choloepus didactylus. The sequence continues at coordinate 85,576,161 of NC_051314.1, forward strand.
TTTATTGATCCACTCATTTATTCATTCATTCAGCACACACTGAGCCTCGCCATAGTTCTAGGCTCTATCCAGAGGCCATGAAGAAAACTCTCAAGTGGATAAGACGCAACCCCTGCCCTCAACGGACTCATCTTCCAGTGAGGTCAGGGATCCCAGCAACCTCACCTGACTGTATGTCACTGTAAGAGAGGTACTAACAAAATGACCAGAAGAAGGTAGATCCTGATTGGAGAGACTGGGAAAAGTTCCCTGGAGGAGGTGGCATTTGAGTCGGAATGAGTTTAAAATGTAGGATTTTGTTTGTATTAATATATTTTGCCTTTTGTAAAAGTAACTCATGCTTCAGAATGGGCAAAACTATCTTGAAAAAGAACAAAGTTGGAGGACTTGCACATCCCAATTTTAACTCTTACTGTAAAACTACAGTGGTAATTTTTTTAAGACTGTGTGGTACTGGCATAATGATAGATACAGTAGATCAATGGAATAAAACTGAGAGCTCAGCTATAAATCCATACATTCATGGGCAATTGATTTTCAACAAGGGGGCAAAGATAATTCCATGGGGAAATAGTCTTTTAACAAATGATACTGGTACAACTAGATATTCACATGCAAAAGAATATACTTGGACTCTGATACAAAAATTAACTCAAAGTGGAGCAAAGACCCAAGTATAAGAGCTACAACAATACGGCTCTTAGAAGAAAACATAGGTGTAAATCTTTATGATCTTGGATTAGGCAATGGGTTCTTAGATATGACACCTAAAGCACAGCAACCAACCAACCAAACAAACCAACAAAAAGGTAAGTTGAACTTTATCAAAATTAAAAACTTAATATATTCTGGCTACTCATGCTGGTTTGGATGTATTATGTCCCCCAAAATGCCATTATCTGTGATGCAGTCTCTTGTGGGCAGGAAACATATTGGTGTTGATTGGGTTGGAGACTTTTGATTGGATGTTTCCTTGGAGATGTGATCCCTCAATTGAGGGTGAGATCTTTCTTTGGATAATTTCCATGGAGGTGTGGCATGGGCCTTGATTAGTTCACTGGGGCACTACTTAAGCTCAGACAGAAGGAGTAAACTTGATACAGCCAAGAGGGACACTTTGAAGAATGTGTAGGAGCTGCAAAAGTAGCTGCAGATGAGAGACAGTTTGAAGACGGCCGTTGAAAGCAGACTCTTGCTCCAGAGAAGCTAAGAGAGGACAAACGTCCCAAGAGCAACTGAGAGTGGCATTCTGAGGAGGAGCTGCGGCTTAGAGAGGAACGTCCTGGGAGAGAGCCATTTTGAAACCAGAACTTGGAGCAGACGCCAGCCAAGTGCCTTCCCAGCTAACAGAGGTTTTCCAGACACCATTGGCTATTGTGTCAGTTTGAACGTATTATGTCCCCAAATGCCATTATCTTTGATGTAATCTTGTGTGGGCAGACATATCAGTGTTAATTAGATTGAAATTCTTGGAGTGTTTCCATGGAGATGCACCCCACCCAACTGTGAGTGATGACTCTGATTGGATAATTTCCATGGAGGTGTTGGCCCACCCATTCAGGGTGGGTCTGAATTAAATTACTGGAGTACTATATAAGATCAGACAGAAGGAGCAAGCTTCTACAGCCAAGAGGGACACTTTGAAGAATGCGCAGGAACTGAGAGAGGAGCTGCAGATGATGGGACAGTTTGAAGACAGCCATTGAAAGCAGACTTTTGCTCTGGAGAAGGTGAGAGAGGAAAAATGCCCCAAGAGCAACTGAAAGTGACATTTTTGAGGAACTGCGGCCCATAGAGGAACATTCTGGGAGAAAGCCATTTTGAAACCAGAACTTTGGAGGAGACGCCAGCCACACGACTTTCCAGCTAACAGAGGTTTTCTGGGCACCATTGGCCATCCTCCAGTGAAGGTACCCAATTTTGATGTGTTACCTTGGACACTTTATGGCCTTAAGACTGTAACTGTGTGTTCCAGAATAGGGTGCAAGTCTTTGGGTGGCATTAGCTCTTAAAATTGATTTCCTTTAGCTTAAATACAGCAAAATGAACAGTACAAGTTATGCCATATGATAAGGGGATAAGACAGAGAAGAAAGCAAAGATATCTGCTATACAGACAAATGCAAATATACTCGTAACAAGACAAGGAGGAAATATTCATGCCATCATAGTCCTTGTTTCTGTAACTGGTCACGTGGCTATAGTTCATATTTATCACTACCTTCTTCCACTACCCATTCCATGTTCCCTTTACCCTCAGCAAGCACTTCAGCTAGCTGTGATTCTTTGCCTGGTGGGGTGACCCAAACCTTCATTCCTGAAGTTTCTTGGCCATTGATAGTCCTGCCTGGATTGGGTTGTTGCAGTTTTCCATTGACTTTAATCACAGGGCATGGTAGTACTAAGAAACGCCCTAGGGGATCTCCTGTATTCCAAGAAAACTCTTCTTTGCTTCCATTGTGTAGTTGCAGTGCTATTTCCCCTTGATAGTCAGGATCAATCACCCCAGCCAGTACAGTAATCCCCTTCCTTGCCTGTGGATTCAGAAGCATAAGAAGACCAAAGTGGCCAGGTGGCAGTCTTAACTTCCAGTTCAATGGGATTATTGTTGTGTTTCCTGGTGGAAGCACTCCTCCTTTTGGAACCAAGACTTGTACACCAGCAGAGCTTAAGCTTGCAGGGACAGGAAGCAAAAATTTACCTAGTGGATCACCCCTTGATTCCTGGACCCATGAATCCTGGCTATGGGAGAAACAGCACCATGGAGTGGACGCTGATTCAGAGCATACACAGCCTCCTGGAGAACACTGCCCCAGCCCTGCAAAGTATTGCCACCTAGTTGGCACCGTAGTTGAGTCTTCAACAGGCCATTCCACCGTTCTATCAACCCAGCTGCCTCTGGATGATGGGGAACATGGTAAGACCACAGAATTCCATGAGCATGTGCCCATTCCCTCACTTCATTTGCTGTGAAGTGGGTTCCTTGGTCTGAAGCAATGCTGTGCGGAATATCATGACAGTGGGTAAGGCAATCTGTAAGTCCCCGGATGGTAGTTTTGGCAGAAGCATGTTGTGCAGGGAAGGCAAACCCATATCCGGAGTATGTGTCTATTCCAGTGAGAACAAATTGCTGCCCCTTCTGTGATGGAAGTGGTCCAATGTAATCAACCTGCCACCAGGTAGCAGGCTGATCACCTTGGGGAATGGCGCCATATCGGGGACTGAGTGTGGGTCTCTGCTGCTGGCAGATTGGACACTTAGCAGTGGCTGTGGCCAGGTCAGCCTTGGTGAGTGGAAGTCCATGTTGCTGAGCCCATGCATAGCCTCCATCCCTACTGCCATGACCACTTTGTTCATGAGCCCATTGGGCAATGACAGGAGTTGCTGGGGAAAGAGGCTGATTGGTGTCCACCAAATGGGTCATTTTATCTATTTGGTTATTAAAATCTTCTTCTGCGGAAGTCACCCTGTTCTAGTTTGCTAATGCTGCTGGAATGCAACACACCAGAGATGGATTGGCTTTTATAAAAGGGGGTTTATTTGGTTACACATTACAGTCTTAAGGCCATAAAGTGTCCAAGTTACACATCAGCAATCAGGTACCTTCGCTGGAGGATGGCCAATGGTGTCTGGAAAACCTCTGTTAGCTGGGAAGGCACGTGGCTGGCGTCTGCTCCAAAGTGCTGGTTTCAAAATGGCTTTCTCCCAGAATGTTCCTCTCTAGGCTGCAGTTCCTCAAAAATGTCACTCTTAGTTGCACTTGGGATATTTGTCCTCTCTCAGCTTCTCTGGAGCAAGAGTCTGCTTTCAACAGCCATCTTCAAACTGTCTCTCATCTGCAGCTCCTGTGCTTTCTTCAAAGTGTCCCTCTTGGCTGTAGCAAGCTCCTCTTCAAAACATCACTCACAGCTGCTCTGAGTTCCCTCTGTCCGTCAGCTCATTTATATGGCTCCACTGATCAACTTAGACCCACCCTGAATGGGCGGAGCAACACCTCCATGGAAACTATCCAATCAGAGTCATCACCCACAGCTGGGTGGGGCACATTCCAAAGAAACACTTAAAGAATTATAGTCTAACACTGATAATGTCTGCCCACACAAGATTACATCAAAGATAATGGCGTTTGGGGAACACAATGTATTCAAACTGGCACACACCCTCTGGTGAGCATTCACCTGGGACACAAATATCTTCATGTTTTTTGCCCACTCAGAAAGGTCTATCCACATATCCCTTCCCCAGACTTCTTTGTCACCAATCTTCCAATCATGTTCCTTCCAAGTCCCTGACCATCCAGCCAAACCATTAGCAACAGCCAAGGAACCAGTATACAAACGCACCTCTGGCCAGTTATCTTCCCAAGCAAAGTGAACAACCAGGTGCACTGCTCAAATTTCTGCCCAGTGGGAGGATTTCCCCTCACCACTGTCCTTCAGGGACATCCCAGAAAGGGGCTGCAGTGCTGCAGCTGTCCACTTTTGGGTGGTTCCTGCATATCGTGCAGAACCATCTATAAACAAGGCCTGAGTTTTCTCTTCCTCAGTCAACTGATTGTAAGGAACTCCCCAAGATGCCACAGCTGTGGGCTGGGAAAGAGAAGGTAAGGTGGAAGGAGTGGGGGCCATGGGCATTTGGGCCACTTCCTCATGTAACTTATTTGTCCCTTCAGGACCTGCTCGAGCTCTATCTCATATATACCATTTCCATTTTATGATGGAGTGCTGCTGTGCATGCCCAACTTGATGGCTTGGTGGGTCAGACAATACTCAGCTCATGATAGGAAACTCAGGTCTCATGGTAACTTGGCAGCCCATGGTTAAGCGTTCTGTCTCTACTAAGGCCCTGTAGCAGGCCAACAGCTGTTTCTCAAATGGAGAGTAGTTATCTGCAGAGGATGGTAAAGCTTTACTCCAAAATCCTAAGGACCTGCATTGTGATTCTCCTATAGGAGCCTGCCAAAGGCTCCAAACAGCATCTCTACTTGCCATTGACACTTCCAGCACCATTGGGTCAGCTGGATCATATGGTCCAAGGCGCAGAGCAGCTTGCACAGCAGCCTGGACCTGTCACAGAGCCTCATCCTGTTCCGTTCCCCACTCAAAACTAGAAGCTTTTCTTGTCACTCAGTAAATGGGTCAGAGTAGCATACCTAAATGAGGAATATGTTGTCTCCAAAATCCAAAGAGGCCAACTAAGCATCCTGCTTCTTTTTTGGTCATAGGAGGGGCCAGATGCAACAGCTTATCCTTCACCTTAGATGGAATATCTTGACAGGCCCCACACCACTGGACACCTAGAAATTTTACTGAGGTGGAAGGCCCCTGCATTTTTGTTGGATTTATCTCCCATCCTCTGCCATGCAAATACCTTACCAACAAATCTAGAGTAGTTGCTACTTCTTGCTCACTAGGTCCGATCAACATGATATCATCAATATAATGGACCAGTGTGATGTCTTGTGGAGGAAGAAATGATGAAGATCTCTGAGGACAATATTATGACATAGGGCTGGAGAGTTGATATAACCCGGAGGTAGCATAGTGAATGTAAACTGCTGGCCTTGCCAGCTGAATGCAAACTGTTTCTGGTGGTCCTTACTGACAACAATTGAGAAAAAAGCATTGGCCAGATCAATAGCTGCCTACCAGTTACCAGGGGATGTGTTGATTTGCTCAAGCAATAACACCACATCTGGAACAGCAGCTGCAATTGGACTCACCACCTGGTTAAGCTTATGATAATCCACTGTCATCCTCCAAGACCCATCTGTTTTCTGCACAGGCCAAACAGGAGAGTTGAATGGGGATGTGGTGGGAATCACCACCCCTGCAACCTTCAAGTCCTTAAGAGTGGCATTAATCTCTGCAATCCCTCCAGGAATCTGGTATTGCTTCTGCTTTACTACTTTGCTAGGCAGGGGCAGTTCTAGTGGCTTCCACTTGGCCTTTCCCACCATAATAGCCCTCACTCCAGGAGTCAGGGAACCAATGTGAGGATTCTGCCAGTTGCTGAGTATGTCTATTCCAATTATGCATTCCGGCACTGGGAAAATAACCACAGAATGGGTCCAGGGACCTACTGGACCCACTGTGAGATGGACCTGAGCTAAAACTCCATCGATCACCTGACCTCCATAAGCCCCAACTCTGACTGGTGGACCAGAGTGACGTTTCAGGTCTCCGGGAATTAACGTCACTTCTGAACCAGTGTCTAATAATCCATGAAATACCTGATCATTTCCTTTTCCCCAATGCACAGTTACCCTGGTAAAAGGCTGTAGGTCCCCCTGGGGGAAGGCTGGGAGGAAGATTAACAGTATAAATTTTTGGCAGTGTAACAGGGTCCTTCCCCAAGTGTACCCGGCCTTCCCTTCATTCAAGGGGCTCTGGATCTGTAAACTGTCTCAAGTCTGGGAATTGATTAAAGGGCCGTGACACTCTGTTTTTGTAATTCAGGGGAGACTTTCATTCACATGACCTAGAATTCTTCTGCCTATATAGTTCAAACAAGAATTTAGTCAATTGCCCATCTATTTCACTACTTGGTACTCCATGATCCACTAGCCAACACCATAAGTCTCTGCAAGTCATATTATTTTGATTGTTGCTTTGAGTCTGTTTTCCATTATGATAGCCATGCCCACCTTGTCTGTGGTGATTAACTGCAGCCACTTGGCTTCTGCCAACTCGGGACCTGATTATCCCCATTGTGTTTAAGGATTTCAGATCAGTGACAGCAGTTCCCACAGTAATAGCTCACCTACAGAGAAGGGCAACTACAGAGCTCTTCAGGGATGATGGAGCTAGTCTCACAAATTTATTCCTCACAGTCCTGGTAAAAGGTGTGTCATCTGGACATTCCAGGGGTGTGTGAGCAGGCCTTCCATGATAAATCCACTCTAACATTCCAATCTCTCTAAGCCTTTGAATCCCTTCCTTCACATTGTACCAGGGCAGTTCTGGCATTTCATCCTCCGGTAATGTCAGCCACCTTTTGATCCATGTTTCAGCCAACCACCCAAACAGACTGTTAACACCCTTTCTAACTCCTCGAGCTACAATACTGAATGCAGAATCTCTGCTTAGTGGACCCTTATCAGTAAATTCAGCCTGATCCAACCTTATATTCCTTCTACCATTATCCCACACTCTTAATATCCATTCTCACACATATTCCCCTGGTTTCTGTCTGTATAAGTTGGAAAACTCATACAGTTCTTTTGGAGTATAGCGTATTTCCTCATGGGTCACACTTTGTACCTCACCCTTCGGGGCCTGTTGGGACTTTAGTCTAGTTATAGGTCTTGACGCAAAGATTGGTGGTAGGGGTGGGTCATGAAAAGAGTTAGAATTATTCCTCAAGCCATTTACCTCAGGACGTTCTGTTGCATTTTCATCTCTTAAAACAGGATTAATCTCTCCAGACAGAGGAGTAAGGGCTGCTTCCTCAGGGGAGATGATTACAGGATTAGCAGGCACTGAAGGGTGGGGGTTGGATGGCAGGCTCCTTAGGGCAGACTGGAGGTGGGGAAGCTGTTTCCTCAGGACAGCCCTCTACAGGTAAATCTAATAATGACTCAGCAGAATCCAGGGTTCCAATGTCCTCACTGCCATTACTATCAATCCATATGTCCCCATCCCAAGTTTCTGGATCCCATTCTTTTCCAATCAGTGCCTTTACTTTATTTTTTTTTTTTTTTTTTTTTTATCATCATTTTATTGAGATATATTCACATACCACGCAGTCATACAAAACAAATTGTACTTTCGATTGTTTACAGTACCATTACATAGTTGTACATTCATCACCTAAATCAATCCCTGACACCTTCATTAGCACACCCACAAAAATAACAAGAATAATAATTAGAGTGAAAAAAAGCAATTGAAGTAAAAAAGAACACTAGGTACCTTTGTCTGTTTGTTTGCTTCCCCTACTTTTCTACACATCGATCCATAAACTAGACAAAGTGGAGTTTGGTCCTTATGGCATTCCCAATCCCACTGTCACCCCTCATAAGCTACATTTTTATACAACTGTCTTCGAGATTCATGGGTTCTGGGTTGTAGTTTAATAGTTTCAGGTATCCACCACCAGCTACCCCAATTCTTTAGAACCTAAAAAAGGTTGTCTAAAGTGTGCGTAAGAGTGCCCACCAGAGTGATCTCTCGGCTCGTTTTGGAATCTCTCTGCCACTGAAGCTTATTTCATTTCCTTTCACATCCCCCTTTTGGTCAAGAAGATGTTCTCCATCCCACGATGCCGGGTCTACATTCCTCCCCGGGAGTCATATTCCACGTTGCCAGGGAGATTCACTTCCCTGGGTGTCTGATCCCACGTAGGGGGGAGGGAGTGCCTTTACTTTAACAGCAGACACCCTGAGAGGTTGACATTTTAGTTTATGTTGTAAATCTGCTACTCACACAATGAGAGTCTGTGTCTGTTTTTCAGAAACCTCAAGTCTGTGGGCACAGGAAATAAGATTTTCTTTCAGGGCACACATAGAAGCCTTTACATCTGTCATATGGCATTTAAGTTTTGAATTTGAAGCCTTTAGCTCTTCCCTTTCTCTTACCACTTTATCCAACATATCTAAGAGCAGCCAGCCAATATCATTATACCTCTTAATTCTGCAAAACTCTGTGAAGGTGTTGCAAACACTGTCACCCAGAGCCTTGCTTCATGCAAGAGTATGATTAGGAGAATCAAATGGTGCTATTTTCAGTATCTCCTTTGCCAACTCATGCCATGGACTGTCAGTGCCCTCTTGATTACTGGAAATAGAGTCATTAGTGCCTTTGAATCTAATCAGAGTAGAAAACAAATTGTAAAAGCCCATTTTAAGATTCTGTTTCTCAAGAACCACCCCACTCCTGGTACCAAGTTGCATTAGTTAGGGTTCTCTAGGGAAACAGAATCAATGAGAGGTATCTATGACTACAAAGTTTATAAAAGTGACTCATGCAACTGTGGGTATGCACTAGTCCAAATTCTGTAGGGCAGTCAGTAAACTGACTCCAAGGAAGATGTCCGGTGAACTCCTCAGGAAACGAACCGGCAACTTCAACAAACTCCTCAGGAAATGCTTCGCTGGGCAGCTGAAGAAGAAGTGAAGGTCCTCTATCTGCCTCCCTTATAAGTCTTCAACTGATTAATTGGATTAAATCCAGCCAATTGCATTCTCTTATTGCAGAAGACACACCCTTAGGTGAGTCATCAGTCACAGCTGCAGCCAGTTGACTGATAATTTAATAAACCAGCTTGTTGGTTTATTAACCAGCCACAAACATCCTCACAGCAATTGTTAGGCCAGTGCTTGCTTGACCAGACAGCTGGGTACTATCACCTGGCCAAGTTGACACATGAACCTAACCATCACACTGAGCAATGTGAAAACTCACCATCCATGCCCATGGGAACATCCTGGAGCCTGCAGTGTAAGATAAGCACCTTGCAGACATAGACCCAGACAGGGGGCCTTCCTGGGATCACACCTTCCACCCCACGGCACCCCTTCATGGGCTCCAAAGATGAACACGGTGTCCTGGGGGCACAGGAAGGGCCAAGCCTCTCACTTGCTCAGGACGACCCTGGGGTTGGTTGCTCCAACCCCGGCCCTCTTCCCAGGCCTCAGGTTCTGACAAGCTCAGGGGAACTCCGGGCCCCAGGCTCCCAGTGACTTGGCAGGTGTGGGCACCCAGGTGCCTATAACACAAGCTGTGTTTCCTAATGCAGATTGCTTGTCAGTCCAGGAGATCTGGGTCAGAAGGTCTAGCCCAGCCCTCAGCACGATTTCTAGACATCTCCACTTGTGCTCAAGAAAGGAGCGAGGTGAAGAGTTGGGGGTAGTGGGTGCCGGGAGGGGAGCCCATGGGAAGCCAGCTCACTGCCTGGCATCGTGGAAAGACGTCGTAGGGAGCCTCGTCTTCATGGCCCAGCTTCACCTCCCTATCTCACTCCTCTCCCTTCTAGCATAGAAGGAAGGATAGAAAGTGGGGGTAAAAGTGACTGACCCTGTCAACTTCTGCTGTTCCCTCTGCCCAACCAAGAGTATGGGGACACACATAGTTGGGGATCACAAGGACAGAGAAGCTATGACCTTGGGTCCTCTTTCTCCTCCTCCTCCTCATTACCACTAATGAGCAGCCCACGTTGCATGCTGCCTAGAATTCAACAGATGATGCCATTCCCTACCCTCCGGGCATCTCAGGGCCAGGAGACTTGGAGGGCTGATATGTCAGTCCCTGCCCAGGGTGAAACTCAAACAGATATGGGAGCTGATGGGACCAGGCGAGAAGGCCAAGGCAGAAGGGCAGAGATAGAGAGTAGAGTAGGGGTGTGGGTGGATTGCTTGCGAGCGCCCCAGCCCTAAAAGTCCTGGGTAATAGGAGCCCTAGGGCGTAGCCAGGTGAGGGCGGAGGCTGAGGCCATGCCCTGTTGCTAATTCAGTTTTCATGCCAGACCTCGTTCCAGGCAAAACTGGTCCGTTTTCTACCATGTTTTCAACAGATACACATTTGCTGAGCAACTCCCATGTCCCCGACTCAGAGCTGGCCACTAGGGTGGTCCTCAGGTACTCGCATTAGGACATGAGAGGCACATGTGCACAGGGGCTAAGTACCAAATGAGTAACCGGGGCAAGTCAACCAACTTCTAGAGGACTTGAGTTTTCTCATCTATGAGAGGGTGTGACTGTCTAGCTAAAACTTATATCCCACCTGCTTCCAAAAGACATTGAGATAGCTTCCAGTTAAACACACATTTAGAGTGATTTTGTTAAACTAGAATTTGGAAATTAAAAAGCAAATGGAAAGAAAGAAACCTAATGAAGGGGAGAAGGAAAAAGAAAGCGAACACGAGGGCAGATTAAGTCGAGAAGTCAGATACCGACCACCCTAATTATGTGATTGCTATAATGGAGCATTAAGTATGGCTCTGAGCTTCCTGGCAGCTAAAGCAAAAAGGAAAACTCTATGGGTTATATAATTTGCATTGTTTTGTAAAATGAAACACGTCACGTCTTCAGGAGTGATCAATTTTTTCCTACTAGGAAGGATAATTAGTAAAGATAATCTACTATGTGGGTCCTTCCTTATATAAGGAACATGGAAGAAGATAATAGATGATGCCTTTAGTGGTAGTTTTCCTGAGAAAGAAAATGCAGTGTTTTTCATGTGCTCATTTCTTCTGCCAACCATCAACAGATGACAAGTTTGTAACATTAAAATGGAACGTGCCCGAAAGCATTTTTGAGAGATCAGCTACACTCAGATATATAGTTTTCTGGCCATGTGAACTGATACCAGAATAGGACTCAGAATATACAGAGGAACAGGTATACAAGTGCCTCTGTCTCCCCAAACCATCACCAGCACTGGGTATCAGCAAATGTTTACATTTTTGCCAAGCAGGGAGGTGAAAAAGTGATGTCTAAAGTCTAGTTTTAGTTTGTATTTCCTGAATTATGAGTGACCACAAGCATCTTTCTAAATGTTTATTGGCCATTATTTCTTTTTTCTGTAAACTACTTATCCATATTCTTTGACGATATATCTTTTAACTGCTTCAGTTTCCTCATCTACAAAATAGAGCTAATAGCACCTATCTCGTAGGGTTGCTGTAAGAATTAATGAAATAATCTATATACTCAAAACAATCTCTAGCACATAAGGAAGTGATCATTAAGTATTAGCTATTATGATGATTAGATTTTTTTTTTCTTAATGATTGAGTTTCTTTGTAAATTAAAAAATATGCTTTTGTCATATGTTGTCTCAGTGAATGGAAAACCATTTTGTTTATGGTAGTTTTCCATAAAGAATTTTAAGTGTTCTGTGGGCAAATGCATCAATATTTTCCTTTATGATTCCTGGGTTTTCTTTCCTGATTACAAAAGCCTTCCCATTCCAACATTATAAATAAATCCACCCACACTTTTTCTTTTTTGAACTTTGATGGTTTTATTTATTACATGTAAATTTTTGCTACAAATGGAATTTGTTTTAGCCCCATCTTTATTCCTCCCACCCCTAACAGTCCAGGTAGCCTAACACCATTCATTGAATACTCTCTCTTTCCTCACTGCCTTGAATTAAAATGCTTGAACCTTTCACTAAAGTTCCCAGACCTCTTTCCTGTTTAACTTTCCCCAAATTCCTTTTAGCTCTAATTTGTTCCGACAGATGCCAACACAGCATCTCCAGCTGCTAGATAGGGGCCAGCCGAACCTTGCAACCCTGGGGAGTCATGAAACTCCCCTCTCACAACAATGCCAGCACTGGAGAATCCCAAACAGCACATTGTGTATGTGTTAGAATTTTCTGCGCATGTTCTTGTCTCCTTCCCTATCCAGCTCCACCCTTCCCGCCCCAGCCCATACTGAGAGCCCCAAGGCCCAGGGACAGTTTTATTCACCTTGGGATTCCCAGCAAGAAGCACGTAGTGGGTGCTCAGTAAATGTGGCTTCCAGGGCAAGTTATTGATTGGGGTCCCCTCTTACCTGGATCCTGCACCCTACACCACTGCTTCCCTGGGACCAGGGAGATGACACTGGCTACATGCTTTTCAGCTGCCCTTCCTCCCAGTCACGAATATTTGGGGTCCTTGGAAGGAATCAGGAAGAGAAGGGCAGTGACCTGAGTGGGACAGAAGACTACGAGGGGTTGAAGACACTTAGCATTAAGGAGTGTCTAGATAATACATACACAGATAAATAACATTGTTTTGGCATCAGCAGTTCTGGCACTTATTATAATGGGTGAGTCCCTAAAATTAAATTTGAGTGGAGGAGGGGTCAGGGCTGGGATGGTTTCAGGGGCAAGATCAGGGTCTAGATACTCAGGGCCACGCTGAAAATGTCTTAGAGTAAGAGCATGTCGGAGTAGCATTCTGTGGCTGTCCCCCATCCCGGGGCCAGTGCTCACCTACTCGGCCTCAGCCACACTGGTCACCGTGCCTGGATGCTGCTGCGTGGAGGCCTTTGCTTTAGCTGTCGAGGGCTGGGAACACCCTCCCCTCTTAGCCGCCCCCCTCTCCTCCAAGCCACTTTCTCAATGAGGCCAACCCGACCTCATCAAACCTGTAACTGCTCCCATCCCAGCACTCTCCTTGCCCTTACCCAGCACCGTTTTTTTCTTTCCATAGCACCTTCTACCTACTAGACATTTTGCTTATTTATCTTGTTTTGCTCACTGATGTATCCCAAGCCTGCAGAACGGTGCCTGGTATAGGGAGAGTTCAATAAACATGTGTCTTATTGAACTCATTGAACAGGATTTGGAAGGGGATGGATTATGTAGTTGTTTCTAATCAGGTGTGCTTTCAGAATTTCCTGCAGAGCTTGTTAAAATACCCCAGCCAGAATCCCTTCCCTAGGTCTTCTGTGTCCATTGGCTTGAGAAGCTATTCTGGGCTTCTGCTATGCATTCTGGTTAAAAACCCCTTTTCTGGTGCAGCCCCCAAGTAACAGGCTTACAGAAGCTCCAAGGGGAGTCTGCCTTGAGCAAGGTCACAGCCTAGTTCAGGGCTAAGCCAGCAATCCTGAAATTCTCTCCAGCTGGAGCCCTTTCTAGCTCTTCAAGCAGCGTGGGGGACCCTCCATTTAGAATATCCTCAGAGCGAGAGGCTGGCATTATTGGCTCACTGTCTAGTATCCTCCAACCCAGTGCCTAGCATCTAGTAGAGGATCAATGAATGTTCGTCCTTATTACTACTCACTGTCATATTCTTGGTTGGCAGAGCTGCCCAGGCCCTTGACCCAGTTGATCTTCATCTCATGCTCCAAGAAGGCAGAGCAGGAGCAGGGCTGGGGACATCAGGAGCCTAAGGCTGCCCCTGCCCCTGCCTCTGCCCTTCACCATGCCCTGAGTTTTGGAGCAACTTCTGATGGCAGCTGCAGTACTGGGTTTGAGGCTGGTCCTTCACTGCTTTCTGGTCTGGGCAAGGCCCTTAGTCATTCTGAGTCTGTTTCCTAATCTGTAAAATGGGGCTAACTCCCTGGGCTGCCTCGAGGATTCCACCTAATAACATATCTCTGAAATCTCCACGTGAATCACAGCTCCCTACGCAAATCCAAGCTACCACTGCCCTCAGCACCCTTGCTTAACACCTCCATGGCACTCCCACCGCCCAAGGGTGAAGTTCCAGGTCCTTGGTCTGGAACTTGAGGTTCTTCTACCCTGGCCCCTTCACCACCACCACCACCCCTCTCTGCCACCATTCCACCCTCCATACCCTTCAACCTGGCCTTGGAGTCAGTCACACCCTGAACAGGCCGTACCCCTTCACACTTCTGCACCTCTGCACAAACTGTTCCCACTGCTGGGAACAACCCCCTCCCTTGGCTGCCTGGAGAATTCTAGTCACCCTGCTCCAGCATTACCCTGCTTCCTTGCCTGTCTGTACCCATGGGGGTCAGGCCACCTGGGTTGGACTCCTGGCTCTGCCACCTGCTGGCTGAGTGACCTTGGGCAAAGTTGCTAAGCCTTTCTTGGCCTCAGTTTCCTCATCTGCAAAATGGAGATGACAACAAGACCCACCTCTTAGGGGTGTTGTGAGGATGCCCTGAGACAATGCAGGGCCTGGCCTCTGCCTGGCCCATGGGAAGCACTTGGGAAATGATAGTTATTATGGCTGTTTAGGTGTAACAGGCTGATACCTCACCCTTCCCAGCTGCACCCAGGATCTTTGTCTTCCCCCTCAGCCAGGTAGGCCCTGGACTGCCCTCTAAGGCCTCCTGAGAGCCAGCCAGGCCAGCCAATTCTGGGGGAGCAGAGGGTACTTTCTTGCAATCAGCTCTTACTGATTAACAAAGCAATTAGGATGAGAATTACAGTGGGAGTGCAAATACACTCACCAAGAACAGGTGAGGTTTCTTAGGAAAGAGACCTGGGTCACAGCAGTTGAGGGGCAGCCTTGGGAGGGAGTGTGGCTGCAGCTGCAACACCATGTGCCTGACCTGACTGTAGTCTGTTCCTGGGGGAAGTGCCAAGGACTGCCCTGCTGGCCCTTTGTTTCCCATCAGCCAGGGCCTGCCTGTTTCCAGGTTAGCTCTCTCTGCCTTACTCCTCACTCCAATGGTGGTTACATCTACAACCCCTGGTAACTCTCTTTAATGGAGCACCAACTGCAGGCCAGCCCTGTGAAAACAGGGTACTGGGCTAAGAGCATGGGCTTCGGAGTTAGGCCAGGTGTCTGGCCTGGACATCATCATCATCTCGCATCTTCATAATAACCTCTAAAGTATGATGGGCTTTGGAGTCAGACTACCCTGGGTTCGAGTCCCTGCTCCACCACTTTTAGGTGTGGACTGTTGGACAAATCGTTCAACCACTCTGTGCTTTAGTTTCCTCCTCATCTATAAAATGGAGGTGATAATAATAGCTCCTACCTCATTGAGCTGCTATGAGGATTAAGTGCCAACACATCTTTAAAGCATTTAGCATAATGCTTGGAAAATGGTAAGCACTTAATAAATGTTAGTTATTATTAATCATTTCCCCAATTTGGGCATAAGGAAATTGTAGGAAAGAGAAGTTAAGTTACTTGACCAAGGTCACTCAGCTTCTAATTGATGGAGTTGGGATTCCATCCCTGGGCTATTGGACTCCAAAGTCAGAGTTCTCTCTGCTTTCCCATGTTCCCCTTATCTTTATTAACCCTCATTCTCTAAATTTAAGCCAGAAAAACAATTTTTAAAATGTCCTAACAATAATGGCAAAGGATTGAATCACCTCAAATACATTTAAATCTATGAGTTCATGAGAAAAAAAAAAATTCATGAATCACTTTTGGAGATAATAAGGAACTAATATCTTAAAACTGTAAATAAAGGGAAGGAATCAAGCATTGATTTTTTTTTTTTTTTGTCTTTCCAATATAGTTTATAAAAGTTAACTCAGGTTCACCAAATAGTTGAGAGAGGAAAGTTTCTCCTAGCAAAAGTAACTCAGCTGACACCTGAAACTCAGAGCTAGAGCTCGGCAGATATGAATGTCAGTATTAGTGCATACAGCCACTGTTAGAAAAAAAAAAAGCTGAAAAAGAGCCCAGACTTCAATTAGTGATATGAATGAAGCAGGTCTGGTTAAGACCAGGGCAAACCGGGCCAAAGGGTAAAGGTCGAAACTGACTGTGTTTTAAAACTTCAACTTCCATATGAGACCAAGGGAAGAGATGTCTATTTGGTACAGGATCTATATTTTCTAAACAGTACAACTCTACAGTCAGTTTGTTCAAACACCACAATTACATGGAACTTTGAATAGGAAATGAGATACGGTAGGTTAGTATAGGCTAGAGTGAAATAGTGACACATCCCAAAGTAATTTGGGCAGAGAATAAAAAATATATTTACAGCCTCCTCCCCCACCCAGCCCAAAGGAGCTGGGGGAAGGTGCAGAGGTGTTGGACTTCCTCACCTGGACTGGTGTTGATGTTGTCACAAACATTGGGACTGGCAGTTTGATGTGCTGAGCCCTTGGTCATGGGACTTGCCCTTATGCGGCTCGGTGCTTCGGAGGAGAGGCTAAACTTGCATATGGTTGTGCCTAAGAGTGTCCCCCTGAGTACCTCTTTGTTGCTCGGATGTGGCCCTCTCTCTCTCTAACTGAGCCACCTTGACGGGCGAACTCACTGCCCTCCCCCCATGTGGGACCCGACTCCCAGGGGTGTAAATCTCCCTGGCAATGCAGGATATGACTCCCGGGGATGAATCTGGACCCAGCATTGTGGGACTGAGAGTATCTTCTTGACCAAAAGGGGGATGCAAAATGAGACGAAATAGTTTCAGTGGCTGAGAGATTTCAAATGGAGTCGAGAGGTCACTCTGGTAGACATTCTTATGCACTATATAGATAACACCTCTTAGGTTTTAATGTATTGGAATAGCTAGAAGTAAATACCTGAAACTACCAAACTCCAACCCAGCAGTCTGGACTCCTGAAGACAATTATGTAATAATGTAGATTACAAGGGGTGACAGTGTGATTGTGAAGACCTTGTGGATCACACCCCCTTTATCTAGTGTATGGATGAGTGGAGGAATGGGGATAAAAACTAAATGACAAATAGGGTGGGATGGGGGGGATGGTTTGGGTGTTCTTTTTTTCACTTTTATTTTTTATTCTGATTCTGATTCTTTCTGATGTAAGGAAAATGTTCAGAAATAGATTGTGGTGATGAATGCATAACTGTATGATCACACTGTGAACAGTGGATTGTATACCATGGATGATTGTATGGTATGTGAATATATTTTAATAAAACTGAATTAAAAAAAAAGTAACTCAGCTATTACATGAAGAAAGAATGATAGAATTGGAGTTTCACTACTTTGCAAACCCTAATGAAATAATGGATCTAGGCATCCATCGTCAGTGGTAGCTAACATCACAAAAAGCAAGTCAGCCAGAAGGTAATGTCTCCTGAAGGAAGAACACACCGATACCTGTGAAGCAGGCGTGCCAAATGTTGAATCTGAATCGTAACAAGCTTCTAGATGTATCCAACCCCGGGCTGTAGGAAACTCTACGGGACAAATGACCTGTTTTCTTCAACAAATAAATTGTAAGGGGAGAAAAGAAAAAGAAGAATCTATAGTTTAAAGGAGTCTTAAGAGACATCAACCTTTGTAATATATGGACTTTATTTGGGACCTGATTTAAACAAATATTTTAGAAATGAGACAACTGGAGAATTTGAATAGTGATTGGATATTTGATATTAAAAATGATTGTTAATTTTTAGGTATAATAATGGTTAGCATGACTCTTTTTTTTTAAAGTCCTTTTCTCTTAGAGATACATGCTGAAATATTTACATACGCAATGATATAATGTCTGAGATTTATTTCAGAATGACTCAGTGGTACGGCAGGGGTGTAGATGAAACTCAATTGGCCATGAATTGACAGTCCTTAAAGCAGGTGATGAGTATAAGGGAATTCATTGTATTATTCTTTCTACTTTTGTATATGTTTAAAAATTTGTAAAAGAAAAAAACTAACATATAAAACCATTTTGTCTTTATAATTGTGTCTAGTTTTTGCTCCTCTTTGAGCCTCGTTTCCCCGACTATAGAATGAAGGAGTGATTGAGCTAGACTGTCCATTAGAACTTACTCACATTTATTGAGTGCTTACTACGTGCCAGGCACTGTTCTAAGCACTTGATTTGTTTTCAACCATTGACTCTGTGAACTGTCCAATGGGCAGGAGACTTACATTATGCCCATTTTAGAGGTGAGGAGGCTAAAGTCTAAAGAAATTAGTTAACTTAACCAATGCCACACAGTGTTTTAGTTTCCCAGGTTGCTTAAGCAAATACCATGAAGTGGTTTGCCTTAAACAATGGGAATTTATTTGCTCATGGTTTTGAGGCTGGGAAAATGTCCAAATCAAGGCATCATCAAGGTGATGCTTTCTTCCCAAAGACTGGAGATTTAGGGCCAGCTGCAGGAGATCTTTAGCTGCTCTGTCACATGGCCAGGCACATGGCAGCATCTGCTGGTCTCTCCCTTTTCTTCTGGGTTTTGTTGATTACAACTTTTTGGTTCCCTGGGTTTCTCTCTCTTTGTCTGAATTTCATTCTCTTATAAAGGACTCCAGTAATAGGATTAAGACCCATCCTGATTGAGCTGGGCCACACCTTAACTGAAGTAGCCTCATCAAAAGGTCCTACTTACAATGGGTTCACACCCACGGGAATGGATTAACTTTAAAAACACGTTTTTCTTGGGGTACATACAGCTTCAAGCCACCACAGTTAAGTGGAGGAACTGGGATTTGAACCCAAGCGTTCTGGCTCCAGAGCCCTGGTGCTTAAGGTCTACAATAGGCTGCTGCTCAACATGCAGCGCTAACTGTCCATCCATTTGGGCCACTCTGGGGTCCTTTCTGCATTCACCGGCTCTCCCTGAACCTGCTGCATCCCCGTCTCGCACACTGCTGGGCCAGGATATGCTCCCTGAGGGTGGGGACTGTGGCAACCTGTGGGTGGGACCCCACCTCGACAGTCGAGGGGTGTGAGAAGCATGCTCCTGAGAGTCCCTGACCTGTGACTGGGGCGAGGGCAGGGCCCAGGCTTGTAGTGTAGTCAGAGCCATGCAGGCAGGGGCAGCTGGATACTTCCGCCTTCCTCAGCTGTCCCGGCAGCCTGTGTTGTCTTCGCCTGAGCATGTGCAGCCCTTCTCACGTGCACATGTCCCCAGAGAGCAGGGGTGGGGAGAACCGAGCCCAGAACCCCAAAGCTGGCTGCAGAAATGGGAAGAATCTGCTCCTTTGAAGAGGAGCAAAGAGGCAGCGAGCTGGGTGTAATGACCTTGGGGTGTTCTCACCGCCCGTTCCTGGTTGTCTTTCAGCTACCACAAAGCATGTATGTGGGTGCAGAGTTTGGCCTCCCTGCTCTCTGGGAGAATATAATCTGAAAAATTTGAGATTAAAATCTCCAACTACTCTAAGTGCCAAAGGCACCCGGATGGGCCTGGTGCCATCCCAGCATGGTTCGTTGCTGACTGCATTCTCTCCCCAGCCTCTCTCTCGCCTCATTCATTTACTCAATGCCTGTTTTCAAGAAAGCCAGGCACTGTGCTTGGCACTGAGGATACAAGGATGAATAAAACACGGACCCTGTCCTCAGGGAGCTCTCAGTCTACTAGGGACGCAGAAAAGTAAACAGAAATACGAGGAGGAAAGAGAAAATTCCTGCTCCACACTCCCCTCTTCCCTGGAGCCCTCTCAGGGTTAGCTACCCACCTCGCTCGCCTCCCTCCCTATCTCTAGTCTCATCCCAACCTGTCCCAATCCCCTCCTTCTGAGCCTCCCCCATAACATCTCCCCATGAGTTTTCCCTTAGAATAGTGGGGACTGGAAATAGTCCAATCTAGGTCAACAGTGTTTCATAGAAAGAAATACAGTGTGAGAGACAAACGCAAGTCATGTATGTAATTTAAACTCTTCTAATAACCAGATAAGAAAAGTAAAAAGAGTAGGTTAAAATTAATTTTTAGAGTATACATTTTACTTAACCCAGAATACCCAAACTATTATCACTTCAACAAGTAATCAATACAAAAATCATGAATAAGGTATGTTGCATTCCTTTTCCATACCATCTTTGCAATCCAGTGTGTATTTTACGCTTACAGTGCATCATGCCTCTCAGTTTGGACTCGTCACATTTGAGGTGCTCAATAGCCACATGGGGCTAGAGGCCGCCAGATGGGACAGCACAGCTCTGGATTATCCACCCTGGGATTTGGGCTCCAATTTTGGAGTTGGACACTCAACTCCATTACCCAAGAAACAGGCTCTGTCTTCTGGAGAGACTTTGCCAGGAAGAGGGTGGCTGCAGGCTCGTGCCCCTGCCCTGAACCCCAGCCCCGGGTGCCAGGCAGGAAGACGGGCTGAGGCCGGGCCAAGGGTGTGGCACGTTAACCCAGCAGAGGGTTGAGGGGAGCTCAGGTGTTCAGCTGTGCCCAGGGAGTCCCAAGGACCCCTGATGTGGGCACACCCCTGCTCGGCTGTCCTGTCCGCTCTGAACGCCTTTCCACCCCTTCCTCCAACTATATCTGCCAAATGCTACCCTTCAAAAATGATCGAGCTATGAAAGTAATGAACACACACCAAGCAAGGTGTTAATAACAGGGTGGCTATATGGAAATCCTGTATTTTCTGCATGGTTGCTCTGTAAACCCACAAACTTCTCTAATTTAAAAAATCAACAAATTAATTTTTTTAAAAAGTAGGGGAACAAAGAAGGAAGTAGACATAGAAAAGAAATACTAGAAGGAAACACACCTGTATTTTAATCATGATTTTCTCTGGTTTTTGGAACAAGGTGATTACTTTCTTCTTTTTATTTCTCCGCATTTTAAAAAACTTTTTAAAATTACGAGCATGTATTAATTATTTATATAATTGGAAAAAATAATCTGTATTAATATGCATTTTTGAAAATCCTACCTGGTCTTCAAAGGTCAGTGAAAATGCCAGCACCCTCCCCCCAATCCTGAGGGTTTCCAGGGCTTCATTTTCCCCTTTTGGTTCTTACTACGAGGCCCCGGTGGGAGTCTGATCGTGGGTCTGTCTTTTCTCCCCCACATTGTGACTGGATGGGTGAGAAGCAGGAGCTAGAGGCCTCCGGCTGGGCTGCACGCCTCAGAGCTCTGTAGAGCCCTGCTCTTTCTTCTTTGTACTCAGTCAAGGTACTCCCCTTCCTGGCTTCCATCTCCCAAGACCTAAAACCGAAGGCCCTCAAGCCAGAAGACACCTTGAGAGGTGACGCCGTCCAGCCCTGGTCGCTTTCCTCCCCTCCTCACCTCCCCTGCCTCTTGGGGGAGGTTGCCACCATCCAACCTGGAAAGGTGTGGGTGTGTCAGCTTTTGAAGCGCCCCAGAACGCCCCCACCCCATCGGGGTGCAGGGTGGGCGTGAGTGCGTGGGGTGGAGGGGCCCATGGGTGGCTGTTGGCCTCGGCAGTGACCTGGTTTGGGAGATGGGACCCTGGGCCAGGGCTCCTGCTCCACCGTCTCTCCAGAGAACGTCCACAACTCTGTCCCCCCTCAGGGACAGCCAGCTGTGCCGTGGAAGAGCTGTGTTTTGAAAAGGAAGCCAAACACACACTTGAAACAGGCCCTGTGATGGGTCGCAGACCTCACTGTCACAAGTGCTGCAGAGAACAAGCTTCGCAGCCGTGACTACACAGACATTACTGAAATATTTATGAGATTCCTGGCTCCTGAAATGGAGCTTTCAGCGCAGCAAAAAGGAAGAGGACGTGCTGTTTGTTAAGTACCTTTAACACATCCTGCCACGCAGGGAGTTTTACTTTCATCGTTTAAGTCTCCCAGTAGACGGGGGCGGCTGCCAGTAACCCCATTTAAGTGGTAACAAAACCGAGTCCCTGGGGCAGGACTGCGTGGTGGTTGAGAGCTGGCTTCTGAGCTCTGACTGAGGAGGCTGGAAAACTGCCTCCGTCTCCTGCCAGCTGTGTGTGACCTCGGACAGGTGACGTAACCTCTCTAAGTCTCAGTTTCCTTCTCTGCAAAATAGGGCTGAGAAGAGGATTATCACTGACTCATAAGTAGTGGGCTGCTGTAACCAAATACCACAAACTGGGTCACATAAAACAACAGAAACATGTTCTTTCACAGTTCTGGAGGCTATAAATCCAAAAGCAAGGTGCCAAGAGGGCCACACTCCCTCTGAAGGCTCTGGGGACGATCCTCCTGGCCTCTTCCTAGTTTCTGGTGGCTCTTGGCAATCCCTGACATTCTCTGGCTTGTGTCTGCATCCCTCCAAGCTCCATTGTCACATGGCCTTCTTCCCTCTGTCTCTGTGTCCAAAGTCCCCTCTCCCTTCTCTTATAAAGACACTTGTCATTGGATTTAGGAGCCCACCCTAACCCAGGGTGACCTCATCTTAACTTGGTTACATTTTCCAGACCCTGTTTCCAAATAAGTTCACGGTTACAGTTGCCAGGGGTTAGGACTTCAACATATAGGAGATATAATTCAAGCCATTACAAGCATTGCAAGAACTAAATGAAACAATCCAGGTAGGGTACTTAGTGCAGGGCCCAGCGTATAGTTAGTGCTCAATAAATGTCACCTATTAATATTATTGTTGCCCCAGTCACATCACACCATTGGAGAGTGCACTCCATTTGTCTTCCTTATCTCTACACCAACCTGCTCAAGCCAGAAACCTTCCCTTCTCTCTACTTTCTACCTGCAGGCAGTCCTTCACCAGGTCCTGACCACTTCCCCCTTAAATAGCCCGAGCCCGAAATTCCTTCCTTCTCAGGGCCCCTCACTAGCCCTCAATGGCAATGGCAGCAGGGGTCTCCTAACTGGCCTCGCCTCCTCCCTCCAGTCTCCTCTCCACCCTGCAGCCAAGCTGAGCAGGTCGCCTTCTCTGCCTCCAAACCCCAGGCCGACTCCAGTCTGCCCTGCCCTGTCCCCACCTCCGACCTTCCTTTAGTATCTCATCTGGACCCTATGCCCCCATCTCAGAGCCTTTGCATGTGGGGTTCCCTCTGCTCAGAAGGCTCCTCCTCTCACCAGCTCCAACTCTCCCTTCAGGTCTCCTGGAGGCCTCCCTAGACAACCCCAATCTAAATCACTGCCTTGTTACTCTCCCTCAGGGGGCTTGGGCTTTTACTTCACGGCTGTAATTAAGTATTCTTTGGTGTGGCTATTTATTTAAGATCTGTCTCCCTCTCTAGATGTGAGTCCGTGAGGGCAAGGATTGGGCCTCACAGCATGGCACACAGGCGGTGCTGAGTGAATGAACGAGCGCTGGGCATTCATCCCAAGCATGGGCAGAGCAACCCACAATGCAGCCGGACCAGACTGCACTGAAAGATGGGATTGCTGCCTGGACTTGGCACCCCTTGCCTCCCATGGGTGCAGCAGGCAGGGGTGAGGAGCCCTTGCTGGTTGAGGGGGATGCACGGAGACAGAAGGAGTTGGGGGAGATCACCAACATGCACCATCCTTTCCCAGAGACTCAGTCCAGCCTCCCACAGCCCATCAGTGCGCTTGGTTAGTTATGGATGGTCTTCACTTAACTGTTTCCAGCTGAGGTCATGCACCTCTGGCCCTGCCTGGCTCCCCTCTAATCCCAGTTCTCTTTTCCCCACCACTCTCTATTCCTGTCCTTGGACCACTATTTCATGTGTAATTCTTTGGGGATGGTTTGGCCCATACTAGGGGCCTCCTGGGGATTGAATGCTTAGCCAAGGGAGTGAATTTCTAATGGTGGAATTTTTAGCCCAGTATAATCTTGGGCAAGGGTGGAGAGGACTGGGTAGAGGGTCCCTCAAATCCCACCTCATGGGCAATTGTCACCCGTGTCTGTGAATACAACTAGCCTTGCCTGGATCAGCTGCCAACCTCACCCTGGACTAGGCACTCTTCCTCCTGGGATTAAGCACAAAGTTGGTGCCTCATGTTTTCTTTCCTCTGTGCCTTTATTTGCATGCCTCTGAAAGGCCTTCCTCATACCACCACTATCTCTATCTGTTGAATCCTACTCTTTCCTTCAAGATGCAGTTCAAAAACCACCTCCCTCTGGAGTTTTTCAGGGTCTTCCAATCAGATACATCCTCTCCTTTCCCTGAACCCCCTGAAAGCACAGTGTTTCTAGCCATCAATCACATATGACTTTGTCTGAGTCCCCAGCAGACCGAGCACACTGCTTAGCACACAGTAGGTACTCAGTTGACACGTGTTGAACTCCCCTCTTCCCCATACTCCATCCCAAGAGCCTTCCTGGTCTCTGGGGAAGAGAAAGAGCTGGCTCCCTTGAGGATTTCCCTGAACCCACACATTCCCTCAGACCCCCTCTAATGACCCTCCCTCAGAGGCAGCCACACCCCTCTCCTGGAAAGGAGTGCGCACCCTCGGCATTTATTTCATTAGGGTTCCCTTGCTGCTTGTCCATGAGCAGTTACCTGGGTCATGAGCTCCGTGGGGGCCAGCCGTGTCTCTGGAACCTCAGAACAATGGACACAGCCCTGGGTCCTGATCTCTGCCACAACTAGAATTTTCCCATTCTGAGTTTCATTTTTCTCATCTATAAAATGGTGCATCCCTGAGGTATTAGGGTATCAGAAACCCCAAATAAGAGTGGTTTAAGCAAAATAGAGGCTTATTTATTTCTCTTTCTCCCCAAAGTTTGCAGGTGTGTGGCCCAAGGCAGGTATGCGGCTCTGCTCCACCAAGTCCCCAGAGACCTGATTCTTCCTGCTCACTGCTCCACCATCCGAGGGGGCAGCCCTTGCCCTCAGGGTCCAAGAGGGCGGCAAGTTCCCAGCCCTCATGCCTTTGTTCTGGGCAGCAGGACAGAGGAAGGGATCAGGGGCAAGTTCACCTGCCAGCTAACTTATAAGGAAGATCTCTAAAGGCTTCCGTTTCCCTCTTGTTTGGCCATGACTAAGTAACAGGGCTTCATCTAGCTGCAAAAGAAACTGGAAATTTTTCTCGGTGGTCAGGCACTTAACTTAAAATCAGAGTTCAATTACCATGGAGCTAAGTATGAAGGGATACTGGGGAACAAACAGCTGTCTCTGCTACACCTGCCTTCCAGAATGTTATGGCTCTTCCTAGCGTGCGATACCAGCTGCTGCTGGTTATAAGCTTCTGGACAATGATGAAGATGGTGTGTGGATGATACACAGCAGGCACATAACACTGTGAGTTCCCTGAGGTCTCAGACTCTCTCTAGCACTTCATCGATGTTGGCACATAGTAAGTTCTCAATCAATGCTTCTGAATGGATGCAACCAGCACCAGCTCTCAGTTGTCAGTCCCACCATGTGTCAGGCACCGTGCCAGCCTCATCTGTATGTCGTTAGCTCATTTAGTCCTTATGACAACCCTCTGAGACAGGCATTAGTATTCCCCATAAAATTAAGCTCCACCGGGCAGGGGTTTGAATCTGTTCGGTTCACTGCTTATCTGCATCAATGCTTGACATGCAGTAGGTCCTCAATGAATATTGATCAAATAAGTGAATTAATGAAGGCATCTTCACTTTACAGCTAAGGAAACTGAAGCTCAGAGAGCTATAGTGACTTGCCTAAGGTCACTCATCTAGTGAGTGGCAAGGTCAGAATTTGCACGCAAACTGATCTGATTCCGAAGCCCATATTATCTTCGCCACAGAACTCTCCGAGAGCAAGGGACAGAGTGGGGGCTGGAAGGGTCCAGATACACAGTCCCTACCATTATGGAGTTTTCCATCTGGTGGAGAAGCAGAAATGCACACACAGCACAATCTGTGATCATATGACAGAACCCACAACCGTCTCAGGCATTAGTCAGGGTGGGCGCAGACACTAAGACTCAGGGAAGGGAAATCATTTCTCAAGGGCCCCCTGCCAGTGAACGGCTAAGTCTGGACTAGGACAGTAGTTTCCTGAAAACTCTGATTTTTTCCCATTATTGTATTCTTCAGGGGGACTTGACACTCTCGAAAGCAGGCAGGGTTGGGGGTGAGGAGTCTTGAAACTGTCTTTCCCACACTCAGTGGGAGACTGTCCCCTGAAAGTGCTCTTCCAGCCTTAGCCGCTCACTCCCACTGCCCCAGCTCCCAAAAAAAACAAGGAATGGGTGGGGGAGGGGGTCAGGGAGAGCAGCTACAGAAAGAAGGGGCAGGAATGTGGTTTCACATCATACCCAGCAATCCCTGCAGCTGGGAAGAAGGGTGATTGGGGATGCTGATGTTTGCCAAGTCAGGGGATGGGGAGGAGGCTGGGAAACTCCAGGATAGAGGGATTGTGCAACCAGGCTATGGTGACCAGCGCAGGAGTGCCAGGCTTTTTGTTGTAGGGATGGTGGTGGGGTGGGGAGGGGGCATATAGGAGGGCCTGTATGGATAACAGGGAAAGGGGTAGGAGCCAGGGACATTAGCATGGGATCTGCAGGGGAATGACAGGCTTTGAAATTTGTCCGGGGGGTGGGGGGGTGGAAGGGGGTGCAGCCATGACTGAGGCCCAGAAACACCCAGGAGGATGTGTTGGGAGAGCCTGATGCCTGAGCTTACCTGAGCCACCACCTCTTGTAGCCTTGAGAAACCTGCCTCCTGTGAACAACCTGGGCTCTAGGCCTTTCTCTGCCTCCCCCATCACTGCCTCAAAAGCACAGGTTCCAGTTTAGGGTGGTCACTGCCTAGACATCCCTAAAGATCAGGAAAGTGATTAAACTAGAGAAAGGGGTAGCAACAGATAAGATGGAATTTAACAAAGGATTATGAATACTGAATCTTTATATAATTTTCTTTTTCTTAGTTGCTAGGGTATTAGAATAGCTAGAAGGAAAGAATTGAAATGGCAGAACTGTAACCCATAGGATCCTTTGAAATTTGTTCTATAGCTACTTGTTAAATCATACTTTGAAAGTTCTTACCTTTTTGCATATATGTTATATTTCACAATAAGGAAATAACTGAAACTATGGTACTTTAATCCATAATAACTTCGGAAATGTCCTATATATATACCTGTTAAATCATACTTTGAAAGATAGTACCTTTTTGTATATACGTTAAATTTCATGGTAAGGAAATAACTGAAACTGTGGAATTGTAGCCTATAATATTCTTTGAAATTTGCTCACTACTATTTGTTAAATTGCACTTGGAAAGCTATCACTTTTATGTATATATGTTACATTATACAATTTTAGAATATGATCAAAAATAAAGAGTATTTTTAAAAAAAAGCACAGATTCTCTCTTCACTATAGGGGTGTGGGGGTCAGGCTGGGTGTGCACCTGTCAGGGGGTATTGGCGAGGCCCTCGGGAGAAGAACCTGGAGAGCGCGGACTCTGCCCACCTGGGGAGCCTGAGAACTTCCGGACTCTTCCCCCCACCCCCAATCTGAGTGTTGTCACTGAAACTGTCTGGGCCTGATGGCCCTGAGCTGCATCCAATCCACTCTTCTTACCCAGCTTGGCCCCCAACACGTCAAGTAACTTTGGGTTAGTCACTCAACTCCTTTGGACTTTCACTTCCATGATTGTAAAACGAGAAGCTGGCTTCTGCTCACCCCCTTGCTCCCCACCCCGGGGCAGAGCTGGCTGCCCACCAGAGCAGAACGTGGAGAGGGCTGGGCCGCCACGGTGCAGGCCTGAAAGGAGGGAGAGGAAGCGGCCTTGGCCTCGCCCCACCCCCCATGGGAGCCATTCTGAAAATACTGATGCATGGCCTTTGAGTCTCTCCACTTTCACTTTGCCCTGGTTGTTGAAGAGGGTGAGGGGAATTCCAGAGGGAGAAAAGAACTTCTGTCCCCGCCTCCCAAGGGCCTCCCGGGTCTGCCCTCCCCCCACTTCTCTCCTTGGCCCCACAATCCAGGCATGTCCTTGCTTACTCCTGTAGTTCAGCCAGTGTGCACATGCTAATGACCAAGTTGTCCCTAACCTCCAAGGCCAGCCCAGGAGTTGGGTTCTGGGGCGGGAAAGGAAGTGGCATTCCCACAGAATGCAACGTGCATGGGGTTGCCTGGAGCTGTGCAACAGGAGGCCCTGGGCAGCCACTCTCTGCAACACCAGAAACCCCTAGCTAACTGCTCAGGGACATCACCTGGGCATCCCCCGGGCACCTCAAACTCAATCTGACCCCACCTCAACACATCAACTCCTTCTTCCTTTTTTAATAATTGTATCGTTCTCCCAGGGACTCAGCCTCCAAACCTCTGTCCCTTCGGACTCCCCTCCCTTTATCCCACATTTAGCCTCTTCCCAAGTCCTATCTGGTTCTCTCCAACTTTTCTGTCTCTGGATCATTTGTTTTTGTTTTTAATTACCAAACACTTCTAGGGCACTCATCATATGTTTGGCATCATTCTAAGTGGTTCACAATGTTAACTCACTTAGTTCTCCCATCCATCAGTTTTCAGACAAGGAAACTCAGGCCCAAAGGAGGTAAGTGTCTTGCCCAGGACTGGGATTTGAGTCCAGACAGCTGGCTCCAGTGTCCACTCTGAACTGCTGTCACAGATCACACACTCCTCACTGCCCCTTCAATCTCTCCCCCTTTGCATCCCTTCCACATGCTGCTCTCAGACTAATCTGTCTTCCTTTTTCATTTAGGAAAACACTGTAATGACAAAAATTACTAGAGCAGTTTGGTCTTTCTGAAGTATGGCTTTGAAAATGTCATTCCCCTGCTCAAAAATCCTTGAACCATGCCCTTGCCCCACCTCATACTAAGAGAATCAAGCCATCCTCTGGCTGAGGATTCAAAGATGTGACCCCAGCAATCCATCCCCAGCTCCCTTGGGGGAACCCCTTACTGTTCCCGACTCCCCTCAGGTACCCCCCACCCCCCACCTCTAGCCTTCCTACCTGTGGCTGCCCACCGCGAACCCCCCTGCCCCCCAGCACTGCCCACTCCCTTCCTGCACGGGGTGAGCTCTGCAGGACCTCAGAGGGGCTGCGTGTCTGGTTCCTCTTTGAACCACCAAAGCTTCTGCTACAGTGGAGCCCACAGAGACACACAGAACAGGCGTGATGGATGAAAGAACCAACGAAAAACTGTGTAACCAAGCTGCCGTATGAGGGTGGAAATTAATTACTTCATTAAACAATCTTTGTGGAACCCTTAAGGCTGATACTAATAGCTAACACCGAGAGAGCTTATTATGTGCTGGGCACTGTGTTTAACACTTTACATAGATCATCATTTAATCCTCTCTACAATCCTGGGAAGTTGGTATTACCACTAGCCCCCATTTTACAAATAAGGAAACTGAGGCTCTAAGCAGGGAACGAACTTGTCCAGAGTGATACGGCTTTTAAGTAGAGGAAGTGGCGCATAACCAAGGCTGTCTGACCTGTAGGCTGTGCTTTTGCTCACCATAACTAACCACTTCCAGATGCTACAGCAGTGTTACACAAACGGTCCAAAATCTGGGTAGTGTCTTAAGACCACAAAATGAGGGCAATACAAGTAAGGTCAAGGTAATAAAGTCCGACATCCACGAAATACCACAGCACTGACAATGTCAAATGTCTGAGGAATATCAAAATATCATATAATTTGCACCTTATTCATCCAAATATTTATTGAGCACTTACTACATCAGTGTCTGGCACTAGTTTAGGCCATGGGTGTAGAGCAGTGACATAGGTACAAATTCCTGACCTCATGGAGCTAATATACCAGAGAGAAAGAGAGGGATGATAAGCTAAACAAAAAACATGTCAGAGGTGATAATGGAGAAAAATAAAGCTGGGTCCAATGTGCCAGGTGAGGGTAAGCTGGGGGCACTGCTACTTTGTATAGGATCAGGGAGAACTCCCTGAAGAGGTTATGTGAAGTGAGTGAGGGAGTGAGCCATACAGGGATCTGGTGGTTATTCTAGCCAGAGGACCCAACAAGTGCAAAGACCCTAAGTTAGAAGCATGCTTGGCCCAGGCAAGGAATAGCCAAGAGGTCTGTGTAGCTGGATCAGAGTGAATGAGGACAGGAAGGAACAGGCGGGATTCTCAAACACATGAAAATGCTGACCTAAGGATAGGCTCTGCATAAAGCCACATGTTTGGGTAAGAGTAATAGCTACAATTTATTGAGTGCTTGCTACAAGCCTGGCACTGTACTCAGTTCTACAGACACAAAGACTGCTACAGACAGGACATATTAGGAGTCTAATGGGGGAAAACACCACAGTGCATGTGACAGGAGACCAAGGAGGCTTCCTGGAGGAGGTGGAACTTGAGCCCCCTTCCTCTCTGCATCCAGAATACAGATGCAGAGAGGAAGGAGGCGACTAGAACCTGGAACAGCCGGGCAGAGCTTGAGCAGTGATGCTGGGGCCTGGGAGCGGCTTGCCGGAGAAGAGATCAAGGAGCAGGGCTGAGGAGGAGAGAGAGGGGAAGGTGAGACAGAAGCAGGTGGACAGGGTGAGTGTTGGTGTGTGAGGGGCAGAGAAGAGAAAGCGAGTCAGGGAGATGAGCACTGGGGTGGACGAAGGCCAGAGGAGACAGGGAGGGGCTTGGCTTGTGGGGACCAAGAGAACCGCTGGACAGGGAGGCCCAGGTTTAGGTATGTATGGGGGGTAAGTAGGTGGTTATGGAGTGGGGGTGGGCAAGGAAGTAGAAATAGACTAAAGACTTAAATCATTTACCCACCCATCCAGGGCCTAGCTTTCTCACCAGTCCTTAGATGGCTCTAACCGGGAGATGACAGGAAAGCAGAAGGTAATTGTATAGCTCCCGCTTGCACCAAGTGATGGTTTCTCATCCCATCCAAGGAAGTTCAGATCTTTCTCTTGGGCAGATCTTTGAGTCCTCACCTCTGGTCCCCTGGTGCAGCCCAAGACACCCTGGTCGGAGATTCTTTGGTTAATAAAAACTACAACTCACATGCTTGCAGAACTTGGTGGTTTTCAAAGTGCTTTCACCACTGTAACCTGTGTGTCTTACGATAAATTTAGGATGGATAGTGCTCTGTGGTTATCCTTCTTTTCATAGGAGGATTCTGCAGCCCAGAGAGGTTACGGGCCTTGCTAAGGTCACACAGCCAGTGGGTGACTAAGTTAGGACTGGGGTACAGCTCTTGAGATTGCAAACCC
The DNA here is from genome assembly GCF_015220235.1 of Choloepus didactylus. Classification (NCBI taxonomy): domain Eukaryota; kingdom Metazoa; phylum Chordata; class Mammalia; order Pilosa; family Megalonychidae; genus Choloepus; species Choloepus didactylus. Next base: position 85,607,236 of record NC_051314.1, read on the forward strand.
CACAGTGACATTGTGGCAGCTGTGGGAAAATGGGCCGTGGTGATGGCTAAGTCCAAGGACGAGGCTGGGGAAAGTGATGGAACAAGTTCTGAAATGGGGAAAGGGGAGGAGGAGGGAGATGGAGACAGGGTTGATGGAGGCTGAGATTGGAGGCAGGAAAAGAGAGTCAGGCAGCAGGTGGAGAGGCTTTGAGGCAGAGCTAGAAGACTCTCCAGAAGGACCCTCAGGGTGAAAAAAACAGAAGCCAAATCTTCCCATCTCATGTCTCTGGGAGACAAGGTAGCGAGAGGCTTAAGGCTCCCATTTCACAGGTGAGAAAAAGGCAAAGAAGAGGTGCCTACTGGGCTTGCCCAAAGACCCATAAGCACTTAAAGGCCCAGGGGCCCTGTTAGGAGCCTGGCAGGGTAGACAAGACGTCCGGGGCTTTTCTCACTATCCAGTGGATGATGAAATGAAGATGGTGAGGGAGATGGAGATGGAGAGGGAAACCAGGGCTGCATCCAAAGAGAGCTTTAAAAACGGCAGAGGCGTGGATGGAGCCTGTTATCCGCAGAGATGAGGGAGAGCTAGGACCCTGACACCCTGCTCTGGTTACCGAGCAAGCGGTCTCGGCTGATCCGGTGTCACCGAGACACCCGCGCCTCCTCCGGCCCCCGCGGACCCGTCCACTTGGGCTGCTCTACAGCGCGACGCTCCTTTGTCCCCGGGGAGCGAGGGTGGCCATGGGGGGAGCGGGGAGGAGGGGGCCGGCGCGCACCTCCTCCCCCCGCGCGCTCGAAGCCGCAGCGTCCCCAGCAGCATCCTCCAGGCCCGCCCCCCGCGCCCCCGCTCCCGGCGCCCGATGGTACGGTCCCGCCCGCCCGGCCCGGCTGCGGTGGATGTTGCTAGAACCCACGCGGAGGAAAGAGGAGACGCAGGCAGGCTGCGGTGACCCAAGCGGCCGCCCCTGCCTCCGGGACCCCTTCCTCCCTGAGAGACGGCAGGATGACCCAGGGAAAGGTACGGGCATCTCCCCCGGACTCCCCCCTTTCCTGTCATCCCAAGCAAGCTCCCTGGAGCACTAGAAGTGTCCTCCGTCGGCTCTTGTGTAAAGGGTCCTCTGTGGTTCTTGATGAAGTCACAGGACCAAAAAGGGGCCGTTTCAAGGAATGGGTATGGGCTCCTCCCACCCACCAGGCTCGCTTCTCCTTCAGGCCCTACCCCTGTCTCCGTCCCACCCCATGCTTTGGCATCCCAGGACCCTTCATAGGTGACGAGGCCCCCTCAAAGAGTCAGCCTGGGTGATCTGTGTGTGTGTGTGTGTGTGTGTGTGTGTGTGTGTGTGTGCGTGCATGCGTGTGCCAGGCTGAGCTGGCACAGTGCTTATTGGGCATCCCCCTGTGATCCAGCTCTCCTATCCCAAACCCAACCATTTCATTCTCATCTTTTGCACCCTCCACAGAAACAGCCCCTACCTAAGTCCCCATGGCTATTCCACATCTGGATACATCCCTGCTTGGGGGTTGCTATGGCAACCCTGCATCAGGATGCTCTGATTTTTGTGTTGTTTTTGTCTGAGGCATGGGAATGGATGGGACTGGATAAAATGTCCTCCCTTTTTATCCAGTTTCAGACCTGAATTTTAGGGGAGGGGCTTGGACAGAGACTTGGCTGACCTAATGGGGTTATGTAACATCAACAGCCTGTGGCATTATACAACCACCAGGGCCTGGGCAAAGGAGTGGGGGCGGGGGGGCGTCCTCTGGCCACTGTTTATGTATAATAAGGATTGGGCAGAGAAACCAGGAGAGGGACCTATACCCCCCACCCCCCATTTCGTTTCTCCAGAATAAACCCAAGAACCAATGGCATCCTTCGCTGGGTCATCAGACCCTCCTCTCCCTGTTTTTAAGCTCAACAGGCCTCAAGATGATGTCATTCGGTGAATCCACCTCCTGCCGTTGGTCATACCTCACTTGGGAATGCCGGATGTGGGGGGCTGGGGAGCAGGAGGCTGTGGGTCCCTGAGGGGCAGGGTAGGGGGCTGGTGAGGAGCACCAGGTTTGGACAGGGCTGAAGTTAGAAGGGACAATCCTTTTCTCAGGCATGAGCCCTGGGGCTGGGTGGGCCCTGGTTCCAGGGGTCTGGGATGGAGTTTCCTGGGCGTGACCCTTCTGGTTTGGGTGATAAAGGGGACTGGGGAGTGAAGGGAAGCGGAGGAGCCGGGGGGGCCCCATTCCCACAGACCTGGGCCCCAAGTCCCTTCCCCCAGGAGGCCTGGGGAGTGATCCTGTGGTGGAGCTGAAGCACAGGCCCCTCTATTGAATCTCTCCCTCCACCTCCACCTCCACCTCCAGGCCCACGTCCACCAGGGCTGCTTCCTGTCTTGGGGTGAATGCAATTACCCCTGCCTCCTCAGTGCCTCGCCCCCAGCTTGCTGGCCAGCTCACAGGCTTTCTAGGGGGTGAAAAAGTCTCCTCCAGTTCAAAGGTCCATAGGATTAGATGGGAACCAGAGATCTTCTGGTGTCTGACCATCTCTGGGCTGCCTCAGCTAGAATCGCCAGCAGAGAAGGAACTCTGGGGCCTTCCTCAGCAGCCCTTCAGGTTTAACATGTACTTTTGGGAATCGGACCTAAATCCTATTTCCCAAGGCTCTGTCCTTTGGTTGCTCTCTCAGGCCCCCCCACCCCCTTTCACCCCAAGCTCTCCCCTGGCTGCATCATCCAGGCACCCACAGGTCATATCCTTGCACCAAAACCAAGCATACACTGTGGTGCAGGAGTGCATCTGAGTGGAGATGGACTTTGAGTTTTCGACCTGCCATTGGCACATTGCTCTCTGCGCCTCAGTTTCTTCATCTGTAGAACGAAGGAAGAGGCTGGACTAGATGCCCCCCACCAGGGTCCCTTTACAGCAGTGACATTCTGTGATTCTGTTCTGGTTTGGGGAGACGGCTGAGGTTTGGGTAGGCTGAGGCCGGAAATGGGCCTCTTGCCCTTCCTCCATCCTAAGGCCCCTTTTCCTCCTTATTTCCTCTCGTCTCCCCCTCCCTGCCTGCCCCCTGCTCGCCCCACCCACCTCCCATGTCTTCTCCAGCCCAGTAGAAGGAGGCCAGCCGCAGTGGAAGGTGCCTGGGCTCTCTGCAGCCCAGCAGGCCATGCGTGGCTCTGTGACCTTGGCCAAGTCACTTCTCTCCAATCCTCAGTTCTCTCATTTTAAAGCAGGGGTTAAAATACAACTAGTGAGGTAGCAGGGAGGTTAAATGAGAGGACCTCCCATTTGATAGGAGTTTTGAGGGTCTGCTCTGTGCCAGGCCCTTGCCTAGGCCCCATGGAAACAGCGGAACCAAACAGATCCAGTCCAGGCTCTGGTGAGAACCCCCCAGTGCTCATATTGGGCATGCCAAAGGATTTTCTCCTTCCTCAGTACTTATTTCAGCTACACTGTGTGTCTCTGGCCAGTCTTGACCATCCTAGGGCTCAATTCTCCCATCTATAAAACAGGGAGATTCTTGTCTGCACCCCACCCTCCTAGTGCAGGTGAGAAAATATCCATTGAAGTTCCAGGAAATGAAAGTCTGATAAGGAGGGGCGAGAAGGCCCCCTTTCCCTGGTGACTGTCTCTCTCTACCTCTCCCCCACAGATCTCCATGGCTAACAAGGCCCCTGGGACCGAGGGGCAGCAGCAGGCGAATGGCGAGAAGAAGGAGGCTCTGGCAGTGCCTTCGGCCCCACCCTCCTATGAGGAGGCCACCTCCAGGGAGGGGCTGAAAGCAGGGGCCTTTCCCCCAGCCCCTACGGCCGTGCCCCTCCACCCCAGCTGGGCCTATGTGGACCCCAGTAAGTCTCTCACCTCCTGGAGGCCAGAGTGCCCGGGGGAATGGTGGGACCAGATGGAAAAACCTGGGGAGGAGGAAGTTGCCCAGAGGAGATGTACTGTGTGGTTGTTCCACAAGGCTCTGCTATCAGAGGCTTAGGATTTGGAGGACTGTTCTGAGGGTAGATCAAGAAGGACTCCATGAAAAGGGGGTGATACGATGTCTGCAGTCAGGATACCCTTGGATGGGGGAGAAGGGATCTTTTCAAGTCACTGAGCTGGGGCAAATGGAAAGGATGGATGGGGGAAGAAAAACTAGGGGCTAGTATCGAAAGGCTCTCCTTTCTCCTAGGAGAAAGGGATTCAGGGAAAGGGTGGGAAAGAGGTTAGATTGAACTAAGGAAGGGGCAGTGTGAGGCTGTAGTGGCCAAGGTCCTGGCTGGGCTGGCTCCCAGGGCCTCCCCTGTGAGTGGGTTTGTAATGTTTACACATTGGCTGGTCTGAAATCTTAGTGGACTAGATCCCACCTCCTCTGGTCAGTCTCCTTGTTCCCTCTTCTCTTTCGCAGGCCTTTGCTAGGGGCAAGAGGGCAAGAAGTGGGAGAGGTATGTGGATACCAGCCAGAGACCCCTGTGTCCCTCACAGCCAGACATAATTCGTAGGCAGACTTAGGCTGAGGTGAGCTCCTTGCTGATCAGAAATCCCAGCCAATAGGAACTCATTTGGTGGGAGCTCATCTGTTGGGTTGCTTAACCTCAGGGCTAGGAGCAAGCAGCTCCCCACCAGCCCCCAAGAAGGGCCTCCTCTTCAATCCTCCTCAGCCCCTTCACCCTCCTTTGCAGTCCCTCAAACTTCCCCTCCCCCCACCTTACCAAGCCCTCCACCTGCACCCACAGCAGGATTCTAGAAGGGAGCTCAGGGACAATGCTCCAGAGAGAGCCTCTGCTCATAGGAAGTGTCCACCGTGGTCCACAGCTCTCACCACTACCCTCCTCAGCTGCAGACCTATCCCAACGTGACCTACTAGAAGGTGGACAGAGGTCTGGCAATTATGGGTGTCCTTCTCCCTGCCCCCAGAGACCCAAAAGACTGCTTTCCCTCTCCTTTTCTCCCGCCCTGTGGCCTGGCTGCTTGGGCTTTTGGCAAAGGGGATGTAGGTGGAACAGGAGGGAGAAGTGAAGGATAAGAGGCTGGGGGTCTCCAGGCCCCAAGCTGCTAAAGGGTCTATGTCTCTCCCCCTTCCTCACTTCGCATATCTTGGTTGCCAGTACTGGCTGCATTAAGGAGTGTCTTCCAAGGAATGCTTACTCTCAGTCAGTGTTTGACAAACATTTACTAAGCGTGTGCCAGGCAGCGACTGCACTGAGCTAACTTCTGGGGATACCCTGATTTGCAAGGCCTGTTGTGATTTCTGCTCCCACAGACTGACTGTTTAGACAAGTAAATGGATGACTACAACACAGTGAAACTGATACAGTGATAGAGGCTTGGGCAGCTCACCTAACTCATCTGATGATCAGGGAAGGCTTCCTGGAGGAAGGGGTAACCACACTGAGTCCTGAATGATGGGCAGGAATTAGCCTGGTGCAAAGGGGGAAAGAATCTTCAAGGCTGAAGGACTAGAACGCCCAGAGGCCCAGAAGCAAGAGAGCACATGGCTGAAAAAATATACGGAGGCTGGAGAAAAAGTGGGAGGGAGTAATGAGCAGTGGGGCTGGAGGGCCCTGCTCGTGCAAGGCCGTGGAGGCCTTGTTAAAGAACTTAGAACTTGAGTAAAGGCCAGTGGGGGCCATTGAAGAGCTCTAAGCAGGGTAGGGCCATTGTCAGCTTTGCTTGTTTTGAAAGACCAAGAAGGAGGCTGTTGCTGTGGGGCAGGGAGGGGTGGGGTGGTCATGGGGACCTGGTAGGAGGGATCAGACCACTGAGCCCACATCCGTGGGCTTGGAGCCATGTCTGACTGTGGAGCCAGTGCTCTTCCAAAAGCCTGAGTTCTGGGACCAGGTCCCCGACCTTCATCACCACCCCACACTCCCACCTCTTACCCTCCTCCTGGTTTTAATTTCCTTCCCAGTCCTCCCTCCTCACCCTGATTCCAGCTGGGGCTCCATCAGGTACACCTTCTGCCTGCATCTCCACATCCACCTAGTCCCCGCCCCAAGGGCCTCAGAACAGGCCCTGGGATGTGCTGGGTGGCAGGGAGGGTGGCTGTCCCTCTCTGATCCTTGGCTTACACCACAAAGGAGTCAGAGTGTCCATAGAAGTGGGGCAGGACACACAAGATGACAGGATGGAAGGATTATGCTTATATGGCAGGGCTTGGCCCCCAAGGAGCCCCAGTCAGAGTGGGGGCAGGAGGAGGGGAGATGTCACTTCATTCACAATACTTAGGGCATGAAAAGTAAGAAGCGACTGGAAAGAGAAGGGTATGAGGTAGGATGGGGGCTTGCAAATGGTGCTGGAGACGAGGGCCGCAGCAGATCCAGAGAGCCATTTTGACCAAAAGGCAGCTCTGAGCAGTGACCCTTGGGGACAGTATACATATGGGGAGCTCTTCATGGTTCTCCTCCTGTCCCCACCCCAGGTGGCAACTCCAACTATGATAATGATTTCTCCACTGGAGACCACCATCTCTTCACCACCTTCAGTTGGGACGACCAGAAGGTTCGCCGAGTCTTCATCAGAAAGGTAATTGCCTCTCCCCAACATTCCAGGTTTGGGGGACTGGATAAGGGGAGCCCTCAAGAGGCCCCTGGTCTGGCCCTTTCCCTCTGCAGAGGCCATCCCTCGCATCCTCTCTTGTGATCCCAGCTGATAGCACCTCTTGGGAAGTGCTTCCTGGGGTCTCACTCCAGTCCTCTGTGCTTTCCTGTAACCTAAACTATAGAGTGTCTTTTCTCCTATTCCATGCTGGGTCCATTCCAGTGACCCCCAGGAAGGAGGGTGGAGGACTCCAAATGTGGGTCTGGAGAGTAGATTGAGTGACTGGGAAGCTGGGGTCTTCCTGAGCCTCACTGGCCCCACAGGACTTCCCCAGCTGAGCAGTACCCTCTCCCACCCCCCAGGTCTATACCATCCTACTGATCCAGCTGCTGGTGACCTTGGGGGTCGTGGCTCTCTTTACCTTCTGGTGAGTTAGCAATGGTGGACCAGCACCTTTCAGGGGTGGCCGTGACCAAGCATGGGTCAGACTTCTCTTGGCATGTTTGCTTGAAGAGATCTGCATGGGGCATCAAGAAATTGGACAGCAGGCCCGAAAGGACACCTCCATGCTGGGGAAGAACCTTAGAGCATGCACATGGGCCGAGGCGTCCTCTGGCCAGTGTGGGGTGCCCAGGGGCTGGAGGCACGGGTGCCTAGAGGGCCTGCAAGTGTGAGGCAGGCCCTCCTCTTAGATCCACCTCCCTTCCCAGCCCGGTACTGAGGACAGGACTCCCTGAGCCTCCAGGGGCTGCGTTCCCTGCTTTCTTCCTGGGAACTGTGTAGGGCATGGGTGAATGCTGAACCAGAAATAGAGACTTGGGGTAAATTCTGCTGCTCTCCCCCTCTCTTTTCCCTACAGTGACCCTGTCAAGGACTATGTCCAGGCCAACCCAGGCTGGTATTGGGCGTCCTAGTGAGTATACCCCAGTCCCCCAGGCCTCCCCCCAGAGAGCTGCCAGAGACAAGGGGTGGGGGGATCTCCACTGATGGAAACCAAGCCCATGGCCTCTCCCTATCCCAGAGATGCCCCCCAGTTCTTCTGGCTTCAGAAGTATCCCTTCTGGGGTGTTTAGATATGAAGGGGAGGGAGATGGGGGCAGGTTCTGATGTCTGCACAAGGAGGGAAGGCTGGGAATGGGGCCCTGGCTGGAGAGACCTGACCCTGAGGGAAGAGGGCTAGAGCACCTTGGCCCACACTAGCACTAATGGTGCTCCTTTATTAATATTGGTATCATTAATGCTGATGAATTATTAATCATAATAGCTACCACTTATGGAGTGCCTAATAAGGGCTGAGCATTGTGCTATGTGCTCAATGTACAGTACTGCATATGATTCTCAAATCTGGGTATGATTAACTCAGAAAATTGAGACTCAGAAAGGTTGAGTAATTTGCCCAAGGTCACACAGCTAGTCAGTGGTGGAACTGGGACATGCCTGAACACAGGATTCAGGTTAAAGCCTGAGCTCTAAACCCCTCTGTTCAGCTGGCTCACTTCAGCTCTCGGGCCACCTGACTTGCTGTTCCTGTACTCCTCAAGGAATATGGCAGATAACTTGGACGTAGAGGTTTGAAGGTATAGGTGATTCTGACCCACCCTGTCTGGGCAATTCAGGGATGGTCGTGGATAATTCCAGGCCAGAACTACCCTGGGGCTCATAGCAGAGCTGCTCTTGCCACAGTGCCTCTGTGAGCCCAGCCCTGTGCTGGGGCTTCTGGGTAGGGAAGGAGAGAACCCTGTATACCCAAGCGCTCAGTCCATACCAGGCGTGCACCTCAAAAGATGGGCCAAGAGGACAGGGGATGGCATTTTGGGGGGAGAGAGCATGGCTTTGGGTGTAGACTGAAGGAGGGCTGGAAAGCTCCGTGTGGGGGAATCCTGGGACCTGTAGGAGAGCAGGGGGCCCTAGATGCAGAAGCTCTGAATGCTGTCTGAGGAGCTCCTGCACTGCAGCTGTTCCTAAAGAGATCAGCCCAGAGCTCCGAGACAGTCCCGAACCCTGAGCAGTCTCAGAGTAGGCCTAGAGTTAGCACAAGCCAGCCAAAGGCAAATGGGAAGGAGACCCTCCTGTGCGGCTCCTCAGAGCAGATCTGGCTTGATCAGGGTGGGGGCTCCAGGGGAGAAGTCACTCACACCCAGATCCTTCCTTAGGGTACAGGATGGAGGAGCCGTCTGCGGAGCAGGCACAGAGGCCTGTGTCTTGGGGAGCTGGGAGGCACTGTGTGGTAAAGCTAATGAGCCCCCAGGGACTGCCACCTGGGCCAGCCCCCATGGCAGGTTGGCATGGCTCCTGGCCCGTCAGCACTGCCTGGCAGCCTTGGGCACCCAAGAACTCAGCAGTGGAGTCCCCAGGCCTTCTGTGGGAGCGTCTGTGGGACTCCGTGCCCTAAGCAGAAGGTGGCAGGGGGCCAGCCCATGAATGAGCAGGTCGGCAAGTGGAAGCAGAGTCCTCTCCATTTGGGAGATGGTGGTGGTGCACGAGAATCTATGGTGAGAACTCGAGTCCCTCCTCCTCAGCCTTCCTAGGCAGAAAACAGAGCTGCTCTCTAGCCTACTGGTTTAGGGCAAGGGAGTCGGGTTGGGGATGAGTCAAAAGTGGACTTGGCCTGTGAATTCCACCACCAGGGTGCTGCCCTTTTCCTCCAGGAAGGCTGCCTGGGGCTCTTGCCCTCAGATCTATCCTTTCTGACCCTGAGTCTGCCTTAGTGTCTGGGTCCTGGTGGGGCTCACCTCCTCTGCACACACTGGGCTCATTCCTAGTTTCTTCCTTTTAGAATAACAATAGCAGCCATAAGAACAAAACAACTTCTTTTCTGTATGCAGAACTTCTTTTCTGTATGCAAAACACCGTGCTAAGCACTTCTCATTTCATCCTTTCTACGACAACCCTAACCAGGCAGGTAGGATTATTGTCCCCATTTTACAGATGAGGAAACAGATGAGGCTCAGAGAGAAGTCATTGCTTCCTGAAAGCAGCCTAGCCAGGATTGCAACTGAGGTCTTTGGGATTGCAGTGCCAGTGCACTTATCCTCTGTGCTTGCTGCTTCCCCAGGGCCCAGGGCTGGGTCCTCTGGCGGGCCAAGTTGGGAGAGCACACTGGGTGGGCCTTCACCTGAGCCTCAAGTCCCTGTCCTGATGCCTGTCAGCAGCGGTGGCTCCGGCCCAGTCCCTGGAGCTCAGGTTCTGACGTGCAAGTCAGTCTTTCTCTCACTTCTTCTGTGAGTCATTCTCTGCCCCCTGGGATGGCAGCCTCACTCCCCAACCCCTAGTCATCTCCCTCAGTGGGTTCTTGCCTTATTGTTGGATTGTTCCCACTGAGCCACAGCAGCTGGGGCAGCAGGAACTTCACTGCAAGGCTCCCTGCGGTGGGAAGGCGAGAGGGCTGAGGGGTGGGAGGGTGCAAGGGTGGGGCATCAGATACAAAACCAGGAAAAGTGTGAGACACTTGACAGGCAGTATCTCATTCAGTCCTGGCAACAGCCCAGCAAGTCAGTCCCATTATTCCTGGTTTACCAGTATGGAAATGGGGGAGGAGGGACTCAGCCATCAAGGAACTGGCCCCAGGTCACACGATAGTAGTTCTAGCGCTGGGACATGAATGCGTCTTTGCCCAGCTCCAAAGCCTGCACTCCCAGCCCCTCGCTGCTCTCCTCAGTCCCCTGACTTGCCTCCTGACCTTCTGTTTTGAGGGCGGAGGAGCTATTGACCAGAGAGAACAGGGGACCGGGTGCTTGTGCTCAGGAAGCTTCTAGTCTAGCCTGGAAGATGGGAACCACTCCCAGGAGACACACAGACAAGGATGTTGTTATTGTTGAGGTGACCAACCAGTGACTCAAATGAGACCAGAAGGAGGGCAGATGCTGGAGTGTTTCTAAACTGAGGCCACTGGCATTTTGGGTTCTACTGTCCTGCATAGGTCCAGTAGCTCCAGCCCCCAGCACTAGATCCCAGTAGAAAACCCTGATCACTGTGACAATAGTTCCACGTTATTTGAGAACCACTGGAGAAGGAAAGGGTTAAGATGGAGGGGTTCTACTCCCCAAATCCTACAGGCTTATCTTAACCCCTCATGCCCTGCTGACATTTCACTCAGCTGATAAAGAACAATAGAGAGCACCTCTGAGGTGCCAGGCCCGGGTTAGCTGGTGAGAATACAAAATGAATGTCACAGGCTGGCCCTCCAGGCGAGCAGGCCTGCAGGGAATGGGGGGTGTGCGGCTTTGGTTGAGGTTTGCCCGTGGGGTGTAGAGGGAGTCCCTCTGAGTGGGCATCCGGCGTTGAACCTTTCCAAGGTGGAGGAAGGCATAGGGGCGCGTGGAGAGGGTACAGAGTGGCTGTGCTGGGAGGGTTGTGTGGAAGGGGTGGAGGGTGGTCAGGGGTCTGCAGGGGTGGGCGGGCACATGGCCAGGTCTTTGGGACCTGTTAAACAGGGGAGTCACATGATCAGATCTCCCTGCGGCTCAAAGGATGAAAGGCAGGGCTGGAGGCCGGAGGCCCGGAGGGACCTGTAAGGGTGGTAGCAGGGATGGAGAAAAGAGGACAGCTTTCAGAGCTGCTTGGCAGGAGGATCAGCAGGTCCAGGGGATTTAACCGGCTGTGGTGGAGGCAGAGGCAAGCAAGGCGGAGTGGAGCTGAGGTCTCCGGCTGATGACTCAGTGGTAGCTGACAGTCTCTGCAATAGGGGGTGCAGGAGAAGGTGCAGCGAAGACAGAGTTCATTTCTAACCTGTTGCGTTTGATACGTTTCTGAATAGCCATATCTGCCCAGTAGGCCATTGGATATTCAGGGTTGAGAAGAAAAGTCTGGATGGGAAACGTGGGTGTGTGAGTTGTGAGCATTTGCCTGATAAAAGGTGTCCCATGGCACCCACCTGGGAAGAGTGTGAAGTGGGGAGTGCCCAGACAGGACTCTGGGTTGAGGGATCCAGGCATAGAGATGCCCTGGAAGACCAAGAAGGTGCGGCCAGGGAGGCTGGAGGGGACCAAGTGTGTGTCATTTTGGAACCAGGGAGAACAGCAGGAGTGATGAGATATTGTTAAGAAGTCACATAAGGTAAGGACTGACAAGTGTCAGTTGGCCTCAACGAGGTCACAGGGATGTGGCAAAACCAGCTCTTGTCAAGTGGGGTTGAGACTGGGATTGTTGGATGGAGGAGTGAGGAGGAGATGGGGAGAGGACACAGCGAGCAGAGACAAGCCTTGTAAGAAACTGGTTTGTGAGAGGGGATAGTGGCCATTGCTAGAGCCGGGGGAGATGTTGGGTACAGATAGGAAACAGCCGAGGAGGTTTGGGTGGGAGGAGGTGTACCTGCGGAAAGGCTGAGGGTATTAGGGGTGGCCGTGGCAGTGGAGGGGGTGGGAGCCAGAGCCCAGGTTGGGGGCCCTGGCCTGGGGTGGGAGGACGGATGCACTGCGTGAAGTTTGCAGTTGGCAGGCAGGTTGCTGAAGCAGCCCCATCTCACCACCTCCGACCTTCCCGGGACATATCAGGCCAGGCTGTTTGGGAGAGTGAGGTGGCCAGGGAGGTCTGCAGATGGGGGAGGAAAATGGGGAATTGCTGCTGTGGGGGATGGTTGAGGGAACTGAGGAGGGCAAGGGGGAAGGATGGCAGCACCACCTTGAGGGCTCACAGGGGCTGGAGGCCCTGCCCTGGTGGAGGCACTGACCTGGGCAGGTGTGGACTTGCCCCATCGTTGGGTCCTCCGCCCTCATCTCCTACCTCCTAGACTGGCCTCCACCTCCACTGCCCTCAGAAAATCCTCTGTCCTCCCATTGGACATCATCACCTGACCCAGCAATTCATTCCACAGCAGGAACTTCCTGCTCTGGGCCAAGTCCTGGCAGGACAGACAAGGGCCCTGTCCTTGCTGATCTTTCAGTCCAATAGAGTAGGCCAACAATAAAGTAACTAACAAGGTAGTTACAGGTAGAGATGAGGGCTGTGAAGGGCCTGAGTGAGGCAGTGTGGGGCAGTAGTTACAAGCATCAACACTGTGGTCAGAGTGCCTGGGTTCAAATCCTGCTTCTGACACATGGTGGCTGTGTGACCATGGACAAGTTGCCTGACTTCTCTGTGCCTCAGCTGTAAAGTGAAGAGCATGCTTCATGGAGAGCCAAAGATTAAATTAGTATTTGTAAAGCACTTACAACTGTGCCTGGCACATGGAAAGCACTGTATACAAGCTTTTTATTTGAAGTAATAAGATAGTGCCTGGGGAGGCCACTTTGGATTGGGTGGTCAGGGACAGCTGTCCCACAACACCCAAGATTCCACAGTTCTAGAAGCAGGCTCAGTCCATCCCCCTGGTCACCCTGCCTGGCTGCGGGGTGGGACGGGCAGGGGGGCTGGGTGCAGGGCCACAGGAGGGGCTGGCTCACTCACCCCATCCATCCATCTCACAGTGCTGTGTTCTTTGCAACGTACCTGACCCTGGCCTGCTGTTCTGGACCCAGGTATGATGGTGGTTTGAAGAGCAACTTGTGGGAACATGAACAGGAGCTTGGAAGTTGTGGCCCAGCCCCGCCTGCTGTCAGTGTGCTGTGCACCCGAGAGAGCCTCTGTCCCTCTCTGGGCCTCTGTCAAGCAGACCTGCCCTTCCCTGCTTTACACGGCACCCATGAGGTGGGGGAAGAGTGACAAAGAGATGGAGGTGGATGGAGGACGTGGGGATAGGGCTGAAGGAAGAGGCTCCAGGAGTGTGGGTGGATTTAGGCAGAGACCCCCTCCCAGCGGCAGGGCCCACCTGTGCCAGCACCTCCCGCTTACCCTCTGAACTCCGTGGCTTGCCTTGCAGGAGGCATTTCCCCTGGAACTTGATTCTTCTGACTGTCTTTGTAAGTGACCTGGGGGTGGGCTGGGGACAGAGAGGGGTGGGGATGGAAGAAGGAGGGTGGGAGGGAGGCTTCAAGGGCCAGGAAGTCTGGGTTGGGGACAGCCAATGTGAGGACACTGGGGGGGAGGGGTATTTTCACCCCACTTCTGCAAATTTCTGCCCTCTCTTTCCAAATGGGCTTAGTCTTCTCCGCCACCCTCCCCAGCCACTTGTCTCTTCATTTTTAAGAGGTTTATATGGGGCATCATAGAGCTATAGATAATGAAGAAAGGGGGAAGGGGGTCTAAGAAAGGGGGAAAGAGTGGGGATGTGAAAGAAGAAAGAGCTGGCCTGAGGCCTGTGGGGGCACTCCTTACCCAGGCCTGAGCCCTGAAAGTAAGCGTGTGGAGGGGCGAAGCAGACTCAGAGTTGAGGGTCCGTGCAAGGGTGGAGGCTGGGCTGGATCTTGAGGTTGCCTGGGCCCCCAAAGTCTGCTTCTGGAGCATTCTCTCACCATGCTTCTCCTTTCAGACACTGTCCATGGCCTACCTCACTGGGATGTTGTCCAGGTAAAGGGAACAGGTGGGAGGGGAGGGCAGTAGGCTGGGCTTGGAGCCCCTCCTGGGAGCATTTGGGTCAGAGGGGGTTCAGGCAGGCAGGGGACATCGGCCTAGAGCCCTCACCTCGTGCTCTCAGCTGGACAGTGAGTGACTCTGTCTGGGCAGTGGGGTGGGGTGGGGTGGGGGGTGGAGAGCAAGGGGAAGCCTGTCAAGCTGCTGCTTAAAAGACCCCAGACTCAGGACCATGTGCCATGTAAATCACCTCCAGGCACTGGCACAAACTTCCCCCATCCCCATTCCTGGGTGACTTCTCTACTCTTCACGATCCTTCTAGCATGATTCTGAGTCTAAGCTTGTTGGGGAGGGGCAGGGCCCAGTGGAAAGGCCAGGGAAGCAGAGAGCAGGAGGAAAGGGTGTAGGGTTGGGGCCAGAGGTGGTGGGATCATGGCCTGGCAGGAGAGGGCTGGGCTTTGCATGGGGGCTTGGGGGAGGCAGCTGACCTTCTGGCCTGGTGGTCCTGCAGTTACTACAACACCACATCTGTGCTGCTGTGCCTGGGTATCACGGCCCTTGTCTGCCTCTCAGTCACCGTCTTCAGTTTCCAAACCAAGGTCAGCCCTGGGGCCTGTGGGCAGGTGGGGTGGAGGGCTGGGGAGAGGAAAGGGGGTGAATTGGATCTGGGCAAGCCACCCGGGGAAGGGAAAGGGGAGGAACTCTGGGTTCTGAGGAGGAACACAAAACCATGGCCTGCGGGCTGCCCTGTTCCGGTCCCTCGGTAATGCCAGGCCACCCTGTGCAGGCCTGTGGGGCCACAATGGACACCCATCTTGTCCCTGCAGTTTGACTTCACCTCCTGCCAGGGTGTCCTCTTCGTGCTGCTCATGACACTTTTCTTCAGTGGACTCATCCTGGCCATCCTCCTGCCCTTCCAATATGTGAGTCTACCCACTAGGGAAGGGGTGAGAGAGTCCATGGGACCCGAGGTTGCCATTGCCTTCTGCACCCTCTAGGGAAGTTCCAGAGCCAAAGCTCCCCCAGCTGCCCTCCTGTCAGCCCCCTCCTGGCACCTTCCCCGGGCATGCTGGCAGTATGGGCAGCCCGAGAGCTGAGCACACAAGGCGGCTTTTCTTGGCAGGCCTGGCCACCTGCCTGGCTCCACCAACTACATCCGGCTTCACCTTTCCCATCCTCCCCTCTAGGGTGGAGGTGAGGCCGGGGGAGGGTGTGGAGCATTTATACCCTGGATGGGGAGGGAGCACTGGGGCTCCATGGGGCCTGAAGAAGGGCCTCCTGGGGCTCTCGGGGAATCAGCCAAGTCCAGAGAGGCTGAAGCTGCCTGGCCAACGAGGTGGGAGGTGGGACGGCAGGGCCCTGGGCATACCCTACTCCATCAGAGCATCCACTGGGCCAGCCAAATAGCAGCTCTTTTAGAGGTGTCCAGCCTGCCCTGGGGAATCCGATTGGGACTGCTCGGGGCTCAGGAACCCATTCCCAGGAGTCTCTGGCCACTGCAGAAGGAAAGGGGACAGATTGGGGGCATCCCAGGAGGGGCTTGAGGTCTGAATCTTAGGGAACCCAAGAGATGGCACTATTGGACCCCTGGTAGGCACCCAGTGGGCTGGGGCTGAGGTCCCCTGGCCTTGGTACGTGCTCCCCCACCACCCTTTTTCTACCAGGGCTGAGATCAGCACTCCTCACTCCCCTCTGCCCCTGCCCCGTCCTGCCCAGCCTCAGCCCCAGCCCCAGGGTATTTGGCTCTCAATCCAGGACATCAGAATTGGTTCTGGCATTTACTTGGCTTTTCCCAAGATCCTGTTGACCAAGGGAGGGGCCGGAGCTGGCCTGGGGGCCCTCTGTGTATCTAGAATGGGGGGAGGGGAGTCTTATAGGAAGGGGACGCCAGAACTTCAAAGAATCCTTTGTTGACCCGAGTCAGGCCGATGAGATGCCGGTGTTTCCAGGAATCTTCTGGGGGAGGGCCCTCCTCTGCGGGGCCGGGCTGGTGTGGTTCCTCTTGCAGGGTTGCCAGACACAGTGGGGAGCTCCTGGACCTGGGGGAGAACAGAGTTAGGGAAGGGGTGCTCTTCTAGCCTCTGCCGGTGATCCCATCATGTTCAGCTGGCAGGGACCCCAGACAACCCCCCACCACACCCCTGAGTTCAAGTCTTTGCCCCCTTCCATCTGAGCCCCTTGCCTCCATAGGCAGAGCCAGGGAGCTCCCTGTCAGAGGGACAAACAAACTCTGTGCTGGGCAGGAATGAGCACAGGCTGGGAAGCAGGAGCAACCCTTGGGCCAGAGAGCAGCTGGGAGCTTGACAAGGCCCTAACAGCATGAGTCATCCTCTTCCGGCCTGGGCCTGGGGCTGTGTGTGGGGAGAAGCACCCAGACAGATCACTGGGATTTTCCCTGCCAGTGACTCCATGATCTCTGTCAGCCTGGGGCTCCCCCAGAATAGCTCTCAGAGGCTCAAAGACCCCTCTCGGTGCTGGGGCTTCCTAGAGACAGCCAGGGAAGGTGGGGGGGGGGGTTGCTGGGCAAGAGAGAGACCCTATTCTCCTGGCTGAGACCTCCCCCCAGCCCCTCAGCCCCTCTGCCCCGCCACCCTATCTCGCTGGCCCTAAGCCCATTTGCCTCTGCCCCGCAGGTGCCCTGGCTTCATGCAGTGTATGCCGTGCTGGGAGCAGGCGTGTTTACGTTGGTGAGTGTGGCCTGGCCCTCTTGGGGCCTTGTCTTCCGACCATTTCCCTAGACCTCTCCAGCATCCCTATCTCCCTCCTAGTCCTTTTCCCTGAACCCTTGTGAAGCACCTGCGGGCAGGCTGGGCTCAGTGCTGCCTTGGGGGAATTCCGTCTGGTCTCCAAGATACACCAGCTGACCCGGCAGGGAGAAAGGAAGCAGGATAGAAGCTTCAGGCAGACCTGGAGCTGGGCCACAGTTACCCCTCCCTCCTGGGGAGGGTCAGCACCTCCTGTGGGGGTGGGAGAGGGGGAGAGTCCTGGCCACGTGGGCCAAGGAAGTAGTTGCTCTCCTAGAGGGAATCTGGAAAGGCTTCATTGGGGCAAGAGAGATTCCAAGTGTCCTGTGAGAGAGAGAGACACGGTTAGATTGAAGTTGTTTTTCTCAGCCTGGGAGGCTGAGAAAATTGATGATGACGATTATAATGATAATAACAATAATAGCTAATACTTATGGAGCACTTGGTTCTCCCAAAGCAAACTGTCCATGTGTATTTAATCCTTACCATAAATCTGTTAGATACCATAAAAATGTTGATTTGCTCTCAGCAAATTAAGATGAAGAAACTGAAGCTCAGAGACATGAAGTTACTTGCTCAAGGTCACATAGCATCCTAGGAAATATTAGGGCCAAATTGGGAAGCTAGACAGTCTGGCTCCAAGCCCAACTCGGAGTCAGAGGCGGCTAGATGGGGATTGAGGCAGGGTGGACGGGGGGCAGATGCCCAGGGGACAAGAGGAGACCCGTGACAGACACCTCCCTGGAGCAGCCCAGCACAGGAGCTTTGGTCAGGTGGTCTCCACACCCCTGACGGTGACACTGCTCCAGGATCCACCCAAGTGGGCAAGCTGTCATCCAAGGTAAACTTCCAATGTGGGAGCAGTAACCAGAGTCTCCTCTCCCTCATTGGAAGGAACTGAGGCTCAAATAAGTCTGGACAGAGTTCCAGGCTTAATCGTAGGCTCCAGAGGCTTGGGTTGGGGGTGCAGAGATGGAGAAAAGAATGGGGGTCAGAACTGTGAGCAGAGGTTTTGTGGGATTTGGATGGGGATCAAGCCAGGACTGAAGGTTGGTAGGTTCACCATTCATCCTTTCTGCATGGCACGTAGTGGCACTCAGTGAATATTTTGAAATGAATAAATGACTTCTAGGCTCAGAACTTGAGGATTGGATGGGACTAAAAAGGGATCACCTAGTGAAACTCCAAGCCCCTCCTTTTACAGATGAGAAAATCAAACTCTAAAGAAGTTAAGTGATTTGTCCAAGGTCTCCCAGCAAGATGATGGCAAATCAACTAACAGTGGCTTTGGTCAAAACTGGAATGACCAACTCATCCCAGTTCACCCTGGACTTTCCTGGGTTTAGCACTGACAGTCCCATTCCTGGGGAACCCCTCCATCCTGGGCAGACGAGGACAGTTGGTCACCCTAAGACACTAACTTCCCTTGGTTCCTAGACCAGTACTCTTTCCTCCAGGCAATGCCTTCTAAAGTAAAGTATCAAGTAGAAGAATGGAGTGGGGAATTCGGCTCAGAGCAAAGAAAAAGGAGGGCCAGGGTTCAAGAGAATGAGCCTGGGCGATAGCTGTCCAGAGGCCTCAGCGGGGAGGCCTCTGCCCGGGGTTAAAAGAGATGTCAAACCAGGGGAAACCAGGCCAGCCAAGAGCGGGAGGACAGCGAGCAGCAAAGGAGGGTCAGGGAGTTTAGTTGGCTGCATGTGAATCAGGTCACAGCAAGTATGTGAGTGACAGAGGGAAGTAGGGCTAGATGAACAGTAATCCCTTAAATTTGTCTAATAAGCCCTTGCATTATTAGAATAATAAAAATAATCCCAGCCACCTGTTCCAACCTTTACATTTTCCAAAGTGCTTTCACACCTATTACCTCATTGTGTCTCCACCGCAATCCAGGCAGGGAAACAGAGCTGACATTATGACTGACGGGCTTTCCCCATCTGAAGCCCTGGGTGTTAAGGAGCTGGCTCAGAATCCCACAACCTATAAAAGGGGCAGATTTAGAACCAGGACCCAGGTGTCCTGTGCCCAGCCCCTCTGCCACTTCCAGTGTCCCTGTGATTTCTTGTCAAAGAACATGATTTCTGTTGGCTTGGCCTTGGGAAGAGGCTGGGATCATTCCAGCAATTCTGCCTCTCTCTCCTGCATTTGGCAGTGTTTCCTTCTAAAAGATCCTCCCCACCACAAAAAAAAAAAAAAAAAAAAAAGAAAGAAAACATGCTTGACCTGCATATCCCAGCCCCCCACCCCCAGCTTCTGCTCCATTCTCTGCTCTCCTTATGAGAGAATCTCTAATTCCTCTTCTCTCTTCTTCCCTCCTTTCTCTCCTCGCAATTCCTCTCCAGTTTTCTCTTGAACTCTCTTTAAAATGCTCTCATCAAGAGCACCAGTGGCCTCTGTGTTGCTAACTCTAGCGGTCAATTCTCAGACCTCATCTAACTTGACTTGCAGCAGCATTTGATACAATTGCTCATTCCCTCCCCCCAGAAGCTTCTCCTTCAGTTGGCTTCCAGGCTATCACATGCTCCCGGTTTCCCTCCTGCCTCCCTGATCACACTGCGTCAGCACCCAGATCTCTGAACGTTGGGGATCCCAAGGGCCATCAGACTCTTCTCTTCCTATGCTCCCTCCCCAAGGGATCACAGTCAGCCTCATGGCTTTGAATACCATCCTTGATGGGTGACCATAAAACTGGTATCTCTAGCCTGGATCTCTCCCTTGAATTCCAGACTAGAATTTCCAATTGGCTACCCAGTATCCCCGTTTGGAATTCTAGTTGGTATCTCAAACCTAACAAGTCTAAAACCAAGCCCCAGCGCTTTCCCTGAATGCCTGTCCCTCCCACGGCCTTCCACATCCTAGTAAATGGCAACTCCATCCTTCTGGTCACGCGGGCCGAGTGCCTTAGTGACCAGCTCCTCTCCTTTCTCACGCCTCACATCTGGCCCAGCAGCAAATGCCGTTGGCTCCACTTTCTAACCAGAATCTGCCCACGTCTCTCCACTTTCACAGCTACTCCCTGGTCCGAGTCACCATCAGCTCCCAGCTGGACGGCTGCGGTGGCCTCCGCCTGCACTGCCCGCACTGCCCCCCAGCGTATTCTCAGCACAGCTGCTGGAGTTATCCTGTTACATGAATTTGGTCAGCTCATTCCTCTGCTTGGCATCCAGCAATCGCTTCCCACGGCCTCAAGGCCTGGGTCATCTGTACCTCGCTGACCTCCCCTTCTCCCACCCATCCCCAGCCCCCTCTGCTGCTGCCCCGCTGGCCTCCTCGCTGGTCTTCAGCCCTCCAGGCGCACTCCCAGCCCAGGGCCTTTGCACCTGCTGTTCCCTCATATGCTCGCAGCTCCCTCTCTTCCCTCCTTCCAGGCTTTGCACACGCACACACACACACACTGCTCCCTAACTCCCCTCCCTGCTTTATTTCTCTCTGTGGCCCTTCTCATCCTTTTCCACATTATGTATTTTTCTGATCTCTTTGTTTATTGTTTGTCTCCCTCCAGCAGAATTTAAGTTTCTTGAGAGCAGGGAGTTTTGTCTGGCTGGTTCAACGCCAAGCACCTAGAGCAGTGGCTAGCACACAGTAGGTGTCCCAGAGACATTTGCTGAATGAATGGATGTGGGAGATGGGGCCAAGGAGCAGGGCCAGGTCCGGCTGAGGTGCCGGCAGAGCGAAGACATAGAAAGCACCAGCTGCACAGTTGATTTAAGAGCTGCCCCAGTCAGTTTTCGGTGAATCACCAGGAAGGAGGAGCCCCGGCACTTAATTGCCCTGATAATGTCTCATTACGAGATCAACACGTGGATGGCCCTGACTGGGTTCATCTGCAGGTTATGGAAACATTAGTCAGGAGCACACGGGAGTGTGAATCTGTCAGCTCCACCCCCTGGCCTCCATCAGAAGGATCAGAACATGGGTCAGGTCCTCTGGGTGCCACGGGATAGGGGAAAGTTTGTGGCTGCATGGATCCCCTCCATCCTCTCAGTGTCCATCTGGTCCAAGTGGACGGGGGTCCTCAGAGACCCTGCCCCACAAGAACTGAAGTCTCAGGCCCTGCTGTTAACCCCAGCTCGGAAGGCCCTTGACCTCACCATGAACCTGCTCCCAGCTCTGTCTGTTAAATCTGTGTGGTCCCCCTGCTCCCACCCACCCCCCAGCACAATGGGGAACCATCAGTGCTGCAGCTGGGCAAGAATTTGAGACTGCACTCAGCACATCTCTGTCCCATTTGCTGCCTGAAGAAGGATATGCGGGAAGGGGGTAAAGAAAAGCATCCGAGGAGGTCCCCAAGTCTCACCGGGATCCCCCCTGAATTCCCAGCAGCCAGTCTTGGAGAAGCTGTGAGAATTGAATTATTTTCTCCCCTAGAAACTTGAAGCCCTCCCGTGAGAGACTCTGCCATCTTTGAGGGCAGGGTCACCAAGCAGAACTGGGCTGAGGTGTCGGGGTTAAGGGTAGGTCCTTCTTAGGGCCCTGGGCCAGCTTGAAGAACAGGCCCCTCCTGGGCCTCACCCAGGTCTGGCCCTGGTACGTTCTCAGGAAGCCCTGGGTTTTTGGCCCCACCAGAACCCAAATGCCAGTGGAATTGGGTGAGTCACCCAGAAAGTACTGGCCTCAGAGTGGCCCTTCCTCCCCTCCCCTTCCGTGCCCACTCCTTGGGTGTTTTTTGTTTTTTTGTTTGGTAGAAGCTCATGGAAAGTCAGTCAGGGGAGCATGAGAGCTGGGCTGGGGTGATACAGCAGGGTTGAGGGGCTGGGCAGAGCGGGGAGGGTTGGGGCAGGGAAGGAGACGGAGTGGGGCCAAGGGCCTGGCCAGCTGGTTTCTAGCTGCAGCCAAGCCTCCAGTGCCCATGTCACTCTGGGCAGTTTGCTGAACCTCAGAGTTGGTCCTTCTTTGGAGACACTAAGGTTACTAAGCTACTTAAATCATGAATCCAAGTCCCAGAGACCTAGGAAAGAAACAAGGCCTAGGACTTCTGAAATTAGGTGATGGGCCCAATGAGAACAGAACTCTCTCCTCACTACCCACTCTGGCCAGTTTGAGGTCCTTGGGATAAGCAGGGGAGAAGCAACAAGGCCACCTCACATAAAGATGATTAGTGAGAAGCTATGTGGACACGCCAGGGGCTGGGAGACGAGTTAGGAGGCCACTGCAGTGTCCCCGAGTCATGGACAGGGTGGCAGGGAGGACATGTGGTCAATACCAAATGCTTTGGGGCCTGGTGGTGTTTGAATGAGTGAAGCTTGGGTGGGAAGACACTTTGTAGAGGTGCTGGGCCTCCGAGGCTGGGGGTTGACCCCTCACCCTGGGGAGGGAGCCCACGGCCACTCTTCCTCAGTCCCTGGAAGAAAAGGACCTCAGGGAGCCTGTGCTGCAGCCCAGAGTGCACCAGCCACAGGCACCGTGTTAGCAGCCAGCCTGGCACAAAAGCCCCTTATATCCTGACTCCCGGCCCAGCGTTCTTTCTACTCTCTCTCTCTGTCCATTTCACAGATGGGAAAATGGGGGCCCACAGGGGTCCTCCACATTGACTCCACCCCACAGCACTAGGGCCAACCCACCACCCCTGAGTCTAGGCTTCCAGCACTTACTTCCATCCAGCCCCAACAGGGAATCTGTTTCCAGAGCATGACCAGCCCGGGCAAAACCCGCAGCATCTGAGGGATTTGCAAAAAATTATTCCAGCCTCTGTCGGTGCCTCCTCCTCAGTCTTTGAGCCTCCCTGCTTTTCTAGCAGGGGCTACGACGTATGCCCTATCCTCCTCACAATTATGGAAACACTTCAAAAAGTAAAAGCAACTACGCAAATACAAGGCAGGCATATGATTTTATTTTAGAGTCTTCTTTCTTACATTCAGGGTTTAGGGGCTCTTTTGACTCAGTAGTTTACACGAGGCTGAAAGATCCACCAAGTACCTTCTCTGTTCTGCCGCCCTCTCCCGCTAAAACAGCCCTCACAGCCCACCTGAGGCCTCTGGGAGTTCGAGTGGATTCCTCCAGGGTTGGAGAAAG
Organism: Choloepus didactylus; assembly: GCF_015220235.1. Taxonomy (NCBI): domain Eukaryota; kingdom Metazoa; phylum Chordata; class Mammalia; order Pilosa; family Megalonychidae; genus Choloepus; species Choloepus didactylus. The sequence continues at coordinate 85,629,872 of NC_051314.1, forward strand.
TGTGTGGTGACCCCTCCCAGGCCTCGCCTCCGTGTCACTTCCCGAGGTGCTAATCCTCTAGCGCCAACACCCCGATCAAACCCCCAAAGTTCACAAGGACCTGACGGGGAGAAGGTGGAAGAAGCCTCCCTCCCCCAACCCAGGGATGAGGGGTGGAGGGAGAGGGTGATTCAGAGGCCCTGAGGGAGCAGGGCAGGGGAACATCTGCCTGGGGCGTGCAGGAGGGTCTTCACACAGCAGAGCCGGAAGAGGCCCTATCGGATGGTTGGGGAGGGGGGACTGGGGAGGGGGAGGAAGTTCCCCAGGGGCCTACATGCACCCCACCCAAACTACTCAGGAGGCCTAGCTCATCGTCTTACCACCATGTATCCTTGGGCAAGTTACTCAACCTCTCACTTGCCTCATCTTGAAAATGGAGCTAATATTACCTTTCTCTCAGGTCTTTTGTGGTCAGCAAATAAGATAATGTGAAAGGGGAAAAAAAACCCTTAGCCTAGCTCCTGGTACATGGTGGTTTCTCAATAGATGGTAGCTTTTACCTCATTGTAAATGTTAAGCCAGTAATTCAGAGCACCAGATTTTGGAATTAGGGTACCTGGATGCAAAAGCTGTCTCTGCCTCTTTCTAGCTGTGTACTGATCCAATTATGTAACATGTCTGGGTTTTAGTACTTGCCTCATAGGTCGTGATTTTTAAATGAATTATTATATGTAAAGCACTTAGAACAGGGCTTGGCACATAATCATTAACCAATAAGTATTTCTTGTTAGTAGTGATAAGTTGCCCAGGATCAGAACAAGATTTGAACCCAGGTTTCTGCGGCTTCCCCGCCTGTGTTCTTAGCACCATACACATGCCCTCCTCATGCAACCACACGTGGACTGTTTCATACAGTTTCCCACACAACTGCCCTTTTGTCCTGGTGTGGGCTTTCTGGCTCATACACCTGTCAAGCCCTGTTCCCTCTGTGGCCCGCCTTGAGGTGCTCCCCACGGCCCAGAGCTGCCTGCAGATGTTGTCTGCGCCATTGAAATTTTTGACACCCAGGTCAGGGATGAGGAGAAACGTATCTTCTGGCACCAGGCAAGAAATGGACCCCAGGTCTCGACCCAGTAGCCTGACCTCCACTCCCCTGTTCCATCAGCCTCTCCTGCATCCCACCCTAGGGCACAAGGGCTTAAGGCTGGTAGCCTCTCTCCAAAGAATTCCCAAAGCCCAGGCTCACCCTCCAGCTCAGAAGGGGGTGTCTGGGCCAGGTGGGCCCAGGGCTCCCTGCACCCCCACCCCAGGAAGCTGTGGCCCTGAGCTTTATTTGCTTCTCTTCCCACATCCTCCATCCTTCTGCGCACATGCGTGCGCACGCACATGCACCAGGCCCCCAAAGCAGTGTTGCATGGTGAAGAGAGAACGGAATTTGAAGTCAGAAGACTCAAGCTGTCCGCTTGGCTGTGTGATGTGCATAAGGCACTTATACCCTGGGCCTTGTCTCCTCACCTACACAACAGAGATGATAATGCAACACCTGTCACTGAGGCTTATGGTGAGAATTAAATGAAACAGTTCACAGAACACTTCCTAAGACACCTCTTCCACATTATTTTAATGCTACTTTTTTTATTTCTAACTGAATGATGTATTGATACTTTTTTTTTTTTTTCATTTAAAAAAAATCATGGAGAATAGAGATCAGGCAGAAGTCATTTTGACCTGTTCCTGATGGTTCCCCCCAGAGGTAACCGCTGTGATGATTTAGTGTCTCTCCTTCCGGACCTTCGCATATGCCTTTTTTGTAGGTATTTGCTATGACTTGCTCCTATGACATATATCATTTTGTTTTGTGAGGTTTGTTTGTTAACCTGAAAGGGGTCGTGTGATGTGGATTTTTCTGAAACTTGCTTTTTTCTCATACTAGTATATATTGGAGATGTTTCTGCCTTAGTATCGAGGCACACAGTTTAACTCTCCCTTGGTTGATAGTGTTCGGGGTTGTTTCCAGCATTTCACTGTTGGAACCAAGACTGCGTGAACAGCCTTGGGTGGGCCACCCGATGCGGTCGTGCTGGCATTTCTCTAGGACAGACATGGTCCATGTGTAATTTTTTATGCTGATTCAACACATTGCAACCCTGGGCTTTTGTTTTTGGTTTTGGTTTTTTTTTTTCCTTACTCAATGCCTGTCTGTCAGTGGCTCCAAGCTGGCTTTCCGTGGCATGCCCCACCCCCCACACCCCTCAGCTTTGTCCTTTGGGGCTGCTCAGGAAGGACAAAAGACACAGTCAGGGCACTGATGCAGCTGGGCCAGGCCAAGTGTGTGGCTGGGGACTCTGGCCAGGTCCAGCCCTGGCCAATAGGATGGACCCGGAAAGTTTGCCTTTGGCTCCCGTGGCCTCCATGCATGCCTCCACACCCTCCCACAAGCCCCCCGCGCCGTCTCTGTCAGGATGGGAAACAGATGATCTTGTTCAGGCATAGACCAGAACCTTTTCTCATATGTACAATAGTGATAATAATAGTGATAATGTCTCCTAGGACAAAATAAGAGATAAAATAAGACAAAAGTATCAGCTTGTGAAAGACTTCCCTTGTAAATTACCAGTATCCTAGTCCCACGCCCTGCTCCTCCTGCAGGGTCGCTATCAGCTGCCTACTAACTAAAGTACCTGCTGTCCTTTAAGGTGTTTGCAGTCAGCTCAGTTTTTAGTGCTCAACTAAGATCCTAACTGCCAACCAAGATGTGAACTTAACCAAGATGTCTGCTCTCAACCCACGATGTTAGTTAACAATGCTGACCATCACCCAAGGAGAGGTAGAGGGTTACTCTCCCCTACAAAGCAATGCTCACAGCCTAATCTCTGATAATGTCTTCTTGCCCTCGTTAGGCTGTCAGCTCTTTGAGGGGAAATTCCCTGGAACATAGTAGGTGCTTAATGAACATGGTTGGGAATAAATGAATGAAAAGTCTTCAGTTAACTCACAGGCATGATGGGTGGGACCAGCCTGTGAGGTTGAAATTGGATGCCAGATAGCACCTTGTAGATAAGCATCTGTGCCGCAGACCAAGGAAGAGGGTATAAATCATTTCATTCTCCTCTTCTCCAAGAGAAAAGCCAGCTGGCTGCTCTAGGAGGCCTCCTGGGTGGGTGTTCCTTGGAAGGGCCACCCCAGGCCTGATCAGCCCCAAGCCTTTTAGGTTGAGAGCTTCGATTTCATTAGCTCACCCAGGGGTGACCGGGCCCTGGGAAATCACCTGTGCAAGCTACCGATTGATAAGCCAGATCAGCAATTTATTAACCTTGCTGGCAGCTGTGACTGCTCAGCAGTCAGTTGCATTTGAGTTGGCTCTTGTGCTTGTTCGATCTCCTTACACAGGGAAAATTTACTTGAAACCAGATCTAATTCAGCAGGGGCAGAGTGGAATGGAGTGAAACGATACTAAAGAATAATAATAGCTGATGCCACCTACACTGTCGTAGTTTACTCTCAAAAATCGCACTGTACTCTGGGAAGTAGTACTCTCCCGTTTCACCAATGAGCACACAAGCTACCTAGTGGTGGATCCAGGACCCAGACACAGTCTGAACACTGCTGAGCCTGGAGAGCCCCACTCACCCTGGGCAGGGTCCTCTCCATCCTGGCCATGGCGTCCTGGGTTCTGTTTGCCCCTAGACCCAGGTCCTTCTGTAAGACTGCACAGCATTCCCTGGTAACACTTCTGCTTCCCTGTTGAGATGCAGGAGACACCAGTGTGTCCATCAGCAGTGTCTACACCTTCTCAAGAGGGCATCTCACTTCTACAGATAATAGCAATACCACGTTAATAGATGCCATTCATCAAGTGCTTCCCATGCGTCAGGCACCCTGCCTGGAGCTTTGCACTCATGATCTCACTCTCAAAACAACCTCACCAGGCAGACCCTCTCGTCTCCCTTTTACAGATAGAGACTCACAAGCTCAGAGAGGTTAAACAACTTGCCCAGAGTCACACAGCTAGTGAGCAGTGGTGCTGGGCCTGGACTCCAAGTCAGTCTAACTTTCAAGCCTGTACTTATAATCACCCCATCACCTCTACCACCACCCCCACCACCACACCTTCGAGGGTGACATGCCCTCACGTCCCACATGCTAGACTTGCTTCTGTTGGAGCCTCTGCCTCCTGTGCATGGTGGGCGTTGGCACCGAGGCAGGGATTCTCCCAGGCTTCCATGGGGCTGTGTCTGAAGCAACTCTAGGAGTCGAGGAGTTGGTGGCCGGGGTGAAGGAAGGGGAACCGTGCATGCCTCCCACCTGCAGCAGGGTAAAATCCAAGCTTCAAGGTCAGTGTCCAGCCCCTGCTCCCTCCATCCCCTTCCCCCATTGCTCCTGCCACCTGAACTTCTAGCTTTTCACACCATAACCCTCAGGCCTCCAGGGCCTTGCCTGGCCACCTCAGTCTGGCAAACTCCTACTCATCCTTCAAGCCCCAGGTAAAATGTCACCTCTCCTGGAACACCTTCCTCCTGCACAACCCGTGGCCCCCTCTTACCCAGCCTTCTTACCCCTGTTACAGCATCCACCTGTTTTATTGTAATTATCTGTAAGTACCCCCCACTAAGCTGTGAGCCTCCTGTGGGCAGGCATGGCTTGGTGTCCCTCTGTCTCCTCAGTGCTCAGCCAGTACCCGCACACAGCTGTTGCTGTATGCATACCTGTTATATAATGAAGGAGCTTCACAGAACCCAAGGAGCACAGGCTTCTGCACACAAATGACGGGAGAGCTGGGCACAGCCCAGTTCACAAGAATGTGAATAGATTTCAAGAATTCCATTCCCGCGGGGACCAGTGGTTCATAACGGTGGAGACACTGGTAAACTTGCTGGCTTCTTTCTCCAGAAAAGTGCACCATGCCAGCCAAATTTCCTAGGTTACTTCAGGAGGATTCCTGCTCCCTAGGCTTGGACCCCACAGGAAAGCTGTGTGTGGGGAGTAGGAGTTAGTGCAGACAGTGGGAAGGACTGCTGGGCAGAGGCAGGCTGCCTCTGAGGGAATGACCGTTCCTAGGCCATTAGACCAAGAAGGCACCTTAGTGAGAGCCTGTTTCCTGGGAGGGAAACAGTTAGTCCCTTGTGCTGCCCTTGCTGCCCATAAGCAGCAGAGCAGAACAGTCAAGCATGGGGTTTTGGAGCTGGGCTGCTTAGGTTCAGGTACTGGCTTTGCCATCTCCTAGCTGTGCATCCTTGGGCAAGTTATTAACATCTCTGGGCTTCAGTTTCCTCTAGGAATAATATCATCTGTACTTGGTAGGGATGTTATTAGGACTAAATGGTCCATTATCCATCCATGTTCACTGTTACCTAAAGCATTCATTTATCCTCTAACCAAAAGCAAGAAGACTAGGCCTCAGCTTGAAGGGCCCCTCCTCCACGCAGCCTTCCTTAAGTACCTGCCACATTTGCCTAGCTTAGGTGCCTTGTTATCAGTCCCACCCCCGTCCACACCCCCAGGGCACTTCATACTTCTCCTTGGTTATGCTCATCACATTTAAAACAACTTCCAACTCACCTGTGAGCTCTACAAAGGTAGGACTCTTGTATGCCTTGTTCACTGCTATATGCACAGGCCTGGCACACAGCAAGTGCTCAGTAAATAGGTGTTGAATTGAATTAGGAATGGGAGGTTTTGGGAAAGTTCCAGATTTGGGGGGGGGGAGGGGGGTTGCTGAACAGCCAGGCAGTAGGTGAGGGTCATAAAATTGGGGGTGGGCCTGGGTGGAGAAACTGGGCCCCTTTTGTCAGTGTCACAGTGACCAGAACTTCTGACTTCTCTTCTCTCTCTCCCTGCTGCCCCCCAGTTCCTGGCATTCGACACCCAGTTGCTGATAGGTAACCGACGCCACTCACTGAGCCCCGAGGAGTATATTTTTGGAGCCCTCAACATTTACCTAGACGTCATCTATATCTTCACCTTCTTCCTGCAGCTTTTTGGCACCAACCGGGAATGAGGAGCCTTTTCCTGCGTTCCTTCAGGAAATGCTCCCTTCCTGGTCCTCTGACCCTCCCTCATGCTCCTGCAAGCCCCCGATATAAAACTAGCTGCCAGCCCAGCCTGTGGCCAGCCCGCTCACTCCCCACAGCCCCTCTCTCATCCTCACCCTCTGCAGCTTGTACATTCGCCATCAGGCCCTGAGGAACCGAGGCCACCGTGTCCCCGGCACCACCCCCCTCCCTAAGTGTGTCCGATCTGGGGCCATCGAGGCTCAGGCTCCTCTGGGTTTGAGGACTAAGGGATGAATGCGGGAAGCCCTGCAGGGTATCACCTGTGGAAAAGAGACCCCAGGGAGCTGGCTGAGACCTGCACCCCCACCAAAACCCTCCTAAGGCTGCTACGGCTGTGAGGCCTCGGAGCAAATTGTCCTGTGTCCAGTCTGCCCTCTTCTTTCTGTCCCTTCCAGGTCAGGCATTGACACTTTGTAAGGTTGGGGAGATGGCTCTGAGGTGGGGGCAGGGCGCAGGAGGGAGGTTGCAGGCGGACACAGTGGCTATCCCAGGCTGCCCACCCTCTCTCAGCTCTGGGACCAGTTGTCTGTTCTGGGGACTTGGGTTCTGACACCATGGGCAATGGGAGAGTGGCGAAAAGCTATCTGCCACTAGCCTGGGTCGTGGCAGAGCACTGTGGGGCAGGAGGTGGGGGCAGTGGGCCCTCCTACGCGGGAGCCTGCCCAGCTGGGGGCAGGGCAGTTGACTGGAAGGTCTGGGCTCTGCAGCATAGCCAATCCCCCTGCCCCCTCCCCACCTGGGAGGCTTTGGGGGTGGCAGGACTAAGACCCATATTCTCTCACACTCTTCTCTTGACCCCCCAGGCTGCTCCCACAGGCCTGAGGCTGAGTGAAGTGTGCCTGGCCTAGAGGGCTGGATGTTCCAGGCGATGGGATGGTTCTAGCTGTGGGGCCAGCCCCATCTAGGGGGAATCCTGCCCTGCCCCCAGCCCCTCCCTAAGGCTGTGCCAGAGTCCTTTCTGCACGTCTTATTTCCTAATCCCTTCCTGATCTGCTGCCATTGGCTGACTTCAGCCAGGTCTCCTACAGCCTCAGTTAGCAGTGCCCACGTCCCTGCCCCCTAGCTTTCCTGGTCTCTCAGTCCTGAGTCCCGAAGCCCCCTTCCCTCCTTATCACCCCATCTCCCCAGTCTGGAAGCTGCCCAGCTGATGCTAACAGCCAGCGCCAACCCTCCAGCCGGCCCCATGTGATGAAGCTGGGGCTCCTTATCAGCCTCCGGGCGGCTGGGATCTCGGACCCTGTGTGCGTCAGCCACCCAGCCCCAGGTGGAGCACCTTTTGGTGAGGGGGGCAGGGGCCATGCCTGGAGGCAGCATGCAGCCAGTGCATGCCGTGGACTTGGAGCCCGTGGAAAGTTACCAGGAAGAGACCTAGAGCAGATACCAGGACCTTCCCCTGGCCTCTTCCTCCAGGGTTCACCTCTTTTCTCCCTTTGCTAGTGCTCTGTTTGCCCCTGGGGAAGATGACTAGGTGTGCTATTTCCAATCCCACCCCTCCACACCTTTCTTATTTACAGCTTTCAAGAAATATTGAAAAAGCATTTGTAGTTTTGTTCTATCTTGGGTACTTGAGGAGAGAAGGAACCAGGAATGGGTAGCTGTGTGCGTGTGTGTGTGTGTGTGAGAGAGAGAGAGAGCAAAAGAGAGAGAGAGAGAGAGATTGGAAGAGAGGAAATTGGGAGCATGGGTGGGATGCCCACTGGATGCTGGTTGAAATTAATCCATTACAGCAATTCTACAAAGTCAGTACTCTGCATCTCCCCATTGCAGAGGAGAGAAATTGAAGTGCTCAGAGAGGTTTGGTAACATATCCAAGGTCACACAGCCAATAAGTGGTGGATCTGCCTGACTCAAAAGACATCACACTTAGCCCCCAGATCAGGTGGGGGCTGGAAGGGGAATCTGTGGGACCCCAAAGAGGTGGTGGTTAGGCCCTGATGTCTCTGGGGATTTGCTGTCTTCAGTGTGACCCTAACCTTCCATCTCTCCCTCCCCAACATTTGTGCTCTGAGGTTTCCACCTTTTTGGACCCAGGTTGGGAGGCAAGTTTCTGATTCCAAGACTCACTGCCAACAAGTTCATGGTATTAGGCAGGTGTTTCTCCCCATCTGTGATTCAGTTTTCCTTTCAGCAAGATGGAATATCATGGCCACTGGGGAGGTGAATGGGGAGGCGTCAAAACACTTGTTTCCGCTGATTTCCTCACTCAGCTGCCGCCTCTCCTGAGGTCCCCTTGGTTTCCCTCCTGATCTCTGGCCCCAGTTCTAGAGGGGTTATCCACCCCCACCCCCCACCCTGCCCCTCCCAGTCTAGGCCTTGGTCCTGCTTGGTCCTGGGTTTCCAAGTCCTCTCTCCCTGGGACAATTTATGTAGAAACTGGGGATTGAGAAGCTCATCCGAGGCTGAGCTCCAAAAGCTTGGGATAGGGGGTAAACCCTCAGCACTCAATGCGACCAGACCGCAAATCCCGGCCATGTCAGAGCACTCCTGTGCAGTGTGGGGGAACCCAGCAGGTATGATAAGTCTCCCACTCTGGGTCTGGAGAGGGGTCCAGGGTCCCCCTGAGGGGGCAGTAGAGCTGAGGCTGAGGCCCGATCCAGGCAGTGAGGAGCCCCAGGAACACTGGATGGGTCCCGGAAGGAGGAAGGGCAGGGAGCAGAAGTGCAGGATCACGGGAATCCGAAGCTGGGCAGGTGGCACAAGCTGGAGAGGAAGTGGGGCACCTCTGGCCCCTCACATTTTTGGCAGGGGTGGGGCTGGGACCAGGAAGGAGTAAGTTGGATTTTATAAAGCTAGAGATGGCCAGTAATCTGACCATCTGTGATGTGAGGTCAGAGATCTGCTGAGGGTGGGGGCAGGAAAGGAGATCCTTCTCCTGGGGACTGTAGGTTGGGGCCAGGGAGGCTCACGGAAGTCTCTGACTTCCCTCTACCAGTTCCCAGGCACATGCTTGGTTCCTTCTGTACCTTCTGGGGAAGCCCCAAGAATCTTGGTTCATCCATTCCCTGCTCTTCCAGGGGAGTCGGGATTAGATACACCTATTCCCAAATGCTCCCCCTCCGGCCCTGTCCCTCACCAGGGGCAAGTCCCAGGTCTGCTCGCCAGGGTGGGTGGCAATTTTACAAGGGCTTTGCTGCCCCTCGGTGGCTGCTTGCGGAAACGCAGGGCCTGCTTCTGTGGGAGAGAAATAGGTCATAGCCGCCCAGGGGGTGGGAGCAGATGTAGCCGCCGGCCTTCTCTTACCCAGCTCTCCTCAGCGCTCCCCAGACCTCTCTTCTCATCAGTCTCTGGCTGTTCCCTTTTGTCCAATGGCCGTAGCATTTGTCTGACACTGTTTACCTCGTGGGCTGCTACAAGCCACCCCCTGCACGGCCCCCTCCCCTGAGCGGTCCTCCTGAGGGTCGGGGCGCAGACACCAGCACCAGGGACAGGGTCTTGGCTGCCACAGCCCCAGACACAACGACTGTCATTCTAGCCGCAGCTCCTCCAAGTTCCCCTGTGCCCTGGTCCCTTTCCCGGCCTCACCTTCCCCGGGTCTGCGACTGACCGGAGAGAAGGATAAAAGTCATTATGACACCCTAGCCACTTCCTTTGCCTTCCTTTCACTTGTTACCAAGTGGATTTCAGATGGTCCTTGGAGTCCGAGGTGCAAGTGCAGATTCAGTGCGAAGGTTTAACACCAGAACTGCTCCTTCCAGTGTAGGCAAGTTTGAGTTAAAATCCCCACGTTCATTTTCATGTGGAAGAAGTGACACTGGTCCTCTTCCTCAAAAAACCCTCACTGAGGCTCATAGGATCCCAGAGTTGGGAGGAATCCCCGAGAGCTTGCACCTGTGACTGTGCTGCTAAAGTTTCCTCCCTGACAGGAGGCTCGCTACCTTTCACGGAAGCCTGTTACCTTGTTGGCAGTTCTGTTAGAAGAGTATTCCTTATTTTGAGCAGAAATCCATCTCCCTAGAAAGAAAGCCTGTGTTGCACCTGGACAGATCCCCAAGAGCAGCAGCTTAAGGGGGATGACATCCATGAAGCCTTTCTCAATCCTTCCCCCAGGTACCCTGGCTACTCCGGAGCCCCCCTGCCCTGTACACACTGGCTGTGTCTTAACTACTCCTTCTGCCTCCTTCTTTAAGACTTGAGCTCCTTGAAGGCAGGAACTGTATCTCGTTCACCCTCGAACTTCCAGGACTTACGGCACGTAGTCAGCCTCAGTAAACAACTTTTGAATGAATGGAAGAATGGGAGAATGAAAAAGCAAATGAATGGATCCATTCCAGCCCTTTCATTTTTCCTAAAAGGAAACTGTGGAGCAGAAGGTGCTGTGACTCCTTCAAGGTCATACACGACTTAGTGACTGGGAGTGGGATTAGAGTGAACGTGGCGCTGGGGCAGGGCCCACAGGGGGTCAGTGTCACACGGGAGGAGTGGGAGATATTACCCTTGCCTCCAAGAAGGTTTTTTATAATTCAGTCGGAGCAGGGAAAGGGGAAGAGGCAATAGGGGACTCTGAAGACAGTGTAACATTTATTAAGCACCCACTGAGTACAAAGCACTTCCACAGTCACTGAGAGATGGGGGAAAGAGGAAACATCAACTGGCTGAGACTCCCAAGTAAACGCTCATTAATGTAGCCCCACTGGGAAAGTGAGTGCTGAGAGGATATGGATCAGCAGTAAGGGCTTGGATCAGAATCAGGGCTTGAAGAATGTGAAAGCCTAAGGGGCAAGAACCGGAGCAAAGGAAGGGATAGGGCAACCTAAGTGATGATGGGGATGGGGTGAAATGCTGGGCTCCCTTGTCTCTTCTCTGCCTCTGACCAGCCCTTCAGCCTCATCATGACTGTCTACCCAGTCCATCCACTCCCTTCTGTCAGCTACAAGTGGTGACCTCTGTGCACACACACACCCCCACCCTGGGGATAATCCTCCCACCAAGGCCCTTCATTCCTATTTCCCGGCCTCCAAGTGTGGCTGGAGAAATTCCAGAGCTGAGTTGATCAGATCCAGCTCACATATGCTCATCTGGCTACTCCCAGGAAATCTGTGTTTGTCCTCATTGATGGTGTCCCCCCCCACACACACACACACGCACACACACACTATCTCACAGATGGCCACAATAGACTTTATTCCCAGCCTACTATCTCCAACCCCTCTCCGGGGACAGTTGGCTCCACTTTCTTTTCTGGGAAAATCCTGACAAAAGGAGTGAGCCCCACCCCATCCCTCGTTAGATCCATCAGGACCCTTTGCCGTATATAAGAAGTCCAACTGTCCCAAGGAAGCCGTGCCAGGGAGATCATGTGCAGGTGCTGTGACCAACAGACCCAGAGGAGCCCAACCTTCCAGCCGAGCCCATGAGGTGGCAGCCATGCGAGTGAAGAAATCATCTTGGAAGTGAATTGTCTAACCTCAGCTGTCCCAGACCCTGGCGACTGAGTCTTCCCAGTTGAGGCCCAAGACATCATGGGGCATAGACAAACCATCCCCTCTCTGCCCTGTCCAAATTCCTAATCTGCAAAATCTGTGATCATAATAAAATAGTTGTCATTTTATGCCACTAAGTTTGAAGTACTTTGTTATGCAGCATTAGATAATGGGAACAGAATTTGGTACCTGGAAGTGAGGCACTGCCATAACAAAACTTAAAACATACGGCTTTGGTTTTGGGACTAGGTGATGGGACAAGCCTGACAGATCTCAAGGAGATTGTTAGGGAAAGCTGGAAGGACCTTGAAGAGACGTAGGTGAAGGCTTGAAGGAAGGTTGAGGAAAATACTATTGAAACCAGAGGAATGGAGACCCTTGTTACATAGTGGTAGGAAGTTTAGCAAAACTGCTGTCTGTACTAATGTGAAAGAAAAAACTAGAAAAAGTATCTAATGAATTGATGGATCTGTTTAAGAAGTTTTCCAGGCAGAATGGTGACAGTGTCAATTGTTTTTATTTTGTCTCTGTATAAGACACAAAAGTAAGAGGACTAAAGAAGAATTTGAAGGAGACAGAAAGAGCCTGGGGCAGTCTTTCCAGTCATCAAAGAATTCTCAAAGTGATATAGAGCCTTGGGGCGAAGATCACATCCAGGGAGATGTCATGGTCTGCAGGTGAAGATGAAGCCAAAGGTGTGACTGTAAAACCATTTGTTAAGACTTCAGAAAGTTCTAAGTTGGTGCCTCTTAGAAGCTTCCAGACAGAAGTTCTCCTAAGTATCTTGAGGGTGTATGTCGCAGACCCACTCTGTTAAACTATAGTGCTTATAAGGATCATAAGATTATTATCCTTCAGCAGCCTCACTGGAGGCCCAAGATAGAAAAGGCCCTGTCTAAAGAGATGTATTAGTATGATTTTTGACTAATGGAGTGATTCTCAGTAAGATTAATAGAAAACCCACAGAGTTTTAAAGGCAATTGCATTGGTAGATGCACCACCAGCTTGGACCGAAAGGGACAGAACAGTACAAAATGAAAAGAGGCCTTTGGACCCTTGAACTTCTAAAGGCAGGAAACAGGCTTAGAAAAGCCACTTGGCTGCAAATATGCACCATTTCCCATGAGAAAGAAAGGGTGACTCAGACTGCGAAACCAAGAGGCCAGAGGGGTAGAGTTAAGAGCTACAGGGAATCATTCCTAGGGAGCAATATTGGGCCCTAATCAAGGAACTGGCAACACTTGCCCAGCTGGAATTCAGAAATGTTATAACCAATGTCTACTGTGAGCCTCTCATTTCCTCCTTTTTTAATCAGAGTATCTATTGTGGTTACCCTATGCCTGTCCCATCACTGTATGTATGGTGTGTATGAGTGTCTGTGTGCGCATGTGTGTGTAGGGAGGAAAGCAGGGGTAAATAATTTGTCTTTCTGGTCTTCAAATTTAGAGCAATCTTGCCCAAGGAACCAAACTTGAGGAAACATATATGCATACATTTGATTTAGATATGATTCTGGACCTCAAGTCTAAGCCTGATATCAAAATGGGATGAGACTTTGGAGGGTCTCGGGAGGGCATTCGCATATTTTGCATGAGGCCAATAGATAGACTGGAGCAGTTTAAAAGAATGACCACAAATTCTTTGACATTCTTCCTATTTAGAGATTGGATATATGTCCCTTCCCCTTAAATCTGGGTAGGTTTGTGATGGCTTCAACCAATAAATATGGCAGAAGTGATGCTGTATAACTTCTAAGGACAGGTCATGAAAGGCTGTGCAGTTTCCACCTTGTTCACAGGAAAACAGAGCCTTCATGTAAGAAGTTCAACTACCCCGAAGCCACCAGGCCAGAAACACCAATTGTGGGTGCTCTGGTCAACAATTCAACTGAGCCCAGCTTTCTAGACATCTTTGCCAAGGTACCAGACATGTGAGTAAAGAAGCCATCTTGGGAGGGAATTTTCCTGCCCAGTCAGTGTAGTCAACCCCAGCCACTCACAGCTTCCCAGATGAGATCCCAGCATCATAGAGTAAATGCTCGCCATCTCTCCATGCTTTGTTTCAAGTCCTTACCCATAGAAACTGTGATCATGATAAAATGGTTGTTATTTTGTTTCCCTACATTTGGGGTGGTTTGTTATGCAGCAGTAGATAACTAGAACATCCTCCTCTCACTTCCTTCTTTCCATTCACCAAACTTCCCTAACAAATGGTCCTACTTCCTGCCACCCTCTCTCCCCTCAACTGCCGGCATTCGGTGAACGTGTATTTTTTTCCTTTTATATATAATACAGTTACGTGTTTTAAAAAGTCACATCCACATAAAAAGGCACAATTGAGAAATGCCACTCCCACCCTGGCCTCTTTTCACCCCATTCTCCCCTCTCCCTCTCCCTCTCAAAACATCCTGTAAGAGACTTCTTTCATTACTGCCTTTGATTTGTTTCCAATGTTTCTTTACGTAAACACAAAAATCTGAATGCATGCTCTTGTTCCCTCATACTTCACTGCACAAAAGGTAGCATACAGTGTACAGATTCTTCATTCTTGTTTTATTCACCCAACAACCTACCCTGAAATGGAAGATCTTTTCATTGCAGCACTTGGAGAGTGTGGTAAATTGCAAATGGACACAAATTCTTTGCAGCTTCTCCTATTAAGAATGAAGTCTATTTCTTCACTCCTTGGCTCTGGGTTTGACTTACAACTTAATTTAACTCCCAGAAATTATATTATGTGGATTCCAAGAGTTCTCTGGACCAGCAATTCTAGTAAAAGTCCTGAATTGACTCTGATGGTCCTCCTTGGTTCAGAAGCTCTCCCTGGGGCCAGTCACCATGGCACAGGGGTGTAATGCACAGACTGGCCGGACCTAAGTAGGCCATATAGTGTCCCTGGAGCTGCAGTGTGGGATCAGCTCCCTCACACACTCATGGACAAGAGTGTGTGTGTGTGGGGGGAAACAAAGGAAATTCAGAACATGGTTCTGGAACAATTTCTTCTTTCCTCTTGACTTGCTCAAATGGTGTTCATCCTTCAAAGTCTAGTTCAACTCCCACCCTATAGTAGACAGCTATGATTTTCATCTGCTCTCATCCTTTCCTTTGGGGAATTGCCCTCCCCTCATTTCGTGTGTTTATGGGGGATGGGAGTGGGAGGGGGGAGGGGGTTGTCAATCACCAGGCTGCCCCTTCCCCACCTCCCACTCTGCCACAGGGGTAGACAGATGACCCAGGCCTGGCCCATCAGGACATCCCTTCTTTCTACTCTAGTGATAGGTTCAGGGAATGGACCCTGACCTAGGTTAGGCCATCAGAGATCCCCTGACTGCTCTAGGATTTTCCTGTTCAGGTTCACCATGCTGCAGGGTTATGAAAATGGCTGTCCTTTTCCCAAACACATGGAGAAAGCCCATTTGTAGTAAGATAGAACGAGGCTTACACAAAGAGAAAAATCCCAGGCCCTACAGGAAGGTAGAGCCTCTAGAGAGGTCCCTGAAGTATCTGATAAGCAGAGTTCCCCCCATCCTTTTACCAACTGACCCACATTGGACTATGAAATTAGGGAGAATAAACTTTTATAGTGGTAGGTCACTGAGATTTGGGGGTTGTTTGGGACAGCTCTTAGCCAACCCTAATTCTGCCCTGTATTTGGAGAAACTGCTTTTACCTCCTGGGTTTCAGTTTCCTCCTCAAAATGAGAGATTTTAGACTGGATGTTCTTGTGGTTGCCTTTAAGCTATGACACTCTAAGTTATAAATTGTATGGTTGTTATTTCCAGGTGGTTTTAAACCCTACCTAGACTAATTGTAGAATTTCTCAATTATAATAAAGAGTAGACTGGGAACTGAAAATGGCTGAGGCTTTCTCCACTGAGCTGAAAAAGGAACAGAAAGTCCCCTTCAGAGCTAGTCCACGGCAACCCTCTGGCTCTCCAAGAGAGGAGAGAGACACATGTTTGCATACTGATGTAATAATCCAGTAAAGGAGAGATTAATTATGCAAGAGAGATGAAGTTCTTGATAAGGTTGGATTTTCCAGGGAGTCCCCTGCCATCTCAGGCTACTTTGGGACAAATTTCTCCTGCATTCTGGTGATCCAACCATACTGAAAGGAAGAAAGGGACAATGTCTTACTTCTCCTCATCCTTGGGATCTGGCACAAATAACAAACCTTGGGCAATGTGACCAGTTAAAAGCAGTTAAAAGACAACATTTTCCAGCCATTCTTGAATAAAGATCTGGTCCTGTGAATAAAGTCTGGCCAATAAGAAGAAAGCTGAAGTGTTCTGTAGGTTTCTGGGAGGGCTTCTCCTAGATAATCCTGCTGGATTATTCTGATAATCTGCTGGATTACAGATGTCATGGTTGGAGTTCAAACAGTCATCATGGAACACAAGGGCACCTTGAAGAAGGAAGCTAGTGCCTTGCAGCAAAAAGAGAGAATGCCTGGGGCTCTGATCACGTCGTTGAGCTGTCATAATGGACTTGCACTGCCTACCTCCAAACTTCTTTTAAGTGAGGGAAGAGACTCTTAAGGGTTCAAGCCATAACAGGAAATAGTTTCTGAATAAACTTATAACTGACCACATAAGATTAACCAAAATGCCAATATAGGGAGAAGGGAAAGAAACACTTACTGAATACAATGATGAATGAATTTTATTGCCTAAAAATGACATGTATTTTCCTACACTGAATATTACTTTATAATCCCATTAAGAAATTATTTTAAAAATTAAAAACAGAGTAAATTTATAAATGGATTATGTTCCAAAAGTTCAGGAAGGAGTCCCTTGTTGGAACACTGTTTCTGTAAGAAAATAGATTCAATATTTAAAAATAAACATAGATTCCTGCTAAACCCTCAGTTCTGAGGCCCCCCCGTTCCCTACACTAGAGGCAGTGAGTGAGGTGGGGAGGCAGGGCTGAGCAGAGCTCTGGGGCAGGAAAGGGACAGGGCAGGAGGGCGGCATGGGCTGGACCATGGGCCAGGATGTCAGCTGCACAAGGCTCCTTGGGAGGCAGTAGAAATGATTACACCTGTGAGTCATTCCTAAATTGGATATTTCCAGTTCTATATACCTCTTCATTTTAATTGTCCTTGGTTTCATGTTCTGGGCAGGGCAGAGGAGGATTTACCATGGAGGAAATGAACCTTAAGCTTCAGGGTCCTCACTCACATGCAGGACCCTACTAAGACCTTAGCCATGTGTTCACAAGGTCATTGGTTAGTGTAAAATTCAAAAAAGTAAGATCTTTTAACTGAAGACAGTTAAGATTGTTGTCCATTTCCACTTAGACTTCCCCTCCTTCACATTTCCCCTTTTGTTGGATGGCACTGGGGTGGCCACAGGTAATTTTGAGGTCCAGCTAAGGGGAAGTTTAGTTGGGCATATACTCCATTTGGGATATATCCATATGGTTTACAGTTACTGCCATGCATAGTTGGTTATTACTTGTCACTAAGATGAAGGAATAGCTTCCAGGGATACTCTTATCTACCATGCTGACTCAACCAGTGTTGTGAGGCCAGAGGTCAGATCAAGATATAAACGTGTCCTACAGTACCTGTCACAGAAATATGTGGGAGTGGAGGAGAATCCAGGTTTGAAAAGGTATGAAGGCAGAAGCTAGTCCGAAGAAAAGTCTTCCAGTCATCAGTCACACAAAAATGTAAGCAGAGAATTCCATACTTTATTGACACCCAGTCAAAACAAGTTTTGTCTTGTCGCCAATATACTCAATAGCACAGTGCATACAATTATAAAGGCACCATACCTTCTTTTCTTTTTGATAGGAATTCTACAACATACAATTTATCAGAATTCCTATGTTTAATTTTTATGATGACACAAATTATTGATATCAACACAGGTAATATAAAACTGTTAATATGACATTTATAATGATGTTTTTGAAGACAAACTGGCTAATGAGTATAGTCAGTTTGAAGAGTATATTTAAGATTAGTTCTCACACAAGGATATTTGAAATGCTCTGAAAACTTATAGCTCATTGACGAAAGAAACTTAATCAAGATTGTTTCCCCAATTTGAGATCAAACCTAAAAATTTACATGACATTGCCAATGACAAGTTGCAAACCTGAAAGAAACTAATTTGCTGAACCATCAAATAATAAATGTCGAATCTGACCCACCATGCTAGGAAAAAAATGAATTATCTTTTTGGTCTCTCTATATTATCCAATCATTGTCCTATAAAGAAGCAATCAAAGTGTATGCAGTTAAAAATGTAGGAAAAAAAGTACTATTCAGATGTGACTGGCAGTTAATCAAACAATTTTGGAAATTTTGTGGTACTTGTCAACTTTTAAAAATGTATAATTTGTTGTGATTTCTTTTCTCTTTCTAAATAAATATTCACTTTTGTACTTATCTGTGCCAGTCTGAATGTATTATGTCCCCCGAAATGCCATTATCTTTGATGTACCCTTGTGTGGGCAGATGTATCAGTGTTGATTAGATTGTAATTCTTTGAGTGTTTCTGTGGAGATGTGCCCCACTCAACTGTGGGTGATGACTCTAATTAGATAATTTCCATGGAGGTGTTACCCACCCATTGAGGGTGGGTCTAAATTAAATCACTGGAGCCATATAAATGAGCTGACAAACAGAAGGAACTCAGTGCAGCTGAGAGTGACATTTAGAAGAGGAGCTACAGCCAAGCGGGAAACTTTGAAGAATGCACAGAAGATGAGAGAGTAGCTGCAGATAAGAGACAGTTTGAAGATGGCGTTGAAAGCAGACTTTAGCTCTGGAGAAGCTAAGAGAGGATAAATGCCCCAAGAGCAACTCAGAGTGACATTTTTGAGGAGCTGAAACCTGGAGAGGAACATCCTGGGAGACAGCCATTTTGAAACCAGAACTTGGAGCAGACACCGGCCACGTGCCTTCCCAGCTAACAGAGGTTTTCCGGACACCATTAGCCATCTTCCAGTGAAGGTACCTGATTGTTGATGCATTACCTTGGACCCTTTATGGCCTTAAGACTATAACTGTGTAACCAAATAAACCCCCGTTTGTAAAAGCCAATCCGTTTCTGGTGTTTTGCATTCTGGCAGCATTAGCAAACTAGAACACTACCTTTGTATTTGTATTTTGGTATTTTTTTCTTAAATACCCTCCCACCCCAATTGTATAAGTGTCAGGCTCCACAAAACCTGGCCGACCGCAGTGCAGGGCTAGCACACTCTTAAGTCCTGCTACAGCTATGTGAGGTGCTGAGGCCAGTTACACAGCCACAGACCTAGAAGCTGGGTATTATCAGGTCACTTGGGCCAATTAAGCTCTGAAAAACAGGATAAGTTAGAAAGTCACCCGAGTGGTTCTAACCCAAATGCCTCTTAATCAGCTCACCTCTGAGGCACTTTAGGTCACCAGTGACATTCCTGGGCCCTTCCCTGTCTTTGCTTCTTAAGGAGCCTGGCAGTCAGGAGGGGCCTGCCATTCACCTGTGGTCGATTTTCCTTCTGGTGGATAGTGTTTCAAGACAAGAATAGTTGGTCCAGGTCCTTAGTGAAATTAAACTCTTGACTGCCAAAAATATATACTGTGTTTAAACAAACATAAAAGTGTTTACAAAAACGAGGATTCCAGTTTCTTGAAAATGAAGGGTTGTCAAGCATTTGTGCTAGCGTCACCTAGTGACAGAAAGGGTAAGTTCAGCTCACCAAAACTGATCAAAAACTGGGGAGGGAAATGCTGCTGTTTTCCCTCCCTTTTCTGGTTATACAGAGTGCTGTGATTTACTGAATTCCACTGCGACTTTTAGTCATTAACTTATGTCCCCTAATCTTGTAAGTAAATAGTGAAACAGCGGGCCAGGTAGAGATGAAATGTATGAAATAAAAACTAGGAGGAAGAGGGGCAGGGCCTATCAGAACCCCTGATGGCACTGTTTGCAAGGGACAGGCATCAGTCCCTTAGAGGAAGTTCAGCAAATCGCTGGCCTCATGGGAGCAGGAGACCCCTTTAGATGAGCTGCCGGGCACAACTCTGCTAACCCCTGCCTAACCCTGCTAGATATTCTGGGCCACCCTGGCTGCTCACTTGAACCTGCTAGTGAGGCTGCCCCTTCAGTTTCTCTCCTGACCAGCTGTTTTTTCTTTTTCTCACCCTCCCCCCATCTCTGGCTCAGCCCACATCTTTCCTAGCTTCTTTCTACCACGTCTGTTTCAATTCTGCTCCTTTTTCCCCTTCTATTTTAGTTTTCCTAAAACCAACCTGGCTATAGTCACCTAGTTGCATCCTCTATCGAGTGTTCATTCAACAACCATTCATTGAACCATCTTTGTGCCAGACATTATGTTCTGCATAGGAGATTCAAGGTTGAAAAATAACATAGTGTTGCAAACACAACCTTTGGAATCAGACTGCCTAGATTCAAATCCTGGTATTATCACTTCTACCTGTGTGACCACGGGCCAGTTATGAACTTGACTGTGCCTCAACGTCCTCATCTATATAAAAGGGTTAATAACTATGGTCTTTTCCTCACACGGTGGCTGAGAGAGTTGAGCTAATATGTAAAAGGTGTAGAATGGTGTCTGGTGGCTGGGAAGCACTCAGGAAGTGCTGGTTCTTAAGGCATAGTCCTTGCCTCTCCAGGCGCTCGCAGCCTACAGTTGCCCCTGTCCGCTGTACAGCATCCCTGGCAAGTAGTAGTACCCTCTGGGTCTTGTACCAGTAGGTAACAGGTACTTATGTGGCAGATTCACTGGGTGACCCAGAGAAGTAATTTCTCCTCTCTAGGTCTTATTTTATGTATTTGTAAAAGAGGGGAGTTGTACCAAAACCGATTTCCAAGATCCCAACAAGTTCCTTGTTCTGGGCCAAGTAGCCTGAGTTTCAATGTCAGCTTGAGCAAAAGTCACTTAGCCTCTCTGGGCTTGTCTCCTCACCATTACTAGCCACCTCTTGGGGTTGTGGTGAGGATTCAATATGACGACACAAGCGCTGCGCTTCAGCAGGCTGCCTGGCACCGGTGCCTGGCACGCAGGGAGCGCTCCGGGAACGCCAGCCTTTAAGGTGCTTCGGAGGACTCCCACCCACCCTCCGTCGCGGCCCTTGCCCTACGGCGCACGCGCGCTGACCTCCGAGACAGCGCTCGCCTGGCAGCAGGTTCCTGGCTTCCGGTTCCGCGGGTACCCAGAGGCGGGATTGAGGCAAATGGCGGCGTCCACAAAACGGGCCACCCGGGGCGTTGAGGAGACCGCGGCAGGGGAGGAACGGCGAGTTCTGGAACCCGGGGCCGCCCCGTTCGGAAATTTCCCTCATTACTCCCGCTTCCACCCTCCAGAGCTGAGACTCCGCCTCCTGCCCCCGGAGCTGCTTCGACGGCTCTTCCCTTCCGCCGGTCCCGACACGAGACCGATCCTGGGGCTCGACGTGGGGTGTAACTCCGGGGTGAGTGACAGGGGAGGGATCAGAGGTCAAGGAGCCAAGCGGTTGGCTGCCTTAACCTTCACTGGGGTTCTGGCCTGGGCGTGACATCACACGCATCAAGACTTTCCCAAAATGAGCTTAAAGGCGTAGCGATGATTGTTCCGTGCTCCTGCGCCCTGCGCGCCAGGGTCCCACCAATGTCTCTCTCAGGAACCTTTGGGGAGGAATCATTCTCAACTATGTTCCGAATTCCCGTGTCCCCACCCACGCGTTCGCCGCCCTCACGGCCCAACCCCGGTAGGCGGGGGGACACCCCGTCTCGGCTTCCCGCGCCTGCCTCTGGTCTACGGTAGCTGGCGACCTAGCTGGGGGGAAGGGAGTTCTGGAGACTCATGTTTGGGAGCGTGGAGTTGAGATGAGTTTACTGGGAGAGATGAGGGAGGGATGACAGAGTCGTGCCTGGAATTAAGGCTCACGTATGTGCCGTAAGTGGAGCCAAGTGATTATTTTTAAAGCATTGAGTTGAGGGAGTACAGTGGAAAAGATGGAGAAGGAAATTATAGCATCCTGCCGGAGGAATTGGAAGAGGGAGGCATTGTCGCGTCTTCTTACTGCAAAGTACTTTTTTAGGCGTATAATGATTATGGTTAAACCACATGCAAAATAGCTAGATGTCTCTTTGATACCTATTTGTATCCACTGGGTGTTCCAAAAGTTAGTACACTCATTCCATTCGCTCCATCACCACCGATCAGGGGCAGGAGGGGGTGCGGAGAATTGGACTTACTGTGTTGATGGTCTTCTGCTGAAGAGACTGGTGGAGGGTTAAAGGCCATGAGGAACACAGCTGGTAAGGAGGGGGTGGGGTGAAGAATTTGAATATAGACTTAAAGGCTGGAATGAGCATATGGCTGCGTGCGTATCCTGGTGTTCCCTGAAAATGTTTCTCCACTGTGATATTGAAAATGAGAAGGGGAAAGCAATGGAAAAGAGACCGAGTTTAAGGCTTAGAATTTCATACAAGGCATTAGGAAACAGCTGCAGACTTTAAAGTTGAGAGAGTAGTGTGTATACACATTGGAGGCAAGGACTTGCACTTGATAAAACAAGAAGTTCAAAATTCAAAAGGGTATATAGTGACTGTGTCCTCCTTTTCCCTTCCCCAGGGGCAACCAGTGTTATAATTTATTGGATATCCATCCTGTGTGTATACAAATATTTATGTATATATAAATTTGTCCCCTTTTAGTTTTATAAATAGTAGCACACCATTCTGCATCTTGCTTTTTCATTTAATAATTTGGAGATACTCATAGCTCTATATTTTTTTTTAACAGCCTCAGATGTGCCTTAATTTAGGAGTTTTTTGTTTTTTGTTATTTTTTTAATTTGATTTTTAAAACTCTAGATCTACTGAATCAGAATAAAATCAGATTTCCTTTTTTAAGCTTCCAGGGGACTTTAGGATTGGAGAATTTAGGGTGGGGAGAATGAAAAGATGTGGTAGAGGAGGAAACAATGTGAAGGAAGTGATCAAATGTGGAGCCACACTCAAGATCAGATGAGAGGAGGGAGAATGAAGAGGTAAATAGTGAGATGAGGAGAAAATCAAGCAGGGTGATATAGGGCCTTGCTACCCAAAGTGTGGGCCTTGGATTAGCAGCATTGGCATGACTTGGAAGCTAGTGTTATAAATACAGAATCTTGGCCCCTATCCCAGATTTACTAAATAGGAATCTTTAGTCTAACAAGATTCTCCACATGATTGTATGCCCATTAAAGTTTGTGAAGCCTGGCACAGAGGAAAGAACCTGATAAAGCCTTGTCTTGCCATGTACTATCCATGTAACAGGTTAGTCAGTAGCCTCTCTGAATCATAATTAAAAAAAAATTTATAGTGGTAACATATATACAACATAACATTTCCCATTTTAACCACTGAACCATAATTTTTTGGATATAGTTTTTGTTGTGAAGTGTGCCATGTATAAAGAAAAGTTCATAAAACATAAATCGGTACTTTATGAATAATTATAAAGCAAACACTTTTATGACCACTGTCCAGCTGAATAAAATATTGCCACCATCCCCCAAATTCCCCACATACCTCTTTCTGATCATAAACCTCCTCTTTACCTAGTAACTACTAGTCTGATGTTTTATTTTTCTTTCCTTGCTTTTCTTCATAGCTTACTATTATATACCTAAACAATATAGCTTAATTTTTATCTATTTGAACTTCTTGTAAATTAATGCTTACCATATATTTTCTTTTGTGTCTTCCTTTTTTCATGTAGCATTATGTATCTGTAGGAGTCATCCATGTTGTTGCACTGAGCTTAATTCCTTTGTTTTAAATCACTGTGTAGTATTCCCTCTTAATGAATATACCTCATTTATTTATCCATGCTACTATTATGGGACGTCTGGGTGGTTTCCAGCCACATTTTCTTCACCTGCACGAAGAGACTATTTTCCTCACGGGGCACAGAGCAAACGAGGTAGGGAATAGGAAAATGCCTTAAAAAAACTGTACTGAACAACACAATTTTGAGTTACTTATAATGGTTATAGAAGTAATAATGGTTATAGTTAGAGAAAGAAGATGGTAACTTGTTTAAAAGTCAAAATGGTGCTAAGATGGTAAAAATCACAAATCACTGGATTTGGCTAAAAGGAGATCAGCAGTAAATTTGGGGAGTGATGGCTACAGAAGCAGAATGTCCCAGAAGGGGTGTTGAAAACAGTAGTAAAACTGAAGCTGTGGGGTGAATGCTGAATGAAGACTTTTTGGATTCTAGGCTTTTCCAACCAAAGGTCTGAGAAGTAGGTTTTTTACAGGATGATGTTTATTCCTCACCTTCCTGGTAAGGAACTGTGGTAATATCTCTGAACCCTGTTCCTTCTTGCTCTTGTTTCTGGGGTCTGAAGTACTCAAAAAATGAAAAAAGGAAAAGATAGAAAGCTTACCAGCATGTTACTTAGGCTGGAAAACACTGCTCTAGGCTTCTTTGTTGCATCCACTGGTTTTTAACTTCCAACCAATAGGATCCAATTTGTCTCTAGTGTCAGGAAACTATAGAAATGATGCATTACAGCTTGTGACCCCTGGAGGGCGCTGAGAGCCTGGTCTGTGAAAAATTTTTTCACCCTTAGAGTACTGTTTAGGAGCCCCATGTCCCATAAAGCCAAGGACAAGTGGCATTCTCAGTGGAAGAATGAGAGATGAATGTTTCTCTTCCATTCACTGGTTGAGAGTTACAATGACAAAGCTCTTTTGGATTCCTCTAGGAGCTGAGCGTGGCTCTATACAAACACTTCCTTTCCTTATGTGATGGGGAGACCTGTTCAGATGCTGCAAGAGAACTTCGCCTCCTCTGCTGTGACATAGATCCAGTCCTGGTGGAGCGAGCTGAAAAAGAATCTCCTTTTCCTGGTGGCTTGACCTTTATCACCCTGGACTTTATGAATCAGAGGACCCGGAAGATTCTCTTGAGTTCGTTCTTAAGCCAGTTTGGGTGTTCAGTTTTCGACATTGGCTTCTGCATGTCAATAACCATGTGGATTCATCTGAACCATGGGGATCAGGGCCTGTGGGAATTCCTGGCCCACCTTTCTTCCCTCTGCCACTACCTCCTTGTGGAGCCACAGCCCTGGAAGTGTTACCGGGCAGCTGCAAGGCGTCTCCGCAAGCTGGGCCACAATGATTTTGACCACTTCCGCTCCCTTGCCATCCGAGGTGATATGGCCAATCAGATTGTGCAGATCTTGACCCAGGACCATGGCATGGAGTTAGTGTGCTGCTTTGGCAACACCAGCTGGGACCGAAGCCTTCTGCTCTTCAGGGCAAAACAGACAGAGACTCATCCAATCCCTGAATCATGATAGAAGAGGAGAAAGAAAAGAACAGATTAAGATTCTTGAGGCAGTGAGATGGGAGGAGAAGAAAACCAAGAAAAGAGATAGTGAAAGGGTCTTACACTGAGAATTAAGATTCCTGGGTTCACTCTCCTTAACTCCTTAACAGTTTGGTAGCCTCAAAATCGGGCAGAAACTTGTGGCAAAATGTCCAAGGCATGTCGTGTCCTTTTGTACCTCTGGAACTAAGCACAAGCTGTTCCTTTGCTCCCCTTCTCTCTCCCTTAACTCCTCTACTTTGCAATCTAGGTGAACTATTTGTCCTAAAAGACTGCTCAAATGTTACATTTTCTTAGAAATCTTCCCTGGCCCCTATAGTACTTTGCATTGTTCACTGCATTTTAGCGGGGACTTTGCATATTATACTATTTACCTCATCACATCATAACTGTTTACATCCCTCTTTACCATGGCCACAAGATTGATCTCCTCAAGCCCAACTTATCTCTGTACACATAGGCCTAACACAATGCCTAATACATGGCAAGAAGCCGAAAATTATTTGTTGAGTGACTATACAAATGAACAAAAGAGAAATCCACCTGAATTCAATTATTGAAAAGAAAAGGGAGACTATGATTGGGCAAAGACTACCCAGGAAACCATGAGAATTAAAGGAACTTAGAAAGTTGAGAGTGAAATAAGCTTGGCCTTTGTTCTTGAAGTTTGAGGTATGTTTTCTCAAACATGTCTTGAAGACAAATTGTCCATAACAAGGCCTTGACTATTGGTGATCTGGAAGAGGACAACAGATAAGGCTGGATAAAAAATTCGGAAGTCATTCACATAGAGTGAGTAAGATTTAGTAAATTCCAAAAATAAGTGTATATGGTAGGAGAGGGCCAGGGGCCAGGTCCTAGGTCTGAGGACTGCTCATAGTTATTGAGTGAGGGGGGAAGGAGCAACCAAAAACAGTCTGGTTAGAAACAGAAAAAAAGAAAACAAACAGAAAAAGATAATAATATAGCACCATGTGCCAGACAGTGTAACTTCATTTATCCTTGAAACAACCCTATGAGGTAGGTTCTGTTATCTCCATTTTGCAGATATGGAAACTGAAGCATAGAGAAGTAAAGAGACTTTCCCAAGGTTACACACCTGGTGAGTGGCAGAGCTGGGCTTTGAACCCAGGCAGTGTGGTTATAGAGTCTGGGCCTGAGCTGCCGTGAGATGTCCCAGAAATCGAGGTTGGGAAGAGAATTCAGAGACCCATGAGTTGAGGCAATAAAAGCATGAGCTTTGGAGTTACTGTGCTTCCTCACTGTATGTGTTCAGACCTGGGAACAAGAGACTGAGCCAGGCCACACTTAGCTATTCCTGATATTCTTAGAATTCCCCTCACAGGAGTCAGACCTAATCCTAGGTTGAGTCCTAAGTAGTGTACCTGCTGCTGCCTACCAATTAAACAGGCTTGGCCCTCATGCTACTGTCAAATTTAGGAGTTGGCAGCCACAAATGCAGACATAGACACTCTTAAGTCTTGCTCCGTCCCAGCAACCCTCTCACTTTACCCTTGACTTGCCAGCAACTCTAACCTCCTGAATTCCTTAACTTTCCGGTCTGCCCTTAGCTTTGATTCCTGAGTAGGACCTCCTGAAAGTGGGGGTCAATCTATTTCATCTCAGGACACAGGGATTCCAAGACCAACTCAAGGGTGGACTAAGATCCTGAGATCAATTGAATTGGATCCTTCTCAACCCCCTGGGATTGACTTTGGCCTGGGGTTGGTACAGTGGAAAAATACCGTTTGGAAAAAAGATCTGCTAGTAACTCCTTGTATGGTCGCCTTGTTCAAGTCATTTAACCTCTCTGAGCCTTGGTTTACTTATCTGTACAACCGAAATAACAAAATCTTCCTTTTCCTATGCCTAAATGGGCCAAAGGATATGAAGGTATTTTGCAGAATTTAGTATTAAACAAAAAGATGCTGTCACACCCTGCAAACATGCCAGAGATCATGCTCAGGCTGCCCTAGACCGCAGCTATGCTTGGTAGATCAAAAAGACTTACGAGAAAAACATCTCATTTCTGTAGAAAGCATGCATTTTACTATTTCTAATAGTTTGTTTTTTAGGATGGGGAAGTTAAAAGGAGTTCAGTTTCAGCTCTATAGAGCATTTTAAAGGAATCAGTGTTGGGAGGGAGCAATTGTTGCTAACAGAGATGAGGCCAGTTTATGATGGTCTCAGAGTGATCACAGTGGTTACAGAGATGAATTTACCCATTTCTCTGCAGATCTTAATTTAAGAACACTTTGAAACCTCTTTACCCTACTGTGGGCTCTCCCACCATCCTTCACCAAGACAGTGCAAAGGTGTATATATGGGTCCATGGTGAGCTGAAGAATGGCCCCCCAAATGTCCATGTCCTCATTCCCAAAACCTGTGAATGTTACCTTAGATGGCAAAAGGGTCTTTGTGGATGTGAACAAATTAATGATCTTGAGATCAGGAGATTAACCTGGATTATCCCATGGGGCCCCAACTGTTATCATAAGTGGTAGGAGGCAGAGAGGGAGATTTGACCACAATAGATGTGACAACACAAGAGGTTGGAGTGAGGAAGGGCCATGAGCCAAGGAATGCAGGCAGCTTCTAGAAGTTGGAAAATGTAAGGAAAATAGATTCTTTCCTGAAGCCTCCCATGGAACACAGCTCTGCCAACACTGATTTTAGATTTCTGATCTAAACTATAAAAGAATAAATTTGCATTGTTTTAAGCTACTATGTTTGTGGTGGTTTGTTACAGTGGCAACAGAAACAAACATAGGGGCTCTGACTACAATGAGATCTGGGCACAAGACCAAGCGGCACCTCTCCCAAACAGTTCTTTCATGGCATAAAATGGCTCCAGCGACCATAGTGGGAGGCAGGGGCTCTGTCTACATGGTTAACTGAAGAGTCTTCAACAACTAAAAGTTTTGGGAGATGCTTCAGTATCTGAACCTGACCTGTTGGGAGGAACCATTGTATTTCAAGTCTATGGCAGATAGTTCCAAAGAAAATATGTAATTAGTACTCATAGCTGTGTGGCCCTGGTACACCAAAAAGGTACATTATGGCCTATGAGCGCCCTTGAAGGCAGAGTATCTTTGACTCCAAAAAAAGATCATTTTATTTACCCTCAAACCAGCCTAATTGAGGATCCAATACCAAGCATGGTGAGACTTCTTAAGGGACAAAAAATAGAATGGTCTTAGGTATACTTAAAATTTTTTAAAAATATATTTTATATATCTAATATATCAAAAATATTTTCATTTCAACATATAGTCAATGTAAAAATTATGAGCTATGTTACACTATTTTCTTTATAATTCAAAATCAGAGGTGTATTTTATACCATGTCAGTTCAGACCAGCCACATTCCAGATACTCATTGGCCATACATTTTTATGGCAAATCCAAAGGTATCACATTCCTTCCATATACCCAGCTTGAATTTAGCTGCTGTAGGGGCTAGGGGAAAGTTGATAAAAGAACCCTTGACTTCCAAAGGTTATCCTTGATTTGTTCAACAATTATGTTAAAGTTGAGGAGAAAAAGAGGTTCATACAAGGTAGCAAGGTTCAGAAAAGGGAAAAATCTTTGTGGGCTAAAATGGGCATGGAAGACTTTCTGGAAGATTTGAGACTTGAGCTGTCCCTGAAAGGGAAGGTGGCATTTGGAATGAGAGACAAGAGGGGAAGGAGCATTGCCTGTGAGCCTGGAGGAAGGAACCTCTTGGCAGGGGCACACAGGAATGGGTGTGTTGTATGTTGAGGACCAGGCTGGCTGGTGTAGAATAGAGATGTCATTCTGGGCAATAATGGGAAATAATAAAGCAGTGATTCTTGCCATTTAACTAGATTATAGATGGAATAGTTACAAGTAAAAAGAAAACCATAAACATGCTAGAGCAAACAGGTAATTTTAAAAACTACCTTCTAAATATAACCCAAAAACCCATAAAGGAAAAGGTCAATAAATTTGACTACATGAATAGGGAAAAAAAAAAAATCCAATAAAATCACATGACACACTACTAACTAGGAAAACTATTTTCAATGCATGTAATAAAGGACTAATTTCACTATAATAGAAACACAACCCTTATAAATCTATTAGAAAAACATTTACAGAAAGTGATAATGGTGGATAAACACTTGAAAACTTGTTTACTCTTACTCGTTATTAATTACATGCAAATAAAACAATGAAAGAACATTTTCATCATTTAGATGAAAACAAAATTCACAAATTTTATATAACAGTGATGGTGAGAGTGTGGGGGAAATAGGTATTCTCATACCGTTAGTGGGAATGTAAATTGGCATGACCATTTGGGAGGGCAATTTGTCTATCAAACTGTATACAGCACATTCCACTGCTAGGAATTCCACTGCTAGGAATTTATTCTGTAAATCACGCTTACATAAATAGGCAAGGGTATGTGTTCAGTGTTACCCATTATGGTATGGCTAATAATAGTGAAAAGCCAGAAACAACCTAACCACCCAACAGTAGGAAACAAATCATATGGTACAACCCAAAATGGAGTACTATGCAGTTGTTAAAAAAGAACAAGGGAGATCTTTATATGTGAATATGGAAAGGTCTGCAAGATATTTTAAGTGCAAGAAACAAGGTGCAGAACAGTGTGAATGGTAAGATCCTATTTTTGTACCTTTTAAAAAGAATATACTCATGGAAGGTAATAAAACATCTAAAAATGAAAGACCAAGGAGTAGCAGAATAAGCATATTATTTAGTTACATAGAAGAATCAGCCAAAAGGTTAAAATGTCTCACTGATGGGGGTTGGAAATGGTGGTGCAGCAGATAATTACTTCTATATTATTTGAATGTTTTGACTATATGCATATATTATTTTTTAAAAAATAACTAATTTTAAATAAATTATTTTAATTAAATTAAGTAGTGTCTTTTTAAAAATAACTTTACCTTGATCCCATATCTTATCCCCCATGTCCCCACCCATATATCTCCCTAACTTTTTCCTCCCAGCATAGTCAAAATTCTTGAGTTTTAAACACTTCTTGTCTCCATTCCTTACTTTGTACATCTTTGCCAACACTTCACGATCTGGTTTTTTGTTTGGTGGTTGGTTGGTTAGCTGTATTTATTTATATTTATATATATAACCTTTTTCTTGGGTTCTGGTGAAGCACTCATCCAGTTTTCTTCCTAATTCTACAGGGATACCTCTCTATTGTCAGTGTTCCTTGTAGTTCTGTTCCAGCCCCACTTCTCCTCTCTCCTTGTATGATCTCCTCTAATCCATGGCTTCATTTACCTCCTGGGCTCTGATGACTCACCAGTTTCTCATCTCTAGCCCAGATCTCTCTCCCAACTTCAGAATTGCTTATTCAACAGCCCATTTCATTGTTTCCCAACCTTTTCCATGTCATGGTACACATAGAATATGATGTTTTCATGGCACCCCATAGTAACCCCTTCATCAGAGGGACTCACGCTGCCCTGAGGAGTGAGAAGATCACTATGCAGCACATCTGTAACATCTTCCCGAAGCACAATGGGAAGTTCTGACCTCTTATATAGACATTTGCACTTGGATGTCCCACAGGCAATTCGGTGTCAACATATTTGGAAGTGAACATATCATCTCCCAAACCTGCTCTTCCATGTTTTCTGCTTCAGTTAGTGGTCCTATCATCTTCTAGTTACCTAGTCCAGAGGTCTTGCCTTAGCTCTCTCCTGCCTTCCACTTCCAATCCCAACACCTGTTGATTCTACTACTATTTATTTCTTGAAGTCATCCCTTCTTTATCACCACTATCACTTTCCTAGTCCAGACCACATCATTTCTCACATTCCCCCTCAATTACTGCAAAAACTTTCTGTCTGGCCTCTCTGACTTCAATACTACATTGCAACTACAGTGGTGTTTTGAAAATGCAAATCTGATTATGCCACCTCTCTGCTTAAAACCATTCAAAGGCTCTGCCTTGCTCTTAGGATAAAGTATGATTTTCTCACTGCTTACCTTTCTTATCTCATTGCTTATCATACTCCATATCGAACTCCATATTTGTTATATAATGCTATATGCACAGTGTCTGGCATATAGTAAAGCCTCCATAAGCATTTTTGAGTAATGAAAAATGAGGACAAAGGGCCTCAAAGATCTATGATGTCTGTGCAAGGTAGGAGGTCTCAAAGCACATATTGGCAATGCTGTCAGAACTCAAGGAATGTGATTGTCACATGCGGAATAAGCAGCCGTAGCAGAGATCTATCCTCTTCAGCAGATGAACCAAATAGCAGCCTGTTCCCAGCCCCATTCTTCCTCTTTTTGAGTGAAAGACATTAAGAATGCACTCAGGAGCAATCCATCCTGGAAAGTAGCTGGGTTATTAAAATGTTTTGAGAGGCCAGTTACCAACCTGACCATCTCCTGAGGTCAGGAGTTCTAAACTGGGGTCTGCTTATCAACCAATGAAACACTGTGGCTAAACGGCTACAATGCCAAGCTCAGAAATGAAGATGCCCCAATGATCACATAGTATTGAAGCAGGGAACTCTATTCAGAATACTGATGTGAGCAGTGTGGGAGTGGTTCTCAGCACTATAGGCACAGTTAGCCCACGCCACCAAACTGGTTTGTTACCAACAGCTTGTAGCAACTGAAGACCTGAGAGGCCTAGCTTGTTTGGTAACACAGGCAACTCAAGTAAGGCACAATATATGATTAGCGGTATGTAACAAGGGTGGAAAACCAACCTTGGGACTTACGTACAATTTTTAATTATTTAAGTGAACAGTATCCCTGAGGAATGATGGTTTCTTAGCCTCATCAATGTCAGCAAAGGGGTCATGAAGCAATGGTAGCTACATTTCTTTCATCTCTTATTGGTGAGGAGGATTGTCTGTGAAGCATAGACAATCTGCCAAAATCTGAATGCCTAAGCTATCAAGTGTGTGAGAGACTTTCAGTAAGGAGGGTAGATACTTGTTCTGACAAGTGCAGATTTTCTGGCTTTGTTTATTAAATGGATAAACATCTGGATGAAAAGTGTCATGTAAATGTTCTCTTTGCGTCCAAAAATTCAGTTATTTGGAAACATCCCAAAATAGTTAGAAATGCCTGGCAAACTTTTATGGTTTTCCACTACATGGTTTTGGAATACAACAGATACATGCAGTTTTACTGGACTCTGAAGTACTTGGAGGAAAGGACCATGTCTAATTTTTGTTGTAATCCCATGACTAACACACTGGTCCCTATTCAATAAATGTTGGATGCCTGAATAACTAAGAACAAATCAGTGCTGCAGGATTCTGCAGATGCCACTTCTATCATCAAGAAATAAGGTGAGAAAGAGAAAGGAAAACATGTTCACAAAAAAACTTCCACAAGGATGTTTATAGAAGCCTACACGTAAGCATCAAAAACTAGAAACACCCAATTATCCATCAACTAGAGAATGGGTTTTAAAAAATGTGTAATATATTGATACCATGGAATATTACTCAGCAATAAAAAAAGAATAGACTACTGATACACGTGGATGGACCTCAAAAAACATTACTAGACTAAAGAAACCAGACACACGAAAAATACATACTGTTTGATTTCATTTATGTGAAACCCAAGAACAGACAAAACTATGATGATAGAATTCAAAAAGTTGCTGGGGGTGAGGTGGTTCACGGGAATTGACTATAAAGAAGCAGGAGGGAACTTTCTCGGGTGATGGAAATGTTCAGTATCTTGTTTTGGGTGTTGGTTACATGGGTGCATATTACTGTTGAACTTCATCAAAGAGAATATTAAGAACTGTGCATTTAAGGATACACCAATAAAAAAAATTAAAAGAAATAAATAAAAGCAAAACGATAAGTGAGTGGTGGGAGTAACCATCATGACATCTTTTAGGTTTCAATAGTAACTGCCTTAACACTACATACATAAATTTGACAACTTAGAAGAATTGGACCACTTCCTCAAAAAACACAAATTACCACAACTTAACTAATATGAAATAGTTTGAATAGCTGTTTAATAAGTATGAAGGACATTGAATTCATAATTTTAAAACTCCCAAAAAAGAAATCTCCAGGCCCACATGGTCTCACTGAAGAGTTCTACAAAATGTTTAAAGAATTAACACCAATTCGACACAATCTTTTCCAGAAAATATAAGAGGAGAGAACACTTCCCAATTTGCTTTATGAAAGGAGTATTCCCCTGATACCAAAATGAGAAAAAAACAGTACAAAAAAAAAAAAAAAAAAAGTACAGACCAATATGCCTCATGAATACAGATGCAAAAATTCTTGATAAAATATTAGCAAGTAGAATTCAGCAATATATAAAAAGAATTACACAACAAGACCCAGTAGAGTTTATTCCAAGGATACAAGGCTGGTTCAGTATTCGAAAATCAATCAATTCCACCATACTGACAGACTAAAGAAGAAAAAACAACACATAATTATATTAATCAGTGCATCTGACAAAACTCAACACTGATTCATGGTTAAGAAAAAAAAAAAAGATTCTGTGGCTTAGGGTCTGACCAAATAAAAGGTCTTCTCCTGTTTGGATGGCTGGTCCTACTTGTTTCCATGATGTGGAATAGTTCTGTGGGCCAAAAAGTGCATGTACAATGTGGCCCCTCTTGGATCCAGGTCAGGATTAAAACAACTGTATATGACAAACTGTAGGCACGCCCTGATGAAGTGTTTCTGGGAGAGAAATGCCCTGTCACCAAGGATCTAAATGAGTCATACGAGTTTTTCTACAATGTTCCTCAATGTGGCACTGAAACAACAATTCTCCCAGGAAATACCGTACAACATAAAACTAAAACCATATACATCTCAACTACCTTAAACGACCGAATTGAGATACCTGTGAGCTGTCTTTCCCACATCCAGGTCATCTTACAGAGGAAGTCCAAAGAAAACAGAATTTTCTAAAAACTGCCTTCAATTTAGAGTCCAAAGGGAAGAAAGAATTTGCAGGCCTAGGCAAAAGAGAAGTGGAGGGATATGTTTTTCAAGGTGGTTGAGGAATCTGAGTATGTACCATTGGATCATTCCTTTGCTCATCAAATGATGTGTTCTCTCATGAGAGAGGAAACCTGGCTATCAACTTGCATAAATGGAAACTCGGCAACTATTTCTGTAGCTGACTAAGGATTGTGCATTGAATGTGCCATCTAGAAGTTTTCGGGAAGCTGGTATAAGGACTATGCCATATGCTATCTTCCACTTAAAAAAAAAAAAGTGAAATCACCAGTTACCTTCTTATAATCCCTTTTTAGAAGGCACTCTTTATTTTTAACTTTGTAAGGGGTGATGTTTGTGAATAAAGTTTGTTTTATCTTTAAAAAAACTCAAAAAGAGGAACAGAGGAGAAATTCCTCAACTAGATCAAGAGCATCTACAAAAACCTACAGCTAACCTTATACCTAATGGTAAAAGACTGAATACTTTCCTCCTAATCAGGAACAAAGCAAAGATGTACCTATTTCATCAGTTTTATTCAACATAGTGCTGGAAATTCTAGCCAGTGCAAAAAGACAAGAAAAAGCATATAGATCTGAAAGGAAGAAGTAAAGCTGTCCCTGTTTGCGAATGACATGCTTATCTACACAGAAAATCCCAAGGTATCGGCCAGAAAACTTCTAGAACTAAAAAGTGACCAACAAATTCCTCTTATTTAAGTGGAAAAAAATAATAATCCTGCCCTCAGGCACTCTTAATCATGCTACCCCTATGCTTAAAAACCCAAATGACTTCTTTATCATTTATGTTGTCCAGTCCATATCCTCATTCTGACCTCCTCCATACAAAACTTCCTCCTTTGACTTCTCCTGCACCCCACCATCCCAAAGTGGTCTGTTCACTGTCTCATGCAGACGATTTGTTCATTCCTACCTGAGTCTCCTTGTATCCTTACTCTGCCTAGATCCTACTCATTTCTCTCTGCCCATCAAATCCCATTAAAAAAAAAAAAAAAAAAAAAAAAAAAAAGCCTCCTTCGGCTACTAACCTTGATTAATCCTAGTCAGTTTGAGCATCCTGTGTTCCCTTGGCTTTCATTTTCATTTATGGGACCAATAGATTGCTTTAAGTCATGATCCCATGTATTCTTGCAACTGAAGCAATTCTAATAAAATGGGCCGAGACTGTGCCTAGGAATCCCTCTGTATTTCTCCGCAGAACCCAGTTCAGAACCTGCCGCTCAGTACAATGCAGGCTGTGAGGATTATATGGTATCCAGACAAGGGCAAACAGATGTTTAACCAAGGATTAATGAGAATGCTGTTGAAGGGGGAGCGCTGAAGCTCTGCAGGGGCCTGGATGGGCTGTTTGCTTTTCTTCTTTTAGCACGTGGTTCTACAGGAAAGGGACTCATCCCCCCCTGAGATATCAAGTGCTTTAGAACAAGACTGTATCCTTTTTCTGCCCAACATTCCCTCCTCCTAAATCATTGAGGTAACAGCCAGCACTACTATGAGAAGAGCCTGTTCCTAGTGCCCGGTTTTCCGAATTACTGGGAGGACCCGATCCTGGAAGAGGAAAAGGGACACGAGGGCATTTAAGGCCAAGGAGGCACTCAAGCCCCTTTCCGTGGATTTACACCCAACACGTATGCAGGAAGGCAAATTACAAGCACTGACGCTCACAACCACATACACACGTGCACGCCCAGCCCCACAGATGCCGACACGCATGCCCGTGGGCCCGCACGCAGCTACTTAGTTTTCTTTGCTCTACACACCTCCCCCTTCCAGCACCCCGTTCGGCCCAGCCCAGCGACCCCTACCCTGGCACTGGGGAGGTTTACAATCCCCGGCTTGGGCAGAGTGTTTTTGTGTAGGGGGAAGGGGCGGTCCTCCCTCCGGGGCGGAAGCGGCGCGCGCCGAACGGGCAGACTTAGCTCTCGTCCTGGGAACATCTGGAGGGGGCTGGGAGGGGCGCGCATCCAGGGTGAACGTGGATTGGATGCACGGGGGGCGGGAGGCGGGGTCTAAGCGAGGGGCGGGGCTCACTGGCCTCTTTAAAGCCTTGACATCAAGAGGCGGCCTCAGCACCCCCCCCTTTCTCTGCCCCCCACCCCCGAGCTGCGGCCATGGACCCGGCGGATCAGGCCTGCCCTGGCCCAGCTCGACACCTGATTTCAGTGAGTTCCAGGTCTACTTGGAATTTAGAGGGCGGCGGGTGGGGGCGGATCTTCAAGCTCCGGGCCGGGGGTTGTGGGGGGCGGGGATGAAGGATAAGGCTCTCGTGGCAGCCTTGGGCCGGTGGGGGCAGCGCAGCTTCCAGCCCGGACCTGGCTGCCAGCCCCTCCCTCCCGCCGCACTCTCCCCTAAGGGTCCGGCTGCGCCTCTGTCCACCCCACCCCCTCCGGCCCCCCGCGCCATCCTCGCGCACACTCCGTGGCCCCGGAAGGGAAACTTTCGGGAAAGGGGGATGTTCCGGGGGCCTGTCTCCCTCCCGCTTGTAAAGCGCTGACCTTGCTCCGCTGCGCACCCCACCCCACCCGCATTCCACCGTCCAGGAGCCTGGCTAGCGGTGCTGGTTGGGGTGGGGGGACCTCTCCCCACAGCGCACGCGCGGAGTCGAGCCTGGGGCTCCTCTGTGCACTCCTTGCAGTCCCGGTCGCCTGGGGCGGTAGGGCGTGGGGGAGGCGGGGAGAGGCTGGGAGACCAGGGAAAACCTCTCGGAGGCTTTGAGGGGCTGCGGGAAGGAGGGGATCCCGACAGGCTGTACGTTAAGGAGAGGCTGGCGGAGGGAGAAGGGCTGGGCAGGGAGTGGGGCCAGGGCAGCGCCTGCAGGAAAGGCTCTCTGGGTCCTGACTGCGGTGCCAGAAGAATGCAGAGAATTTGTCTGTGCCCGACACTCCCCTGGCCTGGCTCGACTAGGAAAAAGGCTGACCGGACCCCAGCTCTCTCCTTATCCTGGGCCCAAGGCCCCGCGGTCTCTCCAGCCCTGGCACTACCCCCAAGGACAACCAGGGCCCTCACTTCCTACAGGCCTGGTTTTCCAGGTGTCTCAGCCCTGGGTCAGCCGAGTCCTTCCAGCCTGGCCAGCTGGTTCTTCTTAACTATCTGCCTTCTGGGGAGCCCAGGGTTCTTAGGCTGAGTGGTTCCCTGGCTATAGAGGCAATCCATCTTATTCCCTCCCTATCACTTTTCCCCTGCCCCATGGGTCCCCCTGCATAAGCACAGTTATCAGCCAAAGGAAGTGGTTGGAGGTAGAGGCCAGGGATAGAGATGGGTTTCAGAATCTGGCCTAGTTGCCTTGTTGCAGACTCTCTTGCAGACATTATGCTAGCTTGTTCTCTGAGACCCCTTGTCTGACAGGAAGGAGGACATACAAAATTCTCTTCTCAAATTGGTCTCCTGTCTTCCCAAGAATAACCTGGGGTTAGTGGGTTTCCTACCCCAAAGAAACCACATGTATTCCTGTCTGGGGAGATATTCCCACATAGTTCAACTTTGTTTTCAAAGTCTATAATCTGTTCATGAGGTGGCTTCCACCCTCCAGCATCTTTCCCTGGCTCCGACCTTTGGGGAGAGAGCAAGAACCAGGAGAGGCAGATGGCCTGGGCTGCAGGGAAGAAGGCTCTTCCACAATAGGCAGGCAAAAACCCACGTATATGAGGATCAAGCTTCTATCACTATGGACTGAGAGGCAGAAGCTCTGGTACCTGCTATTCCTACCTTGCTGTGTGACCTTGGCCAATAAAGTTTGCCTCTCTGGGCCTCAACATCCGCATATGTAAAATTCAGGAGTTGGACTTAGAAAGCTGTAATATTCCCTTCCACTTTTTTGACTGATCATTGAATCTGGAAGGGACAAAGATCCTCTGGCTGAGACTTGAGCATGTGGAGAGCTAAAGGTGTTGGGTGATGTGGTTCTAAATCACAGTTGCTTAGGGTTAGAACTTTGGGTGGAGGGAAGCAGACTCCCTCATCCAGCCTGAGAAGAGCCTTTGTCCTGCTCACCCCTGGCACCTTGGGATATGAACTCCTGCTGTCTTGGGTTTGGCCCACCTATCTAGGCCTCTGGTGAGAGATCCTGGCGGGGCCACTTTTGGAGTTGGGCCTTTGGGGAGGGGTTGGGAAAGGAGGCAGCCAAGGGCCAGCTGGGTAAGCAGATTCCCAGGAGGCAGTTTGATCTCAGCTGTTGGGACTTGTTTTAGGATCTGAGCCAAGGAGCACAGCACACTCGTCCGCCCTCTTATGGGAAGAGGACAAGGAGGGCCTCACTGCTGTCGCCCATCCCACCCTTTCCCCTGGCCCTTCCCGCTCATCTTTGCATCTCCACCCCCAGCTCCCAGAGAGGGGACCAAGGGATCTTTTTTTCTGCTGCCCTCACCCAATAGGCCTTACCATCCCAACTCTGCAGCAGCAGGGAGAGGCTGCCCCCACCTCACCTCTCCCAGCCCCCTTCCCTCCTTGGAGTAGGGCTTTTTCAGGAGTCAGGCTCTCCGGGTTGGAACTTGCTCTCCAGCCCAGGAGCCAGAGACCTTCATGTTGTTGTTTTCATCCTTGGTCTCCCAGGTGCTGAGGGGAATGTTGAAGGAGTGGTGGTAGTAAGAGAGTCCCTGGGATGGGCTGGAGTTGGGGCACATTCTCTTGCACTGCTTTTCCCCCTGCTGCCTCACCTGGGTTTGGGGAGCATTCTGCCGTTAGCCCTGCTGCCTGTGGGGTTAAAGCTGCAGCAGGAGGTATTTAGTTTAGACCCCAAGGAAACCTTCTTCACGATCTGCTGTGAGCCCCTGGAATAATGGATAATGGAAGCTCCCAGGGAGATGTCATATTTCCAGAAAGGGGTTAATGGTGGAGTCCCTGTCAGAGTGAAGGATGCGGCTGTTGCTAGGCAGAAGCTGCCCTTTCCTCCTGGGTGTGGCTGTGAGGCTGGCCAGCCCCAGGGCCCATTAGGAACAGAAGGAGGAAAGACCCTTTCCTGATGGTCGAAGTGGTGGCACTGGCCCCCTCTGTCCTGGGTCACTAAAACTGCATCTCTTAGAACACCTGCCCTCCTCGCCCCTGCTTCCCAGGCCCCAGCCCCTCCCCCAACTCACCACCACTGTCACCATCTTTGACAACCCTCACCCTAACCGAGCAGGTTCCTCCAGCTCCAGTCTGGCTGCACCAGCGGACTGATTGGATTTTCTATACTTGGAGTTTATAATTTGTGATTGAACATGCAAATTTATGTAAATCAATCTGGGATCTGCCACCACATCAAAACAACATAGAGTCATAGGCTGGAAGGAATCCTAGAGACAGTCTAGTCCAACGCCCTCATGTTAAAAATGGGGAAACTGAAGTCCAGAGGGGGAAGTGATTCATAGGGTGATGAGTGTCAGAGCCAGGGCTCCTGACTCTGGTCTAGTGTTTTGCCTGGTACCGTTCTGCCTTAATTTCTCAGGCATGAGAAGGCAGTTCTTGAACCTGAGATTGTGGAGAGCTGGGCCCCTGGAGGGTCAGAGTGTTATCTCAGGAACTCTGAGGTCAGCTCTCTAATATGCTGAAGAAAAACCCTTCAAATCCCTTAGAACACCCTTAATGTTTTTCCCCAAACACTGCCCTGTAGGGTTGGAGGACCAGGTCGTTGGTTGCTGCCTGAGTCTCTGCTGCTAACCCCCACACCCACAGTGGGACAAGATTCTGGTCTCTTGTGACTCTCTGCCCACCCCCTGCTGCCCTCTTATAGGAAGGCATAGGCCAGCCAGGTCTCCTCTGCAGGTTTCTGCAGCAGGACCAGGCAGACTTTGCTGTAGGGGAAATCCCATTATTTTAGAACCAGAGCCAAGGATGGAAAGCTTGGGTCCCCAAGAAGCAGTCTCCCCACTTGCTGCTCCACCTACCAGGCTGCCAGGTGTCCCCACTCCCACTTTGTAGA
This sequence comes from Choloepus didactylus, assembly GCF_015220235.1. Classification (NCBI taxonomy): domain Eukaryota; kingdom Metazoa; phylum Chordata; class Mammalia; order Pilosa; family Megalonychidae; genus Choloepus; species Choloepus didactylus. The sequence goes on from NC_051314.1 coordinate 85,669,540, forward strand.
CTGCATGGGGCTGTTTGGAGGGTTGAGCCCTCACCTACCCTGGGTGCCTGAACACATTGTAGAGAAGTTGGAGATGCTCAACGCAGCTGTTGACTTGCTTAGCAGTACTCTGGGAGGGTAGACTAGTGAACTCAAGATCAGAGGCCCTGATTCCGAGCCAGTGCTACCCTCCAGGCCCTGCTGCAGCCTGCAGAGGAGGGGGCTTAGGACACATATCTGGGGTCTTTCCTCACTGTCTCCCCAAACCAGGTCTGGAATGCTCTGGAAAGCTTGTCCCTGTCACCACCATCTTCCTAAAACACAGCAGGTCCAGAGTTGGCGCCTTCAGTTCCCCACTGCCCAGTGGCCCTCGGCACCTGTATCCTTAGCTCAGTGTAAGGGGAAATCCTTCTCTCTGAGCCTCAGTTTCCCAGCCTGTGCTGATGGATTCATAATACAGCATCATTGGGGTGTGGCACCTGCTCGATAATTACCGTTTTCCCAGCTCTGGGAGTTACACAGATGAAAGAGGCCCAAGGAGTGCAGTGTGTTATTAAGGTGAATTATCGTTGCTGCTATTACTGATTTCTAAAAACCCAGCAGCTGCCAAGAAGAGCCCCATCAGGCACAGCTCCCTGAACATCGTGCTTGTCTCCAGGACTCACTGAGCTTTTAAAATTTTTCTTCATAGATACTTTAATAGGAGAGAAAACCCCATTCTGCTACTCCCATTGTTGCCTGTAGGGCTTGAGTGCTGGGTGCTACTTGGGGCACTGGTTTGCAGTTCTCCTCACCCTCATATAGTTCAGCCAGAAATTGTCTGCACCCACAGACCCTCTGGGTGGGGAATGATGGGGTTTTTCCTGATCAGGACTCTGAGGAGTCCCTGAACTCCTTAGGTGTGGCCCTGGAGTTCTGTTCTCAGTAGTGATAGTTTCCAGAGGCTGATTCACCTCTAGCCCAGCCAGCTTGATGTGGGGGCTGTAATTGGTTCTTTTGTGTGAGGATCTGTTGAGACACCCCAATTACCTGCTAGCAGCAGCTCCCAGCACCTCCAGGAGTCATGTGCCCCACCTGCCCCCCACCTGCCCATTACTCTCCTGTTGCCCTCTGCCCTCGACCAGACCTTGCCCTGCTTCCCCAGCTCTTACCAGGTGGCAGGGGCCCTGACCCGTTCTGAACAGCCTGGGGGATGGAGGGACTCTTTGCCAGTTCAGGGAAAGATTTCTGGGGAGAAAGGGAGTGAAGGCATTTGTGCTTCTTGATCAGAGTCCCCACACTCATCTAGCCAGACCTCTCATCCGCCGCCTCACCCCAGGGGCCTGGTCCCCACCGTGGAAAAGACTTAGGACCATGGGTGGTCCCACTGGGAGGGGCTTTAGAAACCACCTGGTTAAATGGTTTGATTTCTTCTAACTTTTTTTTATTTCACTAGATTTTTGTACATTGTTCAAAAATTAAAATGATATAAAAAAGGCATACTATGAGCAATCTCACTCCCACCTCCATCTCCTTGCCCTCCCATCACTCATTAGTTTCTTACCTAGCAGTCAAGTGTTACTTTATGCAAATACAAATAAATTCAAATATTTATTCTTATTGTTTCCCCTTACTCAAAAGATGGCATTTGCATATACTGTCTTCACCTGTCCCTTGGCTCTGTCGGCAGTCGCTGGATGTGCGTGGATTTCTCCCACCACCTCTGTCAGGGCCATTGCCACCCAGCCTGGAGTTGACCCCAGCCATGAGCAGAGTTCACTGACCTTCATGTACAGAACTTCACTCAGATGCCAGGGCTTAGGCCAAAACCAGCCTGAGGAATTGTCAGGCTATGGCCAGGCCATTCATTCAACCAGCAGGTATTTTAGAGTTTCTTATGCCAAGTGCTATGATAGACACAGGGATACGCTGATGATGAAAAAGCCCACCTTACTCAAATAATTAAAAGAGTTATCCAATTACACCTGTGATCAGAGTTGCAGAGAAAGGGCTGTAAGAATGAGTAATCAGAAGATCTGGCCCCTTAGTGTGTGTGAGCCGGGGGAGCACATGGCACAGCCTGGCACAGGGGCAGAAGTCCGGGGCCAGGGCTGCGAATACGGTACTTTGTGACCTGGAAAGCTGAGTTTTTCCACTTGTCTTCAGTGGCTTCTTTTCTTCCCTTTCTATCACTCTGTGGGATGTCCTGGGCCTCTTGAGCCTCACTGTGTCCAAGGCAAGAGACCCTCTTCTCTGCCAGATGGTGCTGATAATGCCTTCTTCCCCACCCCCAACCCAGTACCCTTTATTTCCTCGACTCTGGACCTGTAGGCTCCTGAAGCTGGAGCCTGGCTTTCTTTCCACTGTAAGCTGGAGGAAGCTGGGGGGTTGTTTACTTCTCACTTCCTCTGTAGACGGCATCTCACTTCCTGTCCCTGGGGCTAGAAGAAGGCTAAAGCTCTTGGCTTTACTGTCCCTTCTTCTCTCCCCCACTGCTTCTCTGGGAAGCCTGCAGGCCCTGGAGGAGGAAAGAGACTTCAAAAGCCAGGAACTTCCCCTAAAGGCCCTGCTGAGCGCCTACCCCTACCCCCTCCTCCCCACAAGGGGACCGGTCTTCTTAGCTGCATTCCCTTTCCAGACATGATCTCATCTGTCTCTTCTGTGCCCTGCAGGGAGGAAGTAGTCAGAGAGAACTCACCCCGTTTTGTAGATGGGAAAACCGAGGCCCAGAGGGATTCTAGGGTCAGGCATTGAGGCTGAGCTGGAAGGGGAATCCAGAAAGCCTGATACCCCCACCCCACCCCCCATTTGTGGGCACAGACAAGACCAGAGCCCAGTGGGAGCCCTTGGGAGAACCAGAGCTGCTTTCTTCTCCCAGAACAGAGCTGGCAGCTTAGGAGGTCATTTCTGGGCTCTGGGCAGATGGTTTCCACTGGGTCAGCACTGAAGCAGCCTGGGCACAGAAGGTGCTTGGCCAATCAGAGCCTGTTCCCTTTGAAGGAAGAGGCCAGGATATTGTTACTCAGAGTGGGCACAGGGGAGCTGGGCATGCGGGACTGGGAGGTTTTATGCCCAGCTCTCCTGGGCCTGCAGGTGCAGCTTCATAGCCCACAGGCTATGCAGCCTCCCAGCCCCTTTAGTCTCAGATGTGAGAGCAGCCAGCCAGTGTTCAAGTAGTTGGTTCTGCTGTCACCTCCACCATCACCCCCCAGAGCCTCTCTGCCTCAGTTCCTCCTGTGTATGTCTCCGGTTTTGCCCAGGATTTTGAAGAGATGTTAAGTCTCTTATTCAGCCAGGGGACAGGAGAGGAATTAGTAACTGGCATGGGCTAGGGGAGCAGGAAACACTCACCTTCAAATGCTCTCAGATCCAGCTGCAGGAGTCATTCTGTTTCCATATACACCCACAGATTTTCCCTCCTTTCTTCTGTCTATGCTCTCCCTTCTGCTGGAATGACCTCCTTCCCTTTTGCGTGTATTAACCCTCCCTGTCTTTAAAGGCTCAGTTCACTTGATGCCTCAAACTCTGAAAAACTGTTCCAGCTCCAGCTTATTATTTCTCTCCTGATTTTTGATGTTAACAGACTTCTCTAGTGGAGCATACTTCCCAGCGCAGCTGTTTATCTGCATGTCTTGTGTCCCCCACTAAATAAAAGCTCCAAGAAGTCAGAGATGAACTGACCTGTCTTTGAGTTGCGCCCCCAGTGCCCGCATTGTACCTTAGACTAAGTGATCTGTCTGGAAACATCTGTAGAATAAATAGGTTAGTCCCACTTATCAGAGGGAATCACTGAGACCTGAGACCTGGGGGGTGGGATGGGAGCTTCAAAAAGGTCATATCAACGTCCGAGACAAATATGGAAATGTCCCTTGCTTATTCCTCATACGGTTTGTCACATAGGCCCTCAGAGCCATTTGGGAGGGGGATATGTTCCTACCTCTTCATTCTTCCTGGTCTTTTTCTGCTAGGTTGAAAGGAGCTCCCCAGCCTCTGCCGGGGGGTGGGGGGCACAGAGCCTTGTTGGCAAGAGTGCTGCACTGATAGAGGGCCTGCAGGGAGCTCCCTCGCTAACAGGATGGAAAGTCCCCTCCTCACAGGGGATACTAGAGGACAGGATACATTACATGTTGACATACTCATCCTGCAGGAGGCACTTTAAGAAAAGAGATCAGTGTGGGCTGCAACTCCAGGAAGGCTTTTCAGAATTGCTCTGAGGCCAGACCAATGCAAGCTTCTAGGCCACGTTGAGGGCTTTGGTCTGTTCGCAAAGCTGTGGGAGATCATGAGAAGACTCTTAGCAGGAGGGGCACAATCAGATGTGCCATTATAAAAGATTGCTCTCTGGTAGGGCTCCTTGGAAAAGTGGCTAGGGCTGGGAAAATACAAGATGAGCCTGAAACATCTTATGATGCCAGAAAGTAAAATAAAGTGTCTAAGAAAAATAATGGGAGCATGTTGAAAGGACACAGGAGCCAACCTGAAAAGATTCCCAGTGGCCAAAGCTGGAATTAGAGCAACAAATAAATGATGGTAGTATTGAATTAAAACCCAAAGACTAGAATAAATATCTACAAGTCCATCTTGATAAAAATATATGATTAGATAAATGGGAGTGAAGGAACCAACTCTCCCTTACAGAAAAATCCCAATTAATAAATGTAGGAGATAAAGGAGAAAGAGAAAATCACCATTAGAGCATCACAGTAATAATTGCCATGAGCAAAATCCAGTATGAATGCTAAAATTAGTGGGTGAAAATTTAAGAAACAGGGTATTTGTGTAGTCTCAAAGTACCGCCCACCCACCCCAAATATTTATGAACTACAGAAGGAAAACTAGTAACTTCAGAGTGGAGAAACCCAAGATAGTTCCTTAATCAAGTGATCAAGGTTGACATCTCCAGTCATAAGACATACCGGCACTATGTGTATCACCCCCTGTCATGATGCACTGATGAGGGCATGTCACCTCAGTGGTGGTCTTCCCCCAAATCCATAACCTCAGACTAATCTGAGAATATGACAAATCCAAATTGAGACATTCTCCAAAATACGTTACTAATTCCCTTCAAAAGTGTCAAAGTCACAAAAGAAGGAAAGACTGAACTCATGAATTGTAGGAGACTAAAGAGACACTGTGACTACATACAGTGTGGGGTCCTGGATTAGATTTTGAACAAAAAAAGGACATCAGTGAAAAAACTAGTAAAATCTGAATAAAGTCTGTGCTTTCATTTTTTAAAAACTGTTCCGCTATAGAAAGGTGCAAAGCAGTTAGAAGAACATGCTACCATGTCTGTTTTTTTAAAAAAAGGTATGTGTATATACATAAAATAACACATACAGACATGGAGTTAGGGGCAAAAGATGGGGGGGCGGTGAGTGGGGTCAGAGGGAGGGAGAGAACAGGAGACAAGGGAAGAGTCACCAGGAGGGAATGGTCACTATCGAGAAAATGAAAAGACAACCTGCAGAATGGGAGAAAATATTTGCAAATCATACATCCGATAAGATATCCAGAATATATAAAGAACTCTTACAACTCGATAATAAAAAGACAACTCAATTTAAAAGTGAAAGGAAGGAATCGGAATAGCCATTTCTCCAAGGAAGATATACAGATGGCCAATAAGCACAGGGAGAAAAGCTCAACATCATTGGTCATCAATGCAAATCAGAACCACAATGAGATGCCACTCCACACTCACTAGGATAATTGGAATCATAGTCAGATAATAACAAGTGTTGATGAGGATGTGGAGAACTCAGAACCCTGATACACTGGCTGGTAATGTAAATTGGTACAATGGCTGTGGAAAGCAGTCAGACAGTTCTCAATGAGAAAACATATGACCCAGCAATCCCACTCCTAAGTATATACCCAAGAGACATGAAAACACAGGGCCACACAAAAGCGTTGGTGGCAGCAGTATTCACAATAGCCACAAAGTGAAAATAGCCCAGATGTCCATCAACAGATGACTGGACAAACAAAATATAATATAGCCACATGATGGAATATTATTCAGCCATGAAAAGGAATGAAGTACCAATAATGCTACAATATAAATAAGCCTGAAAACATACCAGGTAAAAGAAGCCAGTTGCAAAGGACCACACATTATATGATTCCATTCATATGAAATGTCCACAGCAGGGAAATTATCAAGACAGCAAATAGATTAGTGGTTGCCTAGGGAAACATTAAAAACCATTGAATTGTATACTTTAAATGGATGACTTGTATGGTATATACAAACTTAAAAAAAAAAAGCCATCCAGGAGGAAGTGGTCACCCCATGACAGAGGTACTATGAACAAGCTGTTGACAAGGAAACTGAGGCCTGGGGTTATGTAATAACCAGTAGTGCCCGGGTTCTAATCCAGGCCTATGTACCCTCTAGCCCACTGCATCTGGGAAAGGGCCATGAGAAGGCAAGTGGGACGAGGACTGAAAAATACTGTTTGGATTTAGTAATGTGGAGTTTACTGCTGAAGTTGGACCAGTTTTAGGAAGGAGTAAGAAGTGAAGGATTGGAGATGGCTCTTTTTGAGACGTTCATTTCTGAAGGGCAGGAAAGGGAAAATGTTAGAGAAGATTTTTTTTAAGATGAGAGACACCTGAGCAGGTTTAAAGTTTGACGGGAAAGATCCCTTCAAGATGTAGACACTGCAGACAGATTTGAGGGGGTAGGGATTTGGGGGCACTGGTGGAGGGGCTGGCCTTGGCTGGGATGAGGGCAGCCCCTCTGCTGTAGAGGGAACAAGGAGGCGGAGGTGATTCCAATGTCAGCACCCAGGGTCTGGGCAGTACGGTGGGGAGGTTGGAGGGGTTTCCCTCTGCTGATTTTAATCCTCTGGGTAGACAGGAGGGGAGGTGGTAGGCTGGAAGTCTGAGGAGGGTGGAGAGGGTGTGACCTAGTCATTGCAGAAAATGAGACAAATAGTAAACTGAAAGGATTGTCAGTCAGACCCACAGCCGCTTGATGGGGAGAATACGTGAGAAATAGTAGGAGTGAAAGCCTGGGGTCCGAAGTGGGTGTCCTGTCCTTTCCCCTCCTTGAGCCCCTAGAGCCTGTGGAAAGAAGCATTGGCCTAGAATGTTCAAGCCAAGGAGTCCCGGGGATCTTCTAGAACTGCTGTCCAATATAGCTTGTTATATATTTCTATTTAAAATTAAACAGTTTAAGTAAAAAAATTAGTTCCTCAGTTAGATGAGCCACATTTCAACTGTTAAAAGAATAGAACATTTTCATCATAGAAAGTTCTACTGAGCAGCAGTATTCTAGAAAAGTGGTTCTCAAACTTTTAATTAATCACTTTAATGTAACAGTAAAGCCATTGCATGTCAACATATTTTATGGAAAATAATTATATTTTCCAAAAAAAGTGAGGAGTGGCCTTGTTCATTTTTGCAAATCTCTAATGTCTGACATAATGGAAGGCAGCTGGATTCTCATATTTGCTTCTGCATTCAATCTGTTGTGATATCAGATATCACGTAGTCTCTGAAAAATGCCACTTTACACTCATGAGAGGATGCAAGTAAAAGGCAAATAATGTCTTGGTGGTATTAAAATAATTTTTACCTTGTGGACCCCTTGAAAGGGTCTCAGGGACCCCTAGGGTCCCTGGAGCACACTTTGAGAACCACTCTTTTAGAACAACATGAAGGAACTCCTCATCCCTTAGAGTGATTTGCCCGAAGTCACAATAAATAAGTGGCAGAGTTGGAACTGAACTTGTATAAGTCTTCTGCGTTCTTGTCTGTTGCTTTTTTCTGGTGCCCATGTCTGGGCGAGGATAGGGAGTGGGCCTGGGCTGCGAGGCTGCAGAGCCCTTGGTGCTCTGTCCTATAAATACACCCACTCTGCCAGGGCCCCTTCCCTCCCTCTCCCCACTCCAGCAGCTGCTATTTTTGTTGTTGGGTTGTGCTGTGGACACAGAACACATAGGATCCGGGGGAGGGAGATAAGGGGTGTTGAAATCTAGAAGTTTTGGACACAGCCTGACTGCGCTGCCTGGAAGGTCAGGGAACTGATCCTGCTGTCGGTTGAGAAGAACCAACACTAGGAGAGGTTTTTGGAGCGCCTGTGAAGAGGAAGTTAGAGGGGGCGTGCAGTGGGCCCCTTCCCCAAGGACAGATGCCTCTCAGAAGGGCTATTGTGTCTCTGGTGCCAGTTGTCAGGAAAAGGGGAAGACACTGTTGCCTGCCTTCTCCCCCTGAGGGGGGTGGAGACAGGTTGGAATTCTGAGTGCTACAAGATGCTTTGGGGCCAGGGACTGAAGTGTCCACTTTCAGGCCAGGGGGTGCCCCCAGGAGCCAGACCTCAGTCCTTGTGCCCCTTCCCACACCCTCCAGAAGGCCAGGGCTGATCTTGGCTGGAGGGGAGTGTTGGCTGTGGGCACAGAAGTTGTTGTTTACGAATGGAATCTCTTTTGGGTGTGATGGGCTGGGACAAGCTAGAGGGATTCCGGAAAGCAGCTGGGGTAAGAGGAGGAGGGTTGGTTGGTGTTACGGATGATTCTGTTATTAAAATGAGCTCCATCTCTGCCTTCCCACAGCTGCCCACCCTTCCCTACCTCCTGGCTCCTGGCTTCTCTCCCTAGAGATCTCTGGGGGGAACAGCTGGTGAGTGAAGGCCCATCAGGGGCCAGAAGGCCTTGGCTCAGGGCCAGGGGTGGGGGTGGAGACGGACCTGCTGCCACCTCTCTGGCCCCTTCCCCCGTCTGTGAGTCTGTCTCCACAGCCCCACCCCCTTCCTCCTTGGCCTGGACCCTGTGCCCTGGCTATGGAGGGGGTGGGAGTTGCAGACCCCTTCTTTGGTCTGACTGAAGAAAAGGCCAGCATAATCAGATCTCTTTTGAGGCCCTAGGAGCCACTGCCCCCACCTCCCACCCCAGCTTTAAATGTGGAGGGGGAGATGGGGCGCCAGATGACCAACAAGGCTGAGGAAATAAAGAGTCATGCAGATTCTCTCAGCAACTGGGCTAAACTAGCCCACGACCCTAGGTTACCCAGAGACCCCTGAGCAGCAGCCCCCCACCCCTAGACTGAAGGGCAGGCCCCAGGGCTCTGCTCTTTCTCCCTTCCTCTCCCCGCCCTCCCCTCGGCGGCTCTGAGGTCACCTCCCCCTGAATCAGGCCTTTGTGCGGGGAGGGGCCGCCCGTTGGCAGTTCTGGCGGGAGAAGCCTCCAGTTCAACTTGGAGCTCCCACCCCCTGCAGCTCCATCCCTCCCAGCCTGCTAGTGTCATGTGTTCCAGACCCAAACTTCCGAAAGTGTTGTGGGACCACCAGGGATGTTTGAAACCAAGACCATCCTGAAAAACCCAGACCTGGGGTTTCCCCGGGCCCGGGGTCAGGCTGAGCACAGAGGCTGTGAGTAGAAGGAGCTGTGGGGCCTGGGGGAGGCGGAGGGGCAGTGGCCCTGGGTTTGTGTGGGGGGGAAGGGGTTCCCAGCGGGGACAGCCACTGGGGAACTGATCTGGGGTTGGCTTTTTCCCATGCCATTTAGGCAGAAAACCCAGACTTGGAAGGCCCAAAGTCCTAGTTAGGCTCAGATTAGGAGCTGGAGGTGGTAGTGTCTCTTGATTTTCCCTAGAGGAGGGTAAAGAAGCAGGGAGTTTTCTTTCCACCAGAAAAATCTTGAACAGCAGTGTGCCCACCCCTGCCTCCAAGTTTAAATGCAGCCTTTTCCCTGTGACTTTACGACAGTCCGGGCCAACTGCTTCCTGCCCTCTGTCCTGGGTTGGCCCAGACCACGTTGGTGTGAGGGCAGAAAGCTTTTCCTCCGAAGTGGGCTGTCACAGCCTGCCTTCAGCCAACATTTCCTGAGCCACTCCCAGGCCCAGCCGGCCGGATAGACAGAGACATGCGTGAAAGAACTGTTGCCTGTGGGTTGCATATAAATTGGAGGGTCTCCCCCAAGTCACGGTGGGACTGGGTGGGATCTGTAAGGACTCAGACTTGGAGGGTGGCGGGGGATGGGGGTGGGTCCTCACCCTCAACACGCAAAATCACCGTGGACGTGGCATACGTAATCCACATGCGTTCTTCACAGTCTGGGCCTCACTACTAACCTGGGTACTTCTTTGTTGTTGTTGTTTTTTTAAGAAAAAGATACTCTCTTAAATCACCCCGCCCTTTGCTTCATTTTTGTTTTTGTGTTAAGCTTTATCTTTATCCTATCTTGGCCCCTGGACACTGCCCCGTTCATCCCATTCCTTTCCTCCCCCCTCTCCTGGCATTTTCTCAACCTTCCCAGCCTCTCTCCTACCCCCAATTCTTGTCTTCCCAGCACTTCCATTGGAGAAATGGGTGGATAGAGGGAAAAGCTGGCAATAAATGGGGTAGGAGTCCCCTAGCTGGGGTGAGACTAGTCCAGAGACTAGGGGTGTGGGTGGGACAGGTCAAGTGGTGGGGATAGCCCCTACCACTTTTTTTCCTGAGGCCTTTTCTTGGTTTTAACTCCTAATTGGGTATAGGAAGGAGGATATTTTCCAAATTATTTTCATTTTTTTTCTAGGCCTAAGTATGTCACAAGTGGTAATGTTATTTTTATGAGCAAATAAAGTTATATATGATACATTTTTATGGTGTTAAAATAACAAAGGACTTGAGATTGTTAAGGACTGTTAAAAATAAGTATTATACATGTTTTCTTTTTCCTCTAAATGTTTTCAGGGGTCCCCTTCCGCCTGTCATACATGTGCGCGCGCACACACACACACACACACACACAATCACACGCTCCCCTTTTATTATCCTCCCCCGACCCCACCCCCGGCCTCAAAACCTCCAGCCACTTTCTCTTTCAAGCTGTCAAGACAGGGAAGGCTGGGCTGGCCCTGGGACGGGCGAGCTGGCTGGGAGTGTGGGGTGGGGGAGAGGAGGCCACTGAGAGAAGGGAGCATCGAGGCAGCACCCCCTGAGATCTTGAGGCACCCATACAGCCAAGACCCCAGGGTGAGGGGACTGACACTCAGGGTCCTCCTACGTGTGATCAGACGGGGTAGGTGCAGGCAGAACTGCCACCACAGGGCTTTGCACTGTGCCTGTGTTAGGGCATGATGATAATAAAAGCCCCCATTGAATGAGTTCATGCCAGGCCCTGCACCATTATCTCAGTCCTCCAACAGATATTTGGGCTAAGAGTTATCATCCCCATTTTATAGATGAGGAAAGAGGTCCAGAGAGGTTCAGTAAATTTCCCAAGGTTAGAATTGACCAAGTCAATTGTGGGGTCGGGATTCTAACCCAGGGCTGTCCATTGCGAAGCTCAGGGAGTCAGCACACCAGGCTTTGTAGAAAGTCCTGAGACTAAGGCGCTCCCCACCCAGCTGGTGAATGTACAGAGAGGCTGCGTGGTGACAGGAGGGGAGGAAGCACAGGATGGACGGCCCAGGGCACTTTGTGAACCAGCCATAGTTCTGGACCACGTGCTTTGCCTCCAGAACCTGCTTCCTCACCCAGGCTGAACCCCTCTTACAGGTTGTCAAGAGAATCCAACGCCATGATGCAGGAGAAATTGCCAGCACCTGGCATGCTGGCTACACTTGGAATGTGCAAGTGTAACCTGTTCCTCAGTTTAGGTGGTGATAGTGGTATTAACTCTCCTTGTGGTTATAAGGATTAAAGAAGGAGGGCTGTAAAGTACCCATGTGTTGCTGTTGTTCTCAGCTGTTATCTGAGTGATTCCTGCTGGGAGCTGGGATCTTTGCACTGGCCGTATCACTTTTCCCATTCCAGGCTGTCAGCTGGACCTCATTCAGAGGTCTGCTTAGCTGTCACTCTTCAGTGCCTTATACTACCCAACTGTGTACATTCATTGGGTTTTCTGTGTTACGTCTGCCTCCCCCAGTAGAATGGAAGCTTCATAAAGGCAGAGCTTCACCTGTCTGGCTTGCCCCTGTGTCCCACAGGGTGGAAGTCGGCAGGAGCCCAGTAATTGTGGAATGCATGGTTGAAATAGTCTCCCTCTGTTTCTCCACAGGCGAGGTGACCGTTCTGGCTGCTAGAGTGAGTGTGCCAGCCTGGGTGAGGCGGCAGAGACAGGTGAGGGGATTGGGGGCCTGTGTGTGCAGACAATGGGGACCAGAGGAGAGCTAACGGGTTGGGGGGGGGCATCCACTGTGCTCCGCTGTGTAGGAAAAGAGGAGGGAGCGTGCAGATGCCCCGGTTGGTGAGCTGCTGAGGGCCCCAAACCCCGAGCCCCTTTTGTGGCTTCAATGGGGCAGAGAGGGGAGTAGTCCCTCGTGGGCTAGGGACTTCCACCCTTTTCTAATAAGAAGGGTTTCCCACTTACTGGGAACCTCCTCAGTACTTGTGAAGAAAAGGAAATGAGCGCTTTCCTCTAGCGGAGAAATTGAAACTCAAATGGAAGATGAAGACTAGCCAGGTAATCTGCAAGGAACTGTGGCAACAGACCCTTGGGGTGGAGGAGTTGCATAATGAGATGCAGGACAGAAGCCCATATGTCTGTCACACTGGTCTGTTTAGTCATCAAATAGTCTGTCTCCTGCATGCCAGGTATCTCTGAGGAACTGTGAGTTTAGACAATGAAATGAAAACAGTGTCCGTGCCCTCAGGGAGTTGACAGTCCAGTGGGGGGGACTTTATCAAGCCCTGCAGGAACAGCTCCTAACCCTGACTTGGAGGAGTACCCCTCAAGAATGAATGGGAGCCAGCAAGAGGAATGGGGAGGCTCAGGGGACCCCTGCAGAGGGGACAGCTGTACAGAGGGGCAGGTTTGCCCCCGACTTCCCCCAGGGCAGTGGATGCCTGGAGCAGCTAGAGCTGGGAGGGAGGGGCCTTGGAAGCCACAGGCTGTCCCCAAGGCATCCAGGGCTACCCAGGTAGCGAGCTACAGAGTCAGGACTGGAACTCAAGCCACTGGTTCCCTACCTTAGATCTGTTCTCCCCGGGTTCCCAAGTAATGTCAGCCGCACCTTTGTAGCCGATTTTCAAAGTGCTGTCCCATGTGTAGTCATGTTTGACCTCATAGCAACCCGTACAGGGAAGGAAGAATTCTTCTGCCCATTTCTCATGATTAGTATACTGAGATCAGTCTGTTGACCAAGAGAGTGAAGGAGCTAAGCGAGTGTTCACGTGTTCACCAGCTCATGATGGGCAGAGTCTTTTGTCCACAGAGCCAGGATTTGGTCCACTGCCCTCACTGCCTAAAGGCAGGGGACCCCACTGATGATCAGGACAAAATCTTAGTTGTCTTCCCTGTTAAATTATTACCGAGAATTTTAAAAAGTGAGTATTATTGTTACTGTAATGAATAATAATAGCCTCATATTTTTAAATGTTTTTTTTTCCTTCAAATGACTTTCACAGAGCTAATCTTCGTTTCCAATCACTGAGTAAGATTAGATGGTGTTGGTGTTATTTAGTCTGTCAAACTGGTCTGTTTAGTCTTCTAGTAAGTAGTCCGTCTCCTACATGCCAGGTATCATCCCATTTACAGATGGGGGACTGAGGCACAGAGAGGTTGAATGACTTGCCAGTTTGAGATCAATCCCAGCTGAGAACTCAGGTTTTTTAGCTCCTAGCCCAGGGTCTGTGTGATCTGTGATAGGGCTTGTGCAAGTGTAGCGGTTTATAAAACAATGGACTCTGTTCTCAGGTTGGAAAGAGTGTCTCTGTGTTTGTCCTGAGACCAGGAGATGCCTGGCCTGCCACTAATTGTTAGTACATGTGCACAGGGGTCACACTGATCTCAACTCCGTCCTCCTCCACTCTCTGCACCCCCACACCCTGAACCCACCCCTGTGCCCAGGAGCAGCCTTCCAGGGCTTTTCTCACTTGTCCCCAGGGCCTGATGTCGGAGGCCATGGACCAGACAGCCGGAGCTCCTGGAAACCCAAGGCCGGGAGAAGATGATGACGGCAGCACAGAGCTGGGCACCTGCCAGGAGCTTCTGCACCGTCTGCGGGAGCTGGAGGTGGGGCATGGGGCTGGGTAGGGGCAGCGGTGCTGACCAGAGAGCCCTGGGGGAGGGGCAGAGTGGGCTTTCCTCTCCACCCCCTTTGCCAGGCTGGAGCAGAGCTAAATAGTCCTTTAACAGAGCTCACCTGAGAAGACCTTTCCTTGCCCTTCGCTCTCCAGTCTGGGAGCCAGCTAGAAGATGAGAAGCATGCATGGGGCGGGGCTGCCCTAACCCCCAATGGCTCCCTTCTTTACCTTCTTCTCCCCATTTTTGTGCCCCAGCCAGCTCTGGGGAAAGGTGCTTACAGAGGCTGCAGAAAAGGGTTAGATGACTCAGGGCTCAGGAGCTGAGGGACAAGGATGTGGATCCTCAAACCAGACCCCCCAACACATTCTTGAGACCCTGCCCTCCTTCCTCCGGCTTCCTCTGATCACCCCCACCTTATTTCCTCCTGGCCACTGTGTGTCTCCAGCCCTTTCAGCCTCACTGCCTGTAGTTAGGGTTTATAGAACACCAGCCCATCTGAGTGCTGCCTTGTTGATGTGTCAGAATCCAGCCAGAGCCAAGAGCTGGGGCAGGGTTGTAGCAGTAAACTCCTTGCCTCCCTTTTCCCAAAATGAATTTGATTTTGGGGAAGAATGATTTCCAAAGCCTCCTTTTTGTCCTCTTCCTCCCTCATTCCTGCAGGCAGAGAACTCAGCACTCGCCCAGGCCAACGAGAACCAGAGAGAAACGTACGAGCGCTGTCTGGACGAGGTCTGTGGGGTCTACGGTGGGACTGGTGCTGATGGAGGGGGGCACAGCTTATTGGCTCCAGGCAAAGGCCTGGCCAGCTGACAGCTCTGCCTTGGGGCTTCTGTCTCCAGGTTGCCAACCACGTGGTGCAGGCACTACTGAACCAGAAGGTGAGTGGCCACAGGAGACATCCTCACCCCCAAGCCAAGGACACCCTAGGGAGAGGCCCTGAGTACGGCAGGGGAAGGTTCTTCCTGGGCACCCCTGAGCCTACTCAGTTAAGCTTTCAATAGAGGGCTAGAGGAGGGGGCTTGGTGGGGATGAACCCATTGGCTCTCCAATGATGCCTCCTCTCCTGGCCTTGGACAAGTCTATTTTGTTCTACCTGGAGGCAGGTGTGAGGCTAGGTGAGGCCAGGTCCCTTCGTGTTCTAGCAGCTTTGATTTGGGCTTGACTACTTCCCTTACCCTGGCCTCAGCTGGTTTCTCCAGTTTGTGAAGGGACTGAGAGCAACACTGATGCTGTGAGTATAAGATGGCATCTAAATTATTTACTCAAGTATTGTGGGTAACTCCTTGGCATGTGGGCTACCCTGACCCCCAGACTTTCTTCTGCCCATATGGGCCCTTCTTTGATGTGTGGGTCCTAAGTGCCAAGAGGTTGGCTCCAAGGAAAGGCACGAAAGGGAATGGGATTTTCCTTCCATCCAGGATGGTAAACATTAGGGAATTCATCATCCACAGAAAGTGCTATCACTACAAACGTGGGTAGGCTCAGATGCCCCACAGAAGGAAGAAGCGGAAGGAGGCAGGCACCACAGGGGTTCTGGGTTCTCTAGGTAGGATCTGTGCCCACTGCTCTGATGAGAATAGTGCTCTATCCCTCTTCCTTTCCCTGCCATCCTCTCCTCTTCCCCCACCTGCTGGGCATGGCAGGACCTGCGGGAGGAATGCATCAAGCTGAAGAAGAGGGTGTTTGACCTGGAACGGCAGAACCAGATGCTGAGTGCCCTATTTCAGCAGAAAATCCAGCTCACGACAGGCTCCCTCCCTCAGGTGGGCACATGGGCTTCTCCTCCCTCCTTGTATGCCAGCTGCCTGCCTCTCCCTAACTCCATTGTCATCATCATCACCCTCTTTTTCCACATACATCTGCAGAAGGCTGTCAGCCCTCCTGGGGATTTTGGCCATCTAGGGAAGGCCTGCTTAGGCTGATAGATTTGAGCCTCAGATGGGGCGAAAGCAACCTGAGTCCCCTCAAGCTTGGCCATCTCCCACTTCTCCCCAGCTGATGGCACCCTTCTTATTGGCAGAGTTCACACCGCCTGTGCCCTCTGTGGGGAGGTGGGCGGAGGCTGGAAATGCAATTACCTCAAGTTCCCAAGGCCACCTTGGGCCACTGACATTGCTGCTTCTTGGCCAGGGACAGGGGGTGGGGTGGGATGTAAGACAGCCCAGTGCTTGGGGTCACAGAGAGGTCAGGAAAGACACTTCATCCTGATACCTCTGTGTGTGCACATCGTGTACACTCACCCATTGACACACAGCCACGTGCACACACACACTGGGCTCTGCTTCCAACCCCCACACCTGCCTCTCCCATGAGGGGCTGGAGGCTACTGGGAGGGAAGCCTGGGCTGAGTTTAAGACATTACTCGGGGTTACACTGTTGGAAACCCCTAAGGATGTGGTGAGACGTCGGGATGAGAGGGTCAGGAGCAGCTCCTGGTACATGAGGTGAACAGTGGGCTGTTTCTGAGGTCATCCAACACAGTCCCTCCAGTTTGAGAAGCACTTCCTGTGTGTATGTGTCTGTGTGTGTTTCTGAATTTGTGTGTCTGTCTGGAGCAAACCAGGCAGCTCCTGGCCCCCAGGCCTGAGTGGGGAACCCCTCTGCTCCTGGGGAAACCCTAGACCCCTTGCAGAGGAAGCCCCTCATCCCCACAGCCTTTCTCAAGCCCCATTTCACTAGGTCAGTGCAGAGCTGGGTCCCAGTCAGCAGCAGTGACTCTGCAGCTTTCCCTGCCCACATCCATCCCTGCGCAAGGTTCCCCTTGGAATCCCAGAGGCCTCACCCCGCTGGCAAACTCATCTGCCAATACCTCTCAATACTCTTTACTCACTTATTTTTTACTTAAATTAATTTTGGGACCTCTTTGAGTTTTTGGCAATAGATTTATCTTCCCCAGAGGTAACATGACATAATGGAAAGAGCATGAACCTTGGCCTCAGATAAACTTGGGTTGGATCCCTGACTTAGCTACTTCTTAGCTGTGGGACTTTGGGCAGATTATTTAACCCTACAAATCACAGTTTTTTTTCCTAATAGATAGGAATAAAAATACCCATATTGCAGATTGTTATGTGGATTAGATGAGATAATATATAGTGCTTAACATAGTAGATTGTCAATAAATGGCAGCTATTTAACATCATTAATAAATGTTAATCCCAGTTTGTGCATTGCTGGGACAAAAGGCCCATTGAGCAATGCTAATTAAGCTCTATTGTGAGAGAGTTTCATAAACCACGGTGGAGTTGGACTGCACCCCCAGACCCCAAGGGCGGTGGCCTGTGCTGGTGAATGTAACCCCTGAAGACTGGCCTTTGGACAGGTCTTTGGAGGGCCATGCTGTAAAGCAGAGTATGAGAAGTGTTGTCCAAGAGTCCAGGGGCAGGGGAAAGGGTATCCAGGGAAGGGATAGGGAAGACCCCTTACTTTAAGGAGGTGACATTGGACCTTGGCCTGTAAGGATGGAAAATTTTAAAAGAGTGGGAACAAGGATGGGGAGAGGGGATTCTCTGTGGAAGGATCAACATAAGCAAAGACCCAAGGGCAGGAAAACTCAGAGAGCTGCAGCTTTCCAGCTTGTGTGAAGGATGTGTGAAGGGAGAGTGACTGAGAACACTGGAGAAGGTGTCAGGGGAAGAGCCCGCGGGGCTGGGAATGCTGGCAGAGTTCAGACCCATTTTGCTGGGCAGTGGGCAGGCATCGGAGGCTTTAGAGCACAAAGATGCTTTAGGCTGCCACATGCATGGGAGACTCAAGGGGCCGCCACGTCGGGCAGACTGATGGAAATGCAGAGCAGTGTCCTGGCCAGAGGCGAGAGGAGCTGAGCTGAAGGGGGGTGCTGCAGAGGAATGGAGGGGAGGGGTAGAGGTGCCACAGGGACAAGATTTGAAAGCTGTGGAGAATGAGGGAGAGGGAAGAGTTAAAGCTGACTCATATCTAGCCAAGACTCATTGGAGAAGGAAATTTCATTCTTGGGGACTGAGAAAGAAGCAGCCCATGATTAAATACTACTGTAGTCCTCAGAGTAGCGGTTTCACATGAGACCAGTTGGGGAGACAGAACTGAACTCCCTGCCATCTCTCAGAGTCTTTTCTAAGAGGCAATAGCAAGTGCCTCCCTCTTTTATTAATCCCAGCCACCTCTGTGGTCCTGGAATCACAGGTGGTCAGAACAGGAAGGGACCTCTCGGCCCCTTTGTAATGGGGTAGAAGCCAACAGAAAGCAGAGCACTCCTGAAGCCGAGATGGGTGCCCAGAGTTATTCCTGCCCACTGCCCCTGGGGACAGGGGGTTCCTCTTTCTCCGAAGCCCTCAGACTGGTCCCACCTCTCTGCCGCTGGGCCCTGCACTTTCACATCTTCCCGTGCCATGGTTTCCTGAGGCTCCTTGGACCAGGAGACATTCCAAAGAAGCAGACTGAAGAGTATTTTCCTGCCCCTGGATGGGAAGGCCGGGCTTGGAAGGGAGTGGAGTGGGCAGCTGATATCAGACAGCAGCTGGGCCGACTCTGAACCTCACTCTGCAGATCCCGCTCAGTCCACTCCAGCTGCCATCAGAACCACCAGCCTCCCCCTCCCTGAGCTCCGCCGAGGGACCAGCCACCTTACTGCCTATGGGGCGCTGTGCCGGGCAGAGAGAGGTACGAGGGTCTGCAGGCTTCGCTGAGTGGAGGGTAGCTGTTCTGTACTCCATTGCTGTCTCCTGATGAGAACTGGGGATGGGGCCACTTTCTGGTGCAAAGACTCATGTCCAGGCTGGAGATGTAAGCCCTCTGCTGCTGACCTCATACCAAGAAAAAGTGATCCCCACCCCCAGCCACTGGCCTGGTGAGCAAACACATTAGTAGTGCAATAGGAGTGATAGCTAACACTTAACTGAGCTCTTCCTCTGTGCCAGACACTGGCTGAACACCCTGGATCTCATTTATCTTATTTTGTGAGGTTAAGCACAATCACCATCCCATGTTACAGATGGCACCGGGAAGCTTAAGAGGTTAAGTGATTTGCCAAAGGGCATACAGCTAGTTAAACAGTAGAACTGGGACTTGAACCTATGCCCATGTAGTTTCCTCACTATACCAGATTGCACTGAGCCCAAGAAGGGGCTGGGAAGAGCAGTTTCGGGTTTGCATGGAGTCATCCCCAACCCTCTCCTCTGCTGAGGACCAGGCCAGCAGTCAGCTGACTGACCTGGTGAGGCCTGGGCTTGCCCAGAGTAACTGAGTTAGGACTTGGCCACATCACATCCCCGTCTGTTTTCTTCCTGGAGCCTGAAAAATGGACAGGCCCCCTCCACTGGGGCAAGCTTAAAGAGGTCAGCACAGCTGATCCAGACTGCAGTAAGGAGGGAGGGGCTGGGACACCAAGAAGGGGAAGTGGGGCACCCACCTGAACCCCAAGTGTGCCAGGAAGAAGAGAGTTGGGGTGACCACAGCTCAGCAACCCTTGAGGAAACTGAGCCACCATACCCCAGGAGCTGTCAGTTTCTTTCGGGGACATGGGCAAAACCAGGCCAGCTGTGCTCCCCACATACTCGGTTACGCCCAGCTCAGGTCCTGGGCCTGGAACAGGGACCCAGCTGCAGCTGGCTGCTGCCTCATGCCGTTTCTCCTCCAAGGTGTGTTGGGAGCAGCAGTTGCGGCCAGGAGGCCCAGGACCCCCAGCCGCCCCACCCCCCACGCTGGATGCCCTGTCCCCGTTCCTTCGGAAGAAAGCTCAGATTCTGGAGGTGCTGAGAGCCCTGGAAGAGACTGACCCCTTGCTTCTGTGCTCACCTGCCACCCCCTGGCAGCCTCCAGGAGAGGGTCCTGGTTCCCCAGAGCCCATCAACGGAGAGCTGTGCGGCCCACCCCGGCCTGAGCCCTTGCCCTCACCCTGGGCCCCCTATCTGCTGTTGGGCCCTGCTAACCTGGGAGGCCTGCTGCGCTGGGAGCGCCTTCTGGGAGGCCCCGGGGAAGAGGAGGGTACCAGGCATTCCTGGGGCTTTGGTAGGACCCCTCCCCAGGCCCAGGGCACCAACTCTGGCCCACACTGTGCCCCAGGCAGCAGCTCCTCCTCCTCTTCTGATGAGGCGGGTGACCCCAACGAGGCCCCCAGCCCTGACACCCTGCTCAGTGCTCTGGCCCGCAGACAGTTGAACCTGGGCCAGCTCCTCGAGGACACAGAGTCTTACCTACAGGCCTTCCTGGCAGGGGCTGCAAGCCCACTCAACGGGGACCACCCAGGCCCCAGGCAGCCGTCCTCCCCAGACCAGGGGCCCCCACAGCTGTCCAAGTCCAAAGGCCTCCCCAAGTCAGCTTGGGGTGGGGGCACCCCAGAGGCACACAGGCCAGGCTTTGGTGCTACCTCAGAGGGCCAGGGGCCCCTTCCCTTCCTCAGCATGTTCATGGGTGCGGGGGATGCCCCACTGGGCTTGCAGCCTGGCCACCCCCATTCCTCATCTCAGGTGAAAAGCAAGCTCCAAATTGGCCCCCCTTCTCCTGGGGAAGCCCAGGGACCCCTTCTGCCCTCTCCTGCCAGAGGTCTCAAGTTCCTAAAGCTGCCTCCAGCCTCGGAGAAAGTCCCCAGCCCAGGAGGCCCCCAGCTCAGCCCCCAACTCCCCCGAAATTCCCGAATCCCCTGTCGGAATGGTGGCTCAGATGGAAGCCCATCCCCACTGCTGACTCGCAGGGGTCTGGGTGGAGGAGAGCTGTCACCTGAGGGGGTACAGGGCCTACCCACCAGCCCTTCCTGCACCACAACCCCGGACTCTGCACAGCTCAGACCCCCCCCAGTCGGCCTTGTCCACCGCGCTGTCCCCAGGGCCAGTGATATCTCCCTGCTATGAGAACATCTTGGACCTTTCCCGGGGCACCTTTCGGGGGCCTTCTCCAGAGCCCCCTCCATCCCCGCTGCAGGTGCCCAGCTACCCACAGCTGACTTTGGAGGTGCCTCGGGGCTCTGAGGTCCTCAGAAGCCCTGGAGTCCCCCCTAGCCCTTGCCTCCCAGAATCCTGCCCCTTTGCGAGCCCCCAGGACAAGAGTTTGGACAAGGCAGGCTCGGAGTCTCCCCATCCTGGCCGCAGAACCCCAGGCAGCTCATCGAAGAAGCCTGGCCAGGGGGCAGGACGGCGACCTGGGGATCCTGGCCACACGCCTCTGCGAGACAGACTGGTAGCCCTGGGAAAACTGAAGACAGGCCTTGAGGGGCCTCTGGGCACAGAGAAGAATGGGGGGCCAGTCAGACCTGGCACCGAGAAGGCCCGGGGACCAGGGAGGTCGGGGGAGAGCACTGGAGACGTGATGCCTCCCACCCCCAAGCCCCCTGAGCAGCCAGAAGCCAAGGGGGCCCTGCGAGGGGCAGTGGCCTTAGGCACAAGCAGCCTGAAGCAGCAGGACCCCGGGCTCCTGGGGGACCCCGGGGCACGCATCTACTCCTCCCACTCCATGGGGGCCCGGGTGGATCTAGAGCCTGTCTCACCAAGGAGCTGCCTCACCAAAGTGGAGCTGGCCAAGAGCCGGCTGGCGGGGGCCCTGTGTCCCCAGGTACCCCGTGCCCCCGCCAAAGTGCCAGCCTCAGCCCCCAGCCTGGGCAAGCCCAGTAAAAGCCCTCATGGCAGCCCTACAAAGCTGCCTTCCAAGTCACCCACTAAGGTGGTACCCCGACCTGGGGCCCCTCCAGCTACCAAGGAGGCCCCCAAGCCTGACAAGGTGAAGGGCCCCCCTTGGGCAGACTGTGGTGGCACCACAGCCCACCCCACATCCCCCGCACCTGGCCCCGCCAACCCCAGCCAGGGCCCCGAGGGGCCAGCCCCACACTCGGCCATTGAGGAGAAGGTGATGAAGGGCATCGAGGAGAACGTGCTGCGGCTCCAGGGCCAGGAGCGGGCCCCAGGCACTGAGGTCAAGCACCGCAACACCAGCAGCATCGCCAGCTGGTTTGGCCTTAAGAAGAGCAAGCTGCCAGCGCTGAACCGCCGTATGGAGGCTACCAAGAGCAAGGAAGGAGCCAGTGGGGGCTCCCCGCTCAGGAAGGAGGTCAAGGTGGAAGCCCGGAAGCTGGAGGCCGAGAGCCTCAACATCTCCAAGCTGATGGCTAAGGCTGAAGACCTGCGCCGAGCGCTGGAGGAGGAGAAGGCCTACCTAAGCAGCAGGGCCCGGCCACGGCCTGGGGGACCAGCCCCAGGACCCAGCACGGGGCTGGGACAGGTGCAGGGCCAGCTGGCCGGCATGTACCAGGGTGCCGACACCTTCATGCAGCAGCTGCTCAACAGGTGAGGGCCTGGGACCAGACAGCCAGGCACACGGCGGGCTCAGGGCACTTTTCCAACTGCGGGCGCACCAGGGCCTGGAGCTGGGACTGCCTTTCCAGGGAATGTGGGCTTTCCAGGGGTCAGAAGGGGTACGAGGTCAAGTCAAATGCCCCAAAGCATCTGGAGGAAAGATCAGGGGCTCAAAGCAGAAGCCTGGGGTTTGTCTGACTTGCTGAGACCAAGTTTCTCAACTGAGAAGAGTTGGTAGTCCACATTTTCCTGGATTGGCTCCAGTACCAGATGAGAACGCCTGCCTGAGGTGCCTTGCATGCAGTGAAGTGAATGCTACTTCCTGTCTGTGCACCAATGGTGGTCTCCCTCAGGTGTTTTCTATCCTATAGAATAAAGAGGGACCCCCTTCCCATCGTGCCCTTTAGCACCTGCTGCAGACTCAAGCAGTGAGAGCTCTGGTTTAGAAAAGGGGCCCACCCCACCTTGGGGTTGCTTTTTCTGGGCCCACAGAGATTGGGCCTCAGGTAGGGTGTGGTGTGGACAAGTGTGCCCAGGAGTCGTGCTGTACCAGGCAGGGTGTGGCATGCGTGGACCAGGATGTGACTGGGTCTGCCCATCTACTTGTAAATATTAGAGAACCTTCCCAGCTTGACCCTGGGTAGCTTTGGGAGAGTTTTCCTAACTTCTCTCAGTGACAGGAGGGATTGGTGAGGGTAACTACCAGGGATGTGTCCCCTTTCCCAGAAGTGGTTGGCACTGGGCACCTCACTAGCCCCAGTACCATTGTGGGGTGCAGGCCTCCCTCACTTCTGTCTGCACTGTTGCTCCCTAGGGTGGATGGCAAGGAGCTGCCACCCAAGAGCTGGTGGGAGCCCAAGCCTGAGTATGGGGGTTTCCAGCCAGTGTCCTCTGACCCCAAGAACCCCTGGCCAGCCTGTGGGCCCCGAAATGGCCTGGTGGGCCCTCTTCAGGGCTGTGGAAAACCTCCTGGGAAGGTATGTTCTTGGAGCAGCGGCTAGGGAGGTAGGTGCTTGGCTTTCTGTCTTACCCCTCTGGAGGTCTCCCCTTCTGTGGGGCCTGGAAGCTGCTGGATGAATTCAGGGTCTTGGAGACGGGGTTGGGGAGGGGGGAAAGGCCTTCTGAGGGCTGGGCAGGCTGCAGGGACTCTCAGGGCCATGGGGTGGGACAGGATTGGACTCAGGTCTCCTGAACTCCACACACAGCCAAGCAGCGAGCCAGGGAGGCGGGAAGAGATGCCCTCAGAGGACAGCCTGGCTGAGCCAGTGCCCACCCCACACTTCACAGGTCAGTAGGGGCAGGCCTGCCCACTTTACTCCTTCCTGTTGCTGCAGCAGGTGCCAGGCCCAAGTGCCATCTTGTTGCCAAGTACTGGGTGGGCACTGGGCTGCACGGGGTGGGCAGGAATGACAGGCTCAGGCCCTGTGGATTGAGCCAGCAGGGCAGGAAGCTGGGGGGAGAAGGCAGGAGGCGGGGCACAGCCTCCCCTCCTTGACCTTACCCTCCCTGCCCCAGCCTGTGGCTCCCTGACTCGAACCCTGGACAGTGGCATTGGGACCTTCCCGCCCCCAGACCACAGCAGCAGTGGGACGCCCAGCAAAAATCTCCCCAAGACCAAGCCCCCACGGCTGGAGCCCCCACCCGGGGTGCCCCCGGCTCGGCCCCCACCCCTTACCAAAGTCCCCCGCCGGGCTCACACGCTGGAGCGGGAGGTGCCCGGCATGGAGGAGCTGCTGGTGAGCGGGCGGCACCCCAGCATGCCGGCCTTCCCCGCGCTGCTCGCCGCCGCCCCGGGCCGCCGGGGCCAGAAGACCTGTCCTGATGGTGAGTGTCCAGCCGGTGGGTGGGCCGGCCCAGGGAGTGCCCCGGGGTGAACTCCTGCGCAGCCTGCCCCCCACCATCCGCCTCCCCGTTATTCCTGAACAGATTCCTGTGAAGACCCTGGCCCTCCCCCTGTCCAGCTGGCCAAGAACTGGACCTTCCCCAATGCAAAGGCAGCCGGCAGCGCCTCGGACCCTTTCCTGTGCCCACCCCGAGAGCTGGAGGGGCTGCCCAGGAACCCCATGGTGAGAACTGCAGCGGGGGAGAGAGCACAGGCCGGGGGTGGGGGGGCAGGAGGGAATGATTTGGGGAGACCAGGTCCTTCAGTGAGTTGCAGCCTGAATCTCGCACGGTTTGCAGAACTGAGCGAGCGCCCCCCTCTGGGCAGCCCAGGCACTGCCCTCACACACCCCTCTTGGGGAAATTCCCGCCCCCAAATCTTGGTAGACTGTGCTCAGCGTGCCTCCCGCCCGCTTCCTCCGTGGACCCCTCAGTGGACCCCACCTGCAGCAACCGCCAATCACGGGGGGCTCGGGCTGAGCCCCGTGGGGGAGGAGCTTCCTCCTGAGCGACCCCTCCCCTCCCAGGCCCTGCCCGTGGACCGGAAGCGGAGCCTGGAGCCCGGCCGCCCGTCCCCGACGCCCCCGTGCCCGGCGTTTGGGGGGAGCCGCACCCCCAGCACCTCGGACATGGGCGAGGAAGGCCGCGTGGCCAGCGGGGGCCCCCCGGGGCTGGAGACCTCCGAGTCCCTCAGCGACTCGCTCTATGACTCACTCTCGTCCTGTGGGAGTCAGGGCTGAGGGGCTGCGCCACGCGGCCGCCCCCTCGCTGGAGCTGACCGGCCCCGACTGGCCTTCCTCGGGCCCCTCCCTGAAGGGACCAAGGAGGCAGGTGGAGCCCTGGCCCACCCCCCTGCCCCCCACTGCTGTGGATGAGGTGACCGCTCTCAGCTCAGGGAGAGACCCACCCTTGGTCCCTTCTCTCGCCGAGAGTAAGGCTCTTCCTCGGGGGGGGGCGCGGGGCGCAAGGCCGCTGTGCCCAGCACCCCCTCGAGGCTGAGCCGTCTTGTGGTGCTGGGCTTCCTGCCCGCCGGCCGTGCCATCTCCGCCCCGCCTGGCTGCTCCCCGCCCGGGAGCCTCCGCGGGCCAACCCCAGGCCCCCGGGCCGGCGGGGTTTGGGGGTGAGGGGGACAAGTTGCCTTCTCTCTCTGTCCGCCCTGGTCCTCCCTGCTGTCTGAATGGTGCTGCCCTCCCCTGCCCCACGTCTTTGGGGTCCATTTGTCTGTCTTTTTTTGTTGTCGTTTTTTTTTACATTAAAGCGCCTCGCCCAGTCCTCATCCCCTCCCCGCATCGCGGTTAATTTATCTGTCGTTAAAAATGCGGCTGCTCTGCTTTCAGCCTCTGCTTCCGCCGTACCCCTAATAAAACGTGGAGGCCCCTCCCTACCCGCGCCTCGGCTTGTTCTGTGGAGGGCTGGGGGGTGGCTGGGTGCATGGATACTGTGTGGGCTCCAGGTCAAGGGACCTCTTGGACCTGGGCTCTGCTCCAGGCCCCCTGGCAAGGCAACCCGGGGAGCTGGCTGGAGTCACCCTAGGATTAGGCCTGGAATGGCGCCGGGGCTGAGGGAGACTCCCTTGGCCCAGGGCTTGGGCAGGGCTGCCTCTGGGGGAGGGGGATGGAGACGGTAGACAGAACATGGCCTTAAACCCTTCCACACCAGTTGGGCTAGGAACACAGACGTTTACCTTAGGGGCTTAGGAGTAAATGGAGTTAAGTGACACCTCTTGTTCCTACGAGGGGAGCATAGCTGGGATCAAAGTGTGGCTACCCTCTCTACTCTCTCCTTGAGTGTTGGACTTTCCCAGATCCTCGTGCTCCTATTTCAGATTTCAATCAGAAGTGCCCCTGGCTGTAAAATTCCAGTTTAGGAAGGGGGGGTAGGGAGGTAGGAATGAGGCTGTGGGGAAGGGCCCAGGCTTCCAGGAGTTATTTCAGACTCCATAGGCCACGAAGTCATGGCCCCCCAGTTCTTGGATTTCCTGTTGGGCATGAATCTGGGCAGTAGCCTAAAGGTGCACCCAGTGGCAACCAGCCTGCCTCACGTTGGCCAGCCTGGGCTGGGCCTAGGAAGGCCCCTTTTCTGCCCAGTTGCAAGGTGTAGGGTGGTTTGTCCAGAGCACCCACCTGTCTCAGCCTGCACTTGCTGCCTCCCCTTGACTTAACAGCTCTGAAGGCCGCCTAGGCACCAGGAACTCACAGGAACCCCTGACAGTTCGTGCCCATGGGGTTGAGGGGGTTGGGTGGGAGTGGGGCACTGTAGTGGACATGTGCTCAGTGTGTCCCACTTGTTAGCACCACAGGCTTGCCAGAGCCAAGGTCAGGGGTGTGTGGACAGTGCATACTGCTGGGCCCACTCAAAACTTAGGTATGTGCAGCCACTGTGGAAAACAATTTGGCAGTTCCTCATAAAGTTAAACAGAATTATGATCCAGCCATTCCACTCCTAGGCGTATACCCTGAAGAACTGAAAACAGGGATCCAAACACACTTGTATGGAATTGTTCAGAGCAGCATTACTCACAATAGCCAAAAGGTAGAAACAACCTAAGTACCTGTCGGTAGACAAATGGGTAAATAGAATGTGGTCTAGCCATACAAAGGAATATTAATCAGCTGTAAAAAGGAATGAAGCTCTGATGCATGCTAAAACACAAAGAAGCTTGAAAGCATTATTCTAAATGAAATAAGCCAGACACAAAAGGACAGATATTGTATGATTCCACTTAGATGAAATTCTAAAATAAGGAAATTCATAGAGACAGAAAGTGGATTACAGGCTACCAGGGACTGGGGAAAGGGAAGGGTAAATGGGGAATTATTGCCTGATGGGTACAAAGTTTCTGTTTTGGGTGATAAAAGAAGGTGGTAGTAGTAGCACAACTTTGTAAAGGTATTAATGCCACTTAATTTTACACTTAAAAATGATTAGAATGGTAAGTTTTATATATAATATATATATATATTTTTACCACTATTAAAAAAAAGAAGAAAAACCCCAGTTATAGCTGAGGTGTGCCCTGAGCAGACTGAGGAAAGTTGGGGATGGGGAGGGTGTCAGCAGCTCCTTTTATTCTAGCTGCTTCCAGTGGTGTCTCTCCAGACACCATACTCCATGAGGACAATGAAATAACCACCATGAAAATAAACACCTACCATGTTGCCCAGCCTCACAATTCCTGACCCCACGTGAGCCCTGCCAGAGGAAGCATCACCATCCTCATTTTACAAATTGAGGCTTGGAAAGATTCCATGATTGCCCAAAGCCGGGAAGTGATGGAGCCTTTTTGGGTGTAGTTCCTTTTTGGGTGGACAGCTTTACCTTCTTCTGCCTGGACTTTCATCTTTTTCGGCCTATGCGTCATTCCTAATGGATGGGGCTTGAGAACCCTGGGCTGGAAGCGGAGAATCTTGGCTACCCAGTATGGTTTTGGGAGGAAAGTTTCCTCCCTCCTCCAAGTCTTGAGTTTCCTAATCACAAATGTTAGAAAGCTGGGTCGGTTTAGCTGCCACCGTCTGCCTTTCTCCTTCCCTCTTTGCTCTTTCCACTGCCTTCCCCAATCCCGCCTATCTCCTCCATTTCCTTTGGTTGGTATCATCAAAAAATTGAACAAGTGTTCAAGAAGGATCAAATGAGAAGTCATGGTTTTGTTTGTGTCAATGTCCCATTGTCTCACCTCCATCTTCCAGTCCCAGGTCCCTATCCCACTGTGCCTTCTGCTTTTATGGGCTTAAGTATGACATTACCAAGCTGCAAACCTCTGCCTCTTGCCAGGCAGGCTCAAAGACATGTACATTTCTTCTCATAACTACTTATATTTCTTGGTTTGTCAAGCCCCTTTCTTGGTTTGAACCTGATGGGTTACCTCATTTCCTTGTTATAATAGAATTGTTTGCCTGCAGGATATTTATCATATTTCCTTTCCAGGAAGGAGCTTAGCATGGTAGGTTTGACCCTCTACTCCACCTCCTAACAGTGGAGACTGAAGGGTCAGTCCACATTTCTGTCACCAGGGTCTGGTCAGTCTGCTGCCGGGCTCTCTGCTCCAGTGCTTGAAAATGCAGGGGGCCACTGCGGTCTGTCGGCCATTGCGGTCCCCGGGACAATGTAGCAGAATAGGGCAGCATCGGTCAAGCCTGTTGCCCAGAGCCAGCACTTTCCACCAGCTGTTCCAAGATGGGTAATTGCCCCAGCATGCTCGCTAAGGGCCAGATGAGCCATCCTAGCAGCCCATAGAACCATGTGTGGCCCCATTCTGTGGAGGGGGACACAAAATTGACTTTTTTTTTCTTCTGAGCAAGTAATTTATAAAAAATGCAGCAAGTTTTTAAGTGATACAAAATATCATTTTCAAATCAGCATCAAAAAGTGAGTGCACAATGACACTCAGTTGACTCAATAGAAAATGTTTAATGAACTAGTCACAGAGACAGTCAGTCGAAGGAAGGCAGAGAAACTTTGTCTTGTAAGGACTAGAACTGAGGGGCTCCATAATCATCTGGCATCCGTTCAATGTTGTACCTAAAGTTAGAAATGTACATGATAGGAACTCTGGGGATCTTTCAAATTCTTCACTTAAGGTCCCGGTCAACCGTGGCCACAATGTAACACTTAGGCTGAGTTACTGTCTGTACTGAACAGTCATCTGCATAGGTTCCTTTGTGTGTGCGTGGTAATCATTCAAATCTTGGATCCTTGGTGATCCTTAGAGCTACTGGATAATTCTGTCCCAATTTTTCAATTTCAGCCATTACACAGGGGTGATGTGTACATACATTACAAGGGATACACTTGGCATACAAGCAGTCCATCATTGCACTAAATCCAGTTTGGCTTTAATGGAAAAGTTGATAAAGTTGGTACCTACCAGGATGTGGTAAGGTGGACCCAGCTGTGTATTATATTGGAAAAATAAGCAGGAAGGGTGTGGAGGCACTTCTCTTTCCTTGAGTGCACTGGGATCTTTCTTTTCTTTCTTTTTAGGTTTTAATCTATCCTCTTCTTTAAGCCTCCGGTCTCTGAGACTAAGCATTCGCTTGATGGTCACATACTTCTTTGCTTTCTTTTGCTTCCCCATGTTCACGCTGCACTCACAACTGACTTTTAAAATGCTGCAGGGAAACCCATTCCTCCTTGTCCTTCAGTGAAGGGTTTGGCTAAAAGACCACTTAGTTCTCCCTGTGACTGAACACTTCACATCCCAGTTGGCAACATCTGCTCACCAAATTAAGGTGACCACACTGTTTTCTCCAAGAACAGTGGGTGAATGTTTGCCTGCCCATTGTGTGTGACCGATTGTGCCAAGTTTCCTGAACAAAGGAAGCCAGAACTGCCAGAAATCCCTCAAATGGCATCAAGATCTCAGCAAAAGACGATGAAAAGGTTTCAGGTTCCACTTTACTGGGCACTCTGCCTTTTGCAGGAAGAATCCCAAAATGTTAAATCAAGGTTTTCTCTGGGTGGCCAGTGGTTTTCTTCTTTTCCCTTTTCCAGATTTTCTACAAATAGCATGTTTGTTTTCTTTTATCAAAAGAAAAATCGTTAAAAAGAGACAATCATGCTCTACAGTCAACTTTAGAAATATAGTCCCAGTTCATAATCATGTGTGAATTAATTCAATCATGGAAATAAATTTAAAATAAAGCCACATGAATTTGAAATAAGTATAGGTGAGCATTTCTATGATCTTTGGGTGGGGAGGGATTTCTTTTAAATTAGTTTTTAAATTATTTAAGACATAGAAATCATAAACGCACATGGTCATGGTAAAAAATAAATAATCAAAACTGAATTGAATGTTATATGAGGAAAAGGAAGAGTCTCTTTCATATTCCAGCCTCCAGTTTCACTCCCCAGGCAAAAGCCCAGTTAACTGGTAATTCTGTCTGACATTTTAAAAATACACATGCACATAAACATGCTTTTGTTTACCTTTTATTAGGCAATGAGATTTTCTATTACTGATCTGCTTCTTCCTTTTAGCACTTAATACATTTTGGAGTTCTTTCCGAAGCCCATTATTATACACAGAAGTCCATTGTATGGATGTGCCATGTTTATTTAAACCAGCTCCCAGTTGATGTGCAGTTGGGTGGTTGCCAGTTTGTTTTGTGTTGTTTTGCCATGACAGACAGTGCTACAGGGAATATCGCATCATCTTTGGCCAGTTGTGTGTTTCTACAAGATAAATTCCTATACATGGAATTGCTGAGTCATAAAGTATGTTTAATTTAAATTTCTGTACATATTAACAAACCGTACTTCTGCCGATCATACTGAGGTGAGACTGTCTCCCCACACCCTCCACGACATTGAGTATTATCAAACATTTTATTCTTAGCCAATTTGATAGGAGCAAGAGATCATGCAGGGTCTTGTAAGGGTCTTGTAAGGACTTCGGCTTTTACTCAGAGTGAAGGGGGGAGCCTCCGGAAAGTGACGAGAATAGACTATGGAGGGCAAGTACAGAAGCAGGAAAGCAGCAAGGAAGCTTCTTCAGCAAAAGAAATGGTCATGACCTGGAACATTGAGTTAAATAAAATGTACTGTTAAAATTAATTTCACTTGTTTACTTTTACTCTTTTTTAAATGCAGGTACTACAAAATTTTAAATTACATTGGTAGTTCATGTTTTATTTCTGTTAGACGGCACTGTTATATAGAGTGGTTGGGGAAAGCCTCTCTATCAAAGTGACATTTCATCTGAGCCCAGTGGGATGGGTGTATATGTCATGAAATGCAAGATGGGACAGGTGAGAGGCCGGCAGGTGAGAGCATTCTGGGTGGAAGGAACAGCATGTCAAAGACTCTGAGGGGAGAAAGAGCTTGGGTGCTCCTGATGAAGTTAAAAAAGTCAGATCAGCTAGAACACATGAACAGGGTGGTGAGGGCACCAGCTGAAGGCCCAGCCTGTACCTGTCTCCCTGAAATCCGTGGTGGAGAATTTAGATTTTTCTCCAAAGGGTAATGGGACCCCTTTTAAGGTGGGTATTATTGGCATCCCATTTTAAAATGAGAAACTGAGGATCAGAGTTCCAGTAACTTGCCCAACATCAGAGCTTGTACGTGGAAGAGCTGTGATTCCTCCCAGGCAGCCCAGCTCCAGGGTTTATTGCATATGGAAACCAATAGATAGGTTTCACAAGAAAGATTAGAAGAAAGGTCTCACGTCTGTGAAGGCACAAATGAGGCGCTTTACAATAACAAGGGTAGTGAGAACTAAACAATACCCAACTAAGCTCCATATCTAAATAAGACTATAAAAACAGAAAGGAAACAGGGCAAAAAATACTGTCTAAAGTCGATTTTATATGCCTGACAATTGTGTTTAAAACCGGCACAAATAAACTTATTTGTTGATATAAAATAGAACATAGAATAGCATGCATTGTTTTATTTAAGTCTTTTAATATTATTAAACTGACAGGGAGTTTATACCAAAGTGAAGTTGACATGGATATGGGTAAAATCACACCCTAATCGTAGAGAATAGCCTGTAAACTTGTCTGCCCTTCTCCCCCCTGACAACTGTAGTTTGATGGTGGAGAGACTGGGCTCTGATCTTGCAAGGTGGCCAGTGGCCGCCACGGGGAGGAAAACATATTCTCAGGATTCCAGGCCCCAACCTGGAATGCATTTCTTACAGAAACAATGTAACAGGTAGAAGTGAAATTCCCAGGTCAGCCTGCAAAAGCCAAACTGATATGGCACTGCCCTATGTTTCAGCCACCTTTTGACTATGTTGGAGCTCAGTAGGCTTTATTGGGTTTCTCTGGGTTGACCAAAGAACCTTAAAAACTGGTTTCTAAGATGAGGACTTGTCAGTACATTGTTTCAAAATAAAAGCTATTAAATGTCCATTGTTTTGAATTATATCACAATTCGTAACGTTTTAAAAAACACAGACCAAGGAGAGCATCAAAATACTGAAGAACAACATAGTCCAGTGCCTGTTACCTGATTTAACACAAGTTTCATAAGGTTATTCATTTAATAGTATCTTCATATATAAAGACTTTTCTTTCTCCATTTAAGTGTCCTCAAGCAGGTTAGCTGACTAGTGGAGGAACAAAGGACATAAACAGGAAATCGTCTCTGATGAAGAGAAACTTGACTTCGGAAAGGAGAGATGGTTCCTGGGTTTTAAGATTCCAAACAGTGCCAAGAAAATCAGTCAAAGGAAATTGCAATAAAATTTTACAATGTTCAAGTTGGAAAAAAAAAAAATCAAAAAAAAAACTGGCCCTCAAGTAGAGTTTACAGCTCTATGCTGAAGGTACTAATCAGCTAACACTGCAGTTGAGGGAGGTGGGAGGGTCCTGAGAAATGCTGAAGCACCGCAGATCGGAGAGCCACCACGGCTGAACACAGAAGCGGGTTTCCTGAGATTTTAGTAGAAGTTTCCACCCAGGGAACAAAAAGATCCCAAGGCGATCTTTTCAGCTTTCTCTTGGATACATTCTGTCTGGTGAGACAGCAAATGCATTTCTATTTTTTTCACTCGCAACATCAACTGTATTTGTAGGGGGTTAGGGAAACAGTTGAATGAGAGACACAAAACTGGGGAGACAGACAGGGTGAGAACACCTCACCGTCATCCTCTCCATCCACAGACTCTGGACCCAGTTCTTCATAATACTTCTCCAGGGTGGCCAGGCCTTCACAGGCCTCAGGGAACAGGACCCCTTCCTCCATGCTCTTGCCCACATACTAGTGCATGAAGATCCTCTATGGCAGACAGCAGGTCAAACTTGTGGTCAAGGGGGCCCAGGCCTCAGCAGGCAGGCTGCCCGCTGCACCACGGTGAGGGGCTGGTAGTCGATGCCAACCTTGAAACACTGGGTCCCAGTCTACAAACTGGCTGATGCGCTTGGTCTTGATGGTGGTGATGGCGGCATTCAGAGCCTTGGGCACCACCTCCCCACAGTAGAGAGTTTATCAGGCCACGTGCTTGCCATGGCAAGAATCACACCTGGTTGGAGGGTTCATAGTAGGCAGTGGTCATCCCCTCGGTGGAGGCAGTGGCCAAGAGGTCACCAGAGGTGGTGGGTGCAGGTGTGGGGCTCCAGAACCGGATAAAATGGAGGGGTAAAGGGCCAGGGCTGGGACTTCAAGCAACCAAAGTGCAGGAGAGCAGGGGAGAGGATGTGAAAGCTAGAAGGGTGTGGGCTTGGGGTCTGAGAGTAGAGAACGGACTTGCATATCCGCTGCAGGTGGCTGGAATGAGGCAGAGGAGAAAGTCCCCTGAGGGGAGGTCAGGGAACTGAGAAGCTGGGTGGCGGGGGTCATCCACAGGAAAACCAAAGTATCCCAAAGTGACGTGGACACGGAGGGAAAGGAAGATTGGAGATAAGTCTCCGATTAATGGAGGAGTGTGAATGGGCGGGGTCACATCAGGTGGCTGAAGTCACCAGGAAAACAGGTTTCAGTGGTTGACATATGTAGATGGAAGCCAACAGGGTAGCACTGGGGTCCTTCTCTAAGGCAGAAGCATTCTCAGCAGTTACTCAAAAATCGCCAATATACGTTAGCTACATATACTCTTTGTTTTCCAAATCTTTAAAATTTAAAAAAAAGTAATTTTTCACAGAACAAGCGGGATTAATCTGTTGCCACCAGGGGGCGCGTCGTAGGCAGTACCCACCTGAGTTTTGCGGCTCTGAACTGCCACCATGTGGTGAGATGAGAAAATACAGGATGCCCTGTCTTCATTTGTGACCAACCCATCAAATCCTGACCACTCTTCCCTCTATGCTTACCCACCCACTATGTGCTTCAGACAAAGTATGGAGCATATGAACATGTGGGCTTGATGGACGTAAAGTTTTCCTTGCATGGCTGTTCTCTGGGACAGACCCTGCCAATCCTGTCCCCCAATTTGGCATCTTGGTGGGTGCCTTTCCTGCAGCCAGTTCCGAGGCAGGCTTTATTGGCAAGAGGGCGGGAGGGTTTCTGGGCATTGTTTTGGCTCTCTCTTCCTGACCCTTCTGAAGTCAGGACAGCAGGACACCACCACCTGATGACCTTTCTGATTCTTTGTCCCTTTTCTCCGCCTCCCCCACCAGGGCCGCCTCTTTCATTTCCAGCCACTCTGTGGTTTATACAAAAAACATTTGTTGGGTACCTGGTAGGGGTGAAGCACTGAGCTAGATGCCAACAACCCAGAGATGAATGTGGCATGCCCCAGCCCTTGGAGCTCACAGTTCTAGTAGCTGATGCCAGCCAGTCACTGGATGATCGTAGGAAGGTGCCAGGTGCTACAGAGGACCCAGAAGGGGCTCCAGCCCAGGCTTGGTGGCTCAGAGCCTGCTTCCTATGAGGGTGATGTCAAAGCGAAGCCTTGCAGGCAAAGAGGGTAAGGGTGAGAGTTCTAGGCAGAAAAATAAAAATGCCAAGGCCTAGCAGTGAGGGATCAAATGGAACTTTCTAGATGTTCAAATAAGTTTTTAATGGATGGAGCAATGAGAGGTGAGAGGACAGAGGTAAGCAGGAGCTCTGAAAATATGATAAGTCCGGACTTTGTCCTGACAAGATGAGCCATTGAAGAGTTCAATACTCATTTAAATGGCCCCTCAAATGATGAGGTCCCTGGGATTCCGTTGGGCTTGTCCCTTCTCACTCTGAATACTGTCCTTAGGTGTGAGCTGACTCACTTTTTTTTATACTTATCATTTTGAAATACTTTAAGACACAGAAGTTGCGAAAATAGTACTGAGAGTTCTTGTGCACCCAGCATCTTCCAGGAACAAAATCTTATGTAATTGTAGTACATTATCAAAACCAGAAAATTGACATTGATATAATACCATCGACTGAACTACATACCTTATTCAGATTTCACTAGCTTTTACATATGCTTTTTTGTTTGTTTGTTGTATAGTTCTATAAAATTTCACCATGCACATAGTTTCATGTAACTCTTCTTGCAATCAGGATACAGGATACAGGTGACTATTCTGTCATCACAAAACCTTCACACACAAAAAACAATCCCTCATTTACCCCTTAATAGTCATATCCTTTCCCCAACACTCATCCCTGGTAACCACTGCTTTGTTTTCTACCACTATAATTTTGTCAGTTCAAGGCTGTTGAGTGTTCTCAGAACCTGTGGCTAGTTGCCCCCAGGGACCAAGGAGGAAGCTGCAGTGCCTTTTTTTCTTTTTTTTTAAAGCAGTTTTGTTAAGATCTATTCCCATACCAAATACTCCACTCAAAGAATACAATCAAGGCTTGCTGCAGTGCCTTTTATGAACTGGCCCTGGAAGTCATGCCCAGTTCTGCAGTGTTCCATTGGTCAGACACGCCAGCCTTGCTTCAGTGTGGGAGAGAACACTAAGAGGGCTCAGCACCTGCAGGGAAGTTTCATTGGCCCCCAAAGGTTCAATTTTCCCAGTTGTCTTTCTCTCTCTTACTTATTTTTAATTTTTTTTTCAGTTTGTTTATTTGAATCAGGGTCCAAACAAGGTTCATACATTGCATTTTGCTGATATTGTTCAAAAGTCTCTTTTAATCTCTAGTTTCCCCTCTTCTATTTGTTTTGTTTTTGTTCTTGTTTCTTTGCCACTTTTCTTTAAAGAAACCAGGTTCCTTGTCCTTAAAGTTTTTCACATACTGGATTTTGCTGATTGTGTCCCCTTGATGTCACTTAACATGTTCCTCTGATTCCATCTTTTTCCTGTAAATTGTTATAGATCTAGAAATAGATGATTCAGATTCAGCTTTTTGTTTGGGATTTTTTTCAAGAAAACTTAATTGGTAGAGTTGTTTATTTCCACCAGGAGGCATATAATGTCATAATACAGTGTCAATGTTCTTGACTATTGATTACCATTGCCTATCTTCATTATTTCATCGGAGGTGTACAAAATAGTGATAAACTAACTCTATACTTCCTTTATTAACTGGAATATTACTATACAGAGAAGTTTTCACTTACTGACTTTTTGATTACCCTGAAGTACAATTAGTACAGAAAAGAAAAAAATAAATGCTTATTTCTTTCCCTTTATTAACAAATATTCAGAAGTGGTTAGTTTCTTAGCATCCTCCAAAGGTGACCAATAAGGTATTTTACAAAATCATCATGAACTTATGGATTTAAAAATATTTGATTTCAGTCCATTGCCGTTACCATTTTTATTGGTGCTCAAATTATCCCATCTTTGGCCAGTGAGAGCCTCTTTAGGTTGGCTCCCGAGTCCTCTGAAACGATTTTTGATAGCTTCTTTGCTTTCTGGCACATTATGTTACAGGCTCATCTTCTAGATTTCCTGCTGCTGACCTGGAATCACCATTTCTCTAAGGAGCTCTGAGTCCTTTTATTGGGAAATGCAGCCCCCTCCCCACTCTGTTTATTCTCCAGTCACCAGAGACATAAAAGGCCCACCCAACCACTCTTTTGCTCAAAGCCCTTCAGATTGACCTCAAGACAAAGTCAGCTCCTTAGCACAGCCTACCAGCTCCTCGGTTAGTTGGCACTTGTTTACCCCTCCCTCCCATTGCCGACTAGTCTCCTCTTGGAACCTTACACTCCAGAAAAATCTTTCTGCAGCTCCCTGCTCTGGCCATGCTGGATAATGCCTCTGTGACTTTTCTCATGCTAACTCTTGGCCTGAAATCATCCACTCCCACCACCACTTGGAACCATCCT
This sequence comes from Choloepus didactylus, assembly GCF_015220235.1. Classification (NCBI taxonomy): domain Eukaryota; kingdom Metazoa; phylum Chordata; class Mammalia; order Pilosa; family Megalonychidae; genus Choloepus; species Choloepus didactylus. The sequence goes on from NC_051314.1 coordinate 85,706,247, forward strand.
TCCAGATGTAGCTATAGCTCAGCTATCATCCTTCCCTTGAACCACCAGGCTAGGTGCCTCCCAGTGTTGTCTCATGGCCCCCTGTGCTTACTCCTGAGTAAGGACATAATGCTTATGTGCAGCTCTCTTTATCTGCCGAGTGGAGAATGACTAAAAAGCAGGAACTGTCTCATCCATCTTTATCACCAGCAGGGACGAACATTGCCTGGCACCTAGTCAATGTCCCCATCTGATCATGCTGCTTACACATGAAGACTGTATCTTCTCCCCCCAGTGTCTTCTCCACTATAGTTATGACTGCAAGTCTGCTAGGCATGGAAGATGCTGTTGTGTCGTCCTCTTTTGTTTAATTTGTAATTGCTGGGTTAGTTGGGAAGAGGACTAAAGGGGTGCTCACTCTGGTTACAAATATAACGGATGGGGAGATTTTGCTCAAATCACCTCACACTTCCCTCCCATCTTGGCTAAAGCTACAGCCAGGATGTAGGTCAGGACAGAAAAGATGACACCAGCCCAGAAGGCATTAACCTCAGTATTCAGCCTGCATAAGCTAATCTTGAAGAGCAGAGGCTCTGGAGACAGTGCACCTGGATGCCACTCAGATCTGCCACTGCCTGTTGGCATGGCTTTGGATTGATTATATGTAGTAAATACACAACCTAATTTTTTGACTATTGGGAATATTAAATGAAACAATTCATGTAAAGCACTTTGCAGTGCCTGACACTGTAGGCATTCAAAATAGGCTATCGTCTCCCTGCCCCCTCAGGAATAGAAGGCAGCACAAAGATGAAATTGGGCTTTGAACAGCCTTTGAAACTGACCTTTTTAAAGTCAGTGAGAAAAGGGCAAGATGTTTAAAGAACACTCTCCACAAGTTGGGGAGGGAAGTGGCCATGCTTTGCTGAGGTGGGGACATGGGGAGTCCAAACAGGGCAACTGGGAGTAATCGGGATGAACCAGCCGGAGTTTTAACAGTCAGGTCCTAAAAGGAAGGTCTGTGTCTACAATGAACGTGACAGCCAAAGCAGACACCAGAAATGAGTAATCGGATTGTATCGCAAGCTCTGGTTTATTATTTCATGTATAAGCTCTATGAAGTTGGGGACGTTTTATTTTATTCACTGATGATCCCCAGCACCTAGAATATAGCCTAGCCCGTAGTAGGTGATAAAAAGATAGTCATAGAATCAACTTCTATAGCCTGCCTTTTTTCCTTATGCAACCTCAAATTTTGGTTGTACACTTGAACTGCACATGTTGCTACCACCAGAAAAGCCTACTTAGATAAAGGCAGGGGTTGCAGAAAGGAGTGGGAAAAGGCCTCAGCTGTATTTGAGAAAATTCCCAGCATTTATGTGTAGCAAGTTGGGAGCTACAGAATGGGAGGCCTATGTGAAGTCCTTTTTGCTATTTACACCTACAGTAGAAACTTTATCCTGTTCCACACTCCCCCTCCCTACTAGTAAGCCAGACTGTACCCCAAGCCTAGGTTCAGCTGTGCCCTTGAACTTAACACAAACACCAGAAAAGGTTAAGGAATTTTCTTTATTTTTTACAAATTAAGACTATGTAGTTTTCTTATATTTCTGAATCAAAAACACCTTTGTCTTCACAGTATGAGTTAGAGAATGCAGCCTGAGCTGAAAACCAAGGAACTAGAAAAGAAAGTGATATTATAGTGATTACTGTATTAAAAACCTGTTAGGCATTTTCTTTAAAAGTAGTTTTTTGTTTTGTTTTTATATCTTGTCATTCTTGGCACTGTTTCTAAAGAAAAACTCCTTTATCCCAAGCAAAAAAGCACAAGAGGTGGAGTTTGGCTTCAGGAGATTTAACAAGATTCTCAGGCCCGGCAGAGAATCACCAAATTTATGGATTGCTGCTATTGGGGGCTTAATAGGAAGAAGTCCCTTTACTAAGTTCTCAAGCCAGAGGATGGAGGCAGCACCTGTATCAGAGGATGGTATCCTCTGTGGAGGTGAGCCATTCTGGGCAGCACCCACCCCAGGAATATACACAGCCTGGGAACAAAGAGCTCCATAGGATGGCACAGTGGCATCATACACTCACTGAACCAGCACCCACGATTTCAAACCACACTGGTTGTGACCAGGGAGAGCCAAAAATGCTATTTACTGTTTTCAATGGCCTGGTCCCCCTTACATTGAAGCCCTGTGAGTAGCCAGAGCCACAGCTGCTCCCATCACTGCCGTTTGTGCCAGATGACTGTGGCATCACACTGAGGGACTGCTGCTCTCATTAGCACTGTCCATCCACGCTCACCACCACAAAGCTGCAGGAAACTTGGTTACCTGGTACCTGCCTGGAAGGCAGCTGCAGATTTCTGGAAGCAAGTGAACAGACCAAAAACTAAAGTGCGTCTGTAAAACAAACATCTACCAACTGCCTCAAATCTCTGGCCTGACCCAGAAGGGGACAAAAACCTAACGAAGAACTGTGAGGGATGCTGCCTCCCAGTCATCACAGCCCCATTCTATTATCTGAACAAAGAGCCACTCAACTGGTAGAGATTTATTCCCCCCATCCCAAATAAGTTGTTATGTATCCCTCTGGCAGGATTCGTTACAATTAGCCAGAGGAGCAACCATACCCCTTCCCCACCCTTCCTCTCTTGGGGTCTTCAATCACAGCCACCAGGTGGAGGCCATGCAGTAAGGTGACCCATTAAAAAAAATAGACCAGGGTAAGTTTGGAAAGTCTATGCTATACCTTGCCATATATAATCAGCCTTTTCATAAATGCCTGACAAGAAGCAGAGTCTTCCCTTTGTGCTGAAATCCTCCCACCCCCATGGATGGAAAGCAGGCAGATTCCCTGAGGGTCAGGCAAGGGGTGGGAAAGGGAACACAAGCAAATCTTGTTCCTTCTGTGATGGCAAGGCATAAAGATACATTTGCCAGGCAAGCAGCAACTTGGGCAGCTCAGAGGAAGCAAAGCATCCACACCAGTATAGGCTCTTCATTTTCTTGGTAGGGGTTGGCAGAAGCTCAGATATAATGAGCTTGAGTAACAGCAGGACCAGCAAACTTCTTTCCAACGGAAAACACACTGCCCAGTCCCACTGGCACTGCGCACAAGCAAAGAACGCTGCAGAAGGAAGAGCAGAGTGGTTATCCACCCAACAGTTCAGGTCCACCTGGTGAAGCTCAGTCAACAAGGCAGACTCCTGGAGGCTGTTCCCTCTGCTGGTCCCATTCCTCATGGTGGACTGGCTGCCTGAGCCAGGAAGAGGCTAGGGATGGGGTTGACAGAAGAGGAAATGGAGACTAATCCCAGAATATGAAGCCAAACTCCAAACTATATTCTGCTAATCAGTTTTTTGATCAAAAAATTCAAAATAGAGAAAACCACAAAGTACAAAAGCTTTTCTGATGCTTTTCATTATCACAGAACACGCCACCTGTAATGTGTGCAAAGAGGAAATGAAGGGTGGAGGAAGAGGAAGTCAAATTGGGAAAGGCTAGGTGGTCATTTCATTTCTTCTCTTTTTTCTTGTCCTAAAGAGAGAGAAAAAAGTCATCCAGTTAATTTTTGGCATCTGACATTCAACTTAATTCTTGAGTCAGCCAATAACTGGCTGCATTTGGATAGGGTTTGGAAAGGAACAGGACAATAAAAAGGAATGACAAGTGTTCCCTTAACCTGGCATGAACTGTATCTTAACCATACATCACTGTGGTACCCAAAGTTACTGGTTAGTAAAACAAACTTGATGAAAAGAGGAGAGTAAGGGTTAGGTACCACCCCACACCCCCACCACAGGTACTTAGGTCCTCATGTGGGCTGCCTGTGTACTCTTGGCCTTTCACAACAACCAAAACTTAGATCCCTAACCAGTGAAGCTGCAGACTGGCAGTCTACTCCAAGCTAGACAAGAGGCCAAAATCACCAGCTTTCCATTAGGCCTGGAATATGCTCCACCTTCAAGGCTGTGCATGAATCCTGGGCATAAGCCAACATTCAGACACCTGCTTGGTGCTCAGTCCAACTGTGGCACAGCCCAGACAGAGAACCACCAATCCCATCTAGTCATCTGATTCCACCACTGCTGCCCTGTCTACTGTTCCATAAAGGATCTGTAAAGAAAAGCTCGTGGCTTCATTTGTTCACCTACTGAGGGACTAGATTATACGATACTAACCCTATATAGAATGCTTCTTTGGGAAAAAAAAATAAGAATAACAAATGGATATAATTTGTCTACTTCAGAAATTTATTTACAAAAACTGCTTTTACAAAATGAGTATTACATTATGTTCTCTGGAATAACTTTTCTCTGAGTAATAACCATCCTTACAGCTTTTAAATTCTTCATATTGTAAGCATGTTTCTTGCTGCTACTGAAACTTCCTTTTCCTTTTGATACTAATCTCAGTAATTAGTAGTTTAAAAAAAAAAAAGTTTGTTTTTACTTGTTCCTTTTTCTCCATCAGCTAAAGGCTTCTGGTTTACGTCTTATTCAGTGGCCTGCCTTACAAAGCCCCTGGGTCTGCACAGTGTGTAAGCAAGCTTTCAAATCTGAACTACACACAGACGCCAAGGTCAGGAGCCACCCTCTCCCTTGGATGGTGGGGTGACTAACCTTCTCATTCATAGCCAGGATCATCATGAGTTTTCGGAATAGAGTAACAAAATCCAGGAAGAGATCAATGCAGTGCCTGAAAGAAAAAAACCAGGTTATGAAGCCAACTTCCTACTCAACTTTATGTACAAGTCCACCAAGGTGTAGAACCTAAACCCCATGCCCCACCCCCTATCATCACCTTTTCCAACACTCCGCTATCAACTACACGTGTAAAACTGAGATCTTTTCGGCTCACTAAAACCATGAAGTGTAGAGGAAAGAGAGCATGTGGTTTGGACTCAGTAAAAAAAATAAAAAATAAAAAATTCTGTGTGTATCTTCTCATTGTAAAAGGGTCAAAGAATACATAGTTATGAAGAATAAAAGGTGACTAACTCCTTTCTCCTCTACCTAGAAGTAACTACTATTAAAAGTATGTGTGTGTGTGTGTGTATGTATATATATATATAGTGTCTGCTTTGGTAGCATGTATAGTAAAATCGAAACCATACAGAGAAGATTAGCATTGCCCCTGAGCAAGGACGACATGAAAATTCATAAAATGTTCCATATTTTTGAATTATATATTTGAATGTGGTTGAAGAGGGAAGTTTTGGGTTGTATACATGTTACTAGAATAAATTTTTTTTAAAAAAAGAAAAAAACGTATGACTGTGAAATATGAATGGTAAACCCTAATGTAAACCATGGACTACAGTTTACAATACAATTAAAGAAATGGTCTTTTATCATTTGTGCCCAATGTGCCACTCGGGTGCAACATGTTAATAGGGGGATATATGGGAACTCTATGCATAGTTTTTCTGTAAAACTGTAACTTCACTAATAAGAAAAAAAAGTGCATATATATATATATAAAAAAAGATTACTAGTCCAACTTTTAAAAATCTGATGTCTTTCAGGAATTGAGGGGAACTATGCTATTTGGTGCACAGTTCCAAAACCATGGGTATCCTACCATATACACTCCCAAAGCTTAGCCACCTAAGTTCAGCCAGTCCACTCTTATTACTGCCAATGTGGACAGAATGATGGGTCAGTCAAAGGCTCACCCCCAGAGATACAGAAAAGAGCCATGGAATGGAATGGCATATCCCACCCCTCATGTTTGTTAAAGACCAGTTCTCACACTTACCAGATATAATCCTTATCTCCATTTTCAGCCTTTTCAATAATGAGTTGAGTATCAAAAAGGACAAAACCACACATGACCACCAGCCCTACATACAGGTTTGCCTAACAAAAGAATGAGATGAGGTTACCCTATGGGAGAATTTGTAGGAAAAAACAGACACACTTTCTGGCTCTTGGCCACATGAAAGCACATCAAATGCTTACCCTACTGACCTTAACACTAATGGGACTGAAATCTATGATGAAGACTACATTATTTACATTATCTCCCTAGACACAATTCTGAACTTTTTTTGGCCACTGAAAGAGCCTCACCCATTTAACAAGGAATCACTATCTCTAGAAGAGCTTTTCACCCATTTTAACAAATTGAGACTGCTAGACTGGCCATAGACAAATGATGTCTAAGCAAACTGTCTTCTCCTTAGTCAGCTATACCCGACTGCTATTCTGTATTTACACCCACATCAGAGGGCTCATCCTAGGATGGTCAGTGGACAGGCTTTAATAACACTGTTCAACAAAGCTAAGCATCCTGGAGAAGTCTTAGTCTACCCTGTTTTGGAGTTAAGGAAGAAAACAAAGTGTGAGGCAAATAGCTGCTGGAAATTTATATGCAAAGTCTCACCTGGAAAAGCCAAATGGATCCAAAGAAAAGGTTCCCCAGGGAAGACAGGAGCATCAGGCTCATGGCTGACATCAAGGTTCCTATAAGAGATGGCAAAAACCTGTCTTAAGAAAAGCCAAAAAGAAGTAAGGCAATCCCACCAAGGACATTCCTTACTTTTCCCAAAAAATGAAGGCTTTCAATTTCAACCCAACAGTCACAAGGGAGTTGGGGGATAGGGAAAGAGACCCAGTGAGAATTCTGGCTAGAGCACAGACCTTTGCCCTGCTCTCCAACTCACACTTACCCCCTAGGAAGAGGTAGCTACGACGCCTGGCATAGAGTGCACTCAGGGTGAAGCAAGTGAAGATCATTGCTGTACCCATGAAGGCAGTGGGAAGGATACTATTAAAGAAAAAGACCAATAGATTAAGGGCTACAGGTATATAGCCTAAATATAAAAATATATTCTTAATGGTAAAAAGATGTAAGAAACCACCTAAGACTACTAAAATACTTACCTGGGGTTGATGGCAATACACAATTCCAGGGCCGGACCCAGGCCAACTCCTAGAAAACAAAAAACCCAGAACACAATGTTACCATCAATTCTTGAAGAGAATCCCTGTCTAAAAGCTGATCATAAATAGCATGAGCATGCCCATGGGCCTAAAAAAGTATGTCACTTCCCCCTCCTCAATTGTTTTCAAGAGAACGGCTGAGTTATTTATTTATACACACAATGGTAAAACTGTCCTGTTAACTAATAAAAATCATGGTTGACCCCAGGAGGAATAGAGATTAGAAAAAAATGAAACAGGCAGATCAAACATTTTTGAGCTAAATTTTAAGGCTGCAAAACTCTGAAGAGGTGTGATGTGAGACTGCAATGTGGGCCAGGTCAGGGATTAGAAGAAATGGATAAAGAGCAAAGCAGTGGCTTGTGGCCAGCAACCATCAGTCATGCAGGACTGATTCTCTTTGTCGCAAAAAAGGCCAGACTGGTTTTGCAGGTGGGCACCTGCCACATGGAGGGTGGAGCAACATGTTCCAGCTCCCACATTTCCTCCACTCTGGCTACTCTTCTCTCCCCTTTGATAATCCCATCCCTTAGTGCCTTCAAAAACTAGCTTTCCCTGATCAAAAATTTTAATCCCCAAATCCCTTCCTTTCTACATTTTGTTCAACATTGTATAGATTAGCCTGCCACTCAGAACAAATGGTACAAACTCAAATGTTGCTTGGCAAGTATTTTTATTTGAAGCTTGAGTCCTATTTCCCTTAACGATAATCCTAGAAGAGCTGCACTTTTAATTCTTTTCTCCAGAATCAGCAAAGTGTCCTGTACAATAGATTTCGATGTATGCCTTTAACTAACTGTTCGCAAGGTTCAGAAAAGATGCTCCTGTAATAGTTGCCAGCATGGGCCCAACTAAGTCAGACTCTCAGGCCTAGTTTAAGTTTCATGTCTACCATTAAGAAGTTAAGCTCTCTAAGTTCTTGATCTTCATTTGTTTACACATGCCATGCCTATTTTTTGGATACAAAAGTAGACGTTACAGTCCCTGGTCACAAAGGGCTCACCCTGTGGATGAGGAAACAAGAGGCACCTATATGAAATAAAAAGGCAATAAGAGGCAAAATATACTCAAATGTAAGACTGGATAGTTCACTGCTAGAAGAAGCCATAATGGAGGTATCTCAGTGGAAAGACACTTCAGAGAAGACTCTACAAAGAGAAGTCTTCTGAAGGAATTGTATAACTGGCATAGGCAGATAAGAAAGTGTGCCCACTGGGACTAATCAGAATAAACACAAATTTCCGGCCTTAGTCTAAAGAGATACTAAAAATAGATCCCCCCCTCAAAATTAGACCAATCCCTTAACATACCTGTAAGGAAAGCAAAGCCAGCAAGCAGTCCCAGTCTTTTCTGCTCAGTTTCACGGCTATGAGGTGTTGCCATCAGCCAAATCATCAACCCCAGGGAGCCAAGGGCAGACAGCAGGCCAGCCTGTCAGAATCAGTCAATCATTATATTCTTGAAAGTATTGAATTTATTTTGCAGAACTTACTTGGTTCAAACACTCATCTTAACTGCCTCTGAAGGAGGCAATAGAAAATGCAATGTTTTCTCAGGAGGGGGAATGAACAAAGAAACCAAAAGCCTTGAAGGACAGGGTTAGGACCATGGTGGATGCTGAAGGTTCAACTGCTAGGATCCAACTAAACAAGTCAATCCAACAAACAAAGTCAAACTAAGGGTGAGTCTTGCCCCAGAAAGAGAAGAGATGAACCAAAGTGACAGGTGCTTGAAGAACATTTCAATCTGCAGAACAAGTAGAAATGACCCATTTTTGATCACTTAAACACACACACAGAAAAAAGACTGAGAGAGTAAGTACCAAAATATTAACTAATTATTTCTGGGTGATGGAATTATGAAGATTTTTAAATATTTTATCGCTAGTCTGTTTTCCCAGTTTTTGATAATGAACATGTATTAGTTTTGTAATAAGAAAAAAAGTTTCTTAAAAAAAAAAAAAGGCAGTGGGAAAAGGCATTAAGAAAAGAAGGAAGTCACCACGATAAGACACAGACACTGAAGTTCATTCTTTCCTTCCTTTGAAGGTATTTTCCTACATTACTTAAAAAAAAAAAACACAACCAGAAACCAAAAGAACCAACCTTGCCTAAAAGGTGGAATATGATTTAGTCCCTAAACTTGAGGGATCAAAGACCTATCCTTTTGTGTCTAGAGTAATTTTTCATACAACTCTTGTCAGGAGATGCCTGAGCACAATTACCCTCAGCAGTGGCAAATTCCAAAACACACACACACATATATTCCTATATTTACTGTAAAAGGACAAGGATTGGTTATTGAGAACTTAAACCTTTTTGGTTAGTTCCCAAATGTCCTGTCTATTCCTGCTGGCCTAATCCAAAATCTCCTTCAACATAAGAAAACCAGTTGTTGATGGTCTTCACCCAACCATGCAGATACCACTGTATGAGAGAATACAATAGGTCAAATCCTTAGAGGTCTCAACCCTGCTTTGCTGATAATCATACAATCAATGTTCTGTATTCATGCATTCTATAGTCATTCAGGCAGAAAAGAGGAAGAATAAGAAAAAATAAAAAGGCCACTGTGCAGAACCCCAGCATGCGTATCATGCCACAACAAGGAGGTGGGAGGCTGTCTTGTGGATTAGCACACCATGCAGTGTCAGATTAAGACATTCTGTTTTCAGTATCTAGAGGGAGCACAGTTGCCAGAAAATTTAAATGGCTTTACATGTCAGGATTTAATGGCTGGCTGAATTCAGATCCCAAACTACTGATTAGGATTAAGGAGGGTCACTTGGGCCACCTTACTGAGCTGGTTTCTTCCCAATACAGTTTGTGCCATAGCAACCAGGAAGAAAACTGTTCTTACCTGAATGAAATGAGTGACCACATGGACATAGGCCCCCGCAGCCGCCACAAACATACAGAGGGCAAAACTGGCATAGACCTTCTTCAGGTGCTGCTGTGTCGAGGGGGTTCTAGGAAAGAATGTTAATAATGACCATCAGTCCAGGACCAATTTCATCTATAAGCTGAGAAACATTCTCCCTCTCCTCCCCGCCCCCCTTCCTGGGTAACATGTGAAAGTTATATTATAAGTAGTTTGATATATTTTGGAAAGAACATATTAGAATTAAAAAATGTTTTGAAAATAGGTTAACAGAGAATCCTAAATACTGAGAAGAGCCAAAAGCCCAACATTATGAATAATCAGTACCCAAACTGGAATAATTAAACAACTCCAATGACTACACAGCAGCCCTTAGATTCTGATTTTCATCAGCTACTCTGAATTCTAGCAAAGTTAATTTGTTAGCTTATACATACAGAAGTTAATAAGCTAGAAAAAGAAAAGACACCACATATGAAAGGAAACGCAGTAAGAAACCTCAGTCAAGGTTAAAACACCTACATGTGGGAAAATTTAAAGAGTACATCAAAGTTGATCTTCCGATCAAATACGTTCATGGTGCCAGTCTGTGGGAGACACCCTCCGCTCTGGAAAATCAAGAATAAAAGGAAGAGAGTTTAAAGATACTGTGACATACAACATAACACAAATAGCTTTTTTATAAAAAATAACAACAGCCTACAAGTTAGGAAAAAAGATACCCAAAATCCCACTGCCCTAACAACCATTTTCATTTTTATGTATTTCCTTATAGAATACATTTGCAATCTTAATCAACCACTTTAAAGGGAGACAAAGGAAATGAGCCCATCTTCTTCTCTCATTTCATTTGATTTCTATTCTTCAGAAGGTAATTTGCCTCTTTAAAAGACAGTTCATTTCTTAATGAAATTCTCAATTAGCAACCTAGTTAAAGGGACTCTTCACTGGAACACAAAGCAATTTTATGTCATGTTGGTTTAAGATGCTACAGAATCCCTCAGGAAAGGCAGGGAACCTCAAAGACTAAAAAATAAAAACTATAAAGGTGGGTTTGGTACTAGGACTTGCATTTTAAACAAACACATGCAGAAACTCTCTACCTAATGCATTTCAGAATTGAAATGAAAGGGATCCCTAATTCAAAAAGGAAGCAACCTCCCATACCGGTATCCATATTTCCCTTCTTAAAAAAGGAATTCATACAGAAAGAATTTTTTTTAACTTTTTAACATAATTCCACCAACTTTCCTATAGAGAAGTTCCAACAGTACAAAGAATTCCTCTTTACCCTTCACCTAGATTTCCTAATGTTAATATTTCAACACATTTGCTTTATCCTCCCTTTCTTCAGCAATCTATAAAACATATGGACTAAACACTGTTTTTCCTAACCATGCAAACACAATGCCCCTTTCTACCCCTAAATACTTAAAGTGGGTATATCCTGAAAACAATAATCACAACCAGGAAATTACCATAAATATGGTACTATTTATTAGCTGATTTACAGATTGCATTCAGATTTTGCCAACTGTCCCAGGATGTCAGAAAGGATATTTAAGGGCATTTTTAAACTGAGCTATTATCTAAGTTAAATTATATCAACACCACAAAGTCAGTTTCTTAAGTTTAGCTCCTCCCCTGTCTCACATGCAATCCTCAATAAACATGTTCAATAGAACTAAAAATCTAATCAAGGCCACTTCATCATTCCTAAGTATAAATCCTCCAAATTCTTATTAGACCTAATAGTTTCAGCCATTTCAAAACAACCAAAAGGAGATGGGTGTTCAAACACAAAAGGTAACTGTTGAAAGACCAATTACTTGCACCCACTCTAATCAGCAACTAGGCCAATGTTCAGCAAATTAATCTAGGTAACAAAAGTTCCAATCCCCAAACCAATTTCCTGAAGAATCCAGGGCCAGAGGAAAGATGCTACTCTTACAGTTCCCAAACATCACTACCATTTGTTTCCTGAGGCTCTCTAACACAAATGACAGACACACTTAAAATCGCTGGCTTCTCAGATTTCACTTTTCCTTTCCTCACCAACATCACTACTCACCTGATACTTTCTCTAGTTCCTTCTCTTAAGGACGGGCACAGTGAGAAGCTGCAGAATCTACTAAAGCTGTTGCTCTCACCTCTAAGTCACCGGACTCTGGGTTTTCTTGATCTAGATGGTGCAATTATTGCAGGCTGTTGCACAGCCAACCAGAGTCTTCCATAGCCACAATGAATTTGTCCTCTAGAGAGGAGACTTACAGGATGGCAGAACCCAGCATCTGGAAAGTGTCTTTGTTTAAGCCTTCCATTAACACCCCTAATGACATCCCTAGACAGAACTTGCAGTAATACTGAAGCAAACCTCAGAGCCAAGTTTCTTAGTATTCACAACAGCAACAGTAAATTATCTCTTGCTTCCAATTTCAAGAGTTTAAAATGGGGGAGGAAGGGAATGACAGGTAAATCCTTAGATACCCAGGGGACTGTTAGTCAGAAACTGGCAACACTCATGTAACCAGACCCTGCTCAGTGGAAACTGTGGGAGGACAGAATGATAGAAACTTTCTTTCCCAGTTTTGCTCCAATCTTTCCTAAGGGGTACTGACTGCCTCTTTCCGGGGCTCTTTGCCGACTGTTGATGGATAACCCAAGCTGTCAAAAGGTTGCGCGCACATGTGTGTGAGTGTGTGTCTGTCAGAGGTGGGGGTGGGGGTATGTCAAACAGCAGTTTATCCCTGATTTAGTTGTGACTTGTGGATTAAAATATAAAGAAACAAAAACTTTAATTTTCAAACATCACTACTTATTCCAAATCTTAAGTCAAACATGTAACTTACATTTTCTAGACGCAAAGGTACATAGCAGTTTTATGGAGGAAAAAACACAACAGAAGTATGCATTTAATGTATTATGACATCATTTATTTAAGAAATTTTAAAATGGGGAAGGGGTAGGTCTTAGAGATCAGGCAATATGATAGTTTACTCTAGATTTGTTCCAAACAGACAGATATGTAATGAGATAAAACTGTTCTTAGAAGTGTGCCAGATGGAATAAACTTATCAGGTTTCTATCTTAGCCTCAACTAGCTGTGCTCAGAAGCTGCACAGAAAAGATACCAACATTTCAAGGGCCAATATGCAAACTCAGCCGAACAAGATTAAATTGCATTCATAACTCAGTAACAGCAGCTCCCACACTGAAAGTGTTTTGAGTCCCAGAACAGCAGGCTCTCAACAGAGCTTTTAAGTGTATTCAAATCCATTAACCAAGTAACATTCCAGGGAATGTCCACAGTTAAACTTCTTTTTTTTAAAAAAGCACATTACAAATTGTTCAAAATGTCTTCAATACAGTCTTTCTAACACACATTTAAGACGATTACAAAATACCAGCAATGGTGTCACCTGGACCCCAACAAGTACAGAAATCTAAAAATTGGACCCTCTTCCCCACTCCCCAGTTCTAAAATATTCAACTCTAAAATCAGGGAGTGGGGAGTAGAAGGTGAGAGAATTATTTGCATATAATGCAACATGGATAATGACTCCCAGGGTCAAGGGAAATTTGCCTATACAGCATTTAAAAAGGGGAGTAAATTTTCAGGTGTTAATCATTAACCAAATTCCTTTATTTTGATCAGAGTCTCATTTTAACCCTTCATCCTTAGGAGAGCAAGAATGCCAAAACTCATCAGGGTTGTTTCATGTACATATTGCTAAAGCTCTGTTGGAAGTGTCATCGTTCCTTTGGTTCCCCAGGGCCAGCACCTTCTGCCAGAAGATGTCAAAAAACTAAGAACTTACTACATGGCCTTGCCAAGAAAGAAAAACTTAAGTAAACATATTCTTTTGAGTTAGGTGTTACTGTTTTTTGCCCTTTTTTTTTTGGAGGGGTGGGTAGGGAGGATGAGGCGGCAGCAAGACGGGTGAGACAGATATTCTTACCAATGAACACCTATGTCTTATTAAATCCCTTGTTCTGTTCCAGTTATCTTCTTGACCCTTGTCCTAAAATGCAAGATTATTATCAAAGGCCAAAAAAATGCAAGATTGTTTTCAAGGGCCAAATCTTCAATTAAAAATACAAACAAACAAAAAACTCTACAATCTTATTCTAACACCTACTAAGTACAGTGGGTATGAAACATGCCACTTTGGCCAAAGCTATGTAAAACAGAAGCCATCAAGCATTCAACATGCATTTTAAAAAATATATTTTCCTTTGAAAAATAAAAGTCTGCTGAATGCTGGAGCAATCAGCTGCCTCAGTGTACGCAGATTAACAATACCATACCAGCAGGTCAAAGGTATATTGACTCATTAAAAGATTTCTTTGTAAATTACGTGGTTCTTCATGCCTTTGATTAATTCAACCATCTTGACACTTAGAAGAAAAATCTCATGTGATTTAAAGAAAAAGGGGGTGGGATTTGTCATTTTTCAGTAGTTTTTCCTATTGAATAGCTTTTAGACTCTGGAAAACCAAGTCCCTGGCACAGTGGTTAAGAGAATGGCCTGCTGCATTTGAATCCTGGCTGTTATTTCCTTAGCTGTGTGACATGCAGCAAGTTTCTGGCGCTTAAACTCTGTATACCTCAGTTTCCTCGTCTGCAAAAAAAAAAAAAAAAAAAAAAGAATATATAATATTCCTAACTCAAGAGGATTGAGAATTAAGTAAGATAATACAAATAAAGTGAAGTGCTTAGAATACTGCTTAACACATAGGAAAACTTACATATTTTATTGGAGTAATATAGAAAATTTGAGAACTGTTACATCTTTGGTATTTATAAATGTGGTACCTTTCTGGGAGTAATTCTATAGAGACACTTACAGGAGGAGAAAATACAAATGGAATCATTCTACCATATTTTAATATAAGTAAAACGCACTGAAGCAGAAGTAAAAACAAAGCCTAGAACTCTCTGTGGGGAAGCTACAAGTTGTTTTTTTCCCCATCAGTCCTGTGTAGCCTTCTCTAATTACATCAAGGTTTATGATCTTTAGAACGGTATGTTTACATTAGATCATATGTGCTTTCATCTCTTGCCCAGAAAAATTCATGGCAAAAATCAGATTCAAGGTCTTCACATACTCTAACTGGTTCTTGGTTTAATGAATTTGACCTTTTAAATGATACATTTCTAAGAAGTTGCTTTAATAAAAGCAACAATTAAAAGTCTATTTTTAAAAAACTTGCAATAGCAATGTTTTAAAAAAGCACAGTAGTAAAGATTGAAGTACAAACTTTTCAAAAAATAGTCTTTTTTTTTTTTGTACAAAAAATGTTCATCTTTTATGTCCAGGAACTTCTGACGGCTAATTCTTTTTTCATTTCTTTGTAGTAAGTAGTCTTCAAGATCAAGATTCTGATTGTATTCTGAGTTTAATACTAGCTAACCATCATTACTATTAATGTAAATACCCTCATTCTCATGTCCTCAGTGCAATCTACTGAAAATGTCTGATCTAAGTTTAGTTTTAGAAAATATTTATCCCAGTTATAATTTTTTGTTGTTGTTTTTGTTTGTTTTTTTTGTTTTTAACTGTTTTAATTTTTAGACTCAGCTCTCCATTTTATTTTAAATCATATTTTTTATTGTAGAATATAACATATATACACAGAAGTTATAACTCTTCAAGTGCAATTTAACAAGCAGTTAGGGAGCAAATTTCGAAGAATATTATAAGTTACAGTTCCACAGTTTCGGTTTTTTCCTTATTATGAAATATATATATAAAAAGGTAGTATTTTTCAAAGTATGATTTAACAAGTAGATATATAGGAAATTTCCAAGTTATGAATTATAGCACCATAGTTTCAGTTATTTCCTTATTGTGAAATATAACATAAACAAAAAGGTGATAGCTTTCAACTTAACAATTTAACAAGTAGCTACAGAACAAATTTCAAAGGATGCTATGTGCTACAGTTCCACCATTTCAATTCTTTCCTTCTAGCTATTTCAATACCCTAGCAACTAAATTAAAAAAATAGTCAGTATTTGTCATCCTTTGTTAAATTCAAACTCATCTGTTGCTACCCATTCCTCTAGTTTAATCACTTTCCCAATCTTCAGGGATGTCTAGGCAGTGACCACTCTAACTTGTTCATGTTTATCCCAGGTCCAATTTACATATGCACTGTAAGTTACATTTAAAAAAATCTTATTAAATCGTTAACTCACAGCTAAGCTTGATATATGCCCAAATACAAGAATAAAATTAAAGGAAGAGTCTAAGAAAATTATAAACTGGAATTCAAAGGAACTTGATAAATCTTATTACGGGTTAAAATTATTTCTGTTTAAACAACATGTCTTTCCCTCAGGCACATTTGTACTGTACCTCCTGTCCCAAAGGGCCATAAGGCATTCTGAGACAGCCTAATAGCCACTAAGTGATATCTGATATGGTAGAGAAGTAAATGGTCATTAGCTTGATGCTTTCCCTGCCACTCCCAGAAGGCAGGTCTTCAGTTCAGGTTCAGGACAATCCAAAGAATTTCATTTCTGGGAAATGGACAGACTGGGCTTGGATGATCCCAGATATGTGGATCCTAGATGTTCCATCCTCTCCCTTAACTTGAACTAATAACCCTGAATTAGCTAACTGGAGATGGAATGCCACTGAATAGATACTTCCTTTAATACATTATCTTTTGTACCAAACTTTTACACTATCGAATTTCCCTCTCCATAATCACAACTGTTTGACAAACAGTGAATCATAAGAAGGTTCCAACATCTTAAATACTTCACCTTCAAGTATAAACCAGCAATCCCTCCCAACAACATATTTAGACCAAATGATTAGCAGGCATAGATTAGGACAAACAGCTCATTCATCTGACCCTCCCCTTAAAGTCCTTCTTTCAAGTGTTTTGAATTGCAGTTCAGGAACCTTTTGATTGTTAGGTTGTGAACACCTTGGGAGCAGAGTTTTCTTGATTCAGCTTGATATCCTCCAGACCTAAGCACAACCAAGAATAGCCAGAAGAAATGTGGACCCATTATTAGGTCAAGAGTGCTGTAACCTGAAATCAACATTCCTCACCTGGCTCAGAGCAGACCCTACCTACCTGCAGGGGTAACTCAGGTGGCCCTAAAAGCCAATCCCTATATTCTTTCTCTCCTTGTCTTTCGAACATAAAAATGTGTATAAAAACTACAAAGGACTCCAAAAAATTTGTTTAGAAACTCAGAGGTGGGAAGGACAAAACAGAAGACACATATACCACCTTCTACAGTCAATTCCATATAAAAAAGGAAAATTTAGTAGAGCATTGTGATCCTAGTTAAAACGGGAATTTTTAAACATCACACTATCAAAATCATATAAAGACTATTTTTTACCTCTCAATTCCCTATTGCTACCAATCCATTTCATGCTTACTCAGTGGTTTCCCCAGAGAATACTCTTGGGTAGTTTATGAAATGAAGTGAAACTCGTTAAGCCAACGCAAGTACCTACTATTACACTACTGACTACATTTATATAAAATCTTACAACTTTCAAAGTGCTTTTATATACATCATCCCCTTTTATCTCCACATCAACCCATGAGGAAAGGACAAGAATGACTGGTCCTTCTTTAAAGATTAAAAAACTTCAAAAAAGCAGCATAATAGTGGCAAGAACACTGGATTTGGAGACACAGTCCTGTCATTTTCTACCATATAACCTTGGGGAACTCATTTCACCTAAGGCATCTCAGCTTCTTCATCTGTAAAATAAAGGTGGTGATTGATATCTGCTCTACCAAGCTCACTAGCTCATTGGATGCCTGTAAAAAGTCTGTGGAAAATCATTGCAAAGAGCTAAACAGACATTTGTAATTACTGACTTGACCAACATCAGGAAGTTAAACAGCAGAGTCAAAGCCAGATTCAGGATCTTCTCACCTTTTCAGGTCCAGTGCTCTTTCTACTATCCCACCCTACAACAGGAAAGTAAGTTTTCATTAAGGCAATCCCACCCACAGGTCAAGAGAAATCGAAAAAATAGGTAGACAATGTAAAAAAGGCTAATTCATATTACACTGCTCTGTATTTTTAAATATTTCTACAATGAGCATGAACTATTATATATATTCAGAAAAAAAAATGGAACTGCTTAGTATCTGGATTGATTTTACCTTTCCTATTCTCTATGAGAGTAAGATTTCAGGTCGACAACAGGGAAGGAAGAAAACAGAGGAAAGAAAGTACTGAGCAGTATTCCACAACAAGATGAATAATGGATGAAGGAAACTCTGGATCCAAATTACAGATTGCATTTCTGAAGGATTAATCCACGATGTCCCCACTGGATGAAAATGGCAAACAGAATCTAAGAATCAACATATTCTTGAAACCAGAACAAAAAACATTAGACGAAGAAGGAGGAAAACACCAAAGAGAATAAATATTAATAATTACCTAAAAGTATATTTCCAGAAGCAGGTGGTTATGCAAGTCGGATACCCTTTCTTGAAATAAATTCTTAAACTACACATACAAGTGAAAGATATAACTAGAAATAAATATCAATAAGTAACTAGAAAAGTCCGTACTCCATTAACCTTTAATCTTAAAATTCATGTCTGTTTCAGGCACAGTCAGCTCTTCTGAGTTATATATTCGCAAGCTGACCTTTGCTGGAACAAGTTCAGAGGGGTTTTGTTGTTTGGTCAATGAAACGCTGATGGAGGAGCCTACGCAACCTGGGCTGGCACAGTGTAGCAATTCCACAATAAATATCCTTGGATATAAAGAATATCAAAACCTACTTATTACCACAGCTCCAGCAAATAGGTCCAAGAAAAAAAACAACAGCTGAACGACGCCCTTCCTGAGCAGCCTCTGAGAAAGACGCCCACAACGCTCAGGACAAAGCAAGGCCACCTCACCTGTCCAAAGGTAACCAATCAGACCAGAGCGTGGCTGCCCGGCCAAGACCTGGTTTCTCCTCACCTCACACCTCTGCTGTTGGCTTCCAAGTAACTAAGAAGTTTCGCGTGGCACAG
The DNA here is from genome assembly GCF_015220235.1 of Choloepus didactylus. NCBI lineage: Eukaryota > Metazoa > Chordata > Mammalia > Pilosa > Megalonychidae > Choloepus > Choloepus didactylus. Next base: position 85,725,079 of record NC_051314.1, read on the forward strand.
ACGATTGTGACATCACCCGCCCCGCCGTGACAGGGCAGCTTGCCGGACCAGGCCCTTCCTCGAGCCTCAGCCCCGGGGCCCGGGCGCTCAACCAGAAGCAGCCCGACTAGGGGACCCGCAGCGGAGCAGCGACCGCTCGGGCGGGGCGGGGGTGACTACAAGCGCGAGAGGTTTCGTTTTCGTTCGACTCAGAAGGAGGGGGCGAGGTCGTATCCTGAGCTCAAGTGGTCAGGGCTGGGTCAAAGGGCTCCCGTGTCTACACTAGGCCGGAAGGGAGACGGAGGAGGCAGGCTAACAACCGGCTCCTCGTAGCGCTCCGGCGCGAAATAGACGCCTCGATACTGCCAAGGACCCCACAGGCTCGCCCCCCGCCTACCCCACACCCCAAACAGATGCGCATGCGCGCCGCTAATCCCCTAGCTTCCCCACCCCCTTCCCGCCCAGTTTTCCGGGGTCCCGTCGCGGAACTGGGCTCTGTCCACCTAGGGTGGAGTCTGTCCGAAAAAGGAGACTATTTCCACTCTTATTCAGACTAATTACTACTCCCGCCCTTCCTTCTCTCATTCCCAGTCTGCCCGGTCCTAGCTTCAGACTTACCTTCTTACCCGCCTTCCAAGAGCCAACACAGATCCTCCAACACCGGATGTACTTCTGACTCTCCCAGGGTACGTTCCAGACTGTTTACCTAGCGTCCGCCCCTAGAGGAAGCCCCGCCCCACGTCCCACTTCAAGCCAGACCTCATTGGCCATTGGCCTCCTTTCTGCTTTTCCATTGGCTGTAGTTGCATAAACAACGGTTGCTTATTTCGGAGCCATTAGCTTCAGCTCTTGTCTGTCAAAGCTCTGGCCACCAACCGGCGTCGTAGCAAAAGGTCTCCGCCTTCTTCGCTCGCTAAGGAAGGATGCCTGTCCCCCGCCGCCTCTAGCGGACAAAGTGAGGAGGGGCAGGCCCCACCCGAGACAACCGATAAATATTGGAGCCCCAAATCGCGTGATGGGATAGTGCTGCAAAGTCCCAGAGTTCTGCTTTTAGACTTCTCATGGAATGTTAAAAGGGAAATGAGACTTCGAGAATAACACATAAAAAAGCGCCCCGTAGAGGTCGACTTACTGTGAATCTCTCTAGCGGAGCTGACACTTCAGAGCACCTTTGAAGGCTCGGCGAATTCTCCCAAGAACGCGAGGAGCAAAACAGCAGCCCCAGTCCTGCTTCGAACGCGTGGACCCCAACCTGGAGGTCACCCTCCAACCACAGTGGTGACCCTCGGGCCGCGGGCGGGGCCGGCGGTTGCCGGCATAGGCTTAAGTCATAGTGGGTGAGGTATGTGGAGAGGGGACGAGGGCGGCGACGACCTGGCCGAGCTGCCCTGGCATCTTCCGTGGAGAGCAGCCAAGGGAGCTCAAAGGGCTGGAGTTCTCTCTCCGAGGACTTGTCCGCAGCAAGAAGCACAGCCTGTGCAAGAACTTCAGAGGAAGAGCAGTAGGAGTTAACGAAGCTGAAAAGAAATTTCTGAACTAGCAATAAAAATAAAAATACACTTTTTAAAACTGATTTATCTTTCTAATATCTCATAAAAATAAAAATGGTCATAAAAAGAGGCAATCAAAGAATATGCTCCTAAAAAATATAGAAACTAAAGGATTTACTGGTTGCCTGGAAGTTAATGTTATTTTCTGGATTTTGTGAAGTGTGGGTTTTGTCAGCATTTAAAAATCTGTAATGCTTTCTTTTCTCATTCTAAATAAATATTCACTTTATTACATAATTTTTTATTAATAATTTTGTATCCTTTCTTAAATAGAGTCCTACAAATTGTGTATGTTTCAGGCCCCACAAAACAGATCCATCCCTCTTCCCTTATTTCACAGATGAGGATACAGGCCCATGAATGCAAAAGCCTTTGGCAAAATAAGGGAAGAAACTTAGACTAAGCATCTGATCATTAGAAATTAGATCAGAATCCAGGATTCAGGAGATCACTTTCTGGAAGGATAGAATAGTTATCTTCTCAGTCAAGAATACAAATGTTCAATTTATGATTCTCAATACAGAAGCTTAAATATGCAACAAATAAAATTTTATTTTTTGTACTGCAAACTAATTTTTATTCTGAATTCCAAAGCACCAGGGTGGGAGAAAATACATTCTCAGTCCTACTTGGGGTTTTTCTTTCCACCCCACCCCAATTTCTGCCACAATTCTGGGTCCCAAGTGCTGGGGAACATGACCCATCTGTTCCCTAGTCATGAATCCACAGTTTGCTGCAGAAGTTATTACTTTTGGATCAGTGTGGCTCTTTCAGATACGGCAGCTGTTTCCATGCCATAGTTAAAGCACAAGAAACCTTTTGTCCAGACTAATTGTATTACTCTCTGCCTAGAAAAATAGATTGGTTTGGCCTGCACACTGTTGACTGCCTTGGTATTCATTCTTTGAGCACCTACTATGTGCCAGGCATTGTTTTATTGGCACTTGTGGATACATTAATGAACAAAACACAAAGATCACTGCCCTTTTGAAGAACGACTAAACTGTTTGACAAAGCAGTTGATGCACCATTATTTTACATTCCCACCAGAAACAAGTGAAGGTTCCAGTTTTTCCATATCCTTGTCAATACTTGCTATTCATGTTTTCTCATTGTCGCCATCCTAGTGAGTTTGAAGTGAGTACGAAGTGGTAACTCATTTTGTTTTTGATTTGCATTTCCATGATGATGAATGATATCAAGCATCTTTTCAGGTGCTTATTTGTCATTGTGTATCTTCTTTGAAGAAATGGCTATTCAAAACCTTTGCCCATTTTAAAAAACTGGGTTGTTTGTCTTTTTATGGTTAACTTGTAGGAGTTCTTTTTATATTCTGGATACTTATTGGATATATGATTTGCAAATATTTTCTCCCATTCTGTAGGGTTTTTTTTCATTTTATTGATGGTCCTTTGAAGCTATGGTGGTTTGAAGTTTTATGTACCCCAGAAAAACATGTTCTTAAATCTAACCCATTACAGTGGGTGTGAACCCGTTGTAAGTAAGACCTTTTGATGAGGTTACTTCAGTTAAATCATGGCCCATCTCAATCAGGATGGATCTTAATCCTATTACTAGAATCCTTTATAAGAGAATGATATTCAAACACAGAGAGAAAAGCCACCAGAAGCAAGGTGAAGGTCAACAGAACCTGGAAAAGAAGGGAGAGGCCAGAAGACGCCACCATGTGCTTTGCCGTATGACAGAGGAGCCAAGGATCAGCAGCAGCCAGCCCCAGATGCCTTGATTTGGACTTTTTCCCAGCCTCAAACCATGAGTGAAAAAAATTCTCATTGTTTAAGTCAACTAATTTCATGGTATATGCTGGAGCAGCCTAGGAAACTAAAACAGAAACACAAAAGCTTTTAATTTTTATGAGGTCCAATTTATTTTTTCTTTGGTTGCTTGTACTTTAGGTATCATATCTAAGAATATAATACATTTTTAAATCAAATCATTTATTTAGAGACTCCACAAAGAAAAAAGTACCTGGGGATCCCTCACACCTTAAGAATGGCTCTGTTCTCACCACCCTCCAACTCTTAGCAGTGAATCACTAAATTTTGTCTACTTTCAAGGGAAGGAAAATAGACTATACCTTTTGAAGGGTGGAATCTCCAAGAATTTGCAGACATATTTAAAACCACCACACCTGAGCCCCTAGAAGGATGCAGTTACCATCAGCTGAGACGGGGAAGGCTGCAAGAGGAAAAAGTTCTTAGTCTTGGAAATGTTTTTTTTTAATAAGATAGAATTTTTAAAAATATAAAATATTTCTGATACCCATGTCACTATCAAATTGGAAAAATAAAATACTGGGAGGGCTAGATGTTTCCAAAAAATAGGAATAAACATATTTCTGGAAGTGAAAACTGTTTGAAGTAGTTTTTAAAAAATGACCTCAAATACTTTGACACTCTTCCAATCAAGAGTTTGGGTCTGTGTCTTCTTCTCTTGAATCTGGGCTCCCTTTGAATCTGCCTGCTTCAACTAATAGAGTAAGAAGAAAGTGATGCTTTCTCTTAGAAGTGATGTGACTTGTAAGGCTAGGTCATAAAAAGCCATGAAACTTCTGCCTGGATTACTTGGAACACTTGCTCTTGGGATATTCCCTCCTAGAACCCAGCCACCATCCTATGAGCCTAAGTTACTTGAAGAGGCCACGTGTAGATGTTATGGTCAACAGTCCCAACTGATCTCAGTGTTTATCTCAGCCCAGATGCTGCACATGTGATTGAAGAAGCCTTCAGTTTAGTCCAGCCTCCAAATGATTCTACTCATTTTAGTCACCCCTGGCCATGTGAGTATTTCCATCTGAAGCCCTCGTGTGCCCTGTCTAAACTCCTGTCTCACTAAAGCTATGAGCCTGAAAAAATAGTAGTTGTTTGAACTCACTAAGTTTAAGGTGGCATAGATAACTGGAACAGTGTTCTTCCTACAAATCGATAGGACAAAGACCAAAACCAAACAAAAATGGACAAAGGATATAAAAGGGCAATTTAACAAGGAGAAAATCCAAATGACTGTGAGAAACAAGCACTATCCCTAAAAGGAACAAACGCTCACACAATTGTGGAGAAGACAAGAATTTATTTACAATCTTGCAAAAACAGGCGCCTAACCAAAATGTGGGGGTGTTGGCACAAAGAACAATAGACCAAGCAGTATTTATTCCCTACACCTAACCGCAAGTCCCTCCCGTTTCTCCATTGGCTGGATACTTCAGAGGTTACATTCTATTGGACAAGCCTAACTAGCCCATGCAAATTTGAAACATGCAGCCGGCCCAAATTGGAAACATTTGAAAAAAAAGTCTCCTGTGCAAACTTGTAACCTTTGAAACAAGTCTCCACCCCTCTTTCCTTTGTTCTTGAACTGCAGAGCCAGGCTGAGCTAGTTTGGTAACAACTTATGAAGCTGTTTAAGGAACATCTACCCCCACCTCCCAGTCTCCACCTTGCAAAGACAGTGGGCAGATAAACAGGAGGACCAGCCACCAATTATAGCTTGGCTTCTTGACCCTCTGCCATTCCCCTGAGCTGCCCCCACCCTGTGTGAAAGCTAAACTTAATCTAACTCTCACATGACCAATAAACACATGGAATTATGTTCAATCTTAACTAAATAATCAGGAAGATGCAAACTGAAGCAATGATCTACCATTTCATATAAGACTGGCAAAATCAAAAAGCCTGAAAACTCTGATATTCATGAGGAAGTGAAAACGAGGGAAACCATATGCTACTGGTAGGAAGGAAAATAAGTATAATCACTTTGGAGAATAATTTGGCAAGATCTAGCAAAGCTGAAAATGAGCATACCCCACTATTTCTAGGTATATATTTTAGTATATATGTTTTAGACTACATACCTTAGGTTATTTATTAACAGCATTTTTTGAAATAATAAATTAGAAACAACCAAAAAGCCCATGCATTGGGAAATAAACTGTGGTGTATTTATACAATGCTTTCTCAACAGTGGTGCTGTTGCCTCAAGGGATGAAAATTGTTTTTTGGGGTGCCAAAAATGTTAATCTTAGCTCAACCTTACCCCACAAAATTTTATTTCTTAGTGCTTAATTTCTCTTATTAGGGATAAATTAAATTAAATTAGAATTAAACTTTTGATTAATTAATTGAAATTAATTTAACTTTTCTCCTTGGGAAAGATAATTTTTAAAAGGTTGAGAAACAGATTTATATATTGAAAAATCCATGCAGCTGTTTATAACAAATGTGTTAAATCTATATGTATCAACATGGACACATCTTGAGCCCAATGTTGAGTAAAAACAGACTACATAATGTAATATGAAATATGGTGCCATTTTTGTGAATTCACAATAACTCCCAGAATAAGAAAATATATGGTTTATTAATATATATATAGCAAGGTTTTAAGAAGTTGGACTGTATTAACACTAGATTCATGATAATAGGTGCCCCTGATATTAGGAAAAGGAAGCTTCAACATATCTGTAGTATCCTGTTTTTTTAATGAGAAATTATTTGAAGCAAAATCTTAACATTGGTAATTTTGAGCAATGGCCACATGGGTATTTCCTATTATTCTCTACACTTTACTGATCTTTTTTATTTTTCCCAATTTTCAAATTGAAACAAAATAAAGTATTAAATACTTAAAAACTCATACTTGTTTTAATTATCTGTTAAGTGTAATGTTTTAAGTGAGTCTGTGTTGATGAAATCTGATTTAGGAAGATAGATATGAATGGGTGAAGTAGGTAAACAAATCCCATCTCACCATTCATATTAATTTCCTGGCCCCTGAATTTACTTGAGTTTGTCTGGTCCAGAAATCCTCTGCTGTCAGAACCCTACAAACTTACCTCTCTCTCACCTCTTGTCCACAGTCTAGAGGGAGGAAACCCTTCTTAGTCTGGTGAAAATCCTCCTTATTTCTGGCCAAGACACCAGGTGTATGTATGCCCTAGAATATCTTGCTAAGGAAGCAAAATGTTTGCCCACCAATCCTATCCTACTTGCCACATTTACCTCCTGAGGCAATAAGCAAAAAGCTTACTAACTTACTGATGGGGAAAAATTGAAAGGGGACAACCAAAGGGTAATATCTCAAAATAAATGTTATCTGAATGTGGACAGAGATTGGGCAATCAATGATGCAGGAGTGCTTGTTGTAAAGGCTTGTTGTAAAGGCTCGTAGATTGTAAGCTTTTACAGCAGTCACATTTATTCCTGAGTTTTGACTGTTATTTAAGAGATGTTTATTTGGTATGTAATTTATTTTCTCTGTAGCATGCTTTCCAATATAACCTGTATGGCCAGTCTATCTAAACAACATGGTTGCATGGAACCTAGAATGGGGAATGAGATCTTATTATTCTGTACATCGGGATACCCCAATGCGCCCCAGAGTATTTTGGGCAGAAAATAAAAAAAGTATTTGCAAAATCCCCTTGAGGGACTGGGGGTAAATGTAGAAATATTAAACTTTCTCAACAAGGGAATTCCTCATATTCCTGCAAGCATTAGGGAATCCCAATTTAATAAGCCTTCAGTTTTGGGGCTTGCCCTTACGAAACTTATTTCTGCAAAGGAGAAGCTAAGCCTACTAATAATTATACCTAAGAGTCACCCCCAGAGAACCTCTTTTGTTTCTCAGATGTGGCCTCTTTCTCTCAGCCAACTCTGCAAATAAACTCACTACCCTCCCCACTATGTGGGACATGACTCTCAGAGGTGTAAGTCTCCCTGGCAATGACAGGACTCCCAGGGTTGAGCCTGGCCCTGGCATTGTGGGATTGGGAATGCCATCTTGACCAAAACAGGGAAGAGAAATGAAACAAAACAAAGTTTCAGTGGCTGAGAGATCTCAAATAGAGTCAAGAGGTCAGTCTGGAGGTTATTCTTACACATTATTGAGATATTCCTTTTTAGTTTCTAGTGTATTAGAATAGCTAGAAGGAAATACCTAAATCTGTTGAATGGTAATCAGGTAGACTTGATTCTTGATGAAAATTGTATAACTATATAGCTTTTAGCATGTGACCATGTGATAGTGAAAAACTGGTGACTGATACTCCCTTTAACCAGTGTATGGGCAGATAAGTAATAAAACAATGAAAAAAAAATATATAAATAATAGGGGGTTAAGAGATATGGGATGGTTTGGGTGTTCTTTTTTATTTATCTTTTTAAAAAATTTTTTTTTCATTTTAGAGTAATGAAAATGTTAAAAAATTGTGGTGATGAATGTACAGCTGTATGATGATACTGTGAGCAATTGATTGTATACTTTGGATGGATTATATTGTGTGTGAGTGTATCTCAATAAAATTGCATTTAAAAAATGTTATCTAAGGCAGCCATCTATACGAGCCATATTTGGAATGCCCACTGTGTGACAGGCTGATAGGTGCTGTAGTTGAGACCCTTTTAAAGGGTTGCAAAATTTAAATTCACAAGATTCCTAAATTGGTTTTTGTCTTTTTTTCTTTTTTCTTTATTTGTCCACATTAACTGCATACTCTTCTTTCAGGCTGAAAGTTCCTATTCTATCCACTAAGCTAAATTATGTATAAACCAACTTCTCCCAGGGGAGCTTAGAACCTAGTTTTCAGAAACCATAGACATATTCCTAGGAAATGGCCCAAGGAAGCTGTTCCTATTTAGGAGAGGGACTCAGGGAAATAACTACCACCCAGTCCACTCTTAAGATCCTTAGCATGTGTATGTCCAAACTTATGTTAGGGGACAACCAGTAGGGTGACCAATGTTTGGTTTGCTTGGGTTTGAGGGGTTTTCTGAGACATAGGACTTTCAGGGCTAAAACCCAGAGTTAGAAGTAGACAGTCCCAGGCAAACCAGGATGGTTAGTCACCCTACACATGGGGCAGAATGCAGGTGGAGGGATAGTCAGGGAAGATCACAGAATGAGAGGAGAAAACTTGGTGAGCTGCTCCCAGAGAAAATTAGAGGAAAATTCTCTTGGGTTTCCAGTTATTTCAAAGAACCTAGATGCAACTAATGGCCAAGAAGCAAAACCAATAATTTTGAAAGATCTTTTAAACTTTGAGTAACTTCCTCATATTTATAAGTTGTTACCTTTTGTCTGGTTCTTATTAGTAAGCAGAAGTAAAAACCTTGTGATTACAGGTTGCTTTAATTTTCTTTTTACTTTGCTTCCTGCAATAATACTAGCTAACACTACTATATACTAGACAGTGGTCAAGATGTTTTACAAGCCTTAACTCATTTAATCCTGACACCCACCCTGTGAGGCAGGAACAATTACACTGCCTAAGATCACAGCTGAGATTTGAGCTCTGTGTCTAGTTCTGGGCCCAGTATATACTCTGAATCATTTTGCTATACTGCCTCTCATTGTAAAATTTGCATGTATTTTTAATTTAAGTTTGTAACTTTTAAAAAAATAAATAAAACCCTTAAAAGAAAATGTCAGTTCTCCCAAGGATGAGCCTGGACCAGGCATCATAGGATTGAGAAAATCTTGACCAAAAGGGGGAAGTGGAATGAAACTAAATAAAGTTTCAGTGGCTGAGAGATTTCAAATGGAGCCGAGAGGTCACTCTGGAGGACATTCTTATGCGCTGTATAGAAATCCCTTTTTAGTTTTTAGTGTATTGGAATAGCTAGAAGGAAATACCTGAAACTGTAGAAATACAACCCAGTAGTCTTGATTCTTGAAGATGATTGCATAACTATATAGCTCACATGGTATGACTGTGTGATTGTGAAAACCTTGTGGCTCCTACTCCCTTTATCCAGTGTATGGACAGATGAGTAAAAAAATGGGGACAAAAACTAAATGAAAAATAAGATGGGATGGGGGGATGGAATGTTTTGGGTGTTCTTTTTTATTTTTATTTTTATTCTTATTTTTATTTTTATTTTTGGAATAAGGAAAATGGTCAAAAATTGTTAGGGGTAATGAATGCAAAACTAAATGATGGTACTGTGAACAGTTGCTTGTACACTATGGATGATTGCATGGTATGTGAATATATCTAAAAAAAACCTTAATTTAAAAAAAAAGAAAATGTCAATTGCGCTGGAGTTTAAGAACTGGAAGGAGTGAGGAAGGTAAGAGGCTGAAGGTGGAGAGAAAGGTGTAAAGACTGCGACAGATTCTGCCTTCCAGTAGCTGGGCAGGAGGGCATGGCAGAGTTATAAACTCAATTCCTGAACCTAGGGCAAGGACAAAGAGAACAACTTAGGATGACTTGGGGCCCCAGCCTAAACTTAACTTTAAGGAGGCCAGCGTGGTTCCCTAACAAATGGCGATAAACGACTTCCCTGAAGTTACCTCTGTTGTATCTCACACCTCTCCTTGTATACTTTTATAAACTAAATTTCTCCTGCAAATCTCGAACCCACTGACCTTGTTCTGTCCACTGGTTATGAGAACAAGTAGCTACTGGAATGAAACATATTAATATCTTCACTGTTCACCTATAAATGCGTGTGTGCATATTTTACGTTCTGTTTAAGATTCTGGAGGAGCCTTTTCACGTCCTAGATCTCATTTGCATATCCATCAAAGTCTGAAGGAAAAGAGTGAAGAGAATTGAGCTTTCTTTTTCCAATCCCAGTATTATGGACTATTATTACTAAAGACTGGAGGGAGAAACAGACTAAAAAATCTAACCTGCAATATTTTTAAACATCATCTCAGGCCCTTTAAACTTTTCAGAGAAGCAATGATGACAAGAAGAGCCTTAGAAGAACATTTTATGCTTTTCAAAGTAATATCCCATCTGTTATTTCACTTTATCTGCATTAAAAACTTGATGGAGAAGGTACTGCAGGCATTACGAATCCCAATTTCCAGATGAGAAACCTGAAACACAAATAAGTTAAGTTAGTTTCCCTAAAAAGCTATCACAAATACTTCATTCTTGAAAGTAATTAGCTCTTTCCTTGTCACTGTGGAGTTTCAGTCTGAGCTTCAGATCAATTACTGCAGTAATTATACTCCTCTAAACTCTTATACTTCTCTATCCTATCGCTATTTCAAGCCCCGAGCACTTGGCCAGTCTCCTCACCTTCTTTATGTCCTGCATCTGTCATGAGTAGCACAGCTAGAGAAAGCACTACACGCGTATAACCATGGCTCACTGCACTCACTTCCTGTATCACTATTCATCACTGTTGTTGCAAATCTTGTCTTCGTTCTTAAGGCTTCAGTATATCTTTTTTCTTCCCCTTATTGGGATGGTTTAAAAATAGGTCCACAAATTGATACTCCTCCCTTCAAGAGGTGGAGCGAGCCTAATTCCCCTCCCCTCAACTTCAGGTTGGACTAGTATCTTGCTTCTAATAATGAACAGAATAAAGTGGATGTGGTGGTGTGCCCCTTGAAGGCTAGGTCATAAGAAGCACTTTGGCTTCTTTGCTCTCTCTCTTGGATCCTCAGAGCCAGCTGCCATGACATGAGGACACTGGAGCAGCCCTGTGGAAAGGCCCAAGTGACTAGAAACCAACGCCTCCTGCCAATAACAGTTGTAACCGAGAGTTAAAAATTAACAAATATTTGTGATTGCTGAATCAATATATAGATGCTTTTCTTACCTTCTCATCTATTTTGAAACAACCAAAAGGAAATACCTGAAATTACTGAACTGTAACCCAGATGCCTTGATCTTTGATAATGATTGTATGACTATATAACCTTTATCTTGTGATTGTAAAAACCTCATGACTGGTCCCACTTATATCCCCTTATCCTGTTTCACAACTTTAGAGTCTTATAATCACAAAGACAGCCCCAAATTTTATTAATGAAGGAAGTTGAGTCAGCCCAAAATTAACCCTCCCCAATTTCTAAACTATCTTACTAGACAAAGCTAGCATGTAATCAATTTGCACATGCTCAATAATTAAATCATCTCTAACGTCATCATCTCAAGCCATTATACTCATTATCCTAAAGCCTGCCCATCTTTTGATACCATAAAACTATCAGAGTTATTGCAGTTTGGGCAGACATATTTTTAGGCCAATTGGCCATCTGATCTCCTGCTTTGTGCTTAGCAATAAACTCTTCTCTCTTTGAAAGCTCTCTGTCATAGATAAGCTGTTAGGTGCATTGGGAAGACAACCCTGAATTTGATCAGAATCACTATCAAGGAACTGAGGCCTCCTGCCAACAGCCATGTGATTGAGGGATGGTGAGTGCAGTCAAGCCTTCAGAGGGCTACAGCCCTTGCTGTCAGTTGACTGTAATCTCTTAAGGGACCCTAAACCAGAAGCACCAACTAAGCCACTCCCAGATTCCTGACTCAGAAACTATGTAGGATAATCAACGTTTTCTGTTTCAAGCTTCTGAGCTTTGGGTCAATTTGTTAGGCAGTAATATATAACTAATGCCATTAGCCAGTTTCCTTTCTGGGTTCCAGCTGACAATGTGACAACATAGGAGCACATTAGGGGTGCTTTCCATGGGAGGAAAGAGGAGAACTAAATGATCATGAGCTTGCCTGGAAGAACTGGGCAAATGATCCGATTAGTTTTTTTTTTTTTTTTTTTTTCTTTTGATTTGTTTGTTTGTTTGTTGAAGCAGTTTTATTGAAATATATTCACACACCATACAAACCATCCAAAGTATACAATCACTGGCTCACAGTATCATCACATAGTTGTGTATATATCCCCATGATCAATTTTAGAACATTTTCATTACTCCAGAAAACAAAAAGAAAAAAGAAAATCCAAATCCTCCTATACCCCTTATTCCCCTCCTATTATTGACCCATAGTACTGGTGTGGTACATTTGTTACTGTTGATGAAAGAATATTAATATATTACTATTAACTATATAGTACATAGCTTGCAATAGGTACATTTTCCCCCATATACCTATTATTAACTCCCTGCAATAGTGTCATACATTTATACTAGTTCATGAAAGAACTTTTTAATATTTGTACAGTTACAGACATTGTCCACCACAAGATTCACTGTGTCATACATTTCCAACTTTCCTTCTGGTGACATACATGACTCTAAGCTTCCCCTTTCCACCACATTCATGCACCAATCAGCACTGTTAATCATTCTCACAATAATGTGCTACCGTCATCTCTATCCATTTCCAAACATTTAAGTTCTACCTAGTTAAAAATTCTGCACATATTAAGAACAGCTCCCCTTTCTTTAGCCTCGTTCTATATCCTTGTAACCTGTATTCTATATTTTATGTCTATGAGTTTACATATTATAATTTGTTCAAATCAGTGATATCATACAATATTTGTCCTTTTGTGTCTGATTTATCAGTGAGATCATACAATATTTGTCCTTTTGTGTCTGATTTATTTCACTCAATATGATGTCCTCAAGGTTCATCCATGTTGTCACATGCTTTAGGATTTAATTCCTTCTTACTGCTGAGTAATATTCCATTGTGTATATATGCTACATTTTGTTTATCCATTCATCTGTTGATGGACACTTGGGCTGTTTCCATCTTTTGGCAATTGTTAATAATGCTGCTATGAAATATGTGTGCAAATGTCAGTTTGCGTCCCTGCCTTCAGATCCTCTGGGTATATCACTAGTAGTGGGATTGCTGGCAAGGCAACTCTATACCTAGCTTCCTGAGGAAATGCCACACCATCTTCCACAGCAGCTGGACTATTTTACATTCCCACCAGCAATGAATAAGTGTTCCAATTTCTTCACATCCTCTCCAACATTTGTAGTTTCTTGTTTATTTATTAGTAGCCATTCTTGTAGGTGTGAAATGATATCTCTTTGTGGTTTTGATTTGCATTTCTCTAGTAGCTAGTGAAGCCGAGCATCTTTTTGTGTGTTTTTTAGCCATCTGTATTTCCTCTTTGGAAAAATGTCTATTCATGTCTATTGCCCATTTCTTAAGTGGGTTGTTTGACTTTTTATTGTTGAGTCATAGGATTTCTTTATATACTTTGGATATAAAACCCTTATCAGGAGAGAACCTAAGATGGCGGCTAGGTGAGACAGGGCAAAAAAACACCTCCATGAAAAATATTAGATAAAAACCAGAAAGTGACCCAGAACACCACTGCCAGTGATGCACCAGCTGGACAAGGTCTGCTAAATCCACAGGGAATGTGCATTTGGTGAAACCAGGAGCCTGCATTCTGAAACGAGTGAGTGAGTCGGCTGAAAGTCCCACGGACGCACTGCGGTGTGGGGAAACGGTGGGCTGGTGTTTGGAGACGGACTAGTTTTAAAAAAAAAAAAGCCCAGGAGTGGCTGCAGATAAGACAGGGAGAGCCACGCAGTGAAGCACGGCGGGAGCAGGCTGGACTAATGCTTCAGTGTCTGGCATGGACGATACCCCTTCCCATACCCGCTGCTGATTGTCTCAAGACCAGAGGAGCAGAGGGGAGCCAAAAGAAGAAAAAAACCCACATTCCTTGCAGCCATCTCCCCAGTGGGCAGGGGATGCTCCTGCCCCGGCCAGACCCAGAGTCCTGAGCCACACCAAGAAACCCAGTGTGACGGGGAATCTTCCCTGCAGCATACACACAAGCCACAATATCGGCCATGGACAGTGGCCTTTAATACACCCACGACTGATTGTCCTGGAGCTGAGAGGGCGGAGCTGTGTGAAAATGGGGAAGTTAACGCATCCCATTCAACCATCTTTGAAGCAGGCTGCGAGCGCCCCTGCACAGCCCAGCGACCCAGGGCTTCCCTGGAGGCCAGTGCACACTAGTGATGTGGCGCGACCCTCCCTCAGCAGAGGTCCTGGAAGAGCACAGTTGGGAAGGGGGAACCACTCAGAAATCCCAGGGAACCTATGCGAATACCAAGGACTTGTGGGTCAGCAGCAGAGACAATCGGTGGAAAGACTGAAATGATGGCTTAGGCTCCTGCAACAGCTTTAAATCTCCGGGAACACCTGGGAGGTTTGATTATTAAAGCTGCCCTGCCTGCCTAACCACCCAGACACATGCCCCACATTCAGAGCAGATAACACCAGCAACACACCCAAACTTGGTGCACCAACTGGACCCCACAAGAATCAGACCCCCACACACCACAAAGACAAAGTGGAGGAGAACTGAGTTGAGGGGAATCGATGACTCACGGATGCCATCTGCTGGTTAGTTAGAGAAAGTGTACGCCACCAAGCTGCAGTTCTGTCAAATTAGGGATCAAGTAAAGCAAATGCCAAGAGGCCAAAAACAACAGAAAATCTTAAAGCATATGATAAAACCAGACGATATGGAGAACCCAAACCAAAACACCCAAATCAAAAGATCAAAAGACACACAGTACTTGGCACAATTAATCAAAGAATTACGGACAGGCAACAAGAGCATGGCTCAGGATATAAAGGAAATGAAGAAGAGCATGGCACAGGATACAAAGGACATAAAGAAGACCCTAGAAGAGCATAAAGAAGAAATTGCAAGAGCAAATTAAAAAATAGAAGATTTTATGGAAATAAAAGAAACTGTTGGCCAAATTAAAAAGACTCTGGATACTCATAATACAAGATTAGAGGAAGCTGAACAACAACTCAGCCTCCTCGAGGACCACAGAACAGAAAATGAAAGCACAAAAGAAAGAATGGGGAAAAAATAAAAAAAAATTGAAATGGATCTCAGGGATATGATAGATAAAATAAAACATCCAAATTTAAGACTCATTGGTGTCCCAGAAGGAGAAGAGAAGGGTAGAGGTCTAGAAAGAGTATTCAAAGAAATTGTTGGGGAAAACTTTCCGAACCTTCTACACAATATAAATACACAAAGCATAAATACCCAGCGAACTCCAAATAGAATAAATCCAAATAAACCCACTATTCTAGTTTGCTAATGCTGCCAGAATGCAAAACACCAGAGATGGATTGGCTTTTATAAAAGGGGGTTTATTTGGTTACACAGTTACAGTCTTAAGGCCATAAAGTGTCCAAGGTAATGCATCAACAATCGGGTACCTTCACTGGAGGATGGCCAATGGCATCCGGAAAACCTCTGTTAACTGAGAATGCATGTGTCTGGCATCTGCTCCAAGTTATGGTTTCAAAATGGCTTTCTCCCAGGACATTCTTCTCTAGGCTTCAGCTTCTCTTCAAAATGTCACTCTCAGTTGCTCTTGGGACGTTTGTCCTCTCTTAGCTTCTCCAGAGCAAAAGCTGGCTTTCAAAGGCCATCTCCAAAATGTCTCTGTAAGCTGAAGCTCCTCTCTCAGTTCCAGTGCATTCTTCAAAGTGTCCCTCTTGGCTATGGCTCCTCTTCAAAACATCACTCACAGCTGCACTGAGTTCCTTCTGCTTGTCAGCTCATTTATATGGCTCCACTGATCAAGGCCCACCCTAAATGGGTGGGGTCATGCCTCCATGGAAATATCCAATCAGAGTCATCACCCACAGCTGGATGGGGTGCATCTCCAAAGAAACACTCAAAGAAATCTAATCAAAACTGATAACATCTGCTCACACAAGAGTACATCAAAGATAATGGCGCTTGGGGGACACAATACATTCAAACTGGAACACCCACTCCAAGACATATTCTGATCAGACTGTCAAACACTGAAGAAAAGGAGCAAGTTCTGAAAGCAGCAAGAGAAAAGCAATTCACCACATACAAAGGAAACAACATAAGACTAAGTAGTGACTACTCAGCGGACACCACGGAGGTGAGAAGGCAGTGGCATGACATATTTAAAACTCTGAGAGGAAAAAATTTCCAACCAAGAATACTTTACCCAGCAAAACTCTCCTTCAAATTTGAGGGAGAGCTTAAATTTTTCACAGACAAACAAATGCTGAGAGATTTTGCTAATAAAAGACCTGCCCTAC